>NC_064835.1:29788365-30434047 GCF_024166365.1 Elephas maximus indicus | reverse complement strand
TGCCCCGTTCTTCTTCATATAGTCCAGCTTCTTGTATTATTTGCTCAGCATACAGATTGAATAGGTATGGTGAAAAGATAACTACCCTGAGGTACACCTTTCCTGACTTGTTCTGTCTGAACAACTGCCTCTTAATCTATGTACAGGCTCCTCATGAACACAATTAAATGTTCTGGAATTCCCATCCTCCTCAATGTTATCCATAATTTGTTATGATCCACACAGTCAAATGACTTTGCATAGTCAATAAAACACAGGTAAACATCCTTCTGGTATTCTCTGCTTTCAACCAGGATCCATCTGACATCAGCAATTATATCCCTCATTTCACATCCTCTTTTGAGTCCAGCCTGTATTTCTGGTAGTTCCTTGTCGATATACTGCTGCAGCCACTTTTGAATGATCTTCAGCAAAATTTTGGTTGTGTGTGATATTAATGATATTGTTTGATAATTTCCTCACTTGGTTGGATCATCGTTCTTGGGAATAGGCATAAATACAGATCTCTTCCAGTCAGATGGCCTGGAAGCTGTCTTCCATATTTCTTGGCATAGACGAGTAAGCACTTCCAGTGCTGCATCTGTTTGTTGAAACACCTCAATCGATATTCTATCAATTCCTGGAGCCTTGTTTTTTGCCAATGCCTTCAGCGCAGCTTGGACATCTTCCTTCAGTACCGTCAGTTCCTGATCATATGCCACCTCTTGAAATGATTGAATGTCGACTAATTCTTTTTGGTATAATGACTCTGTGTATTCCTTCCAACTTCTTTGGCTGCTTCCTGCATCATTTAGTATTTTCCCCATAGAATCCCTTCACTATTGTAACTTGAGGCTTGAATTTTTTCTTCTGTTTTTGTTCAGCTTGAGAAACGCTGAGCGTGTTCTTCCCTTTTGGTTTTCCATCTCCAGCTTTTTGCACATATCATTATAATACTTTGCTTTGTCTTCTCAAGCTGCCCTTTGAAATCTTCTATTCAGTTCTTTTACTTCATCAATTCTTCCTTTCGCTTTAGCTGCTCAACTTTCAAGAGCAAGTTTCAGAGTCTACTCTGACATCCACCTTGGTCTATTCTTTCTTTCCTGTCTTTTCAATGACCTCTTGCTTTCTTCATGGGTGATGTCCTTGATGTCATTCCACAACTCATCTGGTCTTCGGTCACTAGTGTTCAATGCGTCGAATCTACTCTTGAGATGGTCTCTAAATTCAGGTGGCATATACAGAAGGTCATATTTTGGCTCTCATGGACTTGCTCTGATTTTCTTCAGTTTCTGCCTGACCTTGCATATGAGCAATTGATGGTCTGTTCCACAGTCAGCCCCTGGCCTTGTTCTGGCTGATAATATTAAGCTTTTCCATCGTCTCCTTCCACAGATGTAGTCAGTTTGATTTCTGTGTGTTCCATCTGGCGAGGTCCATGTGTATAATAGCCACCGTTTATGTTGGTGAAAGAAGGTATTTGAACTGAAGAAGTCTTGCAAAATTCTGTCATTTGATCTCCAGCATTGTTTCTATCACCAAGGCCATATTTTCCAACTACTGAACCTTCTTCTTTGTTTCTAGCTTTCCAACTCCAATCATCAGTAATTATCAATGCATCAAGATTGTATGTTCGATCAATTTCAGACTGCAGAAGCTGATAACGATCTTCAGTTTCTTCATCTTTGGCCTTAGTGGTTGGTGCGTAAATTTGAATAATAGCCATGTTAACTGGCCTTCCTTTTAGGCATGTGGATATTATCCTATCACTGACAACGTTGTACTTCAGGATAGATCTTGAAACGTTCTTTTTGACAATGAATGCAGCACCACTCCTCTTCGGGTTGTCATTCCTGGCATAATAGACTATATGATTGTCTAATTCAAAATGGCCAATACTAGTCCATTTCAGCTCACTAATGCCTAGGATATCAGTGTTTATGTGTTCCATTTCATTTTTGACAATTTCCAATTTTCCTGGATTTGTACTCGTACATTCCAGTTTCTGATTATTAATGGATGTTTGCAGCTGTTTCTTCTCATTTTGAGTTGTGCCACATCAGCAAATGAAGGTCTCGAAAGCTTGACTCCATCCACATCATTAAGGTTGACTCTACTTTTAGAAGGCAGCTCTTACCCAGTAGTCTTTTCATTGCCTTCCAAGCTGCGGGGCTCATCTTCCTGCACTATATCTGACAATGTTCTGCTGTTATTCATAAGGTTTTCACTAGTTAATTCTTTTCAGAAGCAGACCGCCGGGTCCTTCTTCCTAAACTGTCTTAGTCTGGAATCTCAGCTAAAACCTGTCCTCCATGGGCGACCCATGCTGGTATCTGAATACTGGTGGCAAAGCTTCCAGGATCACAGCAACACGCAAGCTGCCACAGTACGACAAACTGACAGACATGTGGGGGAAATTAATAAGACTAATTAACTCTAGTCATTTTTGCATTTCAAGCTATGTGTTATATATTCCTAACTCCCTACCCCCAGTAAAAATTATCTACATAAATATTGCTGTGATCCTAAACACATTGTTGTATAGATAAACTAAGTTCTCCACTTTCTCACTTAGAAATCAACCATTAAAACTTTCTAGCATTTAGATGCCCTGAAGATAAGTTGAAAGTCACACCCCCATCTTTAAAAAAATTTACAAATCAATAATTTACAGACCCTAGTTAGCAACCACACTAAGTACTAGCCCTGTGAAAGCTTAAGATTGGGGCACTTAACCCATTCTGTGAAACTAACATTTGAATTGAGAGCTGAAGGATTAGGTTGAGGTAGCCAGGAAAAGTGTGTGGAGGGAGGATTGACAATCAGAGAGAACAGCCTGTACAAAGGCCCTATGGTGGGAGAGAGCATAATGTATTAGATGTACTGAAAAAGACCTAGAACCTAGCTGTATGTTGCACTAACCGTATAAGCAATGAGTGCTATCAAGCCCCAGAGGAGGGAGTGTCTTCATTCAGGAAAGAAAATCTTCCTAGAAAAAAAAAACAAATAAGATTTGGAGCTCATTTTTAAAGAAAGTGAAGATTTTAGATAAGTGAAAGTAAAGTATCTCAAAGGAAGATACCAACAATGTATGGCAGTTGGCACAGAAAAAAGTAAAGGAATAGGAGTATGAAAACATGAAGTATGTTCATCTCCTTTTTATTGCCTTGTTTTTTTTTTAAAAATATGTATAAGCTTATTTATTTTGAAATCAGATGCATACATTACCATTTTTTTAATTTGAATTTCTACAGAAAGAGCCCTAAAGTGCAATGGAATTGTCCTTCTTATACAAAAACTAACTTAAAATGGATTATACACTAAAAGATAAAACTATAAAACTTTTAGAAAAAAAATTGGAGAAAATCTTTGAGATTACTAAGGCTAGAAATGAGTTCTTAGACTTGACACCAAAAGCACGATCCATAAGGAAAAATTGATAAATTGTACCTCATTAAATAAAATATTTTACTCTGCAAAAGTACGAGAAAACAAGCTACATAAAAAGAAAAAAATATTTTCAGACCGCATATCCAACAAAGGAATAAAACCGAAAACCAAACCTATTTCAGTATAGTTGATTCTGACTCATAGCCACCTTATAGGATAGAGTGGAACTGTTCCACAGGGTTTCCAAGGAGTGGCTGGTGGATTCGAACTGCTGATCCCTTGGTTAGCAGCTGAACGCTTAGATACTGTGCCACCAGAGCTTCACAAACAGCAAAGAAATAGTATCTGGAATATATGAAGAACTCTAAGAACTTAATTGTAAATAAAAAAGGGGGGGTGAAAAATAGAAAGGGACATTTCCTGAAAATGATACAGGGATAGTAAATAAACATACGAAAATGTGTTCAACGTATTAGCAATTGGGTAAATGCAAATTAAAACCAGAATGAGAAATGACTACAAATTTATCAGAATAGATAAAATAAAAAAGTGACAACACCAAATGTTGGCAAGGATGTGCATAAAACCAGATCACTCATACATTGCTAGTGGGAATGTAAAATGGTACAACCACTTTAGAAACAGTTTCACAATTTCTTATAAACCTAAACATGAAATCACAATATTGCCATTTTAGACATTTATCCTAGAGAAACAAAAACTTATATTCACACAAAACCACAAATGTTAATAGCAGCTTTATTTAAAAAAAAAAAATAAACAAAAACAGAGATACTTCAAAGGAGAAATAGTTCTACAGTAACAGTAGAACATCTAGACAGAATATTAATAAGGCAATAGAGGATTTGAATAACACTGGAAACCAACTAGACCCAAGGGACACATACAGAACATTCTAACCAATGTTAACAGAATAGATATTCTCCTAGAGAGCACATGGAACATTCTCCAGGATAGACCATATATGAGGCAATAAAACAACTCCCAACAAATTAAAAAAGATTGAAATCATAAAACATGTCTTCTCCAACCACCATGGAATGAAACAAAATCAATAACAGAAGAAAATTGGAAAGTATTGAAGGAAAAAAAAATTGCCAGCAAAGAATCATATATTCAGCAAAACTGTCTCTCAAATATGAAGGCAAAATTAGGACATTTCCAGATAAACAGAAGTTTAGAGAATTCGTAAAAACCAAACCAAAACTACAAGAAATACTAAAGGTTAAAAAAATCAATAATATCGGATAGCAACCCAAGACTAGAACAGCGTAACCAGATGTCAACCCAGATAGGGAAATCACAAAAATAAATCAAAATGGAAAAAAAGTGCTCAAAACCGGGAAACTGTGATGTCAATATGTAAAAGAAGACAACATTAAAACAATAAAGAGGGACTAAGAAATGTAGCCACAGATCTTTCATATGGAGAGGAAGATAAGGCGATATAAAGAAATAAAAGTTAGGTTTAAACTTAGAAATATAGGGGTAAATATTAAAAAGGAGACTAACAATCCTACTCATCAGAATAAAATACAAGAAAAAAAAAAAAAAGAAATTTTCAACAGCTTTATGTGTCACCTAAAAAGCTGTCAGAGTCCCTGAGTGCAGTGGTGTCACTAGGGAGGAACAGGAGCAAGGACCACACCAAGTGATACCATCAGAGGGGGTGACTCCTTTAGAGGCGTTGACTGTCTATATAAAAAAAAAAAAATTGTGTACTGTTTCAGCAGAAATTTATTATTTTTTATAGAATGTATCCCTGTAGTTAGTTATAACAACAAAACCTTTTTTCATAAGCCCAGCTTACATGTATCAATATACCTACAAGGCTAAAACTCTAGGCTATTTTTTAAACCTTCTAATGCATTCTAGAGGCCCTGGTTGCACGGTGGTTGGGGGCTCGGCTGCTGACCAAATGGTTGGAGGTTCGTGTTCACTGGCCTCTCCTTGGAAATCCTGTGGAGCAGTTCTACTCTGTCCTGTGGGGTTGCTGTGAGTTGAAATGGACTTGACAGCAACGGGATTTTTAATGTGCTCCAGTCAGAGCTGTCATTATTACCCAATTTTAAGGGTGCTTCAGATCACACGGTTTTGTCTGCACATGCTACAAGCACATGCTATTGTTTTCATTGTTGCCAATGCTTCTATAGTTGCTGATTTTGTCAAATTTTCTGGTGTTTTAGCCACAATATATTGGTAATTAGCACGGGGCAGGGGGAGTGACACCATTATTTACCACACTGAGTGAAAACCAACCCTAATGAGATCACTGCCTGAGTGAGCAACTGTTAAGTGCTTAGCTGCTAACCTAAAGGTTGAAGGTTTGAATCCACTCAGAGGGACCGCAGAAGAAAGACCTGAGAGCTACTTCTGAAAAATCAGCCGTTGAAAACCGCATGGTTTCAGTGTGTGGAGTCCACAGTTCTGCTCTGACGCACACGGGGCCACCATAACGGAGCTGACTACCTGGCAACTGGTTTTAAGAAGCTGTCTGGTTCAGAAAATCACAAAAAGAAATTAAAGAGAGAATAAGAAACCAAGAAAAATTAAAAGCGGTTTGCCAATTTTTTTGTAACGTTGGCTTTGGTTCAGCCAGTTGAATTGCAGTAGTAAGTGGTAATGTTCCTGTTCTTCCTGTTGCTATGAAAGTTTCCAGTGCACAATTTATTTCACATTATGATGGTGAAATTTAAAGATTATTTGAGTAACTCTGTCCAATAATTCCTTTCAAGACTCTACATCTTAACTAATTGAGAGTTGTTGTAATTAGTTGCCATTGAGTCAGCTCCGACTCACGGTGACCCTATACACAACACAACAAAACACAGCCCAGTCTTATGCCATCTTCACAATCGCTGGTATGCTCAGGTTCAGTATTCCGGCCATTGTGTATTCTCAGTGCCTTCCAACCAAGGGGCTCATCTTCCAGCACTGTATCGGGCGATATTCTGTTGTGATCCATAGGGTTTTCACTGGCTGATTTTCAGAAGTGGATTGTCAGGTCTCTTTTCTGAGTCTGTCTTAGTCTGGAAGCTCTGATGAAACCTGTCTACCTGCTGGTATCTGAAATATTGGTGGCGTAGCTTCCAACCTCACAGCAACACACGAGCCAGCACAGTATGACAAATTGACAGATGGGTGGTGGGATTAAGAGTAGAAGTGTTCTTTTCCACTTAGACTGAATTATGGACAGGGGAAAAAGCAAGGTTTTGCCTGGATGTCTTGACCTGAAATCATGATGAGCTGTGGCTCTCAGTTTGGCAGTCTGCAGACACTGCATAGTGACCATGTATTCACCTTTTAGGGCCCAATACTGCTAGTTCTCTCCTTACTCGTGTTTCAGAAAAGCTGCTCCTGGGAAATTCTATTGTGAATGAAAGAGCTTGATGCATTTGCATTGTTCATGTCAAGTGAACGTTTCAATTCTTCGGCCATGTTATTGAAGATCAGCAACTGCTCCAAAAGTGGCCATATCCAGAATGATTAAATGTTTCATTGCCACCAAAGTCAGGAAAAGAAAAAGAACTTTTAAGAAATATTTTGGACTAGAGCTTGCCATGCTATTCCTCTACATTATCTCTCTCCTTACTGAGAACCAAAAGACCAAACCGTTGCCATCAAGTCCATTCTGGCTCACAGCAACCCACGGGTGATTTACAAATCACTAGTAAACCCATCAGAATATTATGTTGTTAGTTCCTGGTTTAAAAATATAAATATTGCCTAGATTCCTGTAACTCCTTGGAAAGCACAATTTTCACTTTGTGGACTCTGCTTATCCCCAGTTTAAACCATGTCTTGCTTTCAATAAATCTATTTTAATCCTTAACAGAGTCAGAGTTTAACTCTGCAACGGTATGTACCACATTTTGCCTATCCATTCATCTCTTGATGGGCATTTAGGTTGTTTCTACCTTTTGGCTATTGTGAATAGTGCTGCAATGAACACTGGTGTACAATTCTCTGAGTCTTTGTTTTCAAGTCTTTTGGGTATATATCTAGGCCTGTGGTTCCTGGGTCATATAGTAGTCCTATTTTAGTGTTTTTGAGGAGCTTCCACACTGTTTATTATAATGGCTCTACCATTTTGCATTCCCACCAGCAATGGGTAAGTGTTCCAATTTTCCACATTCTCACAAATACGTTTTTGCTTGTTTGTTTTTGTTTTTTCCAATCTTAGGCATCCTAGTAGGAATGAAATGATATCTCACTGTGGTTTTGATTTGCATCTCTCTGATGTCGCTGAGCATCTTTTCATTAGTCTAGTGGCCATTTGAATGGGCTCTTTGGTGAAATGTCTATTCAAGTCTTTTGCCAATTTGATGATTAAGTTGTCTTTTTGTTGTTCAGTTGTCTAAGTTTTATATATATTATGGCTATTAGAATCTTATCACATATATAGTTTTCGAGGATATTCTCTAGTCAGTAGCTTCTCTTTTTACTTTTTTGGTAAAGTATTTTGATGATAAACATTTTTTAAATTTTTCTGAGGTCCCATTTATTTATTTTGCCTTTTGTTATTTGCACTTTTGTTATTATGTTAGATCATCCATTGTTAACAGCTGGATCTGACAGCATTGCCTGTGCATTTTCTTCTAAGAATTTTACGGTTTTAGTTTGCACATTTAGGTCCTTAATCCATTTTGAATTTGTTTTTGTGAATGATGCGAGGTATGGATTCTGTTTCATTTTTCTGCATGTGGAAATCCAGTTTTCCAACACCATTTATTGAAGATTCTTCTTTCCCCATTGAAAAGACCTAGAACCCTTGTCAAAAGTCAGTTGACCATAGATATGTAGATTTCTGGACTCTAAATTCTATTCTATTGGATTATGTGTTTATTGTTATGCCAGTACCAGGCTCTTTTGATTACTGTAGCTTTATATTTTAAAATCAGAAAGTGAGTCTCCCTACTGTGTTCTTCTTTTTCAACATTGCTTTACCTATTTGAGGCCTCTTGCCATTCCATGTAAGGTTGAGGGTTGCTTTTTCTATTTCTGTAAAGAAGGTCATTGGAATTTTGATCAGGGTTGTGTTGAGTCTATAGATCTTTTCTGGGTGGTATTGACATCTTAATAATATTAAGCCTTCCCATCCATGAACAAGGAACATCTTTTTGTTTATTTAAGTCTTCTTTAATCTCTTTTAGCAGTATTTTATAATTTTCATTATGTAAGTCCTTCACATCCTCGGTTAGATTTATTCCTAGGTATCTTTTTCTCTTAGATGCTAAAAGAAATGGAATTCTTCTCCTAATTTCTCTTTCAGATTTCTCATTGCTGGTGAATTTTTTATTGTTGTTGTTGTTGACTTTGTATCTGCAACTTTGCTAAATTCCTCTATTATCTATAGACGTTTTCTTGTGGACTCTTTGGGATTGTCTATATATAGAATCATATTATCAGTGAATAAAGGTAATTTTACTTCTTTTCCAATCTGGATACCTTTTATTTCTTTTTCTTGTCTAGTTGCTCTGGCTAAGATTTTTAATACAATATTAAATAAACATGGTAAGAACGGGCACTCTTGTCTTGTTCCCACTCTCAGTCTCTCTTCTTTTAATATAATGTTGTCTGTTGGCTTTTCATATATGCCCTGAATCATAATGAGGAATTTCTCTTTTATTCCGATCTTCTTTACGGTTTTCATCAAGAAAGGGTGTTAGATTTTATCAAATGCTTTTTCTGCATCCATAAAGATGATCATGCAGTTCTTTTCCTTTGTTCTATTGATGTGGTATATTGATAGACTTTCTAATGTTGAACCATCCCTACATTCCTAGAATAAAGTCCACTTGGAGTCCTGGTGGCACAGTGGTTAGGAGCTCAGCTGCTGACCAAAATGTTGACAGTTCAAATCCAACTCTTGCTCCTTGGAAATCCTATGGAGCAGTTCTATTTAGTCCTATAGGGTCACTGAGTCAGAATCAACTTGAATGTAATGGGTTTGGTTTTTTGGCTTGGTCATGGTGTACGAATCTTTTAATATGCTGTTAGATTCTGTTCACTAATATTTTGTTGAGGATTTTTGTATCTATATTCATAAGAGATATTGGCCTGGAGTTTTCTTTTCTTGTGGTGTCTCTGTCTGGTTTGGGTATCAGGGTATGTTCACGTCATAGAAAGTATGAGGGAGTATTCTTTTCTATCATTTGGAAGAATTCAAACAATGTTAGTGTCAATTCTTCTCTAAATGTTTGGTAAAATTCTCCAGCGAAGCCATCTGGTTCACGAGTTTTTTGGGGGGAGGTTTTTGGTCACTGATTCGATCTCTTCACTTGTTATGGGTCTGTTGAGACTTTCTATTTTCCATTGAGGCAGTTTGGGTGGGCTGTGTGCTTCTGATAATTTGTTCATTTCATCTAGGTTATCCATCTTCTTTTTATAATATTCATAATATTCATCCATAATTCTTTCTTTCCATTGGGTCAGTTGTAATGTCTCCTCTTTCATTTCTTATTTTGATTATTTACATCTTTTCTCTTTGTCAATCTAGCAAAAAGATTTGTCAATTTTATTAATCTTTTCACAAAGAACCATCTTCTGGTTTTATCGATGCTATTGTTTTTCTGTTTTTGATTTTATTTATTTCTGCTCTGATCTTTGTAATTTTCTTTCTCCTGGTAGATTTAGGCTAAATTTGTTCTTTTCTTTCTAGCTCCTGGAGCTGTCAAGTTAGGCTGTTGATTTGAGATCTCTCCTCTTTTTTTCATGTAGGCATTTATTAGTATAAGTTTTCCTCTGAGTACTGCCTTCACTGCAACCCTTACATTTTGGTATGCTGTGCTTTCATTTTCATTTGACTTTAAGAAATTTGTGATTTCTCTTTTGATTTCTTCCTTGATCCATAGTAGTTTATTAGTGTGTTGTTTAATTTACATATGTTTGTGTCTTTTCCACTTTTTTCCTGCTATGCATTTCTAGCTTCACTTCGTTGTGGTCAGAGAAAATACTTTGTATGATTTCAATCTTTTTACACTTATCAAGACTTTCTTTGTGACCTAACATATGGTCTGTCCTGAAGAAGGATACACGCGCACTGGAGTAGAAGGTCTATTGTGCTGCTGTTGAGTGGAGTGTTCTATATATGTCTGTTAAGTCTAGTTGCTTTATAAGGTCATTCAGGTCCTCTCTTTCCTTGTTGATCTTCTTTCTAGGTAATCTGGCCAATATTGAAAGTGGTGTAATGAATTCTCCAACTATTATTGTAGTGCTATCTATTTCTTCCTTCAATTCTGTCAGTACTTGCTTTATATACTTAAGTGCTCCAATGTTGGGCACATATATATTTGCAATTGTTAAATCTTCTCCATTAATTGACCCTTGTAACATAATATAATGTCCATCTTTATATCTTTTAACAGATTTTGTCTTGAAGTCTATTTTGTCTGATACTAATATTGCCACCCCAGTACTCTTTTAGTCATTGTTCGCATGGGATATTTTTTCCATTCTTTTACTTTCAACCTATTTTTTTCCTTGGGTCTAAGGTATGTCTCTTATAAACAGCATACAGTTGGATCTTTTTTTTTTTTTCTTAATCCATTCTGCCACTCTCTGCCTTTTGATTGGAGCATTTAGTCCATTTACATTCACTGTAATCACTGATAAGAAGTGATTGACTTCTGCCATTTTGTTATTTTGTGTGTGTGTGTGCATTAAGCCTTCTTTGTCTTTGTTCTTTACTACTGCTTGCTTTTGTGTTTTGTTGGTTTGTTTTGGTTTTTTAGTGTATAATAGAGAAAATCCAAATTAGAGAGATGAAGTATTTTGTAAAATAACAAATAATAAAATATTACCTTGTGTGTTAAAAATAAGACAAGACATGTAAAATAAGACAGGCCAGCAAATACAAAATAGACCACATACATCAATATGATAGTTGAAAATGCAGCCAACGGAATGCTAAATTCACAAAGTGAATTTCATTTATTCATGCATCAGGTGATCAATCATGTAGCATCTTGGCATTCTACGTGATAGCACCTAATTTCTTAAAAGACAGACTATTAGATAAAATACAGGTATAAATGTTCTTAATATTTTTCATACATACACATTTTAAAATTCTCTTTTCTTTTTTCATAAACACTCTTCCCCACACTCACCCCCACCCCTGCACCAAGTATTTGTCAGGTCTTTGTATAGGCACTAATGAGGAACTCCTTGGGAGAACATATTTTAACTCTTTATAAAGTAATGCAATGACAGAATGTTAAGAATGGGTATGGACTTTAGAGATCATTTCAGTTAAAAAACCATAATACTAGAAAAAACAGGAAATTAAAATTTTTTGGAAAACTGTAGTATTTTAGAGATGAAAGGTACCTTAAAAAATATCAAACTAGGCTTCACATTGAAATGATGACACTGTACAAAATTCCTATCAGGCATTCATGTAGTGTCTGCCTTGACATTTTCTTATGTGCATTCATTCATCCACTCATTTATTTGATAAATACTAATAAACTACTTTTGTTTTGCTAGAGATTGTGGGGATTCAAAGCCTCAGAAATCATGGCCTTGTAAGCACTCACACAACATACAATTTAATAGTGAATGATAAGCCTAGCAATGAAATAGTAACACATGTGGTTGACAAGTACTACAATAGAGGAAAAAATAAAATATTATGGAATTTCATATAAGTTAAAAATGGGAGATTCAGTGTTGGATCTCAGCTTCATAAAACTATGTGACTTTTTCATTCTCAGTGACTGAGGTACAGAGGGACAGCATTCTAGGTAAAAGAATTAGCATCAATGGAGGCATATAGGTGAATAGCCACCAGATATATTCAGAGCCACTTAGTTGCTCAGCTTGGCCAAGGCTAATAAGTCATGTCTTCATTGGTAGATTTTTTATTATTCCATTCAACCAATATAATTACTGTATCTTTCAACCCCCAAACTTTTCTTGTTTCCCTTTGTAATCCCTCCTTCCCCTTCTACTTTCCACCGACCCTAGGTAAATCATTAATCTGCATTCAGTCACTATATATTAGGTTACAGTTTCTAAAATTTTATGTGCATGGAATTATACAGTAAGTACTCTTTATTGTTGACCTGTATTCTTTCATTCTGCTTAATTATTTTGAGATTTATCTGTTTCTGCATGTGTCAGTAATTCATTCCTTATAATTGCTGAGTAATACACAGGGTTGCTATGAGTCGGAATGGACTCAATGGCAATGGGTTTGGGTATTCTATTATTAGAGCCCAGAATGCTCCTTAGAAGCGAGGATAGCAAGACTTTAGCTCACTTACTTTGCACACATCGCGAGGAAAGGCCAATAGCTAGAAAAGTATATCATGTTTAGTAAAGTATAGGGCCAGCGAATACGAAGGAAACCCTCAATGAGATGAATTGGCACAATAATATGTTTGACAACAATGGATTCAAACATACCAATGATCATGAAGATGGCACAGGACTGGGAAACATTTCATTCTGTTATACATCAAGTTGCCATGTGTTGGAGCCAACTGGACAGCAACTAACAATAACAATGACGACAAAGTATTCCATTATAAGAAATGCTATAACTTGTTTTTCCATTCAGCTATCGAAGGACATTTCGGTTATTTCCAAACCAAAAAGACAAAACCACACCCATTGCTATCCAGTCGATTCCAATTCATAGCAACTCCATAGGGTTTTGAAGGCTGTAAATCTCTCTAGAAACAGACAGCCACATCCTTCTCCCATAGAGCTGCTACAAATACAACTACTATAGACATTTGTGTACAAGTCTTTGTATAGATTTTTTATTTATTTATTTATTTTTGTTATGTTAGTAGAAGTAGAAAGACTGGGATGAATGGTAGTTGTATGTTTACATTTTTAAGAAACTTCCAAACTCTTTTCCAAAATAAATACACCATTTTGTATCTCTGACATCAACGTATTAATGAGTTGTTTTATATCCTCACCAATATTTGGTACAATCAGTCCATAATTTTTAGATATTCTAATAGGTGTGTAGTATCTCAATATGGCTTTAATTTTCATATCCTTAATAACTAATGGTGGTGATCATGTTTTAATGTGCTTTATTACCATTCATATATATTTGCTCATTTTATTTTATATTTTATTTGGTTTTCTTATTATTGAGTTTGAGAGTTCTTAACATTTTATACATGTAAGTCCATTACTAAAAATGTGATTTACCAGGATTTTCTCTGTCTGTGGCTGATATTTTGCTTCTTTTAACAGTGTAATTTAAAGAACATGAGTTCCCGATTTTTATGAAGTCTGTTTTGTTTTTTCATGGATTGTGTGTTTTAACATAGATACTTGTTTTATGATTTAGAGACAGGGTCAACATGCTTTTTCCATAAAGGGTCAAATATAAGTATTTTAGGCTTTTTGGGCTATGCAGTTCCTGACACAAATACTCACCCCTGTCATCATAATGCAAAAGCAGCCATAGGCAACCTATAAACAAATTTGTGTGGTTTTGTTCCAACAAACTTTATTTACCAAAAGAGGCAGTGGGTCAGATTTGGCCTGTGAGGCATAGTTTGCTGATTCTCAACCTAGAATATGGTCTATCTTGGCAAATGCTCTGTGTATAATTATAAGAACATATATTTTCCTATTGGAAGAATTTTTCCACAAATGTCAATTATGTTGATTTATAGTGTTGTTGAACTCTGCCATAGGCCTGTAAACTTTCTGATTTGTTGTTTTCTTTTTTGATCAATTATTGAGAGAGGGATATTGAAATAATAACAAATATTTGTTAGTTTTTCTGTCAGTTTTTGTTTCATGTATTTTGTAGCTGTATTATTAAATGAAAAAATATTTTGGATTATGTTCACTGATCAATAGACTCATTTACTATTATGAAATGACTCCCCTTATCTAGGATAATAATTTTAGTTCTAAATACACCTTGATATTTATATAGCCATTCCAGCTTTCTTCTCATTAGAGCTAATTAGGTTACCTTTCCCATACATTTACCATATTGTGTCTTTATATTTAAAGTGTGTGTATCTGGTGGGCAGCATATAATTTGGTATTGTTTTTGTATCCAATCTATCTCTATCTTCTGGTTGGGTTGTTTAGACCATTTACATTTAATGTAATTATGGATGGCTGAGTTTAAATCTACCATCTTGCTATTTGTTTTCTATTTATTTAATCTGTTCTTTGTTCTCTTTTCTCTTTTTCTGTCTTGTTTTGTATTAATTATCATTTTATGCTTCCATTTTTGTTTTCTTATTAGCTACAATTCTTTGTTTTATCATATTTAGGGTTTCTGGTATATACTTTTAACTTCTTATCAGAGTCTACTTTCAATTAATATTATACTTCATCATGTATAGTATGAGAAACTTACAACTGTGTACTTACATCTCTACCCAAACTGCTTTTATGCTATTGTCATATTTTATTTCTAAACATATAAAAAACCTCACTACACATTGTTATTATATTTGCTTTAAACGATCAATTACTATTTAAAGATGAATTCCTTTTCTTTGTCTTTTTTCCCCCCTCTGACTACTGCTAAGTTTTTCTCTCTAATGCTGATTTTAAGCAAATTGATTGTGAAATATCTTGTTGTTTTCTTCATGCTTTTTGTGCTTGGGGTTCACTAAGCTTCTTGGATATATGAGGTTTTAGCTTTCATCAAATTTCACACATTTAATTTCTCTAGCTTCCTTGGTCTCTATGGACTCTCAGCAACATTTCCTCAACTCAGGAAAACTCTGGGCTTTTCCTGTTTTTGTTTTCCTGTGACACATCTTGGAACTTTTTCTGAGCAATAAACTGGGACAAATATAGCACTCATCTCATTTGTTTTCCTTCTCTCAGGGATCACTATCCTTTGCTGACTGATGTCCCGTCCCTTAAGAACCACTGATTTTTTTATATGTTGTACATTTCTTTAGTTCTGTCAGGTGATAGAATAATTTAGTCCCTGTTACACTATTTGCCCAGAAACAGGAGTCCAAATCCATGATTATTTAAAGCTCTCCTTTTGTTTGATTTCTAATTTTACTGCATTATGGTTGCAGCCCTGGTGGTACAGTGGTTAACAGTTCAGCTGCTGCCCAAGAGGTTGGCAGTTCACATCCACCAGCTGCTCCTTGGAAACCCTATGGAGCAGTTCTACTCTGTTGTATAGGGTTGTTATGAGTCAGAATCAACTCGACAACGGATTTTTTTTTTTTTGGTTTATGGTTGGAGAAGATAATCTTAGGACATTAAACATTTGGAAATTCTGAGACTTCCTTTAAGGTTTAATGCACGGTTTATTTTTATAAATGCTACATGTGTGCTTAAATAAAGTTATCCTTTCTGTCTTATCGGTGTAGACTTTCATATCTGATGGTTTGAGCTTAATAACTTTATGGTTGATGTATTTAAAATGTCTGTTTATGTTTTGTTGATTTATTTTTTATCAGTTTCTTAGATGGGATCCAAAACTCAATCTAAAATTTTTGGTTTATTTATTTCTCACTTCAGCTCTGGTAGCTATTGCTTAATATATTTCCCTAAATATGGGTAGGCCTGTATATGTTTATGATGGGTATTTCTTACTTTTGTATAATCTTACCATATTGTCATTATTTGTTCTTGATGATATTATTGCCTTACATTCTACTTTTCAAATATTAAGATTGGTTTCCCAGGCTTCTTTGGCTCATATTTATTTGATGCATTTTTCCTATTCATTTATGTTCAACTTTTATTGGTCTGTTTCAAATATACCTCTATTGGACAATATAACAATTTTTACCACAGCATCAGACAATGTTTGAATAAATATAACAAAAGATGTTTAATATGCCTTTACAGAAAAATATAAAATAATAGTGAGAGGAAAAAAAAATTTTTTTTCCTCTCACTATTATCAAACCTAAATAAATTAAGGCATAAAATATGATCAAGATTTGGTAGACTCAAAATTGTAAAGATATCAACTTCAAGAACTTGATCCATACATTAACTGCAATTCCAATAAAAATCCAGGAGGCTATTTTCTAGAACTGTGTAAGTTGATTCTAAAATTTACTTGGAAGTGTAAACAAATAAGAATACCTAAGGTAATCTTGAGAAGAAGGAAATAACTGCACTTACCCTACTAAACATGAAGACTAAGGTAATTTTAAGACAGTGTGATATTTGCACAAGAATAGACTAATACATAATGGAATAAAATAATGTGTTTAACTTCAGACCTACACTTGATTTATGATAAAAATAGTACCAGAGATCAACGGGAAATAACTGACTTTTCAGAAAATGGTGCTATACAATCAGATATTTATGTGGAAAAAATGAAAATCAACTCTTAACTCACTTTATTTTTCAAAATAAATTCCAAGTGGATTGTAGATCTGTGATTTTAATATATTAATGTAGACCTTCTTACACAAGACGCAAAAAGCACTAGCCATGAATGATTCACAAATTATATTAACCAGAATGGAGAATTTCTGTTTTTCAGAAAACATTATTGAGTAAAAAGTCAAGTCACAGAGTAAAAGAATTTGCAATGCACATAACCAACAATGATATATATTCTAGAAATAAAAACTCATATGTAAAAATAAGGAAAAACACTTGAATAAATGTATCACAAAACAGATTACCGAAATGGCCAATAAACATATGTAAAGGGTACAACATGAATAATAATTAGAAAAATGCAAATTAAAGCAACAATGTGGTATTATTAAAGAAATAAACAAAAGCCAAGAAAAATGAAACAAAAAAAATCAATAAAGTTAAAAGAAAAAAAACATATTACCAATACCTAGGATTGGCAAGAATTTAGAACAACTGGAACTCTGATCTACCCTAGGAGAGAGTACAAATTAGCATGACTATGTTCAACAACAATTTGGCATTATATACTAAAGCCATATTCCGTGACTTATGTGTACCAAGAGTCATCTGCAGGAATGTTTACAACAGTTTTGTTTGTAATAGCCCCAAAATGAATACAACCCAAATGTTCATCAAGAGAAAATGGATAAATTGTGTTTATGTTTACCCAATGAAATACTATACATCAATGAAAATGACTTAGCTACTGTTGTATACAACAGCATATATGACTTTTACAAGATATTTTTGAGTGAAATACACACAAAATAAATGATTTTATTTATATAAATTCATAAAATAGGTTTGGTGGCAAATTTACAAGAAGTGAAGTACGATGAAGTAATTATTGAAAATCAGAATAATACTTATCTTGGGAAAAGGGGGAACAAGTAGGGGGAGGAATTTTTGGGATACAGGGAAGGTGGCGATTGCAGGGTGTTTTCTGTATTATAAACCATGGAGGCTAAAACATTGTTTTGTGCATTTATCTTTATATATGCCATATTTTACATTAAATATTTAAAAAAATAAAATAAGTCATGTTTATATAAGAAATAAATTACTTGAATAAAGGAATAATGACATAATGAAAGATGCATTTTTCAGGCGGATAGATCTGACAGGAAGCACAGGATGGAGTGGAAAACGCAGAGACTGATACGCAGTAATCCACCCGAAATAGTAAAAGCAAAGAGGATGCAAACAACGCTCCAAATATAATGGTGAACTGACTTAATGGGCTTTTGAGGGGAATGATAGGATACTCACCACGTTTTGAAAAAAGTTCTTTGATTTGTGGCATGGTCTTAAGTTATATATAAAATTTCAGGAAAAAAAAAAAGTCACCAGAAAAAAATTCTATATAGTGAATTAAAACGTACCTGGTTTTGTCCTTTGGGATGCACAAAATAAAATTTACCTTTGATTTATGGAATAGTCTTTCAAGGATTTAAGTATAACAAATCCAAAAACGAAAGTAACATAGCTATTTAAGCAATGGAATAGCAGGTTTGAAAATGATATTAAGGTTCACTTTGTTCAACTATTCATCCACAAAGTGAATCCCCCTCATAGTATCTCTTCCAGAGTCACCTGGCCAATACATGGATGTCTCAAAAAACTCATGCTTCCCAGGCAGATGACACCCTGTGGCAGAGACACAATTAGAGGCTTGTGACCACAAGACTATATTTCGCAGCCATAGCTGTGGTTTTCTCTCTAACCATAGTTGGTTACAGTCTGCATTTCCACATCCACACTAATAAAACAAAACCCAGCCCATTGCTGTCAAGTTGATTCCGACTCATGGTGACCCTACATGTTACAGAGTAGAACTGCCCCATAGTGATTTCTTGGCTGTAATCTTTTTTATTATTATTATTAACTTTTTATTGTGGTTTTGGTGAAAGTTAAAGAGCAAATTAGTTTCCCATTCAATGATTTGTACGTAAAATGTTCCATGATATTAGATGCATTCCCCATATGTCAGTGCTCTCCCCATTTCCACCACGCGCTCTCCGTTTCTTTTGTTTGAATCTTCTTGCCTTCTCATCTTTGCTTTTGGGCAAATGTTGTCCTTTTGATCCTGTATAATTGATCATTCTAAGGAGCACATTCTTCTTGGAGGTTATTGTTTATTTTATGGGCCTGTTTATTATTTGGCTGAAATGTGATCTTTGGAGTGGCTTCTGTTCCATGTCAGAAGAGTGTCTTAGGGCCATAGTCTTGGGGCTTCTTCTAGTCTATCAGAGTAGTAAGCCTGGTCTTTTTTGTGAATTTTATTTTTGTTCCACATTTTTCTCCCACTCTGTCTGGAACCTCTGCTCTGATTCCAGTCATAGTGGTCAGTAGTGGTAGCCAGGCACCATCTAGTTATTCAGCTCTCAGGGTAGTGTCAGTGTAGTCCATTAGTCCTTTGCTCTGGACAGGAAAAGACCAATATTTGTATCTTAAATGTCTGCTCGTGAGCTTTTAAGACCCCAGGAGCTACTTACCAAAGTAGGATGCAGAACATTGTCTTTATGTTGTGCCAATTGATGTAGATGCCTCTCAAGTCTATGGTCTTTCACCTTCAAGCCTAGGATCTTCATCCCATGAGGTGTTCCGTTATATCTGAGAAGTTTACATGACTGTACCCTTGTGTGCTCTTTTGTCTATATTGATATGCTTGCAGCACCTACAATTATGTATGTAGAAACATCCACCAACAAACCTATATCTGCAGGAGTGTGTACTCCCTTACACCCTCCCACACCTCTTTAGCATACCTATCTATCTACATATCCATTCGTAATTCTTGTTTGTTAATATTATTGTTGTAGGATTGTCTATGTTATAGTAATTACCCTAGTTGTCCATTATTCTATTCTTCTGCAAATATCACACTGTCTTGGGTTTTTTTTTGTTTGTTTTTGTTTTATAATAGTGGTATCATGCACTATTTGTCCTTTTGCAATTGACTTATTTCACTTGGCATAATGTCCTCCAAATTCATCTATGTTATGAGACTTTTGCGGATTTTTTGTTATTCTTTATTGTGCAATATTCCATTTATGGGCACTTAGGTTGTTTCTATATTTTTGCTATTGTGAATTAATGCTGCAGTGAACATGGATGTCTTAGGCCGGGTTCTCTAGAGAAGCAAAACCAGCGAAGCATATATATACACAGAAAGAGAGAGAGATTTATCTCAAGGAAATGGTTCATGTGGTTGTAGAGGGTGGCAAGTTCCAATTTCATGGGTCAGGTGTCAGGCATCAGGATGGAAGCTTCTCCTGACTCACATAGCTGCAGGGGCTGACAAATCCAAGATCAGCAGGTAAGACGGCGGGTTGCTGGCCTAAGTCCAAAAAGCTGGTGGTCAGATGCTGATGAGCCAATTGCAGGATCCAGAGCAGAGTAAAAACGAGAGAACCTTGCCAGGAAGCTCACTTATATTGGATGTAGGCCACACCCCCAAGGGAACTCCCTTGAAAATGATTAGCTACTCACAGAATATCCCATCATGGAGGTGATCATATTATATCAGATCTCATTATGGAGGTGATTACAACATTATGAGACTGCCAAACTATATCATAACTGCCAAGCCACCGAGAATCATGGCCCAGCCAAGTTGACACACAACCTTAATGATCACAGTGGGTGTACATATGTCTGTTTGTGTCATGGCTCTTATTTCTTTAGGGTATATACCTAGCAGTGGGATTGCTGGATCATATGCTATTTCTATTTCTAGCTTTTTATGAAAGTGCCATACCATTGTCCATAGTGGCCATACCATTCTAAATTCCCACCAGTAGTGTATGAGTTACAATATCCTCACAAGCTCATCAACATTTTTATTTTCTGTGTTATTGATTAGTGTCATTATTGTCAAGGTGAGCTATTGATTTTCATCTCTCTAATGGCTAATGATTGCTAGCATTTCTTCATGTGTTTGTCAGGCACCTGGAATGCCTTCTTTGGTGAAATGTCTTTTCATGTCATTTGCCCATTTTTTTAATTGGATTATTTGTCTTTTTGTTGTTGAAGTTTTCTTTGAATCTTAGAGATTAGACCCTTGTTGAATAAACCATAGCCAAAAAGTTTGTCCCAATTCATAGGTTCTCTTTTTACTCTTTTGGAGAAGTCTTTTGATGAGCCTAAGTGTTTAATCTTTAGGAGTTTCCATGTATCTCATTCATCTTCTGCTGTTTGTGCATTTTTTAGTTATGCTTGGTATTCTGTTATGCCATATATTAGGGCCCCTTACATTGCCCCTATTTTTTTCTTTCATTATGTTTCTGGTTTTAGGTTTTATAGTCTAAGTCTTTGAACCATTTTGAGTTAGTTTTTGCATATGGTGTGAGGTATGGATCCTTTTTCATTTTTCTACAGATAGACATC
Source organism: Elephas maximus indicus (assembly GCF_024166365.1). Taxonomy (NCBI): domain Eukaryota; kingdom Metazoa; phylum Chordata; class Mammalia; order Proboscidea; family Elephantidae; genus Elephas; species Elephas maximus. The sequence continues at coordinate 30,412,915 of NC_064835.1, read as the reverse complement.
CACTTTTGCCATCACCACTTGTTAAAGAGACTGTCTCCTCTTCATTTAATGGACTTTGGCCTTTTGTCGAAGATCAGCTATCCATAGGTAGATGGATTTATGTCTGGGTTCTCAATTCTATTCCATTGGTCTATGTGTCTATTGTTGAACAAGTACCAGGCTGTTTTGACTACCATGGCTGAGATCAAGTAGTGTGAGGCTTCCTATTTGGTTCTTCATCAAAACTGCTTTACTTATCCAGGGTCTCTTTCCTTTCCACATAAAGTTGATGATTAGTTTTTTCTATCTCTTTAAAGAATGCTGTTGGAATTTGGATCAGGATTTGCATTATATCTGTAGATCATTTTGGGTAGTGTTGATATTTTCACAATGTTAAGTCTTCCTGTTCAGGGGCACGATATGCTTTTCCATTTACGTAGGTCTCTTTTGGTTTCTTACAGTAGTGTTTCATAGTTTTCTTTGTATAGGTCTTTTATGCCCCTGGCTAGATTTTTTCCTAAGCATTTTATCTTTTGGTAAGCCATTGTAAATGGTACTGTTTTCCTGACTTCCTTTTCAAAGTTTTCTTTACTGGTGTAGAGGAATCTAGCTGGTTTTTGTATGTTAATCTTGTATCCTGCTACTTTGATGAATCCTTCTATTAGTTCTAGTAGATTTCTTGTGAAATCTTAGGAATTTTCTATGTATAAAATTATATCATCTGTGAATAGGGATATTTTTACTTCTTTCTTACCAATTGGATGCCCTTTATTTCATTTTCTTGCTTTATTGGTCTAGTTATGATTTCCAGTACAATGTTGAATAAGATTGGTGACAAAGGGCATCCTTGTCTAGTTCCCGTCCTCAAGGAGAATACGTTAAGCCACTCACCACTGAGAAAAATGTTGGCTGTTGGTTTTGTATAAATGCACTTTATTCTTTATTATGTTGAAGGATTTCCCTTCTATTCCTATTGCGTTGAGAGTTTTTATCAGGAATGTTTGTTGGGCTTTATCAAATGCCTTTTCTGTGTCAGTTGAGATGATTATGTGATTTTTTTCGTTTGTTTTATTCATGTGATTGATTATGTTGATTGATTTTCTAATGCTGAAACATTATTGCATACCTGGTTTGAGTCCCACATGGTAATGATTTTTTTTTTTTTAAATATAATGCTGCATTCTATTGGCTACAATTTTGTTGAGAATTTTCGCGTCTGTATTCATGAGGGGTATTGGTCTGTAATTTTTTTTTATTTGTGGTATTTTTGCCTGGCTTTGCTATCAGGGTTATGCTGGCTTCACAGAATGAATTCAGAAGTATTCCTTCCTTTTTTATGCTCTGAAATAGTTTGAATAATATTGGTGTGCACTCTTCTCTAAATGATTGGTACAATTCTCCACTGAAGCTGTCAATGCCAGGGTTTTTGTTGTTTTTGGAAGTTATTTATTCATTTATTTATTTATCTTACCCCTTCAATCTCTTCTTTTGTTACGAGTCTGCTCAGTTTTTCTACCTCACTTTGTGTTAATTCAGGTAGGTAGTGTGTTTCTAGAAACTTGATCAACTCCTCTAGGTACTCAAATTTGTTGGAGTACAATTTTTCATAGTATTCTGTTATGATTCTTTTTATTTCAGTTGGTTGTGTTGTAAAGTCACTGCTATCATTTCTTATTTGTGTTATTTGCTTCCTCTGCTTTTCTGTTGCCACTTTAGCCAGTGGTTTGTCGATTTTATTGATCTTTTCAAAGAACCAAATTCTACTCTTGTTGATTCTTTCTATGGTTTTTCTGTCCTGAATCATTTATTTCTGCTCTAATCTTTATTGTTTCCTTTCTCATGGTGACCGTGGGAATTTTGTGCTGCTCTGTTTCTATTTGTTCAAGTTGTAGGATTAATGCTTTGATTTTTGCCTTTTTTTCTTTTTGGTGTGTGAATTTTTTGCTATAAACTGACCTCTGAGCACTCTTTTTCCTGAGTCTCAAATGTATGTTGTGTTTTCATTCTCATTTGATTCTAAAGAGTTTTCTTATTTTGTCCTTGATTTCTTCTATTACCTAGTGGTTTTTAAACAAGGTGTTAAGCACTTTCCGCATATTTGATTTTTTTCCATTGCTCTCCCTGTTATTAACTTCTACTTTTATAGTGTTGTGATCAGAGAAAACATTTTGTATTATTCCAATCTTCTGGATTTTATGGAAGATTGTTTTCGAATCAAAAATGTGGTCTATTCTGCCACCTAGCCTCCTGCCTTAGGGGTCTAAGAAGGGTGACAACTACCAATCTGTAGAGGTACTTGCACTGGGGGCCTAAGGTACAGCTGCAGAGCCCACCCACCAAAGTGTTTTAGGAATACACACACCTACCTCACTGGCACTTGGGGGAAGCCTGTCAGCATCCTGCCCCCCCTGGAGTGTGAACCACTGCTGCTACTAGAATCTGGTGCACACAACTATCATCACTACTTCTCTAGGTGGGTAGGTGACAGTCTGCACCACACACTTGATGACCCAAAATCAGATTCTACTCAAGAATAGTGAATGGACTCTTAGGCTTATATATCTGGTAACAGCCCAAACCAGCTGGTAATAGGACATAAGTGAGTCAAGGGCTACAACAATCAAGACAGTGCAATCTAGTAGCCCATCTATGTATATTGAAAGAAAACAAAACAAGATAAGACTCAGTGAGAAAATATAGAATAAATCACTACAATATCTTAGTGATGGCTCAGAGACAGCAGTCGATATCAAACCACATAAAGAAGCAGGCCATGATTGCTTCTACAACTCCCCAGACTAAAGAATCAAAATCTTTCCAAAATGAAGATACAATCCTGGAATTATCAGATACAGAATATAAAAAACTAATTTACAGAATGCTTCAAGACATCAGGGATGACCTCAGAAATGAAATAAGGCAATCTACAGAAAAAGCCAAGGAACACACTGATAAAGCAGTTGAAGAACTCGAAAAGATTATTCAAGAACATAGTGGAAAAATTAATAAGTTGCAAGAATCCGTAGAGAGACAACAGTCAGAAATCCAAAAGATTAACAATAAAATTACAGAATTAGACAATGCAATAGGAAGTCAGAGGAGCAGATTCGAGCAATTGCAATGCAGAGTGGGAGATCTGGAGGACCAGGCAAATGACACCAATACAGCTGGAAAAAAATCAGATAAAAGAATTTAAAAAAATGAAGAAACCCTAAGAATCATGTGGGACTCTATCAAGAAGAATAACTTGTGTGTGATTGGAGTCCCAGAACAGGGAGGGATAACAGAAAATACAGAGAGAATAGTTGAAGATCTGTTGGCAGAAAACTTCCCTGACATCATGAAAGATGAAAAGATATCTATCCAAGATGCTCACTGAACCCCATTTAAGATTGGTCCAAAAAGAAAAACACCAAGACATATTATCATCAAACTTGTCAAAACCAAAGATAAAGAGAAAATTTTAAAAGCAGCTAGGGATAAAAGAAAGGTCTCCTACAAAGGAGCAGCAATAAGTCCAGACTACTCAGCAGAAACCATGCAGACAAGAAGGCAATGGGATGACATATATAGAGCACTGAAGGTGAAAAACTGCCAGCCAAGGATCATATATCCAGCAAAACTCTCTCTCAAATATGAAGGTGAAATTAAGACATTTACAGATAAACACAAGCTTAGAGAATTTGCAAAAACCAAACCAAAGCTACAAGAAATACTAGAGGAAATTGGTCAGAAAACCAATAATATCAGATACCAGCACAACACAAGGTGACAGAACAGAACATCCTGATATCAACTCAAATAGGGAAATCACAAAAACAAATTAAGATTAATTTTAAAAAGAAAAAAACACTCAAAATATGGAATCATTGAAGTCAATATGTAAAAGATCACAATAATCAAAAAGAGGGACTAAATACAGGTGGCATAGAACTGCCATATGGAGAGGGATACAAGGCGATATAGGACAATACAAGTTAGGTTTTTACTTAGAAAAATAGGGGTAAATATTAAGATAACCACAAAGAGGTATAACAACTCCATAACTCAAAATAAAAACCAAGAAAAACATAACAACTCAGCAAACATAAAGTCAACTACTATGAAAATGAGGAACACACAATTTACAAAAGAAAAATGTCCCAGCACAAAAAAGTAAGTGGAAAAATGAAATTGTCAACAACACATATAAAAAGGCATCAAAATGACAGCACTAAACACATACTTATCTATAATTACACTGAATGTAAATGGACTAAATGCACCAATAAAGAGACAGAGAGTCTAGGACTAGATAAAGAAACACGATCCATCTATATGCTGCCTACAAGAGACACACCTTAGACTTAGAGACACAAATAAACTAAAACTCAAAGGATGGAAAAAATATATCAAGCAAACAATAAGCATAAAAGAGCAAGAGTGGCAATATTAATTTCTGACAAAATGGACTTTAAACTTAAATCCACCACAAAGGATAAGGAAGGACACTACATAATGATAAAAGGGACAGTTGACTAGGAAGATATAACCATATTAAGTATTTATGCATCCAGTGACAGGGCTTCAAGATACATAAAACAAACTTTAACAGAACTGAAAACTGAGATAGACACCTCCACAATTATAGTAGAAGACTTCAACACACCACTTTCAGGGAAGGACAAGACTTCCAGTAAGAGACATGGAAGACCTAATTGCTACAATCAACCAACTTGACCTCATAGACTTATACAGAACACTCCACCCAACTGTTGCAAAGTATACTTTTTTTCTAGCGCACATGGAACATTCTCCAGAATAGACCACATATTAGGTCATAAAACAAATCTTTGCACAATCCAAAACATTGAAATATTACAAAGCATTTTCTCAGACCATAAGGCCATAAAAATGGAAATCAATAACAGAAAAATTAGGGATAAGAAATCAAATACTTGGAAACTGAACAATACCCTGCTCAAAAAAGACTGGGTTATAGAAGACATTAAGGAGGGAATAAAGAAATTCATAGAATGCAATGAGAATGAAAACACTTCCTATCAAAACCTCTGGGACACAGCAAAAGCAGTGCTCAGAGGTCAATTTATATCGATAAATGCACACATACAAAAAGAAGAAAGAGCCAAAATCAGAGAACTGTCCCTACAACTTGAACAAATAGAAAGTGAGCAACAAAAGAATCCATCAGGCACCAGAAGAAAACACATAATAAAAATTAGAGCTGAACTAAATGAATTAGAGAACAGAAAAACAATTGAAAGAATTAACAAAGCCAAAAGCTGGTTCTTTGAAAAAATTAACAAAATTAATAAACCATTGGCCATACTGACAAAAGAAATACAGGAAAGGAAATGAATAACCCAAATAACAAACAAGATGGGACACACCACAACAGACCCAACTGAAACTAAAAGAATCATATCAGATTATTACGAAAAATTGTACTCTAACAAATTTGCAAACCTAGAAGAAATGGATGAATTCCTAGAAAAACACTACCTACCTAAACTAACACAATCGGAAGTAGAACAACTAAATAGACCCATAACAAAAAAAGAGATTGAAACGGTAATCAAAAAACTCCCAACAAAAAAATCCCTGGCCCGGACGGCTTTACTGCAGAGTTCTACCAAACTTTCAGAGAAGAGTTAACACCACTACTACTAAAGGTATTTCAAAGCATAGAAAATGACGGAATACTGCCTAACTCATTCTATGAAACCACCAAATCCCTGATACCAAAACCAAGTAAAGACATCATAAAAAAAGAAAATTACAGACCTATATCCCTCATGAACATAGATGCAAAAATTCTCAACAAAATTGTAGCCAATAGAATTCAACAACATATCAAAAAAATAATCCACCATGACCAAGTGGGATTTATACCAGGTATGCAAGGCTGGTTTAATATTAGAAAAACCATTCATGTAATCCACCACATAAATAAAACTAAAGACAAAAACCACATGGTCTTATCAATTGATGCAGAAAAGGCATTTGACAAACTCCAACACCCATTTATGATAAAAAAAAACTCTCAGCAAAATAGGAATTGAAGGAAAATTCCTCAACATAATAAAGGGCATCTATGCAAAGCCAACAGCCAACATCACTCTAAATGGAGAGAGCCTGAAATCATTTCCCTTGAGAATGGGAACCACACAAGGATAACCTTTATCACCACTCTTATTCAACATTGTGCTAGAGGTCCTAGCCAGAGCAATTAGGCTAGACAAAGAAATAAAGGGCATCCGGATTGGCAAGGAGGAAGTAAAATTATCTCTATTTGCAGATGACATGATCTTATACACAGAAAACCCTAAGGAATCCTTCAGAAAACTACTGAAACTAATAGAAGAGTTTGGCAGAGTCTCAGGTTATAAGATAAACATACAAAAATAACTTGGATTCCTCTACATCAACAAAAAGAACATCGAAGAGGAAATCACCAAATCAATACCATTCACAGTAGCCCCAAAGAAGATAAAATACTTAGGAATAAATCTTACCGAAGATGTAAAAGACTTATATAAAGAAAACTACAAAGTACTACTGCAAGGAACTAAAAAGGACCTACTTAAGTGGAAAAACATACCTTGCTCATGGATAGGAAGACTTAACATAGTAAAAATGTCTATTCTACCAAAAGCCATCTATACATTTAACGCACTTCCGATCCAAATTCCAATGTCATATTTTAAGGGGATAGAGAAACAAATCACCAATTTCATATGGAAGGGAAAGAAGCCTCGAATAAGTACAGCATTACTGAAAAAGAAGAAGAAAGTGGGAGGTCTCGCTCTACCTGATTTTAGAACCTATTATACAGCCACAGTAGTCAAAACAGCCTGGTACTGGTACAACAACAGGCACATAGACCAATAGAACAGAATTGAGAACCCAGATATAAATCCATCCACATATGAGCAGCTGATATTTGACAAAGGCCCAGTGTCAGTTAATTGGGGAAAAGATAGTCTTTTTAACAAATGGTGCTGGTATAACTGGATATCCATTTGAAAAAAATGAAACAGGACCCATACCTCACACCATGCACAAAAACTAACTCCAAGTGGATCAAAGACCTAAACATAAAGACTAAAACAATAAAGATCATGGAAGAAAAAATAGGGATGTTAGGAGCCCTAATACAAGGCATAAACAGAATACAAAACATTACCAAAAATGACGAAGAGAAACCAGATAACTGGGAGCTCTTAAAAATCAAACACCTCTGCTCATCTAAAGACTTCACCAAAAGAGTAAAAAGACCACCTACAGATTGGGAAAGAATCTTCAGCTATGACATCTCCGACCAGCGCCTGATCTCTAAAATCTATATGATTCTGTTAAAACTCAATCACAAAAAGACAAACAACCCAATCAAAAAGTGGGCAAAGGGTATGAACACGCACTTCACTAAAGAAGATATTCAGGCAGCTAACAGATACATGAGAAAATGCTCTCAATCATTAGCCATTAGAGAAATGCAAATTAAAACTACGATGAGATTCCATCTCACTCCAACAAGGCTGGCATTAATCCAAAAAACACAAAATAATAAACGTTGGAGGGGCTGTGAAGAGATTGGAACTCTTACACACTGTTGGTGGGAATGTAAAATGGTACCACCACTTTAGAAATCTATCTGGCATTTTCTTAAAAAGTTAGAAATAGAACTACCATACAACCCAGAAATCTCACTCCTCAGAATATACCCTCGAGAAATAAGAGCCTTCACAGGAACAGATATATGCACACCCTTGTTTATTGCAGCTCTGTTTACAATAGCAAAAAGCTGGAAGCAACCAAGGTGTCCATCAACAGATGAATGGTTAAATAAATTGTGGTATAGTCACACAATGGAATACTACGCATCAGTAAAGAACAGTGACGAATCTGTGAAACATTTCATAACATGGAGGAACCTGGAAGGCAGTATGCTGAGTGAAATTAGTCAGAGGCAAAAGGACAAATATTGTATAAGACCACTATTATAAGATCTTGAGAAATAGTATAAACTGAGAAGAACACATACTTTTGTGGTTACAAGGAGGGGAGGGAGGGAGGGTGGGAGAGGGTTATTTACTGATTAGTTAGTAGATAAGAACTACTCTAGGTGAAGGGAAGGACAATACTCAATACACGGAAGGTCAGCTCAACTGGACTGGACCAAAAGCAAACAAGTTTCCGGGATAAAATGAATGCTTCAAAGGTCAGCGGAGCAAGGTCAGGGGTTTGGGGACTATGGCTTAAGCGGACTTCTAAGTCAATTGGCAAAATAATTCTATCACAAAAACATTCTGCATCCCACTTTGAAATGTGGCATCTGGGGTCTTAAATGCTAACAAGCGGCCATCTAAGATGCATCAATTGGTCTCAGCCCACCTGCTGCAAAGGAGAATGAGAACACCAAGGTCAGACGACAACTATGAGCCCAAGAGACAGAAAGGGTCACATGAACCAGAGACTTACATCATCCTGAGACCAGAAGAACTAGATTGTGCCCGGCCACAACCGATGACTGCCCTGACAGGGAGCACAACAGAGCAGGAGATCAGTGGGATGCAGACCCCAAATTCTCATAAAAAGGCCAGACTTAATGGTCTGACTTAAACTAGAGGAATCCCGGTGGTCATGGTTCCCAAACCTTCTGTTGGCCCAGGACAGGAACCATTCCTGAAGACAACTCATCAGACATGGAACGGACTGGACAATGGGTAGGAGAGAGATGCTGATGAAGAAAGAGTGAGCTACTTGTATCAGGTGGACGCTTGAGACTGTGTTGGCATCTCCTGTCTGGAGGGGAGATAGGAGGTTAGAGAGGGTTAGAAACTGGCAAAATTGTCATGAAAGGAGAGACTGGAAGGGCTGACTCATTAGGAGGAGAATAAGTGGGAGTATGGAGTAAGGTGTATATAAGCTTGTATGTGACGGACTGACTTGATTTGTAAACATTCACTTAAAGCTCAATAAAAATTATTAAAAAAAAATGTGGTCTATTCTGGAGAATGATCCATGTGCGTCAGAAAAGAACGTATACTTTGCTGCCGTTCGGTGGAGTGTTCTGTATATGTCTATAAGGTCAAATTCATTGCTTGTGGAATTTAGATCTTCTGTATCTTTGTTTGGAAACCCCGGTGGTGTAGTCGTTAAGTGCTATGGCTGCTAACCAAGGGTCAGCAGTTTGAATCCACGAGGTGCTCCTTGGAAACTGTATGGGGCAGTTCTACTCTGTCCTATAGGGTTGCTATGAGTTGGAATCGACTCGATGGCACTGGGTTTTTTGGTTTGGTATCTTTGTTTACTTCCTTTCTGGTTGTTTTCTCCTTCACCTTTTCAATGCTGTTTTAAGAGTTTGTTTTATGTTTTTTGTAGCGTCCATTGTTAGGTTGATACGTATTTATTATGGTTATGTCCTCTTGATGGACTGACCTTTAATCACCATTGTATAATGTCCTTTCTTATCTTTTTTTTATGCTATAGGTGACAGTTTACAGCTCAAGTTAACTTCTCATACAAAAATTTATACACTTATTGTTATGTGACACTAGTTGCAATCCTTATAATATGACAGCACACTCCTCCTTATCACTTCAGGTTTCCCATGTCCATTCAACTAGTTCCTGTCTTCTCCTGCCTTCTCATCCCACTTTTGGACAGAAGCCACCCATTTGGTCTCATGTATCTACATGAACTAAGAAGTGCATTCTTCACGAGAATTATTTTATGCTTTTCAGTCCAGCCTAATCTATGTCTGAAGGGTGGGCTTCAGGACTAGTTTTAGTCCTGGGTTAACAGAGCATCCGGGGACCATAGTTTCGGGGCTTCCTTCACTCTCAGTCAGACCACTGAGTCTGGTCTTTTTACTAGAATTTGACTTCTGCTCCACACTTTTCTCCTGCAAGGTCAGGGGTTCTCTGTTGTGTTCCCTGTTAGGGTGGTCATTGGTGGTAGCCAGACACCATCTAATTCTTCTGGTCTCAGGCTGTTGGAGTCTCTGCTTTATGTTGCCTTTTTGTTTATTGGGCTAATATTTTCCTTGTGTCTTTGGTGTCCTTCATTCTCCTTTGCACCAGGTGGGTCGGGACCAATTCGTGCATCTTAGATGGCCACTTGTCCATCTTTTTACTACTGTAAACAGTGCTGCAGTGAACATAGTTGTGCATCTATCTATTCTGTAATGGCTCTTATGTCTCTAGGATATATTCCAAGGAGCTGGATTGTATGGGTACTTCTATTTCTAGCTTTTTAAGGATGTGCCAATTCAATTTCCAAAGTGGTTGTGCCATTTTCTGTTTTGGTGAGCATAAGTGTTTGATTTTTTAGGAGTTCCCAGTTATCGAGTTCCTCTTCTGGTGTTTGTGCATTGTTAGTAATGTTTTGTGTTCTGTCTATGCCATTTATTAGGGCTTCTAGGGTTGTCCTTATTTTTTCTTCCATGATCTTTTTTGTTTTAGCTTTTATATTTAGGTCTTTGATCCATTTGAGTTTGTTTTTGTCCATGGTGTGAAGTATGGGTCTTGTTTCATTTTTTTTTTTTTTGCAGATGGATATCCAGTTATGCCAGCCCTATTTGTTAAAGAGACTATCTTTTCCAAATTTTACAGACTTTGGGCCTTTTTCAAACATCAGCTGCTCATACGTGGATGAATTTATGCCTGGATTCTCAATTCTGTTCTATTGGTCTATGTATCTGTTGTTGTACCAGTACCAGCTGTTTTGACTACTGTGTTTGTGTAATAGGTTCTAAAATCAGATAGTGTGAGGCTTCCCACTTTGTTCTTCTTCTTCAGTAATGCCTTACTTATCTGGGGCCTCTTTCCTTTCCATATGAAGTTAGTGATTTGGTTCTCCATCTCGTTAAAAAAATGTCATTGGAATTTGGATTGGGATTGCACTGTATCTGTAGATCACTTTGTGTAGACTTGACATTTTTACAATGTTGTGTCTTCCTATCCATGAGTATGGTATGTTTTTCCATTTAGGTCTCCTTTGGTTCCTTGCAGTAGTGTGTTGCTGTTTTCTTTGTAGAGGTCTTTTATGGCTCTGGTTAGATTTATTACTAAGTATTTTATCTTCTTGGGGGCTACTGTAAATCATACTGATTTGGTGATTTCCTTTTCGAAGCTGTCTTTTTCGTTGTAGAGGAATCCAAGTGATTTTTATATGTGTATCTTGTATCCTGATAATTTGCTGAAATCTTTTATTAGTTCTAGTAGTTTTCTTGTGAATTCTTTGGAGTTTTCCTGTATAAGATCGTATCATCTGCAAGTAGATACTTCCTTACCAATTTTGATGCCCTTTGTTTCTTTTCCTTGTTTTATTGCTCCGGATAAGACCTCCAGCACAATGTTGAATAAGAGTGGTAATAAAGGGCATCCTTATCAGGTTCCCTTTCTTAAGAGGAATGCTCTCAGACTCTCTCTGTTTAGGACAATGTTGACTGTTGGCTTTGTGTAAATGCTGCCTTTAATATGTCGAGGAATTTCCCTTCTATTCCTATTTTGCTGAGAGTTTTTGTCATGAATGGGTGTTGAACTTTGTCAAATGCCTTTTCTGCATCAATTGATAAGATCATGTGGTGTTCTTGTCTTTTGTTTTATTTATGTGATGGATTACATTGATTGTTTTGCCAATGTTGAACCATCCCTGCACACCTGGTATGAATTCCACTTGGTCATGGTGAATTTTTTTTGATATGTTGTTGAATTCTATTGGCTAGAAATTTATTGGGGATTTTTGCATCTATGTTCATTATTAGCCTGTAATTTTCATTTTTTTGTGGTATCCTTACCTAGTTTTGGTATCAGGGTTATGCTGGCTTCATAGAATGAGTTCAGGAGTATTCCATCTTTTCCTATGCTCTGAAATACCTTATCAGTACTGGTGTTAACTCTTCTCTGAAAGTTTGGTAGAATTCTCCAGTGAAGCCATTAGGGCTTGAGCATTTTTTTGTTGGGAGATTTTTTATTACCACTTCAATCTCATCTTTAGTTATAGGTATATTAATTTTTCTACCTCTGTTTTTGTTAGTTTAGGTAGGTAATGTGTTTCTAGAAATTTGTGCATTTTCTCTAGGTTTTCAAATTTGTTGGAGTACAATTTTTCATAGTATTCTGTTATGATTCTTTTAATTTCAGTTGGGCCTGTTGCGATATCATCCATCTCATTTCTTATTCAGATTATATGCTTCTCCTGTTTTTCTTTTGTCAGTTTGGACAATAGTTTATCAATTTATCAGTTTTTTCAAAGAACCAGCTTTTGGTCTTTTTGACTCTTTCAATTGTTTTTCTATTCTCTATTTCATTTATTTCTGCTGTAATTTTTATAATTTCCTTTCTTCTGGTGCCTGAGGGCTTCTTTTGCTACACTCTTTCTATTTGTTCTAGTTGTAGGGCTAATATATTAATATTGGCCCTTTTTTCTTTTTGGATGTGAGCACTTATTGCTATAAATTGACCACTAAGCATTGCTTTTGCTGTGTCCCAAAGGTTCTGGTAGGATGTGTTTTCATTCTGATTTAGTTCTATGAATTTCTTTACTCTGTCCTTAATTTCTTCTATAACCCAGTAGTTTTTGAGCAAGGTTCTGTTCAGTTTCCAAGTATTTGATTCTTTTTTTCCATTGCTTTTCCTCTTATTGATTTCTACTTTTATGGCTTTATGGTCAGAAAAGATGCTTTGTAATATTTGGATGTTTTTTATGCTGTTAAGGCTTGCTTTGTTGTCTAATATGTGTTCTGCTCTGGAGAATGTTCCATGTGCATTGGAAAAGAAAGTATACTTGGCTGCTGTTGGGTGGAGTGTTCTGTATATGCCTATGAGACCAAGTTGGTTGATTGTGGCATTTAAATCTGCAGTGCCTTTATTGAGCTTCTTTCTAAATGATCTGTCCTTCTCTGAAAGTGGTGTGTTGAAGCCTCCGACTATTATTATAGATCTATTTCTCTTTTCAATGCTGTTAGATTTTGTTTTATGTATTTTGGAGCCCTGTCATTGGGTGCATAAATATTTATTCCGGTTATGTCCTCATGGTCTATTGACCCTTTAATCATAATATAGTGTCCTTCCTTATCCTTTGTGGTAGATTTTGTTTTAAAGTCTATTTTGTCAGAGATTAATATTGCCACTCCTGCTCTTTTTTGATTTTTGTTTGCTTGATATAATTTTTTCCATCCTTTGAGTTTTACTTTGTTTCTTTGAGTCTAAGGTGTGTCTCTTATAGGCAGCATGTGGACAGATCATGGTTTTTTATCCATCCTGCCACTCTGTGTCTCTTTATTGGTATATTTAGTCTATTTACATTCAGTGTAATTATTGATAGATATAAGTTTAGCGCTGTCATTTTGATATATTTTTGTGTGTGTTTTTGTGGTGTTGATGGTTTCTTTGTTCCAATTAATTTTCTGTGCTGAGTTGTTTTTCTTTATGTATTTTCTTTTCATCTTTTTCATTATCGTTGACTTTGTGTTTATTGAGTCTTTATGTTTTTCTTCTTTTTTATTTTGATGGGTAGGTATGTTAGCTTCCTTTGTTGTTACCTTAAAATCTACCTTTATTTTTCTAAGTTTAAACTGATCCTTTATTTCTTGATATCATCTTACTTCTCCATATGGAAGTTCTATAACCAAACTATTTATGCCCTCTTTTTTGGTTTGACGTTGTCATCACTGATATTTTGATGTCTCTGTTTCCCTATTTTCACCGTTTTAGCTTTGACTTGTTTTTTTTTTTTTTTTTGAGACTTCCCTATCTGGGTTGATAACTGTATGTTCTGTCCTGTGTTCTAGTCTTGGGTTTTTGTCTGATATTTTTGGTTCTTTAACCAAAAAAAAAAAAAAAAAAAAGGACTCCCTTAAATATTTCTTGTAATTTTAGTTTGGTTTTTACAAATGCCCTTAACTTATGTTTATCTGGAAATGCCCTAATTTCACCATCATATTTGAGAGAGGGTTTTGCTGGACACATAATTCTCAGCTGACAATTTTTTTTTTTCCCTTCAAGGCTTTTAAGTGTCATTCCATTGCCTGTTTGCCTGCATGGTTTCTGCAGAGTGGTCAGAGTTTAATGCTGTAGACTCTCCTTTGTAGGTTACTTTTCATTTATCCCTAGCAGCTCTTAAATTTCTCTCTTTATCTTTAGTTTGGTAAGTTTGATTATAATATATCTTGATGGCTTTTGGGGGGGATCTACCCTCAAAGTGGGGTTCGATGAGCTTCTTGGATAGATATCTTCTCATCTTTTATGTATCAGGGAAGTTTTCTGCCAGCAAATCTGCAACAACTCTCTCTCTATTTTCTGTTCTCCTCTCCTCCCCACCCCCATCATTTCTGGTACTCCAGTTACTCATAGGTTATTCCTCTTGATAGATTCCCACATAATTCTTAGTGTTTCTACAGTTTCTAAAAATTCTTCTATCTGATTTTTCCTCAAATAAATTGATGTCACGTGCTTTATCTTCAATCTCACTAATTCTGATTTACACTGCCTCAATTCTGTTCCTATGACTTTCTATTGAGTTGTCTACCTCTGAAATTTTATTGTTAATCTTTTGGATTTCTGTTTGCATCTCTCTATGGATTCTAACAGCCTGTTAAACTTGTCGTTCTGCTCTTGTATAACCCAAAAACCCAGTGCCATCAATAGCTTTCCTAAATTCCTCTATTATTTTTGTCTGTGTGTTCCTTGGCTTCGTTTGAGTTTTGCCTGATCTCCTTCCTGATCTCTTGAAGTGCTCTGTGTATTAATCTTTTGAAATCTACCTCCAGTAATTCCAAGACCTTCTCTTCCTTAGGAAGGTTTCCTTGTTCTTTGTTTTGGTAGCTTGCTGGGGCCAACACGATCTGCCACTTTATATAATTTGATATTGACTCTTGTCACCAAGCCATCAATAAATTATTATATTTAATTATTGTATGTTTGCTTATTTGGTCCCACTTTCTTGCTTTGTTTTGATATGCCCAAATAGGCTGGGCTTGTGAGCTATTTTGATTATTGGCACCTTTCAAGCTCTCACGTCCTATCACGAGGTGGTTAGAGCTGCTACTAGGTGTGTGAGCTCAGGAGTCCATTTACCTTTCTTGTGTGGATTCAGCTCAGGAGACCAGGTTGTCGGTCACTGAGGGTGTGGTGCAGGTTCTCACCTATGGTCCTAGATAGGCAACGCTACATAGGGGTGATTGGAGCAGGCACAGGTATCTGGCTGCAGTAGGGGGTTATATGCTGAGCAAGGTAGGGGACTGACAACTGCCCTGAGACCTAGGTGGAAGGCATGTCCCTGTCCCCTAGAATGCATAGGTGGGTAGGTTTTATAGCCCAACTTTAGGCACCCAATGCTTTGGGCTGTAAGGACTGGAAGGTACCACTTTTTCTGGGACCCTCATTGGCTAGGTGGATTGGGTGAAGCCACCAATTCTCAGGCCCTGATGGAGGTGGATGAGGGCCCTGCTTAATGTGCAGAGCAGTGTCAAATGTAACAAATTTGCTGTTGCAGTTGAAAATAGGCTTCAAGTATATACCCTGTTGTATTATGCTAACAAGGGCCTACATTGTTGAATGGGTCCACACTGCTCTAGGCAGGAATGAAAGGCATTCAAAGTCCATGGACCCCTAATGCCTGTGCCTAGGCAAAGGGGCAGTGCCTTCCCTGAGTTCCCAGCTTAAGGGGCATGGAGACTTTTTAAATCCACAAGACTGGTTTGGTATGGTTAGCCCTGAGCTCTCAGCTTAAGGGAGCTTGTGGCCTCCTTTTTTTATTTCTTCATTTATTTTTTCCCTCCCCAAAGCCAGGGGACTGGGTGGGGCACGATGGGTCCTACTTTCTGCCTGGGTAGGGGGGACAATGGCTGAACACCACCAGACCAGCAATGTAGCATAGTGGGGAGGATACAGATGAGGGGGAAGAGAGGCACTTCTCTCTTACAGAAGTCCAATAGAGGAAAGGGCTATTTTGATCCTGTAATGTAGGTTAGATGATCACACTTAATTTTTGCAGATTCAGTGCCACTTCCCCATGGCTCTGACACTCACGCAGACTCTCTACCACTCGGTTTCTCCTATCATGGCAAAACATGTCCCGAGCGCCACTGCTTGCCTCAGCTCATGTGCACCAAAGGATCTGGCCTGCAGAGTCCCAGCTAGGTCAGGTTTGGCAACTTTTTGCTGCTTCTGAACTGTCTCACCCTCCCTCTGCCACTCAGTCTGACTCCTCAACTTTGTCTTTGATGTTCAGGGCTCCTAGATCGTCATATATAATCAATTCACTTGTTTTTTTCAGGTCTTTGTTGTATGAGGGACCTCAGGAAGCATTTGACTATTCTGCCACCTTGGACCCACCTCTCCATTCCTTATCTTTTATGGTGGATTTTTCTTTAAAGCCTATTTTATCAGAGATTAGTATTGCTACTCCTGCTCTTTTTTGGTTATTTTTTTTTTTAAATATATATTTTTCCAACCTTTGAGTTTTAGTTTAAGCATATCTTTTTGTCTAAGATATGTCTCTTGTACACAGCATATTGATGGGTCTTTTTTATTATTCATTCTGTCATGCTGTGTCTCTTTACTGCTGCATTTAAGCCATTTACATTTGGTGCGATTATTGATAGGTATTAGTTTACTGCCGTCATTTTGTTGTGCTTTTTTTTTTTTTTAATTTGGTGCTGTTGATGGTTTCTCTGTTCCAGTTAGTTATCTGTGCTGAGTTCTTTTGGCTTGTGGGTTTTCTTTCCATTTCTTTCATTACTTTTGATTTTGTGTTTCCTGAGTCTTTATGTTTTTCTTTTTTTGAAAAGTAGGTTCATTAACTTTCTTTGCCATTGCCATAAAATTTATCTTTTTTCCCTAAGTTTGAAGCAATTTTTTTCTTGTTATTACCTTGATTTTGCTCCATGTAAAAGTTCTATAATGGCACTATTTATTCCCCCTTTGTGTTCTGACATGTTTGTCATTTACTGATTGACATCTCTGTTTCCCTGGTTTAAGTCTTTTAGCTTTGATTTATTTCTGAGAATTCTTTATCTGGGTTAGCATCTGGCTGTTGCTTTCCTGTGTCCTAATCTCAGGGTCCACCACATGCCTGTCAGTTTGTTGTACTGGGTGGTTTTCGTGTTGCTGTGATACTGGATACTGTGTCACAGCTGGGTCACTGTTGGTGGGCAGGTTTCAGCTGAGCTTCCAGACTAAGATAGTCTAGGAAGAAGGACCGTGTAGTCTACTTCTGAAAAAAAAAAAAAAAAATTGGCTACTGAAAACCTTATGAATGGCAGTGGAACATTGTCTGATATAGCACCAGAAGATGAGCCTCTCAGTTTGGAAGGCAATCAAAATTTGACTGGGGAAGAGCTGCCTCCTCAAAGTAGAGTTGACCTTACTGACATGAATGGTGTAAAGCTTTTGGGACCTTCATTTACTGATGTGGCATGACTCAAAATGAGAAGAAGGAGCTGCAAATATCCACTAATAATTGGAAGATGAAATGTACAAAATATGAATCTAGGAAAATTAGAAGTTGTCACAAATGAAATGGAACACATAAAGATTGACATCCTAGGTATTAGTGAGCTGAAATGAACTGGTATTGGCCATTTTGAATCAGACAATCATATGGTTTCTTACACCAGGAATGACAAATTGAAGAGGAATGATGTTGTGTTCATCATCAAAAAGAACATTTCAAGATCTATCCTGAAGTACAATGCTGTCAGTGTTAGGATAATATCCATATGTGGGCTGGGTTATAAGGAAGACTAGTTAATATGACTATTACTCAAATTTACACACCAACGAAGGCCAAAGATGAAGAAATTGAAGAATTTTACCAACTTCTACAGTCTCAAATTGATCAAACATGCAATCAAGATGCATTGATAATTACTGGTGACTGGAATGTGAATGCTGGAAATCAAGAAGGATGAGTAGTTGGAAAATATGGCCATGGTGACAGAATGATGCCAGAGATCACAGGATAAAATATTGCAAAGTCAACAACTTCCTCATTGCAAATACCATTTTTCAACAACACGTGACTATACACGTGGCCCTCACCAGATGGGATATATCTGTGGAAAGAGACAATGGAAAAGCTCAATATCAGTCAGAACAAGGCCAGGGGCTAGTTATGGAACAGACCATCAATTGTTCATTTGTAAGTTCAAGTCAAGGCTGAAGAATATTAAAACAAGTCTACGAGATCCAAAGTATGATCTCGAGTATATCCCACCTGAATTTAAAGACCATCTCAAGAATAAATTTGATGCGCCAAACACTAATCATCAAACACCAGATGAGTTATGAAATGACGTCAAGGATATCATACCTGAAGAAAGTCAGAGGTCATTAAAAAGACAGAAAATAAAGAAAAGACCAAAATGGATGTGAGAAGAGACTCTAAAACTTCCCCTTGAACGCTGAGTAGCTAAAGCAAAACGAAGAAATGGTGCAGTAAAAGAGCTGAACAAAGATTTCAAAAGGCAGCTCGAGAAGACAAGGTAAAGTATTATAATGAAATGTGCAAAGACCCAAACCCAGCAAACCCAGTGCTGTCGAGTCGATTCTGACTCATAGCGACCCTATAAGACGGAGTAGAACTGCCCCATAGAGTTTCCAAGGAGCGCCTGGCGGATTTGAACTGCCGACCGTTTGGTTAGCAGCTGTAGCACTCAATCACTACACCACCAGTGTTTCCTGCAAAGACCCACAGATAGAAAATCAAAAGGGGAGAATGTGATTGGCATTTCTCAAACTGAAATAGCTAAAAAAAACATTTCAAGCCTTGAGTTGCAATATTGAAGGATTCCACTGGGAAAATATTAAATGACGCAGGAAGCATCAAAAGAAGATGAAAGGAAAACAGATTCACGATACCAAAGAGAATTGGTCCGTGTTCAACCATTTCATGTGGTAGCATATGATTAAGAACCAATGGTACTGAGGAAAGAGGTTCAAGCTGCACTGAAGGCATTGGCAAAAAACAAGGTTCCAGGAATTGACAGAATACCCGTTGAGATGTTTCAACAAATGGATGCAGTGCTGGAAATGCTCACTCGTCTGTGCCAACACATCTGGAAAACAGCTACCTGGCCAACTGACTGGAAGAGGTCCGTATTTTCACCCATTCCAAAGAATGGAGAGCCAACAGAATGTGGAATACCAGACAGATGTTTACCTGTGTTTTATTGACTATGCAAAGACATTTAATGATGTGGATCATAACAAATTGTGGATAACATTGCAAAGAATGAGAATTCCAGAACACTTAATGGTGCTCATGAGGAATACGTATTTAGACCAAAAGGCAGTCTTTCAAAAAGCACAAGGGGATACTGCATGGTTTAGAGTCAGGAAAGGTGTATGTCGGGTTGTATCCTTTCACCATACTTATTCAATCTGTATGCTGAGAAAATAATCCAAGAATCTGGGTTATATGAAGAAGAATGGGGCATCGGGATTGGATGAAGACTCATTAACAACAGGTGATATGCAGGTGACACAACCTTCCTTGCTTAAAGTGAAGAGAACTTGAAGGACTTATTGATGAAGATGAAAGAGCACAGCCTTCAGTATGGCTTACACCTAGACATAAAGGAAACAAAAATCCTCACAACTGGACCAATAAGCCACATCATGATAAATGGAGAAAAGATTGAAGTTGTCAAGGGTTTCATTTTACTTGGGTCCACAATCAACACTCACGGAAGCAGCAGTCAAGGAACCAAATGGCACAGTGCATTGGGCAAATCCTTTGCAAGAGATCTCTTTAAGGTGTTAAAAAGTAAAGACGTCACTTTAAGGACTAAGGTGTGCCTGATCCAAGTCATTGTGTTCTCAATTGCGTCATATGTATGTGGAAGCTGAACAATGAATAAGGAAAATGGAAGAAGAATTGACACCTTTTAATTATGGTGCTGGCAAAGAGTATTGAATATACCATGGACTACCAGATAAACACGCAAATCTGTCTTGGACAAAGTACAGCCAGAATCCTCATTAGAACAAGGATGATGAGACTTCACCTCACGTACTTTATACAGGTTATCAGGAGAGATCAGTCCCTGGAGAAGGACATCATGCTTGGTAAAATAGAGGGTCAGCAAAAAAGAGAAAGACCCTCAATGAGAGGTATTGACACAGTGGTTGCAATAAGGGGCTCAAACATAGCAATGATTGTGAGGATGGTGCAGGACTGGGCAGTGTTTCGTTCTGTTGTACATAGGGTCGCTATGATTCAGAATTGAGTTGATGGCACTTAACAACAACAAAATCATGCTGTTGTTTAATGTTGTTGGTTCTCTGTTCAAATAATTCTCTTTATTATTTCTTATAAGGTTGGTCTGGTTTTCATTCCATTAATTTCTGTTTATCTAGAAATGCCCTACTTTTGCCATCATATTTGAGAGACAATTTTGCTGGATGTTTAATTCTTGATTGGCAGTTTTTTGTTTTTTCTTTCTTTCGAGGTTTCATATATGTACTTCCATTGCCTTCTTGTCTGCATGGTTTCTGCAGAGTAATCAACTTAGTCTTATCCGTTCCCCTTTGTATGTGGCTTTTTATTTTCCTGAGATGTTCTCAGGATTCTTTGTTTGACTTTGGTTTTAGCAAGTTTGAGCATGAAAAGTCTTGGTGACTTTCTTTTGAGGTCTATCGTGTATGGGGTTTGTTGAGCTTTTTGGATAAATATTTTCTCATCTTTCATGATATTAGGGAAGTTTTCTGCCAGCAAATCTTTGACAATTCTGTTTTTGTTTTTGTTTTGCCTCCTCCCATTCTGGAATTCTGATCATGCATTAATTTTTCCTCTTGATAGTGTACCATATAATTCTTTTACTTTCTTCATTTTTCTTCATTCTTTTATTTTTCCTCAATCAAATTTTTGTCAAGGGATTTGTCCTCTATTTCACTAATTCTGTCTTCCATTGATTCATTTCCACTCCTACCCCTTTCTGTTGTCTCTTTCTGAAATTTTATTATTAATCTTTTAGATTTCTAGTTGCTGTTTTTGTGTGGTTCCTAAGTATTTATTTTGTAGTTTTGTTCCTGTATTATTTTCCTGATTTCTTCTATTGCGTTGTCTGTGTTTTCCTCTTTTTCTTGTTTTTTGTTTGTTTGTTTTCCTTGATCTCTTAGAGAACCCCATATATTAGTTTTTTGAATTCCCTATCAGGTAGCTCCTATTCGACGGCAGTGGGTTTATTAGGTAGCTCCATTACTATATCTTCATCTGGAAGTTTTCCTGTTTTTTTTATCTTGATCACTTGCTGGTGTCATCTTGTCTTGCTTCTCTATGTAATTTGATATTGTCTATTGTCTCCAAGGTATTAAGGTGTTATTATGTTTATTTATTCATAACATGTTTGTTTGCTGCATTCAGATTTTTTGTTGCATTTGGTTTTGATATATCCAAGCAGGTGGGGTGTGCGTGCTACTCTGGTCGCTAGTCTTGCCACACTGGAACTCTTACCACCTGTCTCTGAGTGGGTGGGGCAGTAGCTGGGTGTGTGAGCACGGGCTCCGTTCACTGGTCTTATGGGGAGGCTAAGGATGTAGCTGGCATTGCTGGTTAGGTGATATGTCTGTCTGGCCAGTCACCTGGTGTGAGCATAGGGAGCATTGTCACTGGTCATTGGGTTGGGTGTTGTGTGTGCGAACTGCAGCTACTGGGTGGTCGGAATGAGGGTGCCTGGGTTGTCAGTCACCAGGTGCTGGCATGGAAACTCACTGATGGTCCTGGGCTGGCAGGGCTGTGTGGGTGGTTGGAGTGGGCACAAGCCTCTGGTTGTGGGGTGGGGATTGGTGCAAGGAATGAAGCAGGGAGGATGTCACCAGTCCACAGGTGCCCACTAGGAGGTGTGTATGACACAAGGGAGGGTGTGCTGCCGGTCCTTGGGCCCCTGGTGCAGGTGGCTGAAGGGAGCAGGAGACAGTACTGGCCTTCAAGCCCCTAGTGTGGGTGGCTGGGCATAGGAGCAAGTGCCTACAGTTCACCAGTTTCTGGCATGTCACTGGTCTGTGGGTTGAGTGCAGGTGGCCCGGCATAGGAGAGAGGCTGATGATCCTCTGGCTCCCAGGGTAGTTAACTGGGCAGAAGAGAGGCTGCTGCCAATTCCTGGGTCCCCAGTGCTGGTGGTCAGAGAAGTGGGCACCACCGGTGCATGGGCCTAAGCTCAGGTGTCCGGATATAGGAACAGGCACCGCCAGTCTGCAGGCCCCCAGAATGGGTGGGTGTGCAGGAGAGGGGGTGCCACCAGACCACAAGCTTCCAGCATGGGTAGATGGGTGGAAAAGCGGGCACAATCCATCCATGAGCTCCTGGTGAGGGTGGCTGAGCAGAGAAATGGGCACCACCAGATTATGGGCCACTATGGCAGTTGGGTCAGTGGAAGAGAGATCACCACTGGTCCACAGGCCACCATCAAGGCTGGCTAGATGGAGAAGCAGGTACCGCTGTTCCATGGGCCCTGGCAAAGAGGAGGCCCTGCCAGTCCACGAGTCCCCAGCAGCTGTGGCTGAGCAAAGGTGTGGGTGTTGCCAGGTCATGGACTCCTGGCTCAGGAAGTGGAGCAGTGATGCGTATCACCAGACTGCAATTGTGTGTGAGGAGGGGGATAGATGAGTGGAGGCACCACAGGTCCACAGGCCTCCAGCACGAGGGCCGTGAGAGGCATGGTGAGTGAGGTGAGGACACATAACTTTCACAGGGTGGGGAGCCCTCCTGCCTGGGTCTGGAAATGGAGTTGTTCCTGCTTGGCTGCACCAGGTGATGGGGCCATCGGCTGGGAATGCTGCCTGTTTTTTCTCCATACGGCTGTACTGTGCAGGTTTGGCTGCAGGGTGCCAGTGATCTGTAGTTCTCCATGTCCTCTGTTTTTGTACAGTCTTCTTCCACTTGGCACTTGGTCCAATTCTTCAGCCTTGCCTTTGATGCTCAGGGTTCCAAAGTTATTGTCTATATCCAATTCACTTGTTTTCTCAGGTCTTTTTTGTAAGAGGGACGTTCTGAAGTGTCTGACTATGCCACCATCTTGGACAACCTCTTGACTGTAATCTTTATGGAAGCAATCTCCAGGCCTTTCTTCAGTGGCACTTCTGGGTGGATTTGGACAATCAAATACAAACCATTTACTCCACCCAGGGACTTTGTATAGATACTAACAGTTGCAACTAATCTCACAAACTTCTACCATTTGTCCGGAAAAAACTTAATCTTAGAAAGTTTAATGTGAGTTGTTTAAAAAAAAAATTTATTAGGAATGACTTTTTTTTTATGAAGCAATTTTCTAACCATAAATTCCTAACCTGTCAATTTGTTCAAATAGTCTTCACCTTTCGTAGAGATGAGATGATGATGATGATTATTATTATTTAATGGTGGTGACTTAAATATAAAATAAGGTTGTTTGGACATGAAGGAGAGGGAATGTCTCCCAAAGCAGAAGAATAGGATGAGAAATTCCAGGACCTACCATCCTGCAATAAATCAGCCAGCTATTATAATTAACAATTGGGATACTCTGGTCTTATATTGGCTTGCAGCTATGTTTTCTGTCTCTTACTGCTGACAGTAACTTGCAGGTTTTTGAAAAATATTTACAACAGTAAGGTCATTCATGACTCACTACCACCAATTTAAGAACTTGTAGGCTTGATTTTGGGGCTGCAGTTAATTCCACTGAACTACTTAAGTGAGCATACATTGCAGCTGTTTCCTCATATTCTTCGTAAGTTGATATTTTAAGAGTTTATTACACATTGCCTATATTGTAAGCAACTGGAGTCCTCCCAACTTATAAGGCAATTAGACCTTCCCCAGAAACTTGTAGGATGGCACAGTAAAAGAAAATGGTAGATTGAGTCTTGGAAAATCTACCAAGTCATCTGATATTAGATGGTATATATCATCTGGTATATTTCTAACCTTTCCTTCTGCCTCTACACTTTATGTGTCATCCAGAATATCTATTCTCTGATTTTTCCATTTCACCAAATCATTGAGAATATGTGATGTCTCCACCACCCACTCCAGAAGATTAACTCCTCTATACCAGTTTGTGCTGTATAAAACCTAGTTCTGAAAAATACAAGGTCCTATTAGCAGTGGGTTCCTGCACGTAATGATTTTCTCAAAATCTACTTTATGGGCAAGTTCTGGTTCCAGTCAAGATAGAATAAGCACATTTTAGTCCATCCCTCTCATCAAATAAAAGTGTGTGCAATGATTTTGTATCTATATTCAGAAATAAAGACATTCTTTGATGAAGCAAAACCAAGAGAATCCATCACCAACAGACATGCTCTGAAAGAAATGCTAGACAAAAATACAAGTAGAAGAGAAATGTTACCAAAGGGAGACTTGACACTTCAGGGATGAAAGAAAAGCAACAGAAATTTAAAATATCTGAATATGTGTAATAGACTAATTGTATCTTCCTTCCAAAAAAAAAAAAAAAAACTCATCACCATCAAGTTGATTCCAACACATAGTGACTCTAGTGGCACAGTGATTAAGAGCTATGGCTGCTAATCAAAAGGTAAGCAGTTTGAATCCACCAGGCGCTCCTTGGAAACTCTATGGGGCAGTTCTACTCTGTGCTATAGGTTTGCTATGAGTCAGAATCGACTTGAGGGTAATGGTTTTTTTTTTTTTTTTTCTGACGGTAAGGTTCTACATTCCACTCAAAGTGGTAAAATATTAATATTTAATTGACTGAAAAGTTATGTATAAATATAGTATCCCTGAACAATCATTGAAAAAATATATGCAAAGAGATAAAGTAAAAAACCCAATAGAAGACATAAACAAATAGAAAGCCATGCCATGTTCATGGATTAGAGAACTTAACATAGTAAAGATGTCTCTTCTTCCCACATTGTTCTATATACATTCAGTACAATTCCAATAAAAAATCAGCAGCATTTTTTGGGGGAGGAGATAGATATAGACAAATAGGCTCTTAAGTTCATATGGAAAGGTAAATAAAATAGAATCACCATGACGGTTTTGACAAAGAAGAACAAAATTAGAGGGCAAACACTGCTTGACAAACCTGTGGCATAGTAGTTAAGAGCTATGGCTCCTAACCAAAAGGTTGGCAGTTCGAATTCACCAGGCCCTCCCTGGAAACCATATTTGATATGTCTTAGTCATCTAGTACTGCTATAACAGAAATACCACAAGTGGATGGCTTTAACAAAGAGAAATTTATTTCCTCATAGGCTAAAAATCCAAATTCACGGTGTCAGTTCCAAAAGAAGGCTCTCTCTATGCCTACTCTGGCGGTAGGTCCTTGTTTTCAATCTTCCCCTGGTTGAAGAGCTTCTTTGGCCCAGGGATCCCAGGACCACTGCTCCCAGTGCTGCTTTCTTGGTGGTGTGAGGTCCACCACTCTCTGCTTGCTTCCCTTTCCTTTTATCTCTTGTAAGATAAAGGTGGTACAGGCCACACTCTAGAGAAACTCCCTTTACATAATATCAGGGGTGTGACCCGAGCAAGGGTGTTACTTTCCACCCTAATCCCCTATAACCACACGCAGAGATTATAACACATAGGAAAATCACAAAATGGAGGACAACCAAACAATGCTGGGAATCATGGCCTAACTCAATTGACACATATTTTGGGGGGATGTAATTCAACCCATGACAGGACAGTTCTACTCTGTCCTATGGGATTGTGATAAGACAAAATTGACTCAACTGCAAAGAGGTATACAGCTACAGTAATCAAAACTGTGGCATTGGTAGAAAGATAGAAATAGATAAACTGAACAATAGAGAATCCATAAATATAAGGTTAATTTTTGAGAAAGATGCAAAGGCAATTCAGTGGGCAAAGGACAGGATTTTTAAAAAATGGTGTTCAAAAAATTGTATATCCACACATGGAAAAAAAAAAATGAACCTGGAACTACACCTCACATCTCACAGAAAAACGAATTTAAAATAGATTATGGATTTATATGTAATATGTAGAATAAAATTTCTAGAAGAAAACATAGGACAGAAACATCATGATTTTTGTGTTAGGCAAGTAATTATTAAATATTACATGTATATATAAACCAAACCAAACCAAACCCAGTGCCATTGAGTCAATTCTGACTTATAACGACCC
Organism: Elephas maximus indicus; assembly: GCF_024166365.1. NCBI lineage: Eukaryota > Metazoa > Chordata > Mammalia > Proboscidea > Elephantidae > Elephas > Elephas maximus. The sequence continues at coordinate 30,386,821 of NC_064835.1, read as the reverse complement.
TATAGGACAGAGTAGAACTGCCCCACAGGGTTTCCAAGGAGCGCCTGGCAGATTCAAACTGTCAACCCTTTGGTTAGCAGCCCTAGCACTTAACCACTACACCACCAGGGTTTCTCTCTCTATATATATATACATATATACACACACACACACCCCATGTAATTAAAAACGGTGAATTGGACATCAGCAAAATTAAAACATTTTAGCTTGCAAAAGACATTGTTAAGAAAATGAAGAGAAAATACTGTAAATCAAATATAAGACAAAGTATTTGCATTCAGAATATATAATAAACTCTCAAAATTCAAAAATAAGAAAACAAACAACCCAGGTTAAAAAAAAAGGGGGCAAAGGATTTGAACAGACACTTCAGCAAAGAAGATATACAGATGGCAAATAAGTACATGAACAAATTTCAACGTGATTATATATTAAAAAAACAAAAACAAGAAACCCCGTTGTCATCAAGTAGATTCTGACTCATGGTGGCCCCATGTGTTGCAAAATAGAACCGCTCCATAGGATTTTCTTGGCTGTAATCTTTATGGAAAAAGAAGCTCTGGTTGCATAATGGTTTGAACCCACCAGCTGCTCTGCTGGAGAAAGATGTGGCAGTCTGTGTCTATAAAGATTACAGCCTTAAAAACCATATGAGGAAGTTCTGCTCTGTCCTATAGGGTTGCTATGAGTCAGAATTGACTCGATGGCAATAGGTTTTTTTTTTTTTTTAATCTTTATGGGGGCAGGTTGCCAGGCCTTTCTTTACAGTGCCACTGAGTGAATTCAAACTGTCAATCTTCAGGTTAGCAGTCAAATAAAAACTATTTGCACCACACAGGAACCTTAGGTAAATGAAAATTAAAACAATCATGAGGAGGTGGGGACAAGATGGTGGAGTAGTCAAACACTTCCTGTGGTCCCTCTTACAACAAACACTCAGAAAAAAAAAAAGTAAATCAATTATATATGGCAACCTAGGAGCCCTGAAAAATCAAATGCAAAGCTGAGGAATTCAACTGAGCAGCAGGGGGAGGGAGAGACAGTTCAAAAGCAGTGAAGAGTTGCCAGACCTGATCTGGCGCAGAGCAGCACCCTGCAGACCAGATTGGCTGGTGTGCACGGTGAGACAAGCAGTAGCACTCGGGACGCATTTGCCAAATCAGGAGAGACTGAGTGACAGAGAGTCTACTCAAGCCTCCAGAACCAGTGAAAAGAGGTGCTGAATTGGTAAAAGATAAGTACATGCGTCTAAACTACCACACAGATCAAAAAACACCCCCTTTGGGAAGAACCTCTCTCCAATTTACCTGCCCCCTACCCACTCTGCTCCAGGTCCCCTCCAGCTTCAGCAATTGCCTGCCCCCTGGGCTGGAAATAGGACCTGTCACACGTCCTGAGCCATTCTCCCAGCTTTGGAGATGGAACAAATTAACAAACAGGAAAAAATAATCTGCCAGCTCCCCTAAGCAGGGAACTCATGGAAGGAACAGCCCCTTTGCCTAGACACAGGCATAAGTGGTCCAAGGACTTTGAATGCCTTTCACCCCTGCATAGACTTGGGTGGGCCCATTTCAACAGCATAGGCCCTCATGAGCACAATACAACAGGGTATAGACCTGAAGATTATTTTCAACTATATTAGCTATAAGGTGGAGTGGCAGATTTGTGGTATTTGACACCGCCCTGCCCATTAAGCAGGGTCCTCACCTACCCACATCAGGGGCCTGAGGATTGGTGGCTCCATCCATGCCACCTAGCCACCCGTGACAGGGGTCCAAGAATAAGTGGTGCCTCCCAGTCCTTATAGCCAACGGCATTGTGTGCCCATAGTCTGCCTACAAAAACCACCCACCAACACACTGTAGGACACAGGGATGTGCATTTCTTCCAGACACTCAGGGACAGCCATTAGGCCCCTGCCTTGCTCAGCGCATGACCCTCTACTACATCCAGATACCTGTGCCTACTTCAATCACCCCCACCCATGTAGGACTGTAGGTGAGAGCCTACACCAAACATTTGGTGACCGACTCTCTGGACACCTGAGCTGAATCCACACAAGAAAAGTAAACAGACTTCTAGGCTCACATACCTAGTAATAGTTCTAACCACCTGGTGACAGGACATGAGAGCTTCAAAAATGCCAATAATTGAACTAGTTCACACGACCAGCCTATCTGGGCATATCGATACAAAACAAAACGAGAAGCTAGGACACACTGAGCAAACATAAAATAAATAAGTATAATAAATTATTGATGGTTTGGAGACAACAGTCAATACCAAATCACATAAAGAGGCAGATCATGATGGCTTTAGCAAGCTCCCAAAACAAAGAATAAAGAAACCTTCCAGAGGAAGATAAGTTCTTGGAATTACCAGAGGTAGAATTCAAAAGATTAATATACAGAGCTCTTCAAAAGATCAGGAAGGAGATCAGGCAAAACACAGAACAAGCCAAGGAACACACAGACAAAGCAATAGAGGAACTTATGAAGGTTATACAAGAGCATAATGACAAATTTAACAGGCTGTAAGAATCCATAGAGAGATAACAAACATAAATCTAAAAGATTAACAACAAAATTTCAGAATTAGACAATAGAAAGTTACGGGAGCAGAACTGAGGCAATGGAAGTCAGAATTAGTGAGATTGAAGAGAAAGCACATGACATCAATTTATATGAGGACTAATCAGATAAAAGAATTTTAAAAAATGAAGAAACCCTAATAATTATGTGAGACTCTAACAAAGGACTAACCTGCAAGTGATTGGAGTACCATAACAGGGGGAGAAGACAAATTAAAGTATTATAATGACATGTGCAAAGAGCTGGAGATAGAAAACCAAAAGGGAAGAACACGCTTGGTGTTTCTCAAGCTGAAAGAACTGAAGAAAAAATTCAAACCTCGAGTTGCAATAGTGAAGGATTCCATGGGGAAAATATTAAATGATGCAGGAAGCATCAAAAGAAGATGGGAGTAATACACAGAGTCATTATACCAAAAAGAATTAGTCGATATTCAACCATTTCATGAGGTGACATATGATCAGAAACCGATGGTACTGAAGGAAGAATTCCAAGCTGCTCTGAAGGCATTGGTGAAAAACAAGGCTCCAGGAATTGATGGAATATCAATTGAGATGTTTCAACAAACAGATGCAGCGCTGGAGGTGTTCACTCGTCTATGCCAAGAAATATGGAAGACAGCTTCCTGGCCAACTGACTGGAAGAGATCCATATTTATGCCTATTCTCAAGAAAGGTGATCCAACCGAATGTGGAAATTATAGAACAGTATCATAAAAATCACACCCAAGCAAAATTTTGCTGAAGATCATTCAAAACACGGCTGCAGCAATATATTGACAGGGAACTACCAGAAATTCATGCTGGGTTCTGAAGAGGACGTGGAACCAGGGATATTATTGCTGATGTGAGATGGATCCTGGCTGAAAGCAGAGAATACCGGAAGGACGTTTACCTGTGTTTTATTGACTATGCAAAGGCATTCGACTGTGTGGATCATAACCAACTATGGACAACGTTGCGAAGAATGGGAATTCCAGGACACTTAAATGTATTCATGAGGAACCTTTACATAGATCAAGAGGCAGTTGTTCGGACAGAACAAGGGGATATTGATTGGTTTAAAGTCAGGAAAGGTGTGTGTCAGGGTAGTATTTGTTCACCATACCTATTCAATCTGTATGCTGAACAAATAATACGAGAAGCTGGAGTATATGAAGAAGAATGGGGCATCAGGATTGGAGGAAGACTCATTAACAACCTGTGTTATGCAGATGACACAATCTTGCTTGCTGAAAGTGAAGAGGACTTGAAGCACTTACTAATGAAGATCAAAGACCACAGCCTTCAGTATGGACTGCACCTCAATATAAAGAAAACAAAAACCTTCACAACTGGACCAATGAGTAACATCATGATAAATGAAGAAAGTATTGAAGTTGTCAAGGATTTCATTTTACTTGGATCAACAATCAACAGCCATGGAAGCAGCAGTCAAGAAATCAAAAGATGCATTGCATTGGGTAAATCTGCTGTAAAGGACCTCTTTAAAGTGTTGAAGAGCAAAGATGTCACCCTGAAGACTAAGGTGTGCCTGCATGTGAAAGCTGGACAATGAATAAGGAAGACCGGAGAAGGGTTGACGCCTTTGAATTGTGGTGTTGGCGAAGAATATTGAATGTATCATGGACTGCCAAAAGAACGAACAAATCTGTCTTGGAAGAAGTGCGGCCAGAATGCTCCTTAGAGGCAAGGATGGCAAGACTGTGTCTTACATACTTTGGACATGTTGTCAGGAGGGATCAGTCCCTGGAGAAGGACATCATGCTTGGCAGAGTACAGGGTCAGAGGAAAAGAGGAAGACCCTCAACGAGGTGGATTGACACAGTGGCTGCGACAATGAGCTCAAGCATAACAACAATTTTGAAGATGGCGCAGGACCGGGCAGTGTTTCGCTCTGTTGTGCATAGTGTCGCTATGAATTGGAACTGATTCGACGGCACCTAACAGCAACAACAATTATACCTCCACAGTAGTCAAAACGGCCTGGAACTGGTACATCAACAGATGCACAGACCAGTGGAACAGAATTGAGAATCTAGACGTAAATTCTTCCACCTATGAGCAGCTGATATTTGACAAAGGCCCGAAGTCCGTGAATTGTGGAAAAGCCATTCTCCTTAACAAACGATGCTGCCATAACTGGATTTCCATAGCAAAAAAAAAAAAAAAAAGAAGACCCACACCTCACACAAGGCACAAAAACTAACTCAAAGTGGATCAAAAACCTAAATAGAAAATCTAAAACAATAAAGTTCACAGAAGAAAAAACAGGGACAATGCTAGGAACCCTAATACATGGCATAAACAGAATACAAAACATTACTAACAATGCACAAACAAACACCAGAAGAGACACTAGATAACTGAGAGGTCCTAAAAATCAGCTCATCTAAAGACTTTACCAAAAGAGTGAAAAGACAACCTACAGACTTGGAAAAAAAACTTTGGCTATGACATATCCGATCAGGACCTAATCTCTAAAATCTACAAGATACTGCAAAACTTCAACAACAAAAAGACAAAGAATTAAAAAATGGGCAAAGGATATGAACAGTCACTTCAGCAAAGAAGACACTCAGGTGGCTAACAGATACATGAGGAAATGCTCAGGACCATTAGCCATTAGAGAAATGCAAATCAAAACTACAATGAGCTATCATCTCACCCCAGCAAGGATAGCATTAATCCAAAAAACAGAAAATAATAAATGTTGGGAAAGGTTGTGGAGAGACTGGAACACTTATACACTGCTGCTGGAAATGGAAAATGGTACAATCACTTTAGAAATCAATTTGGCACTTCCTTAAAAAGCTAGAGGTAGAAGCAATCCCACTCCTTGGAATATATTCTAGAGAAATAAGAGTAGCCACACCCATGTTCATTGCAGCACTGTTCACAATAGCGAAAAGATGGAAACAATGTAGGTGGGCATCAACCGACGAATGGATAAACAAATTGTGGTATATTCTTACAATGGAGTACTATGCAATGATAAAGAAAAACGATGAATCCATGAAACATAACATGGATGAATCTGGAAGGCCTTATGCTGAGTGAAATTAGTCAGTTGCAAAAGGACAAATATTGAATAAGACCACTGTTAAAAGAACACAATAAAAGGTTTAAACCCGGAAGAAAACATTCTTTGACGGTTACGAGAGTGGGGAGAGAGGGAGAGTGGTATTCATTAACCTAAAAAAAAAAAAACCAAACCCGTTGCTGTCACACTCATAGCGACCCTATAGGACAGAGTAGAACTGCCCCAAAGAGTTTTCAAGGAGCACCTGGTGGATTCAAACTGTCGACCTTTTGGCTAACAGCCATAGATCTTAACTACTATGCCACCAGGGTTTCCAACTGTATAGTAGACAAGAACTATCTTAGGTGAAGGCAAGGACAGCACACAATACAGGGAAGTTAGCACAACTGGACTAAACTAAAACCTAAGAAGTTTCCTGAACACAACCAAACACTTCGAGGGACAGAATAGCAGGTACGAGGGTCTGGGGACCATGGTTTCGGGGGACATCTAGGTCAATTGGCATAATAAAGTTTTTTAAGAAGATGCTCTGCATCCCACTCAGGTGAGTGGCATCTGGGGACTTAAAAGCTAGTGAACAGCCATTTAAGATGCCTCAGTTGGTCCCAACCCACCTGGATCAAAGAAGAATGAAGAACACCAAAGACACAAGGAAAATATGAGCCCAAACAGAGAGGACCACATAAACCAGACACTCCATCAGTCTGAGACCAGAACGAGATGGTGCCCAGCTGCCACCAATGACTGCCCTGACAGGGAACACAACAGAGCATCCCCAATGGAGCAGGATAAAAGTGGGGTGCAGAACTCAAATTCTCATAAAAACACCAGACTTAATGGTATGACTGAGATTGGCGGAATTCCAGAAGACACGGCCCCAGGCCTCTCTGCTAATCCAGAACTAAAACCATGCCTGAAGCCAACACAGATCAGACTGGACTATAAGACATAAAATGATACTTGTGAAGAGTGTGCTTCTTAGTTCAAGTAGATACATGAGACTAAATGGGTAGCTCCTGTCCAGAAGTGAGAAGAAAAGGCAGAAAGGACAGGAGCTGCCTTTTCTACTCACTTCTGGACAGGAGCTGGTTGGATGGACATGGAAAATCCAGAGTGGAAAGGAGGAGTGTGGTGTCACATTACAGACAGAGCAACTAGGGTCACATAACAATGTGTATACAAATTTTTGTGTGAGAAAATAACTTGAGCTGTAAACTTTCACTTAAAGCAGATTAAAAAAAAATCATGAAATAGCAATACACACTTACTAGAATAGATACAATTTAAAAAAGAAAAACTGACAATACCAAGTGCTGGTGAGGCTGTAGAGCAATTAAAATTCTCAGGTGTTGCTGCTGGGGATGCAAAATGGTACAGTCACTCTGGAAAACAGTTTGGTAATTTCTTATAAAGTTAAACCTATGATTGCCATATGACCTAACATTCACACTCCTGAGTATTTTCCCTAGAAAAGTGAAAATTTATGTTCACATAAAACCTGTACATGAATGTGTCAGCAGCTCATTCATAACTTCCAGAAACTGGAAATCATCCAAATGTCCTTTCCTGGTGAATACATAAACTTTGGTACATCCATTAATGGAATACCCATTAGAATTAAAAAGAAAGGGGCAATTCATGGACACAACACCATGATGAATCTATCTCAAAGAATCTAGTCTCAAAAGGTTGCATATTACATGATTCCATTTATATGACATTTTGGAAAAGACAAAACTATAAGATTGAAAATAGATCAGTGGCTGCCAGGGGCTGAAGTGAGAGGAGTGTTTGATTACAAAAGAGCAGAACAAGGAAATTTATTTTGGTTCATAGGCCTGTTTTGCCTCCTGATTATGGTGGTGGCTGTATAAATCCAGGTATGTATAAAGATTCATAGGATTGTTAACAAAAAAAAGTTGATTTTACAGTATATGAATTTAAAAAGTGACATTACAATCTCTTTAATGGTTGCAACTCTGATACTTCTGGTAAAACTGACAATACGGAAGATTATACTAAACAGTTTCATCCATTTCTTTTTAAATTCTGAATAGACAGGTATGTGAAAATTGAAACAATTTACAACAATTAAATATATATGAATATTTTAGCAGTGTAATAAAGAAAACCATATCAAGTAGAATCAGTAACAAAGTTAATTGAACATATTATTTAATTGAACATGTATTACTGTTATGAATCATTATTATTGGTTTGCATAATAAGTAGCTCATTTAAATGACTGCAATTAGTATTACTTTTATAGTCAACCTATTTTGAAAGTCTCTCCAGTAGCTATAATCATTGTCAATGGTTTTAATCCTGATACTATGAGAAGTTTAAACCTCATCATACACAAACACTCCTGTATGTATCATGTATTTCTAGGCATGAGTTAGAATGGAAAGAATTGTTTGGAAGAGGCACAATTGAAGTGCCGAGTTACCCAAGAGAAACGTTGGACTGGTTAGGCAAAAGAGCTAAGACATAAGGCTTCCCCTAACTAACAGTGAGTGACTACATACCTACTGCATACAAAGCAGTGTGTTAGAAACTTCGGAGGATACAACTGCAACTAATTCCAGATCTCTGACCCTCAAAGAGATTCACAGAAGAGTGAGGAAGGCAGAGTACATGAAATGACAGATGCAAGTTTTGTGAACTCTGAAGTTTTACGTGTAACAAAAACAATGTAAAGCAGACTTTGGTACACACCATAACTGAAGTTGTAACAGAATTCTACAGGTTCTTAAAGGAGGGAGAGATGATTTCTAACTTAGAAGATCTAGGGCCTTGTTGGGAAGGTAGTGATGGAGTTAACAACAGTTAGAGACTAGGGCAGGGGATTCCAGGCAGAGGCAACTGTGAGCTACAGCCAGAGGTCAGAAAGGGCAAGGTATGTTTGGGGAAGAGTAAATAGTCTGTTTTATCTGAGAGGAAGAAGGGGTTGAAAGTCATCAGTGAAGGCAACTGTGAAAGTTGAGGACCTTGAGAGGCAGGATGAGGAGTTCGACCTTTTTTGTGAATATATTTGGGAGACGTTAAGGACTTGGAATAGATGAATATCATGCTCAGAACATAGTTTCCAAATGAATTTTGAGTTAAATAAAGGACAAATGGAAAGAAAAAAGACTAGGGGACTAGAGGAAAAGAGACTAGTTGGCAGGCCGCTAACAAAAAGGTTGGAGGTTCAAGTCCACCCAGAAGCACCTTGGAAGAAAAGCCTAGTGACGTACTTCTGCAAAATTAGCCACTGAAAATCCTAGTGAGCACAGTTCTTTTCTGACACATGCGGGGTTGCCATGAGTTGGAGCTGACTCAGTGGTAACTGGTGGTGGTTGAGAGAAATAATAAAGAATGTGGTGAGAAGGGCTTGTCTCCAGCTGTGACTAATTTCCCCAGACTGCATTAGAGCAATGAGCCCGGGACCAGCAGACTCAGATTTGAACTCCCAGAATATCTCATAGGCCTGCTATAAAGGAATAAACAAGCATCACTCCTTTCTCAGATCATGATTTTCCCTTTGGCGTTTAGTGCATGTCGGTATACTATTCAGCACTCATTCTATGGAAAGTCAACAAGGTTTAGTTGAGTATTTTCAATGTTCAGGGTGCTGGACTAATGTGAAAATCATTCTCTTATTTTCTGTGACCTGCTCACTAGTCAACCTAAGGGTAGAAATATTTGCCATTTCTGGGGATATTGCTAATGAGTAAAGTAAACTAAAAAAATTGGAATAAGTAAGCCTATAGAGATCCTTGTTCCATTTTTTCCAGCAGTCAGACCATGATGGTGGCCCCACGGGATGGAGTGTAACATTTCACATCCAAGCAAACACTACAAAATAGCTTCTCTCTTACCAGCTTCTTCCCCTAGGACTTGACCACAACAAGACAATAAAATACCCTCATGGAGACAGGCTAAGTGGGTTTTTCTGATCTGTGTTTTTGTTTCATTTTACTGCAGTTTTATTCTACTGTGTGGCGATCAGGCTTGAGGGTATTGGATAAACGCTAAATAATAATCAGGTCAGGAAAAAGAAATGGATTTCCCAGCATTGTGGGTATAAAGAGAACAGGCTTAATTATTGATCTCACTCCTGCCTTGTTCACACCTCGGCTCACATTCAAATAACTTGAGGGAGAAAACAGTTCAGAATCTAGTAAAGCAGAAACTATTCTAAGGCTGTTAAGGTGCCAATTCCATCTTTCCTTTAATTTTGAAATGTATTTCTATGGCGTGTAGTAGATCGATAAAGAAAATACAGGAAGCAAGTTTACTGATATGTGGTCTAGCTGTTGAAGTTGTAACTTGCCAGATGGGAGATTAAGCAAAGATGGTATCGGAGGATCTGGTCCATGGGAAGTTCCAAGGCCACTCTTCTGTAGGCTTTTACCTTGCTTGCTTCAGTGGAAAAAACGTGTGCCTTTAGCTGCTGGTTAGAAACCTCTTTGGCTTTTTGTAACAGTGAGTTTTGAATTGCTCTAGTTTTTTTTTGTTTTATTACTGGTCCCATATTAAAAATTAAAGTCTTTCCAATTTAGGAAACTAGCTCCAAACAATTTCATGGTTTGTAAGGGTCAAATCCGATGAGTTAATTTGGATGGAAAATCAGGTCCAACAGGCATATTGCCTCTCTACTTTCCACAAGGAATAGTGGATTTAGGCTTTTCAGTGAAAAAAATTAAAAAAGCCTAAGCCATATGAATAATAAGAACATGTTTGTAATTGTTCCACGAGCTCCGCTTTCAAGATGTTCCTACAGAAGTACAGTGAAAAAGAGAATTGAAGCAATTATATATTCAATCTAGATGTCAGCTGAGGTCAATCTGTCCTTTGAGATTTACATAAAATTAACTTCAACCACTATTCTCATCTTTAATAAGAAATCCAATATCCTCTCCAAGACATTTTGCTCACATCTGAAATGCACCTTCTTAGGGTTATCTGTATTTTTAATTAACTATTCCTATTGAACTTGCACTTCCTCCGTGACTGTTCTGTTCTTGTTGCCCAAGGCCAACATCAACACAGCCCCTCATCCCTTCATTTCCCAAAACTCTATTCTCACAAGGCACTTCCAGGTAGAAAATGGCTATAACATTGGAGCAATACACAGAAATAACTTTTAAATGAAGTGCATTAGACATATTTGTTCCTAAAATTTCTTCAGCCTATGCTGCCTCCAGGAAACCCCCACTGCCCAGCATTTCTCCATGGAACGCTTCTCACATACACCCCCGCTTCTCCCAAGTTGCTTGGCCCTGTCTTCTCTGCTCATAACTCTTCCACTGTCCTTCGTTTTTGCTTCGTCAAATCATTCAGGCAGAAGGATTTAACTGTCTCTTCATTTCATAGTCTTCTTCCAGCATTTCATGATCTTAGAGCTTCATCTTCCACACTTATTGGCTGATCAAGATAATATGCTAAACAAAAGGCCATGCCCTTAGGAGACAAACCATGCTGCTCCCCTAGGAAGCAAAATGGCAGCAGTTTATTGTGGTTTTTACATGTTTGTTTTTGTTTTGTTTTTTTCCTAGCTTACATCCACCAGGCACTCCTTGGAAACTCTGTGGGGCAGTTCTACTCTGTCCTATAGGGTCGCTATGAGTCAGAATTGACTCGATGGCACTGGGTTTTGGGGTTAAAAACCAAAATCAAGAATCCTTAGTATCTAGATATTTTAGGACACAGACTAAGGTAGTCTGAATTAACCAATGATGTTCCAAGTCTCAGTTGTTTATTTCATGCTTATGCCCACCTTCAGAGAGACAACTGTGGTAACAGCCCATGAAAATGATACCGAATTTGAAGTGCGCACCTTTAAATACAACTGACTAAATACGAGATCCTTTAACAAAAGGTGAACAACAACAACAAAAAAAGGGTTTATATGAGATATAATAGGGGACAGAGTTTTAAGCTGCTAGAGGATGAGAATCTGTTTCACTTGACCTTATTCTGTATGATCATAGTCACATTGTGATGAGGAGATATAACTCAGCCTCTGTCCCAGCCTAAAGTATGACTAGCTAGCTGACAAATCATAAACTGTTAGTATTTGAAAAGAACTTAAAAAAAAAAAACAAAACAAAAACCTCTGCCATCGAGTTGATTCCGACTCATAGTGATCCTATAGGACAGAGTAGAACTGTCGCATAGAGTTTCCAAGGAGTGTCTGGTGAGCTTGAACTGCCGACATTTTGGTTAGCAGCTCTAGCTCTTAACCACCAGCCACCAGGGTTTCCGAAAAGAGCTTAGAGGGTATCAAATCATATCTTTCATGAGATTCCTTAAAAAACACGGTATGGGCTTTGACTAGAAGACTGACAATAGTGTATTTGGAGAAGACTAAATATTAGAAAGTAGGATGTATAAAGACAGCACAGTGTTTTGCACATGGTATAAGTTCAACAAATGAAATGGTAATTCCTTCCCAACGTTTCCCTATCTCTTACTGAGATGAGCATTCCTCTTTTGAACTTCCACTCACTGGACATGGGTCTCCCTCCTACCAAAAGGGAGGAAGTCTATTTCCTCTTCCATATGAAAACGTTTCAGATACTTAAAGATAACTACATTGCTTTCTCTTTAACAGTTCCTTCAACATTATTGAGCAGCCCTCTCTATTCTAATTCTCCCACTATAATGTTCTGCTGTCCCTGGGACTTACACAAACAAAAAGTAGTTCCAAATACTGTCCAACAGACTACAGTGGGGATAGCCTTTCCTTTGTGCTCACAGCTCAACTATTAGCACAGCTCAGATTTGCATTCACCTTTTGGTTGCACGTCATACCATCAGCCTCATCCCACAATTGAAGCTATCCAAAATGCATAGATTCTTTTCTCTTTTGATAAATTATTGTTAGACCATAATGCCCCCATTCTACATTTAATGCGGCTTTCTTTTTTTTTTATCGACTTTAAATTCTCTTAATCAGAATTTGATTTATTCCACCTTTGATTTATCTGAATCTGTCTCTTTTTAAATAAGATTTTAATAATAATGTTGAAAAAGATAGGTAGCAGCAAAGTCTTATGACATGCCATTAAGGTCTTCTATCCAAACCACTGAAAGGAACCTTTCCCAAAAAACCTCCTGTTGTGGGTTGAATTGTATCCCCCCCTAAAATATGTGTTAGATTCTAACCCCTACACCTGTGGACGTAATGAAACAGAGCCCCCGCAGTGCTGTAGTCTTTACCTGGCTTCCTCCCCTGCAGTGCTGTATTGAAAAATTGTTTCCTTTGCTGGAGCTCTCCCACCTCCTGGCTTTGCATTTGAATCCTGCTTTTGCCTGAAGGTTATATGTAAACCCCACTGCACCTGCGTAGTATGTTTAAGAATGTTGCTGATATAATTTGTACGAACTCCCTATTGTAACTCGCCTGCCCGCCCTTGGCAAGCAGGCTTGGCAGCAGCAGCTCCAAATGATGGTTTTTCCTTGTACAACAAAATAAAGGTGCCGTCCTGTTCTCCCACCTCTGTCTCTTGTTTACTGGCCATTTATGAGTCATGCCAAGAAAAAACCTGGGATTTCCACCTGGTAACAATAATACTGTCTAAGAACAGGGTGGAGCCCTGGTAGTATAGTGGTTAAATTAAGCGTTTGGCTGCTAACCAAGAGGTCACCAGTTCAAATCCACCAGCCAGCCACTCCTTGGAAACTATGGGAGAGCTCTACTTAGTCCTATAGGGTTGCTATGAAGCGGAATCAACTCAAAGGCAACGAGTTTGGTTTTGTTTTTTTCTTAAAGAATAGGGTTTTCTTTGTTATGTTATGTCAATGTAAGGCGCGTACTCAACCATTTCTGAGTTAAAAGAAGAGCAGGTTAGACATAGACAGGGACATACTGGGAAAGACAGATGCCATGTGAGGATCCCTAAGAACCAAGGAACGCCTGGGGCTACCTAAAAGGAAGGAATCTACACAGTTGAGACCCTGCTGTAACCTTTTAGCCTCCAAAACTGTGAGAAAATAAATGTTTGTTGTTTAAAGCCACCCACTTGTATTTCCGTTACAGCAGCACTAGATATCTAGAGTTGTGAGTCAGGCACTGGGCCAGGTATTTTCTATGAATTAACTTTAATCTTTGTTATTGTCATTCAAGGAAAGTAAGCTATCGTCATTGAAAGATGAGAAACTGAGGTTCAGCAAAAATTAAGCAACTTGTCCAAGGTTCACAAATGTAGCAATGGGAATGGCCTAGTATTTCAGGCTATTGACCTCCCAAAACTAAGCTCTTTCTTGTGCACTGGCTTAGCCATGCACAACCCTTCTTTGGATGCAGGAGCTAGCTCAACCAGTGTACACCCGTTATATTACACTTTGCCCACATTTGCCATGTCATCCAAAAGGATGTAAAAATAGAGGTTGCCAAAAAATTAGTTGCAAGTAAAAATATGCTCAACCTAAAGCATTCGTTTATCACCTGCTCTATTGTCTTACTCTCCTGGTGATGCTGTGACAGAAATACCACAAGTGGGTGGCTTTAAGGAACAGAACTTTATTTTCTCACAGACCAAGAGTCTAGAAGTCTGGGTTCAAGGTATGGCCAGGGGGAGGTCCTTCCTTGGCTATTTTAGCCTCCGGTAGCTGCTGGCAATCCTTGGTGCTCCTGTGTATAGATGCATCTAGCTCCCTCACCATTATATGCGGTCTGTCTACCCCCTGCGTCCTGTGTCTCCCTGTGTATTTGCTGTTCTATATAGAACCCACAAGAGCTAGGATTTACCCTATACTGTATGGCCTCAGCCAATTGATTAAAAAGAAAAAAAAAATTTTTTTTCCCATTAAATTGCATTATGGAAGGCGATTACCTTACATTAAATTATATTACAGTTCACAGGTATAGGAGTTAGGATTCCATCACATACTTTGTGGTAATACAATTCAATCCGTAATATCTATTAATCCTGATTTTTTTTTAAGATGCGTTAAAATTCATATGGCTTAATTTCTTAACAATCTAAAAATTCTTAGTAATCCTTTTAATTAAATTTCAATTTCAATTATTTCCTTTGCTACACACACATATTATTAATTTTTTTTTTTTTTTAAGTTTACAGAGGCTATTGTCAATAGCCCTAGCCTGAGTCTGGAATCTAATTTTTCTGTATATTTAAACATTAAGGCTGCATTTGCCTACCTCAAGCAGCCTCTGTTATAGTTCCATCCCCAAATACATCACAATTGGTTAACAATTGTTTCTACCATTTTTTTTCTATACCAAGTGACTTGAACACAATTAAAACAACTCTTTTACCAGTTTTAATGATATTACTAATTTTTTCTCACCTCTCTTTGTCTCTGTTCCTCCCTTCTTTTTATTTCATTTTTCTGATAATAAAAGAATAGGGCTAAATAGTAAAGAAGATAGTGGGTATGAGTAAGAGACTTTTCTTTTTTTAATGTTATTGCCTCTAATGTTTCACCATTAAGTATGATGTTAGCTGTAGATTTAAGGTAAATACCCTTTTGTAATTGAGGGCTTAATCTTCTAAGCCTATTTCCTTAGTATGTTTGTGCTTAAAAAAATAATAATAAGATGAAAACATATTGATCGTTATCAAATATTTTACAGCATCTTTTTAGATTACTATGCTTTTTTCTTTTTCTTCTATTGGACTTAGTGATACAGTGACTTATAATCATTTCTCCCCTGATAATAAATCAGCTTTTCAATCTTAGGGCAAATCCTGCTTGGTCATGGTGGATGAATATTTGAAGATGTTCTGGAATTTGATTTGCTAATAGTTTAAGATTTTTGTATCCATATTTCTCAGAGAGCTCATTTGTACTTGTTCCCCAAACCTACCCCTGGCTGGCAGGGGAGCTCTTTCTTATTCAGGTCTTTTTGTGGCATTCAAGCTTAAGAAAATGAAGTGGCTAGCACTCTGTCTTTTTAAATGCTTCAGAACAGTTCACGTAACATGGGAATTAGCTGCTCTTTGGAATTCTACTGGTGAAATTATTTGACTATGGATCTGTTATATAAAGGAACTTTTTGATACTTTATTTTACGTTATTTCTCGGATCAAATAGTCTACTTTTCCTTAACTTAATTTTGGCCATTGATACTCTTTCCTGGGAAATCAGCCTGTTAATGTATATTTTTAAGTTATTTAGCATAATGTGTGCATACTATTTCCTGGAATTGAAAAATTCTGCGATTTTATCCTCTTTTTAAAAAGTTATTTGTATTCTCTCTTTTTGTCCTGATTGGATTTGCCCTCTGCTTTTTTCATTGGCATTGCTGCATGTGTTTAAGGCAATGGCTCTTGGATTTACCAAAAAATTATATTCTTTTACTTTGGGATTCATTAAAAATCCCTCTTTATACTTATTTTGTGTTCTCCCCTGTTTCTTTAGGTTTATATTGTGGTTGCTTTTCTAATTTATGGAGTTGATTGCTAACTTCCTTTATTTTATTATTATTTTAATAACGAGAGCATTTAAGATTATTGCCTCTGAGAATAACATTGGTTGCTTCATGCTACAGTAATAATATGTTTTTTTTATTCCTATTATTTTGTAAGTAGCCTATCATGGTAATTTTGATTTCTTTTTTTATCCTAATAGGTTTTTTACAGAATGTTTTAAATTATCAAATTGTTGGATTTTTGTTTGTTTGTTTCTTAAACTTTGGTTATTAATTTACAGTTTATTATACTGTGACCAGACATTTTCCTACTCAATCTTTAATTTAAGAATTTTATTTGTGACCTAGAATATAAAAATTTTTTTACAACTGTTCACTGAAATTTGAAAATCAGATATATGCTCTGGGTGCCCCACACAGAAGGAGCCCTGGTGGCTCAGTGGTTAAGCACTTAGCTGCTACCCGAAATGTCTGCAGTTCGAACCTAACAGCTGCCCACAGGAAAAAGATGTGGCAGTTTGCTTCTGCAAAGATTACAGCCTTGGAAATCTTATGGGAGAGTCCTACTCTCACCTGTAGAGTTCTGTGAGTATGAATCGGCTCAACAGTAACAGGCTTGGGGTTTTTTGTTTGTTTGTTTTTGTAGCATACAGAATTCAGTACATCTAAGAACTGTAATTTAGTATAATAAAATTGTCTATGTCTTCCAGATATATCTCAATGATTTGATAACAATTGTGTTCCAGTCAATTTCTCACAAAGGGTCCCAGGGTGGCACAAGCAGTCTGCAATCTGTTAACCTAAAGGTTGCAGGTTCGAGCCCACCCAGCGGTGCTACAGAAGAAAAGCCTGGTGATTTACTTCCATAAACATTACTACCAAGAGAACCTTATGAAGCTCAATTCTACTTTGTAACACATGGGTGTCTCTATGAGCCAGAATCAACTCTACAGCAACATATTTGGTTTTTTGCTTTGCCAGACACACTTCTAGGTATTGGGGGCGAAGCAAGTGACCATGATATGGGAGGACCTCAAGGGGCAGAAGCTGAAGACCATGACACACCAAGAAAGATACAAACTTTACTCATGGTGCATACCATAAGGAATAGATAAGTAACTCTGCATACATATATATTCCGTCTCTGCCGCCTTTGTAACATAAGTGAGAGAGCATGCACAAATACTGTGCTTTCTCTATACCTTGCTCTGTACTTTGATTTTTTTCATTCTTCTTTTAATTTTAGTCTTTAGTGTTTTCCTTTATTTATTTTGTATTCATGAATATTACAGTAGAAAAATTGAGGCTACTAGACAGTTCACTTTTAATCATGCTTCGTCTGTCCCTTGTTGCTTCATGATTTTTCTGTTAATAGAGTAGTTGCATTGGAGCTGTTTTATTTACCCTCTCAGAGTCCCTGGGTGGTGCAAATGGTTAACACACTTGGCTGCTAACTGAAAGTTTGGCAGTTTGAATCTACCTAGAGGCACCTCGGAAGAAAGGCCTGGCAATCTATTTCAATCAGCCATTGAAAACTCTATGTAGCACAGTTCTGCTCTGACACACTTGGGGCACCACGAGTCAGAATCAGCTGGCAGCAACCGGTTACTTACCCTCTCTGTAATCCATATACATTACACAATCTTCCTCGAGTAACTTGTCTAGGCTTTCTTTATCAAACACCTTTGAAGAAAATTTAAAATGCTCTAAGCCCTGTCTCTTACTCCAGCCATAATTGCAGTGACTAACTCCAAGATATCATTGCTGATGTCAGATGGATCCTGGCTGAAAGCAGAGAATACCAGAAAGGCATTTAAAAGGTGTTTTATTCACTATGCAAAGGCATTCAATTGTGTGGATCATAACGAATTATGGATAACATTTCAAAGAATGAGAATTCCAGAACATTTAATTGTGCCCATGCGGAACATGTACATAGATCAAGAGGCAGTCATTCCAGCAGAACAAGGGGATGCTGTGTGGTTTAAAGTCCGGAAAGGTGTGTGTCAGGTTTGTATCTTTTTCACCATACTTATTCAATCTGTGTGCTAAGCAATAATCCAAGAAACTGGACTATATGAAGAAGAACGGGGCATCAGGATTGGAGGAAGACTCATTAACAACCTGCGATATGCAGATGACACAACATTGCCTGCTGAAAGTGAAGAGGACTTGAAGTACTTACTGATGAAAATGAAAGACCACAGCCTTCGGTATGGATTACACCTCAACATAAAGAAAATAAAAATCCTCACAACTGGACCAATAAGCAACATGACAAATGGAGAAAATATTGAAGCTGTCGAGGATTTCATACTACTTGGATCCATAATCAATGTCAATGGAAGCAGCAGTCAAGAAATCAAATGACATATTGCATTGAGGAAATCTGCTGCAAAAGACCTCTTTAAAGTGTTAAAAAGCAAAGGTGTCACCTTGAAGACTAAGGTGCTCTTGAGCCGAGTCATGTATTTTCAGTCACCTCCAATGCATGAGAAATTGGACAATGCAAAAAGGAAGACTGAAGAAGAATTGATGCCTTTGAATTGTGGTGTTGGCAAAGAATATTGAATATACCATGAACTTCCAGAAGAACAACAAATCTGTCTTGGAATAAGTACAACCAGAATGCTCCTTAGAAGCAAAGATGGTGAGATTGTGTCTCACATATTTTGGACATGTTGTCAGGAGGGATCACTCCCTGGAGAAAGACATCATGCTTGGTAAGTTAGAGGGTCAGCAAAAAAGAGGAAGACCCTCAAAAAGATGGATTGATACAGTGGCTGCAACAATGGGCTTAAGTATAACAATGATTGTGAGGATGGCACAGGACCAGGCACTGTTCCATTCTGTTTTACATAGGGTCTCTATGAGTCAAAACCAACTCAACAGCACCTAATAACAACATTTTCAAGAAGGCTTCCACCATCTTCATGCTGGAACTACATAGTGCCACCTCATCTCCGTGCTATTTGGCTCTTGCTTCCTGTCCAGGGTCTACTCTGTACCCAGAGTAGCCAGCTTGGTCCTTCCTTAGGTAAAAATCCTGAAATGCAGGGGAATAAACACCTATGGGGCCGTCATCAATCACTGGAAGATGGGACTCAATAGATAATACATTTAATTTTAACTTCTAGGTCAGACAGATATGAGGCTCCCCTCATAAGTTTCCTCAAAAGGTACCGTGGTGTCTAACACCCATCTCTCTTAACGGTGACCAATTCTACAACGCATCCTTCTATCGACTGCTCCTTCTCCCTGTTTTACCCCTATTTCTATGACTAGGAGTCCTGGAGTGGTGCAAACAGTTAATCTATTGGCTGCTAACTGAAAGGTTGGAGGTTCGAGTCAACCCAGAAGTGTCTCAGAAGACAGTCCTGGTTACCTACTTCTGAAAAACCAGCCATTGAATAACCTAGGGATCAGAGTTCTACTCTAACACAAATAGGGTCCTTATGAGTTCAAATCCACTTGACAGAAACTGATTTCTATGCCTCATGCTCTGTATTACCTGTATGCAAGACTTTTTGCAGCAGATTTGCTCAATGCAATATGTCATCTGATTTCTTGACTGCTGCTTCCACGGGTCTTGACTGTGGATCCAAGTAAAATGAAATCTTTGACAACTTCAATATTTTCTCCATTTATCATAATGTTGCTTATTGGTCCAGTTGTGAGGGTTTTTGTTTTCTTTATGTTGAGATGTAATCCATAGTAATAGGTTGTGTGTCTTTGACCTTTATCAGTATTTCAAGTCCTCTTCCCTTTTAGCAAGCAAGGTTGTGTCATCTGCATATCGCAGGTTGTTAATGAGTCACCTTCCAATCCTGATGCTGCATTCTTCTTCATATAGTCCAGGTTCTTGGATTATTTACTCAGCATACACACTGAATAAGTATGGTGAAAGGATACAGCCCTGATGAACACCTTCCCTGATTTTAAACTACACAGTACCCGCTTGTTCTATTGGAATGAATACCATTAAGCATTCTGGAATTCCCATTCTTCACAATGTAATACACACAATCGAATATCTTCACGTAGTCAATAAAAAGCAGGTAAACATCTTTCTTGTATTTTCTGCTTTCAGCCAAGATCCATCTGACATCACCAATGACATCGCTCATTCCACTTCTCCAATCCTGGCATATTTTTAACATTTAGGCTACCTAACATTATTGTTTCAGCCTGGTTTTGCTCTTTTATATTCCTCCTTGATATTTATTCTTCTCTGTGAATATTTTATATATACCTTTTTAAATTACAAACTCAACTTCCAGATACATTAGTTCATTCAGATTTATGTCAGATTTTTAATCATTAGAATAATTTCTGATTGTATTATGTTTGTTTTTTTTTCCAGAGGTTTTTTTTTTTTTTACTACTCTATCCCTCTTAAGCTGGGTGGACCACGCACCCACACACGCTCTGATTATTTGTAGCTTTGCAGTTCTAAGGTCAGATCTTGTTTTTCTAGGCTTTCCTGAACACCACAAGATCACTTTCTCTAAAGCCCCTGCCCCTTTTGTGACAGCAACCAATGCTTAATAGTCAGAATTAAATCAGTGCAACAATTTCCGGCTGGTGACGTTCTTTACCATTTAAAATACTAAGTAAGAGCAAGCCATGTCATAGCTTAACAAGATACTCCACTTTTAGAAAAATGAGACTTCCAAATGCTGCCGGGACAGTCAAAATATCCACTAGGTCAGCATCTGTCCCCTGAAGAGTTTCATACTGTATTTAAAGTTCATCTGTATGCCAGGTTTATATAGAGAATCCATAGTATCCCTCTACCAGTATAGCACTTCTATTCACTTCTGTTGTTATCTAAGACCAAAGTATGTGCTATCAGGCCTCCTACACCAGGATGGAGGATTTCTACTCATATGTGTATCTTAATAGATGGTGCTACACCCCTGCCTTGTCTATTAGAATTAGATCAGTTTTATTTAAACAAGTTTTTTTTAATACCTTCTTTATTACAATAAAAAAAAATTTTTTAATTACAATACTTTAATTATATTCAAATTCTGCTAAATTTTAGTGGTTCTTTGCATACATATATATAAAATAAACTCATTGCCTTTGAGTTGATTCTGACTCATAGCAACTATCTTAGGCTGGGTTCTCTAGAGAAGCAAAACCAGTAAAGCATATAAATATGTATATAGAGAGAGAGAGAGAGAGATTTATATCAAGGAAACAACTCACGTGATTGTAGAGGTTGGAATGTCCCAAGACCTTGGATCAGGATAGATGCCTCTCCCAACTCACACAGCCACAGAAGCCAGAGAACCCAAGATCGGCAGGTTGGAGAGCAGGGCTCCTCTCCCAGGCTGAGAAAGTCGATGAATCCCAGAATCAGCAGGCTAGACCAAACTGTTTCTCCTGATTCACCTAGCTACAGGGGCTGGCAAACCCAGGAGTGGGAGGTCAGGCAGCAGGACTCTTGCTTGCAGGCCGTGAAAATCGACAAATCCCAAGGTCAACAGCCCAAGTCCCAAGAGCTGGAGGTCATACAAAAGGCAGCTGCTGGAACTAGAACAAGCCAAAAGTCTTGCAAGGTGAGCACGAAGGAATTAGGTGGCTGAGGGAGGAGAAATGAAGGCTGAGGGGGCAGTGAGCTGCCATAGGTCCGGACTCTGCCGGTACCACTCAGCAGACTCCATCATGGGGGTTATCACACATCAAATTTCAACAGGGAAGTGATCACAACATTATACAATTGCCAAAACACTGAGAATGATAGCCCAGCCAAGTTGACACACAATCTTTTTTTTTACCATCTTACATTTAATGAATTTTATTTTTTATAGATAACAATCAATTAGGTTAAAAACCACTGTAGGCCTCCCTCCCTTTTCTTGTCCTTATAAAAAGCACCTGGTTTTCTCTATGAACAACAGTTCATAGAGAACAGTTCAAGTTCATCCTGGCTGGGATGGCTCACAGTCGCATCATCAAAAAGGCTTCCTTCTCGTAGATATCAGGGATCACACCCATCGACAAGTTGATCATGTGTATGCTGTTGTTACTAAACAGCTTGAACTCATATTTGATCATTTGTTCCCATAAGCTGTTGTTGGGCCAGATGATGGGTCGGCACGACTTGGTCCAGGTGTAAGCATCCTGCAGTGACATGCCGGACCATCACAGCAACCCTATAGGACAGAGTAGAACTGCCCCATAGTGTTTCCAAGGAGCAGCTGGTGGATTTGAATTGCTGATCTTTTGGTTAGCAGCTGAGCTCTTAACCACTGAGCCATCAGGGCTCCATATATAAAATACATGTATGTATACATGTCAGCAAAAATGAGGGAGACCCTCAATGAGATGGACTGACACAACAACCACGACAACGGACTCAAACATACCAATGATCAAGAAGATGGTACAGGACTGGGCAACATTTTATTCTCTTATGTATAAGGTTGCCATGAGTCAGAGTTGATTCCACTGCAATTAACAACAACAAGAACAAGACAACATACATATGATATATAAACATATGTGTATATGGGTGGGTGTATACTGTTGTTAGTTGCCTTTGAAGAGATCCCAGCTCATGGCAACCCTGTGTGTGCAGAATAGAACTGTTCCATAGGGTTTTCAAGGCAATGTTTTGGAAGTAGATTGCCAGGCCTGTCTTCCAAGGCTCCTCTAGTTGTTGTTGAACCACCAATCATTTTGGCTTGTAGTCGAGCACATAACTATTTGTGCCACCCAGTACTCCTTGTGTGTGTGTATACATACATGCATATACAAACGTGTGTGTGTTGTGTGTGTAATTTTCCGCCTTTTTACTCTCCATGGTATTGAGTTTGCAGTTCAATCTGAGTCATCCCCTCTTTTCCTCAAAATGTTTATTTTGACCTCTTGATCACATTGATAAGTGTGTCTCCATATTCTTTTAGGTGTTTGAGCGATGTCCTCCGTCACTTGCTCAGAGAACATCATTCTTTTATAACGAGCCATGAGCCAGAAAACCAAATTATTTTTTCCCTCATCATCAGTGTACTTAGCAGATCATTTCTCATATTCTGTTCTTAGTAATAATAAAAACAACAACAGTTATAAGTAACTTAGCTTCTTCTATGCACCATGTCTGATGTCTTTTGTGTACATTTTATCCAATCCTCATAATGGCCATGATATATGAGGACTAGTAACCCCTTTTTCCGATTAACAAGACAGAGTTCTCACAGGTTGTAAGTGATGGATCCACCATTCACCCTAACTTTGATTTCCAAATGTCTTGCTCTTCCCACTACTATAATATCCTTTCCGAATATGCTCCCAACACTGTTTCTGTGTACCTCGGTTGTTATTATCACAGGGAAGATAAGAAAGAAAGATTTTTTTAAAGCCTAGGTGTTCAGTCTTTCGTCAGGTACTTAGATTCACTAGAGACATTTCTAGTGCTGTTTTAACTGTACTTATTTCTTTGTGAATAAATGAAATAAATCATACTTTGAGGGTTTGGTGAACTTCTTTGTCACGCTTTGCACAAGGAGGTAGCATGCTTTGAAATTAGCCATGAAATATGCACATTTGGCCATTTCTTTAGTGCTCATCATTACGTCTTGCCCTCCTGGGGCCCATAGGGGGACTCCCTGCTAGGGAATCTGCATCTTTCTGATTGCTCTGGGTACTACTGGATGCTGCTGCTCCTGCAAACATCCTGGCTTGGTTCTCTTAGCTACACCTTCTGTGGGTGTTTTATTCATTCCAACTACCCAGTGATGGAAATATAGGCAGAAAGATGTACCACAAATGATAATGAAAATATTTGAACATCCTTAAGTGATGTCCAAGTGGGAAACCTTAGAATTAGATCCAATCTGCCCACTTTCAAGTCACTGAGAGGTTCTGGAGAAGTGCAGTCTTGCCTAACTAAATGACATCATTACTCAGAATTTCACTTACCTTTTTTCCCCAGGAGTCCACAGTCTAAAACTGGACGTTGTCTACACTGCCTAGCTGAGTCCCTGTTGAGCTATGTAAATTCCAAAAGTCCAATAACCCTGAATATTCTTAGGGAGCTGATTTTACATCAAAGGGCATTGCATGTGGTTCTAAGCTCTCCCACTTCCTAGCTATGTGTTCTTCAGCAAATTAGTTAGCTTCTTTGTGGCTCCATGTACTCATCTTCTGCAGAGCTGTGCCTTAATATTCACGGCCCACCATATAAGCCCTCAATTCCCTCAGAATTTCAAATGTCAATGAATTGAAATTTGAAAATTAATGAGAATTTCTGACGATGCTTTAAAAATCTCCAAAAATGCCATTTTTCTCGCTACATTAGCACTGTAGTCGTAAGATAGAAATTAGCTCACCAGTCTCCTCAACTCTTCAATTACCTTTTTGGGGAAGTATTCATAGCCTCAGACCTCAGTGTTCTTGTCTCTGAAATGGGTTGCCTACTGATCTTTTACAGAGTCCACCTTCTCTTTCTTATGAGAGCAAAGTTTTGATAGCCAATAAACAAGTTAATGGTTTAATTTTCTTTCCAAACAAAAGTTAAGTAACACTTTTACTTCTAGGTTAAATAGGAAACAAAGGCTAAAAAGGACTAAGTAATTTATCTAAAGGTCATATGACGAATGAGTGGAAAAGCCAAGACTTAAAGTCTTCTAGACATCAAATACTATGATTTTAATCTTTGTGCTATCATTCCCGGGGGAAACGCCTATACATATATGTATAGAGAGAGAGAGTATGCAAGCTTCATACCAAAAGCAGACAAAGTTTAAGAGAAAAGTAAGGCTTTAACAGAGTGCTGGAATGGGGCATGGGAAACCCCCTTCCAGGTCAATTGTACATGGAACTCCCAACTGATGAGCTGGGAGTGTGATGTGGCCAGTGGGAGCTCTGAGAAAGAAAGTCCTCAGAGGAGAACAGTAGCACCAAAGAAGCAGGAGCTCTCTTAGGACAAAATTAACATATTCTACTAATTTGTCTTAGGGTAATGCTATATACCCTTGAGCTTCTTCAGGGGTCAATACTCAAAACATTATCCAGGATAGCGTTCCCTCTGTTGTTTATATAATTAAACACCAAGCTAACTTTGTAGAAAATAAAATATGTGCAGTGCCCAGCAACTGCAATTCTTAATAAATATTAATGGCTGAGGAGGGGAGAGAGGAATAGAGATAGCGATAGTGTTTAGCCTTGGGACATCATGCAGAACCCACCTCTTTAGTTTTGATATCCCCAGTGGACTAGATACTGGTTCTGCTGCATTGATTGCTATTTCATAATATAAAATTTAATTATCTCTATTATTTTACAATAAGCTTTTCTGCCTTGGGGCCACTGGCACAGGGTATGGTTAGTAACAAATCTAATAAATAAAGAAAGAAAACACTTCATTTTCTTTTCCGAAGGAAGTTGTGTTTTTCTCTGTATGTTCTGAGCTTTAGGGAATTCACTTTAGCTTTCCCAATATACTTGTTCTTTGGCTCAGATGAGGTAAAAACTTTTTTCAGAAGAAGTGTTTCAGAAAGGCTACCATCCCAGGGCTCTGGGACTTTGAGCTGTGGGAGCCCAGTAAACACAGCTGCACTTCCACACATCCTCTCAAGCGCTATGGCTTACTCTCCATGCTTTTATTGTTGGATCCCCCATCCCTGCTTATTACATTCTTCATTTAACCCCAGCAGCATAAAATTAAGAGCCTGATTAATCTTTCACCTATTTATTTATTTTTTTACCCAATTATTTTCTTTTTAATAAAGATTTTAATACTTTCTAGGTGCAGATTACCAGATACAAACCATAGTTTGAGCATGAGGGAAGCATTAATGCATAAACTAAGAGGTTGTCAATTGAGATAAACATAAATAAATAAAGGTAGATTGTGAGGCTTTGACGATGGACAAAGTATATTGGTTAGAATTCTTTGAGTTTTAAGACATGCACAGAAACACACACACATGCTAGGTTGCTTTAAAAAAAAAGGAGAGAGAGAGAGAGATAGTATAAGGCTATGGGGGTATCCTGGAGCAAAGGGGTCTAAATACAGTCAGGTTCTTAGCAGTTCATAGAAGACCTGTTAGTGTGTTGTTATACGTATGGAGTTGATTTCAACTCATAGCAAACCCATGTAACAGAGTAAAATTGCCCCACAGTGGCATCACTAGGGGGATACAACACTGTCAGAGGGGGTGACACCAAAATGACCTCAGGGTCAGTGGTGGCCACTGTGGTGTCAAGAGGGCTGGTGCCACTGGTGGAGGGGCCAACAAGGAAGGGGCTTCACTGGGTTGGTGTTACCTATCACCCAATGTGGTAACTCACGGCCCCTTCTCCTCACCAGCCAGTCAGGGTATCGGCAGATGGGCTGCAGCATCCGCCAATGGGCAGGCAGAAGGGTCTCCAGCTTGGCCAGTGGGAGAGGGGGTAGCTGTGGGGAACCACTGGGGGGCAAGGCCAGGAGAAACCACTAGGGGAGGTTTGCTGGCTAGCCCTGTCCACTCTGGTGACACCATGGGTTACCTCACGGGTTGACACCAACTCTAGTGACTCCACTGCTGCCCCATAGGGTTTTCTTGACTGTAATCTTTACAGGAGCAGATCCTCACATCTTTTTCCCCTCTACCGAGTCTGTGGGTGGGCTTGAACTGCCAGCCTTTCCATTAGCAGCCAAGTTGCTTAACTGTTGTACCGCCAGGGTGATTTCTACATAAGATTTTCTCTGTCTCTTGTCTTGGCTTCTCTCTTAGCATTTGCTTCACTCTTTTCTGCTAAATCTTTGAAACTACAGGAGAGACTGAAGATCTCTTGGTCTTAGCTTCAGACCTTTGGGGAAGGGACTCTAATTTGACACTATTTCTATAAGGTGTTCACTTCTCATCCAATAAACCGTGGCAGAAATATGGTATCCAAAAGTCACCTCCACTTTTGAAATCCATTATCACCCATTTGTCCCTAATCTCTTAGCTACTCAGCCTTGTCCTCTTGAATGATCTTTAACTCTACTCTGCTTCAGCTATCTGCATCATGATCACCCACTGGACATCATTATCACTAGAAACTGTTGGCTTTTAGTATTTAGGTTTTATATTTTCGAATAGGAAACTCAAAATTTCACGTTTTATAAATCCTTCCTTTGACCCCAGTCTCTTACCCTTCCATCTCTCCCACAGAGATATTAAAAGGCTATAATATAATTGACTTGCTCTTTGACTTCATTAGACCTCTCATCCTTACCTCCCTTGCCTCCCTTCCCTGATTGGACCCCTAGTAAGACATTTTAGTTATCCTTTCACCAGCAGCCTTGATCCCTTGCCAGCCTGGAGTGCTGTCCCACTTATTTTGCTATTCCCGAACCTAAGATAAATGCTATTGTTTGAGTCACAATTTCTGTTTTCGGATTGGACGGTAAGCATTTCTGAAGACAGTAACATAATCATGAATATTGGCTTAATAGTAAATTTCTACCTTTTTAAAATCAAAGCTGAACTTTTACTGATAGTCAACAATCTTTTTATGTCCTCCTGGATGACTCTCCACCTCCTTTCTTCAGAGATAGTTACAGAACCTTTTCAAATCCACTCAAGTCCTCAACCTTCTACTTTACTTTCAGCACATGACCTTGCTTCATATTTTACCAGGAAAATCAAGTCTACCCAATACTAGTTTCTTTAGATTCTCTATTCTCCACTCATCTAATTCATTCAACAAACAAAATACCTAAACCCTTCTAATCATTTGGGATGCCTCTGTGAATAAATAACAATAAAAAAGACAAAGCTATCCCTAAGTAGCTTACATTCTGGAATTGTTATACACATAAGCATAATAAATTAATAACATACAGTGCATTACATTTTGATAAGTGCTGTTGTAAAGAATAAGGGGGGCAGGCAGAGTTCCCAGGGGTGGGGAGGAGTAGGTATTAAAAGGGTAGACCTTGTTAAGAAGGTGGAATTTGAGTAAAAACTTGAGAGAGTTGATAGAGCTAGCTAGGTTAACATCTGGGGTGAGAACTTTCTGATATAGGGAAGAGATTTAACAAAGACCCTAAGGTGGAAGAAGGCCTGATATGTTTAATAACCAATGAGAAAGCCAGTGTGGCTGAAGTAGTAAGCAATGAGGAGAGTGTTAGGAATGAGATCAGAAAATTTATGGGCATGTGGAAAAGGCAGATTGTATAGTCTGTTAGCTATTGTAGGGACTTGGGCTTTTACTTTGACTAAAATGAAAAGTTGGTTTAGAGTTTTTAGCTGTAGTGACATGATCTGACATTGATTTTTAAGGGATCACTCTGGCTGCTGAGTTAGAACATGGGGGGATGGTGAGCAAATATAGAAATGGGGAGTCTGATTAGAAGAGAAAGATTATGGTGGCTCAGACCAGAGTGGTAGCTATAAAGGTGGTAAGAATGAGTTGGGTTTTGGTTATATTTTGAAGGTAAAGCCAACAGAATTTGCTCATAAGGTATGAGAAAAAGAAGAGTTCAGGATGACTTGAGTAACTGGAAAGATAGACTTGTTCTCATCTGAGATAGGGAAGGATGAAGGTAGAGAAGATTTGAGGATGGAAGGAGAAGATCACTAGTTCAGTTCTGGACACATTGTGTTTGAAGGGTTTATTATACAACCAAGTTGATATGCTGAAGAGGAACTCAGATATATGAATCTGGGTATAATTACTTAAGCCCTCAATTTAGATGGTGTCTTTTTTTTATTTTTATTGTGCTTTAAGTGAACGTTTACAAATCAAGTCAGTCCCTCATACAAAAATTTATATACACCTTGCTATACACTCCTAGTTGCTCTCTCCCTAGTGAGACAGTACACTCCTTCCCTCCACTCTCTATTTTTGTGTCCATTCGGCTAGCTTCTAACCTCCTCTGCCCTCTCATCTCCCCTCCAGACAGGAGCTGCCCACATAGCCTCATGTGTCTACTTGATCCAAGAAGCTCACTCCTCACCAGTGTCATTTTCTATCCCATAGTCCAGTCTAATCCCTGTCTGAAGAGCTGGTTTTGGGAATGGTTCCTGTCTTCAGCTAACAGAGGGTCTGGGGACCATGACCTCCCGGGTCTTTCTAGTTTCAGTCAGATCATTAAGTCTGGTCTTTTTACGAGAATTTGAGGGCTGCATCCCACTGCTCTCCTGCTCCCTCAGGGGTTCTCTCCTGTATTCTCTGTCAGGGCAGTCATCAGCTATAGCCAGGCACCATCTAGTTCTCCTTGTCTCAGGCTGTTGCAGTGTCTGGTATATATGGTCCTTTCTGTCTCTTGGGCTCATAACTACCTTGTGTCTTTGGTGTTCTTCATTTTTCTTTGCTCCAGGTGGGTTGAGACCAATTGATGCATCTTAGATAGCTGTAAAAACCTCCAATTTGGGTGAGAGTTCTGAACTGAGGATATAACTTCTATATTTCTCTAAATCTTTACCCTTGAATCCTTTGTTCCTTCTGAGCCTAAGAAAGAAATGGTCTCTTTCCCAAATCTAACAACTAATTCGTGCCCTTAATTCTATCCTTCACACCTCTACTGCAATTGGTTTCTTCAGCTATTTTCTCTCTCTCCCTCTTTTCTTTAAATCATGAGTCTGTAATTCTACATTGGCTTTTTTTGGAGAAGAACATCATGCTTGGCAGAGTACAGGGTCAGTGGAAAAGAGGAAGATCCTCAACGAGGTGGATTGACACAGTGGCTGCAACAATGAGCTCAAGCATAACAATGATTGTAAGGATGGCGCAGGACCAGGCAGTGTTTCGTTCTGGTGTGCATAGGGTCACTATGGGTCGGAACTGACTCGATGGCACCTAACAACAACAACAACAAAGTCAACTAAAGCCTTTTCTATCCAAAACCACACCCGTTTACTCGCATAAATAAATAGAAAATGTTAAAACTTCAATTATTCCTGCTTGACCCTCTTGCCTCAATTCATCTCTCTTCTATCTTTTAAGACCTTGGTGTTGAAAAAGTTGTCTATGCTGTCATCTCTAATTTCCATGACTGAATCTTAAAACACTGGATCCCTGAAAGGCTTCCTGTATTCCAATATCTCAGGTAAATTTTTTAACCATCATCAAACTGGGAAAATGATAGCAACCAATCAAACTTCTTTCTCCACTGAAAAATTTTATGCATTAGAATGAAGGCCTTCGGTGTGGATCCAAAGCAATAGCAATGTTAAAAACTGGCCTTTGAAGTTTTAGAATCAACTGAAGGAACCCTAATAACTCTCCTATTTTTTCACTCTGTTCCAGCTTCTTTGCTAGTTCTCAAATACTCCAAGCTCCAGCCTCAGTGCCTTTGAACATGCTGTCTTTTCTGCATGCCATTCCTTTTCCCCTAGACATCCCTGTGGTTCATACCTGCACTTCACGCAGGATTTGCTCAGATATCCGCACATCAGAGTGACCTTTTCAACCACCTGTCTAAACTAGCACCTCTGTCACCATTCCATTAACACATTTTTCATTTTTTCATTCATTGACATTTTCACTATCTGACATTTATATATCTAGATGTTTATTAGCTTTGTTAACTGACTCGTACACTAGAATGTAAACTTGATAGGAGCAGGGACATGGTCCTATCAAAAAAATTTTTTTTTTTTTTTATTCCTCTAAGGAAATTTGTTTGTGGTTGAAGGGTCTTGATGTATTCAATTGCTGTAGTGCCCAAAGAGCTAGCAGCAAGCCTGGCAAATAACTGCCATAAATTTCCTCCTTCCTTGTTCTTCCTGATGGCCATTAGGATGTTACATTGGATGAGGACTAGAGCGGAAAGTATTAATGAGAACCAAACTTGTCATCAAGTCTATTCCTACTCATAGTGACCCTATAGGACAGAGTAGAACTGCCCCATAGGGTTTCCAAAACTTTAAGTCTATACTGCAGAGTAGCCGGTGAGTTTCAAATGCCAATCTTTGGTTAACAGCTGAGAACTTAACTATTTTGCCACCACAGCTAGGGCTAAAAAAGGATCTTCCTTTCCGCTTAAGGCAAGTCCTATAATGGACCCAGAACTCCTACTTTATCTGAGAGCAGCACCTAAGGGGGGAATGTCCCTTATCCCTTCAAAGCCACCTGAAATAAACAAAGAAAAAGACCTAAGCAATCGGTAGACCCTGGGCTTGTAATGCATATGTAGCTTCAATATATATTCCTTCTGCACCACCCTTCCTGGCCTGCATCCCTTCCAACAACAGATTATCTCTCCAGTATAAAAATTCAAGAACAACCACTGTTGGAAAAAAAGAGTGAATAAGAGGCATTTTGATTCATTTGAGCATGGGGAAGCTTTTTCAAGATTCGGCTATAATAGGAAAGGCAGCATAGGGGGTGAAGAGGTTCTGCTGAATTTCACTAGAAGAAAGAGTATTGGCAAAGATGGAGTGGAGATGACAGGAGATTAGGAGGAGGGAAGAGAAAAATTCAAGGGGTACTTAAGAACCAAGACTATGAGAGGGTGAGTGAAGGAGACTTCTACTTAGGGAAGTTCTTTTCAATCTTCAGCTCTGCGTGCAATAAAGACTCTCCAGGAGCCTGCCCCTGGTGCCCCCATGCCAATCTCTGCCTCTTCACTTCCTACCAGCATCACATAGAAACAACTGATGCATGTGGCTCATTTTCTTTGAGCTTTTATAAGGTTTGATTGAGTAGACGATCCCACTGTGTTCATATTCTGTTTACCTACAGTACCACTATATGGCATTCAGTTGAAGAACATTTGAAAAGTGGCATGAAAGGAAATGAAAGCTCGTCCTCACCTTGACTCACATATCAGGAGCTGAAATTAGATCCCACCCACCGGGAAGGGAGAGAGCCTGTGTCACCCAACAAAGCTCAGCCCCTTTGGCATATCCAAAGCCTCACGGCCCTGCCCCCTGGGATTTCTCACCAGGGGTTCCATGGATGTGCTCATGATGAAAGCACAGTCCCCAGCTTGCTCTGAGGCAAAGACAGCCTGCTTTTAATTAGGAGCCAGAGCTGTTGTTAGATTTGTATTTTTTTTCTTTTTTTTTTTTTCCTTTGCTTGATGGCATGATGTGTGTTACATATTTAATTAAAGAGGATCTAATGAGTACTTCTAACAGCCCTGGGGTCAGAAAAGCCAGTGCAGAGATTCATGCAAATGAGCTGGGCTTTATTGCTTCCCTGTTGAGTAGCAGTTAGGTTGTCCAAAATGGTAGAGTCAGTGGGAGCCCATCAACCTTCCCATTTCCACGGGAAGACCCAAGGAGAGGCAAAGAGGTTGGCAGTAGACGTTGCAGGCTTTGTGTCTGGCCCCAGAAAGGAATCTAAACATATAATGGGAGAATGTCTGAACACAGCAAATAAGAAGTACAAATGAGCCCAGTGGGGCAATGACCTAGGCCAGAGGAGAACCCAAGAGGAAAAAGACTAGCAGGAACACATTTTTAGAAACAGGAAGGTGAATTAGAACACGAGTGAAGAAAGGAGAGGAAAATAAAATGTGCTAAGATATTTGGACTTTATTCTATTGGACAAGTGTCATTAAGTGCTTTTTGGTATGTGCCTTCTTCACTATGGAGTCTCTGTGTGATGCAAATGGTTAAAGTGCTTGGCTGATAACTGAAAGGTTGCGGGAGGTTCAAGTCCAGCCAGAAGTACCTTGGAAAAAAAATCTGACAATGTAAGTCTGACAAACCAGCCATTGAAAACCCTACGGAATGCAGTTCTACTCTGACACACATGGGGTCACCATGAGATGGAATCGAAGGGATGGCAACTTTTTTTTTTTTATCGTGCTTCATTTTTATATCTGTTATTGCATTGCCTTATTATTTATCAACAGACATCTCTATATCCCTATTAGACTCTGAACTGACTACTCCTCCAGAGCGAGGACCGTGTATCTATTTGCTCCCATGGTGCCTACTAAACTTCTTCCATTATAGCTGGTATTCCACTACATTATAATTGTTTATTGAGTTTCTGTCTACCCTGCCTGATCAAGAATTGCTTTAATACAGGGATTTTGAGGGTTTTTTTTCTTGCTATATTATTTTTGTTGTATTCATGTTTATACGCCTAGCATCTAGCACAGAGCCAGGAACATAGTATGCCCTCCATAAATTATTATTAGATGAATAGGTAAATGAATGAACGCATAATTCGGATGCAATCAGCCTGATTTGAGGCCAGTCTCAGCATACTATTACATGCAAAATAAACATAATAGACTAATAATTCACCACAGAAAGCACTGAAGATACTTTAGATTGTTACTGAAGATCAGCTACTTTGGCAAATGAGGAATGATGTTATATTGTAAATTAGACAAAAAGACTTCTTTAAAATCCTCAAACTAAGAAATATAATAAGAAATGTAATGCATTGCCCTTGATTGGTCCTAGTTTTGTGGTTAAAAAAAAAAAAGTCGGCTATTAAAGACATTTTTGAGCTAAATGGGGATAATTGGTATTAGATGATGTCTTAGTTATCCACTGCTGCTATAAGAGAAATAACAAATTCACTGGGAGGTTAGAAATTCTAATTCAGGGCACCAGCCCTAGGGAAGGCTTTCTCTTTGTTGGCTTTTAGGGAAGGTCCTTGCCTCTTTTCAGCTTCTGTTCCTCAGCTCCTTGGTATTCTTCATGTGGCATGACATCCATCTTCCCTCATCTCTGCTTGTTTTTTTTTTTTTGCTTGCTGGTTTAATCTGCTCTTTTATGTCTCAAAAGTCATGGATTTGAGACATACCCTATACTAACACTGCCTCATTGACATAACAAAGAAAACCCATTCCCCCATGGTATTATAATTGCAGGTATAAGATTTACAACATTATTTTGGGGGGATACAGCTCAATCCATAACAGATGATATTGGGGGAATTATTTTTATTATTTATTATTAGGTATAACAATAGCATTGTGTTGTGTAGGAGATTGTCTTTGCGGTGATTTTTAAAAGTGGCTGCAAATTCTTTTACTCTCACCAGTGGAGAAGAGGGAGGTTTATATCTCTTCTCTTGAATTTGGGCCCATTTATGCCTGTGTGACCAATAGAGCTCAGTAGAAATGAGGCTGCAAAGCTTCCAGGGCTATATCAGAAAAGGCCATGTAAGTTCCACCAGGTTCTTTTGGAACCAAAATCCCTGGTTCTCTTGGAATACTCATTCTCTGGAAGCTCCTTTCTTGAGAAACACTCCCTCTCTGAACCTGCAGTGAGATGCCCAAGTTTCATGGCGGAGTCACAAGAGGATGCTCCAGTCAATGCAGCCAGCTAAACCCAGACTTGCAGTCATTCCTGGGCTCACCTGCAGAAGTTTCCAGGTAATTCCAGCCCCCAACAATTTGAATGCTCCCAGCTGAAACCCAGGTATTGTGGAGCGAGGACAAACCAACCCTGCTGTTTTTAGTCTGAATTCCTGAACCACAAAATCCCTGGGTTTAACAAAATGGTTGTTATTTTGTGCCACTGAGTTTGGGGTGGTTTGCTGGACAGAAGTAACAACGGGAACAGTTTTCGATATTTTGAGGGGAACTCA
This sequence comes from Elephas maximus indicus, assembly GCF_024166365.1. NCBI lineage: Eukaryota > Metazoa > Chordata > Mammalia > Proboscidea > Elephantidae > Elephas > Elephas maximus. Next base: position 30,352,315 of record NC_064835.1, on the reverse strand, counting down.
CGAGAACCAACTCAGGGGCGAAGTGCCATGGTATCTTCAATTTGCTTTGAAACGGTTCCCAGTAAACGTGTGCAGAGATAGCTACACAGATTGAGCAAATTCAGCAAAACATTGACATTTGTCAATCCTAGGTGGTGAACATGTTTTAAAGTTTATTGGCCTATTTTCTATTCTTCTGTAGGCTTTAAAATGTTCACAAAAAATGGGGAAAAAGAATGTGTTTTAAGATACCACTGTCTTTCTCCAAATTCTGCTTCTGAGAGAACCCTAAATTTCTCTTTCATATCTCTTCATTCTCTCACTCATCTTCTTACAACCCTCTCCTGAATGGGCCCTGTTTTCCCTTTCTTCCTCCACCCTCTTTCAGGATCTTTTATTCCTGGGTGGCTGCCGCCTTTCCCACAAAGAGCAAATTAGCCCCAGCAAACCATCACTCTTCTTTGGGATCTGGCATTTTAAAAGGCAGAGAAAAGAATTAGGATTGTAAATAACTAATATTTTATTTTATTTTTTGAAATTAATGACATAATTTTTTAAAAAGACTTTCAGGGGCTATAGGGCCACTATGAATCAGAATTGATTCCATGGCAAACAGTTTTTTTTTTTTTTAAGTTCAGAGAATAATGAATCCAAGTCCTCCTTCATTAAATTTGAAATTTACTGGTAAAGCAAGGGCAAAAGACTTCCTGAATTCAAAATATTAAAATTTTCAAAGCAATGCTACAGATTTTTATTCTTACTCAAAGAGAGCAAAGCATTTTCTAATTCACTGTATGACAAATCGGGCCAAACACAAAAGGGAAAAAATAGCTCTGATCAAAAGTGTTTCTTACTACAATCCTAACTCTCAACCTCAGGCTTCCTTTACGCTATAAGTCATTCTTAATGGCCCAGAGCAAACCCCTCCTTCCTGTGTCAGTCCCTGGTCACACCCCCAGCCAGCTGACCTCTCCTCTCGAAGACCACTGCTCCCCTGAGTAGCAGAACCAGGGGGAACCTTGGAAACCCTGTTTTATCACAGACAGACTCCCTTGTGTCCTTGATACTTCCTTCAAATACTCCTCCCCACATGACCCCATAAACAGAAACCTGCTTTCTCACTGATGACATCACAGGCTGTACACTCCTTCCAATAGCAATAATACAAAAGCTAATTTTTAACGAATGCTTACAATGGGTTCCATGCTACTCTTTCATCTATTATTTCAGTTGATTCTCACAGCCATCCCATGACGAGGGTATCACATTATTGCCACATTAGGCATGAGGACACAGGTACAACGTGGTTAAGTAGCTTACCCATGATGACCCAGTTAAGAAGTGACAGAGCCAGGATGCAAAGCAGGTAGTCTGACCAAAAACCTGTGCTTGAGAACTTTTATGCATTTTGGTCTCCCCCAGAGACCTCCCTCTAACAAATTCCATTTCTGCATCCTTGTCCCCGATACCCAGAACCAGAAGAAGAGGTCAGCCAGCATACTGCAGTTTCCAAATTAATATACCATCACCATCCCTGTTGTTGTTTTTAACTGTCATTGAGTCAGACTCGAACTCATGGCAAGTCCATGCACAATGGAATGAAACGCTGCCCAGTCCTGCACCATCCCCATGGTTTATTCTACACTGGACCATTGTGATCCATACAGTTTTCATTGGCTGATTTTTAGAAGTACATCGTCAGGTCTTTCTTCCTAGTCTATCTTAGTCTAGCAACTCAGTATCATAGTAACATGCAAGCCTCCACTGACAGATGGGTGGTGGCTTTGCATGAAGTATATTGGCTAGGTCTCCTTCAGGGAGAGTAAGAATTCTACCACTGAACCATGACTGCCCCTATAAAAAAAGCCCCTATAGACATCTGCTAATCTTTGAAGCCAACACCATACTGTCCTTTTTATCTACATAGCTCCAGGATGCTCACAATTTCCTTCTTGACTTCAACAAGTAAATGACATCATACTTCTGCAATCAACATTCATACTTATGATCTTGTAACTCTCTAACATCTTCAGAGACCAGATACAAAGCCACACATCACCACCACTCAGAACCAACCCCTCTACCTCTAGCGTCTTGAACTTGCAACATAGCCTGTCTTTTTGCTTTCTACTTCTTTTTTGCCTTTGTCTTTGTTGTTATGTGCCATCTGGTTTGTTCCAACCCATAGTGACCCTATGTACAACAGAACAAAACAATGCCTGGCCCTGCACCATGCTCACAAGTGTTGCTATGTTTGAGCCCCTTGTTGCAGAGACAATCCATCTCCTTGAGAGTCTTCCTCTTTTTCGCTGACCCTCTGCTTTACCAAACGTGATGTCTTTCTGCAGGGACTGATCCCTCCTGATAACACGTCCAAAGTACGTGAGATGAAGTCTTGCCATCCTTTCTTCTAAGGAGCATTCTGGCTGTACTTCTTTGAAGACAGATTTGTTCATTCTTCTAGCAGTGCCCAGTATATTCAATATTCTCCCAACACCATAATTCAAAGACGTCAGTTCTTCGGTCTTCCTTATTCGTTTGCCCAGTTTTTGCATGCACATGAGGCGAATGAAAATACCATGGCTTGGGTCAGACCCACCTTAGTCCTCAAAGTAACATCTTTGCTTTTTAACATTTTAAAGAGGTCCTTTGCAGCAGATTTGCCCAATGCGATGTGTTGTTTGATTTCTTGACTGCTGCTTCCATGGGCATTGATTGTGGATCCTAGTAAAATGAAATTCTTAACAACTTCAATCTTTTCCCTGTTTATCATGAGAATTTTTGTTTTCTTTATGTTCAGGTGCAATCCATACTGAAGGCTATAGTCTTTGACCTTCATCAGTGAATGTTTCAAGTCCTCTTCACTTTCGGTAAGCAAGTTTGTGTCATCTGTATGTTATAGTTTGCTAACGAGTCTTCCTCCAATCCTAATGCTACATTCTTCTTCACACAGTCCAGCTTCTAGGATTGCTTGCTCAGTGTACAGATTGAATAAGTATGGTGAAAGGATGCAACCCCAACACATGCCTTTCCTGACTTTACACCACACAGTATCCCCTTTTTCTGTTTGGACGACTGCCTCTTGGTCTATGTACAGGTTCCTCATGAGCACAATTAAGTATTCTGGAACTCTCATTCTTTGCAATGTATGTTGTCCATAATTTGTCATGATCCACACAGTCAAATGTCTTTAAACTATGAAGCCATTTCTTTATTTTAAACATAGGTTCCAGTAACTGCACCTTTTCTTGTCACCCTGTAACTTGCTACCTTTATTCTTAGCTCACTCCTTTACTTACTTACCTTAATGTTAATACTGAGTTGTTTCAGCACCACTTTCAAATGCCTCACTCTCCTTGCCATTTTTCTCCTCACGAATTCTCCACTTTGGGAAACTGTACCCATTGCTTTCTCTACTTACCTACCCAGGCTGTGAAATGCAACTGGAGAATTTCATGAACCTTTGTTAACCACAAGTTATTTTAATTCCACTCAGCTAGCCTTTTTTCATCTGATCTGAAATGTTATCAACTCCACATTTCTTATCCCCTTGAAGTTGCTCCAAACCTTTCTATTTCCTTATCCATCCAGCCCATTCATGCCCACGCTTCAGCAGATGACCTTGAGAATAGTTGTTTGATCTGGAATGAGCCCAGAATGCCATTGTTTGCTCACCCCCTAGTTCAAAGCAAGCCCAGCTTCTTCTTAACACCAAGCTCACCACCTTTTTTCCCAACACTTTCTCCTTTCTCAAAGATCTCACTCCACTCACTCCATCAAAAATCATCCCACCCCTACCTTATAACTTTAATCATTCTTATTTTTTCTCCAGCTAATTTTGTTCTACTTACAAATGTTTTTATCTCTCCTAACTCCTAACCTATAAAACAAGCCCTGGTGGCACAGTGGTTAAGAGCTATGGCTGCTAACCAAAAGTTCAGCAGTTCAAATCTACTGGCAGCTCCTTGGAAGCCTTATGGGGGTAGTTCTACTCTGCCCTAAAGGGTCTCTGTGAATTGACTGGACAGCAACGGGTGTGGGTTTTGGTTGTGAAACCTATAAAATAAAACGTGTTTCTGATCTCTTCCTGTTCCATTTCTTGCTCTCCTGCAGCAGGCACCCTCCCCGGTATCCCCTGGCCCTGCACAGAGAGAACCACATTCATACCCTAATCATACATTCATATATTAACTCCTCGCAAAACAGCTTTTCCCCACCAGTTTCAAAACGGTGGGCCCATATGGGCAGAGTAGAACCCTGCTCCATAAAGTTTTCAAGGCTGTGAGCTTTCAGAAGCAGACAGCCAAGTCTTTCTTCCAAGATGCCCCTGGGTGGGTTCGAATCTCTAACCTTAAGGTTAGTAGTGGAGTTTTTAATTTTTGTGCTACCCAGAGATAACCTCCAGGAAGCCAGGGATCTCAATCCAATGATCCTTTCTTAGTCCTCCTTCCCCGACTGCCCTAAAGAATCTGAAACCTTTGATTAGCCTCTTTATCATAAAATTCTATCATCAGGGCTCACTTTGGTCTATTACTTTTCTCTCTCTTTCTTACCCCTCCTTCTCAGAATGACAGTCTCTTTTATTAACTGTTCCCATCCCCTTCCTAAAGCCCTTCAACTCCCACCTCTATGTAAATTACATACAAAGATATATTTTCAGTTCCTGCCTATTCTCTTGATCTCCAGCCTTGAATCATATTACTCCTCTGCTCACGAACTTTCGAAGGCTCCCTATTACCTACTGATCCAAATTCAACCTCCTCGGACTAACAGTCAAGGTTTTCCATGCTGAATTTTCCCATTTCATCTTTTCTGCTATCATGTTTGTATTTACTTTTCTGATAGGCCAATGTTTGACGAGTTTAAGTTCTTTTTTTTTATTATTAACTTTCATTGAGCTTCAAGTGAACGTTTACAAATCAAGTCAGACTGTCACATATAAGTTTATATACATCTTACTCTGTACTCCCACTTGCTCTCCCCCTAATGAGTCAACCCTTCCAGTCTCTCCTTTCGTGACAATTTTGCCAGCTTCCCACTCTCTCTATCCTCCCATCCCCCCTCCAGACAGGAGATGCCAACACAATCTCAAGTGTCCACCTGATATAATTAGCTCACTCTTCATCAGCATCTCTCTCCCACCCACTGTCCAGTCACCTTCATGTCTGATGAATTGTCTTCGGGGATGGTTCCCATCCTGTGCCAACAGAAGGTTTGGGGACCATGGCCGCCGGGATTCCTCTAGTCTCAGTCAGACCTTTAAGTATGGTCTTTTTATGAAAATTTGGGGTCTGCATCCCACTGATCTCCTGCTCCCTCAGGGGTTCTCTGCTGTGCTCCCTGTCAGGGCAGTCATCGATTGTGGCCAGGCACCAACTAGTTCTTCTGGTCTCAGGATGATGTAGGTCTCTGGTTCATGTGGCCCTTTCTGTCTCTTGGGCTCTTAGTTGTCGTGTGACCTTGGTGTTCTTCATTCTCCTTTGATCCAGGTGGGTTGAGACCAATTGATGCATCTTAGATGGCCGCTTGTTAGCATTTAAGACCCCAGACGCCGCATTTCAAAGTGGGATGCAGAATGTTTTCATAATAGAATTATTTTGCCAATTGACTTAGAAGTCCCCTTAAACCATGGTCCCCAAACCCCCGCCCTTGCTCCGCTGACCTTTGAAGCATTCATTTTATCCCAGAAACTTCTTTGCTTTTGGTCCAGTCCAATTGAGCTGACCTTCCATGTATTGAGTGTTGTCCTTCCCTTCACCTAAAGCAGTTCTTATCTACTAATTAATCAGTAAAAAACCCTCTCCCTCCCTCCCTCCCTCCCCGCCTCGTAACCACAAAAGTATGTGTTCTCAGTTTATACTATTTCTCAAGATCTTATAATAGCGTCTTATACAATATTTGTCCTTTTGCCTCTAATTTCGCTCAGCATAATGCCTTCCAGGTTCCTCCATGTTATGAAATGTTTCACAGATTTGTCACTGTTCTTTATCGATGCGTAGTATTCCATTGTGTGAATATACCACAATTTATTTACCCATTCATCCATTGATGAACAACTTGGTTGCTTCCAGCTTTTTGCTATTGTAAACAGAGCTGCAATAAACATGGGTGTGCATATATCTGTTTGTGTGAAGGCTCTTGTTTCTCTAGGGTATATTCCGAGGAGTGGGATTTCTGGGTTGTATGGTTCTATTGCTAAATGTTTAAGATAACTCCAGATAGATTTCCAAAGTGGTTGTACCATTTTACATTCCCACCAGCAGTGTATAAGAGTTTCAGTCTCTCCGCAGCCTCTCCAACATTTATTTTTTTGTGTTTTTTGGATTAATGCCAGCCTTGTTGGAGTGAGATGGAATCTCATCATAGTTTTAATTTGCATTTCTCTAATGGCTAATGATCGAGAGCATTTTCTCATGTATCTGTTAGCTGCCTGAATATCTTCTTTAGTGAAGTGCGTGTTCATATCCTTTGCCCACTTCTTGATTGGGTTGTTTGTCTTTTTGTGGTTGAGTTTTGACAGAATCATATAGATTTTAGAGATCAGGCGCTGGTCGGAGATGTCATAGCTGAAAATTCTTTCCCAGTCTGTAGGTGGTCTTTTTACTCTTTTGGTGAAATCTGTAGATGAGCATAGGTGTTTGATTTTTAGGAGCTCCCAGTTATCTGGTTTCTCTTCGTCATTTTTGGTAATGTTTTATATTCTGCTTATGCCTTGTATTAGGGCTCCCAAGGTTGTCCCAATTTTTTCTTCCATGATCTTTATCGTTTTAGTCTTTATGTTTAGGTCTTTGATCCACTTGGAGTTAGTTTTTGTGCATGGTGTGAGGTATGGGTCCTTTTTCATTTTTTTTGCAAATGGATATCCAGTTATGCCAGCACCATTTGTTAAAAAGACTATCTTTTCTCCAATTAACTGACACTGGGCCTTTGTCAAATATCAGCTGCTCATATGTCGATGCATTTATATCTGGGTTCTCAATTCTGTTCCACTGGTCTATGTGCCTGTTGTTGTACCAGTACCAGGCTCTTTTGACTACTGTGGCTGTATAATAGGTTCTGAAATCAGGTAGAGTGAGGCCTCCCACTTACTTCTTCTTTTTCAGTAATGCTTTGCTTATCCGAGGCTTCTTTCCCTTCCATATGAAGCTGGTGATTTGTTTCTCTATCACCTTAAAAAATGACATTGGAATTTGGATCGGAAGTGCATTGTATGTATAGATGGCTTTTGGTAGAATAGACATTTTTACTATGTTAAGTCTTCCTATCCATGAGCAAGGTATGTTTTTCCACTTAAGTATGTCCTTTTTAATTTCTTGTAGTAGAGCTTTGTAGTTTTCTTTGTATAGGTCTTTTACATCTTTGGTAAGATTTATTCCTAAGTATTTTATCTTCTTGGTGGCTAATGTGAATGGTATTGATTTGGTGATTTCCTCTTCGATGTTCTTTTTGTTGATGTAGAGGAATCCAAGCGATTTTTGTATGTTTATCTTATAACCTGAGACTCTGCCAAACTCTTCTATTAGTTTCAGTAGTTTGCTGGAGGATCCCTTAGGGTTTTCTGTGTATAAGATCATGTCATCTGCAAATAGAGATAGTTTTACTTCCTCCTTGCCAATCCGGATGCCCTTTATTTCTTTGTCTAGCCTAATTGCCCTGGCTAGGACTTCTAGCACAATGTTGAATAAGAGCGATGATAAAGGGCATCCTTGTCTGGTTCCCATTCTCAAGGGAAATGCTTTCAGGTTCTCTCCATTTAGAGTGATGTTGGCTGTTGGTTTTGCATAGATGCCCTTTATTATGTTGAGGAATTTTCCTTCAGTTCCTATTTTGGTGAGAGTTTTTATCATAAACGGGTGTTGGACTTTGTCAAATGCCTTTTCTGCATCAATTGATAAGATCATGTGGTTTTTGTTTTATTTATGTGGTGGATTACATGAATGGTTTTTCTAATATGAAACCAGCCTTGCATAAAAAAAAAAAAAAAAAACATGCGTACCTGGTATAAATCCTACTTGGTCGTAATGGTGAATTATTTTTTTGATATGTTGTTGAATTCTATTGGCTAGAATTTTGTTCAGGATTTTTGCATCTATGTTCATGAGGGATATAGGTCTGTAATTTTCTTTTTTTCTAATGTCTTTACCTGGCTTTGGTATCAGGGAGATGGTGGCTTCATAGAATGAGTTGGGTAGTATTCCGTCATTTTCTATGCTTTGAAATACCTTTAGTAGTAGTGGTGTTAACTCTTCTCTGAAAGTTTGGTAGAACTCTGCAGTGAAGCCGTCCGGGCCAGGGCTTTTTTGGGGGGGAGTTTTTTGATTACCGTTTTAATCTCTTTTTTTGTTATGGGTCTATTTAGTTGTTCTACTTCTGAATGTGTTAGTTTAGGTAGGTAGTGTTTTTCCAGCAATTCATCCATTTCTTCTAGGTTTGCAAATTTGTTAGAGTACAATTTTTCGTAATAATCTGATATGATTCTTTTAATTTCAGTTGGGTCTGTTGTGATGTGGCCCTTCTCGTTTCTTGTTCGGGTTATTTGTTTCCTTTCCTGTATTTCTTTAGTCAGTCTGGCCAATGGTTTATCAATTTTGTTAATTTTTTCGAAGAACCAGCTTTTGGCTTTGTGAATTCTTTCAATTGTTTTTCTGTTCTCTAATTCATTTAGTTCAGCTCTAATTTTTATTATTTGTTTTCTTCTGGTGCCTGATGGATTCTTTTGTTGCTCACTTTCTATTTGTTCAGGTTGTCGGGACAGTTCTCTGATTTTGGCTCTTCTTTTTGTGTGTGTGCATTTATCGATATAAATTGACCTCTGAGCACTGCTTTTGCTGTGTCCCAGAGGTTTTGATAGGAAGTATTTTCATTCTCGTTGTGTTCTATGAATTTCCTTATTCCCTCCTTGATGTCTTCTATAACCCAGTCTTTTTTCAGGAGGGTATTGTTCAGTTTCCAAGTATTTGATTTCTTTTCCCTAGTTTTTCTGTTATTGATTTCTAGTTTTATTGCCTTGTGGTCTGAGAAGATGCTTTGTAATATTTCGAGGTTTTGGATTCTGCAAAGGTTTGTTTTATGACCTAATATGTGGTCTATTCTAGAGAATGTTCCATGTGTGCTAGAAAAAAAAGTATATTTTGCAACAGTTGGGTGGAGAGTTCTATATAAGTCAATGAGGTCAAGTTGGTTGATTGTTGTAATTAGGTCTTCCGTGTCTCTATTGAGCTTCTTACTGGATGTCCTGTCCTTCTCCGAAAGTGGTGTGTTGAAGTCTCCTACTATAATTGTGGAGGTGTCTATCTCACTTTTCAGTTCTGTTAAAATTTGATTTATGTATCTTGCAGCCCTGTCATTGGGTGCATAAATATTTAATATGCTTATGTCTTCCTGATCAATTGCCCCTTTTATCATTATGTAGTGTCCTTCTTTATCCTTTGTGGTGGATTTAACTTTAAAGTCTATTTTGTCAGAAATTAATATTGCTACTCCTCTTCTTTTTTGCTTATTGTTTGCTTGATATATTTTTTTCCATCCTTTGAGTTTTAGTTTGTTTGTGTCTCTAAGTCTAAGGTGTGTCTCTTGTAGGCAGCATATTGACGGATCGTGTTTCTTTATCCAGTCCGAGACTCTCTGTCTCTTTATTGGTGCATTTAGTCCATTTACATTCAGCGTAATTATAGATAAATAAGTGTTTGGTGTTGTCATTTTGATGCCTTTTTATGTGTGTTGTTGACAATTTCATTTTTCTACTTACTATTTTGTGCTGAGACGTTTTTCTTTGTAAATTGTGAGATCCTCATTTTCGTAGTGTTTGACTTTATGTTTGTTGAGTCGTTACGTTTTTCTTGGCTTTTATCTTGAGTTATGGAGTTGTTATACCTCCTTTTGGTTACCTTATTATTTACCCCTATTTTTCTAAGTAAAAACCTAACTTGTATGGTTCTATATCGCTTTGTATCACTCTCCATATGGCAGTTCTATGCCACCTGTATTTAGTCCCTCTTTTTGATTATTGTGATCTTTTACATATTGACTTCAATGATTCCCTGTTATGAGCATTTCTTTTTAATTAATCTTAATTTCTTTTTGTGATTTCCCTATTTGAGTTGATATCAGGATGTTCTGTTTTGTGACCTTGTGTTGTGCTGGTATCTGATGTTATTGGTTTTCTGACCAAACAATATCCTTTAGTATTTCTTTTAGCTTTGGTTTGGCTTTTGCAAATTCTCTAAGCTTGTGTTTATCTGTAAATATCTCAATTTCGCCTTCATATTTGAGAGAGAGTTTTGCTGGATAGATGATCCTTGGCTGGCAGTTTTTCTCCTTCCGTGCTCTGTATGTGTCATCCCATTGCCTTCTTGACTGCATGGTTTCTCCTGAGTAGTCTGAACTTATTCTTATTGATTCTCCTTTGTAGGAGATCTTTCTTTTCTCCCTGGCTGCTTTTAAAATTTTCTCTTTTTCTTTGGTTTTGGCAAGTTTGATGATAATATGTCTTGGTGATTTTCTTTTTGGATCAATCTTAAATGGGGTTCGATGAGCATCTTGGATAGATATCCTTTTTCATCTTTCATGATGTCAGGGAAGTTTTCTGTCAGCAGATCTTCAACTATTTTCTCTGTGTTTTCTGTCCTCCTTCCCTGTTCTGGGACTCCAATCACACGCAAGTTATCCTTCTTGATAGAGTCCCACATAATTCTTAGGGTTTCTTCATTTTTTTTAATTCTTTTATCTAATTTTTTTTCAGCTATGTTGGTGTTAATTCTCTGGTCCTCCAGATTTCCCAGTCTGCATTCTAATTGCTCGAGTCTGCTCCTCTGACTTCCTATTGTGTTGTCTAATTCTGTAATTTTATTGTTAATCTTTTGGATTTCTGAATGCTGTCTCTCTATGGATTCTTGCAACTTATTAATTTTTCCACTATGTTCTTGAATAATCTTTTTGAGTTCTTCAACTGTTTTATCAGTGTGTTCCTTGGCTTTTTCTGCAGTTTGCCTTATTTCATTTCTGAGGTCATTCCTGATGTCTTGAAAAAAAAAATTTTTTTTTTTTTTTATTCTGTAAATTAGTTTTTTATATTCTGTATCTGATAATTCCAGGATTGTATCTTCATTTGGGAAAGAGTTTGATTCTTTTGTTTAGGGGTTGTAGAAGCTGTCATGGTCTGCTTCTTTATGTGGTTTGATATTGACTGCTGTCTCCGAGCCATCACTAAGATATATATATATTTTTTTAAGATATAGTAGTGGTTTATTCTATAATTGCTCACTGAGTCTTATCTTGTTTTGTTTTCTTTCAATATATGTGGATGGGCTACTAGATTGTGCTGTCTTGATTGTTGTAGCCCTTGACTTACTTATGACCTATTACCAGCTGGTTTGGGCTGTTGCCAGATATATATGCCTAAGTCTATTCACTATTCTTGAGTAGAATCTGATTTTGGGTCATCAAGTGTGTGCTGCACCCTAACACCTATCCACCTCGAGAAGTAGTGGTGATAGTTGTGTGTACCAGATTCTATTAGCAGCTGGGGTTCACCCTCCAGTGGGGGCAGGATGCTGACAGGCTTCCTCCAAGTGTCAGTGAGGTAGGTGTGTCTCTATTCCTATAGCATCTTGGTGGGAGGGCACTGCAGCTGTACCTTAAGCCCCCAATGCAAGTACCTCTACTGATTGGTAGATGTCACCCTCCTTAGACCCCTAAGGCAAGAGGCTAGGTGGTCTGGGGGGAGCTTCAGCCCTCAGTTCCCTGTTGTGGGTCAGTGAGGGCTCTGTTGAATAAGCAGAGATATCAGACCTGGGAAACTTGTTTTTCCAGAAAATCCACTAAAAAAAAAAAAATGCAGTCAGCTCCCTATCAGAACTGCCTTTGGATTATAACTGCCACCTTTTTCCCTGTAAGGATGAAAGTCCAAGATTTGGATCATATATGCTTGGCTGTAGCTCGTTCTGTGTTTTTAGTCCAATTAGGGATGGATTTTTGATCCCTGGGTTTTTTGAGGCCGGAAGAATGGGTTAGGAAAAGACCAAAAAAAAAAGGGGGGGGGAAGCAAAGCCGCTGCGGAGCCGGAGCCGTTCTCCCTCTGGCTCAGGAAATTCCAATGTTAATGAAGCTGCCTGGGAAGGGAGGGGGAGGGTTCAGAGAAATAGGAGAGTAGCACCTCGGAATATAGCCAAAGTTGCTTATCTTGCTTGGAATGACTATTTTATCTGAGATTCCCGAGGGACGTGTCACCTATGTGTGCTGGCTGTGTGGAGATTGCCCCTGAGGGTCTGGTCCACTGAAGCCGCGGTCAGATCCTCCGCTGCCAATCCAAAGCCCAGCGTCAAGGTTCCCCTGCTGGGACACTGCACTCCCGGCTCCAAAATCAGTCGCTGCCTCCCGGGGACTTCTCCTCCCACCAGCCGCGTCGCCACACCGCCCCGCGGACCGGCTGGGCCCCCTCCCGGAGTTAGTTCAGGGGAGTAGGGCTGCGCCCCGTGCTTGCGCCATGACAGTGCCCAGTCCAAAACCCAGCGCCAAGGTTCCCAGGCTGGGACGCTGCACTCCCAGCTCCAAAATCAGTCACTGCCTCCTGGGGACTTCTTGTACCACCAGCCGCGTCACTACACCGCCTACTAGGACCGGCTGGGTCCCCTCCCGAGGTGAGTTCAGGGGGGTAGGGCTGAGCCCTTTGTTTGCTCCATCACAAGATTTTGAGTTCAGCTCCTCTGGGCCCAGCCCTAAGCCTGGCGCCAAGTTTACCTGACTGGGACGCTGGCTCCAGGCTCCGAAAACAGTCGCTGCTTCCCCATATTTGTTCATTCTCCGTCTCTAAATCTGTGTTTATTGTTCAGGGTTCATAGATTGTTATGTATGTGATCGATTCACTTGTTTTTCCAAGTCTTTGTTGCAAGAGGGATCCAAGGTAGCGTCTACCTAGTCCGCCATCTTGGCCCCGCCTCCCTTTAAGTTCTTTTTAAAACAGTAAGTCATCAGTACATTTATGAAACAATGGTGCCTACCTCAATGTGCCTTTAAATACTCCACAGGACAGTGTCATGACTAAATTTATGGACTGTATGGACACAATAAAGCGGAGCAGATTTCTAGTCTGGCATTTGGTAGCTGTATGGCCTTGGGTAAATTTCTTAATCTCCCTAAACCTCAATTTACTCATTTATAAAATGGGTGTTTTAAGAATCTAATGGAATAATGCATGCCAAGTGCTACCCACAATATCTAGCACATATGTAACTTTTTAATTGTTTGTTATGTTTATATTGCCTAATTGTTTTATAATGGTGGATCTTTGCTAAGGCAGTCTGAGACCCCCTCAAAAAAACTTTATTCCAAGACCACTTGATAAGCAAACAATGCATTTATATAACAAAAATTGGGGATTGAATCTCATCAAGCAGTGCTCTATTGTCCTTGGTTAGAAGAACCTGGACAAGTGATTTATATAATCTCTCACCATTCTGGAGGAGACCCGATTTGGTAAATAAAACTCTTCAAAACCAACTACAATGACAGAATGAGCACTTGGGTTTTCTGAGCAGCCCAGGAGAAGTCCAAGGTAACTCATTCACCCCTGGAGATTCCCTCCTATTTTCCTTCAGCTCTGTGTGACCCCCCAGCCAGCTGCTTGGGTTATTTCTGAGCTTAGAATCTGGCATCTGGGCTCTAGTTCTAAATCCACCAGAAGATCTTTGTGTGACCAGGGCAATGTACATACAGTTTCTGGGCTTCAGTTTCTCATCTGTAAAATAAAGGAAATAAGAATACTCCCTACAAGTACCAGTTGCTGACGTTTCGACGCCACGCGTGCAGAGCAGAGCTGTGCTCCATAGGGTTTTCAGTGGTGATTTTTCACAAGTCTTTCTTCCTACCAAAAATGCAAAACCAATCCTGTTGCTGTCAAGTCAATTCCAACTCATAGCGACCCCATGTGTGACAGCGTAGAACTGCTTCATAGGGTTTTCTTGGCTGTACTTTATGGAAGCAGATCACTAGGCTTTTTTTCTGCAGTGCCACTGGGTGGATTTGAACCACCAGCCTTTACATTAGTAGTCCAGTGCAAACCATTGGTGCCACCCACGGACCAACTGAGGGCATGACACATAGTAGGTTCTCAATAAATATCTGTTGAATGAGTAAGAGAATGCATGAATGAATAGTTGCTCTGAAGGTCAAACAAGTTGTTAGAAGCAATCACACTTTGAAAAATAAAATGATAATTTAAATTTATAGAGTATGTTACTAAATTGTGGATGATGGGTACACCGATATCTAGGCTCAAGGGCGTGTAGAATTTCACTATTCTCCTCTAGCTTCCCAAATGCCTCTGCCTCTCATAAAGGCTGGTCCTAAACACTTTACAGGAGCAGTGTGCATCAGGAAAAGCACACCCGCCCTGCTTCTACTGAGCAGTTCTCTTTGTATTGCCAGCACTTGGGACCTAACTAAATGTCAATAATTTCTCCAGGATGGCTGTTACCAGTTTCTTTTTGGCTTCAGATGAGGTCAGAGAGCTAGGGAGGCTGGTGGGTGTAGCGAGCTCCTGGATCCTGTCTCCTGGTCTGTCTGCTCTTCATGTGACCCCAGCCTGCAAGCAGTGCCCAGGAGATGCCTCCCTCGCACGCGAGCTCCCGAGCTCACCCGGATTGGCTCCCTGGGTCTCAGCCCTTTAGGCTGGATGCAATGACTGAGGTAAACCTTCATACCACAAAGCCCACAGCCATAAATTTCACTTACATCTAGTAAAACACAGGCATCCAATTAAACCCATAATCCTATAAACTTGCCAGCAATCAAGCTTACAGCTTAAAATGTAGACGGACAAGTGCACTCAATCAATAACACCGAGGTTACAGCCTGCAGTTTGTAGGCTGTTCCCACACTGAATCTTCCACTGCTCTTGCTGCTGTTTGTTTTCTGCCTGGGTAGAAATAACAAATGTTCTTGTTTACTCTTCCCTTACATTGTCCTGTGCAGCTGAGTGTGGCTGAACCCTAAGGCCAGCCAGATATGGGGCATGCGGGAACAGAAAGAGTCCCTCTCTCCCTCTGTCCATCCTCAATGTCCCCAGCCTGGATGGCCATTCTCTGACCTGACTACAGATTTAGATTCTAGTAATCACAGGGTTGATGAAGTTGATTCTGACTCATAGCAGACCCCATAGGACAGAATAGAACCATCCCACAGCCTAACAGGGCAAAACTAAGATTTCCACAACCCAGGTGGGGACCTAGGCCTCAAGGGCTTCATCTGACCTTGACAATGATTTCTTTAGCCCTCTGGCCTCCACTTCTGGCTGCTGCCAGCTAGGAACAATTAACACTAGGTTGGGTTGCTATGGTTATCCAATTCACAAAGGATTTGGCTTAAAGATTAACACAGTTGAAGAGTATGAACAAAAAAATGGTTAATAGGTTAAGCAACCAACCTTTCAAGAGGCAACAACCCTCTCAAACTACAAGGCACAGTTGGAAACAACTTCCAGAACCTTTCTGAAGATTCTTCTTGTGTCTCATTGTGTGTCTTCTTAATATAAACTAACTTTACCTGATCGTTAAATGAAAGTGAAGTTATAGTTTTATCTTTATTGTACTATCATTGTCCCAGAAAAAAAAAAAAACTGAGTATGTATGCCCCTCAATACATTTCTTCACTATGAATTAATGTCTCCCAAAGCGCTCCTTGCCTCTCTTATCAAATAAGATACAGATTCATAACAGGAAATTTGGATGATCAGTAAGGAAAACACATCTAAGAAATACAAATGGATGGATGGATGGATGGATGGATGGATGGATGGATGGATGGATGGATGGATGGATGGATGGATGGATGGATGGATGGATGGATGGATGGATGGGTGGATGGATGGGTAGGTAGCAGAGAAAGAAAGAGAGATAGCTGCTGTGGAGTTGACTCTGACTTATGGCTACCTTATGTCTAACAGAAAGAAACGGTGCCTGATCTTGTGTCATCCTCACAATCATTGGCATGCTTGAGCCCATCATTGTGGCAATTGTGCCAACCCATTTCACCAAGCCTCTCCCTCACACTCATAGGCCCTCTACTTCACCAAACACAATGTCCTCCTTCAGCAATTGATCCCTCCTATCATGTGTCCAAAGCAAATGAGTTGGACAATGTTCTGTCGCAATCCATAAGGTTTTAATTGACTAAAGGCAGAAGCAGGTATCCAGGCCTATCTTCCTAGTAACTTAATATGGAAGCTTCATTGAAACTTGTCCCACTATGGGTAACCTTGATAGTTTTCGAAATACTGGTGGCCCAGTTTCTAGCATCACAGCAACATGCAAGTCATCACAGTAATAGAAACCAAAAGACAGGTGGTAGAAGAAATAGTTAGAGGACTCATCATTTGCAAGAATGAAATGATGATGGGCCTAATGACGATTTTCTCTGCAAATTCCAAATGCAGGCTCTAGTTGAGCCTTTTGACTACTGTCTTCTCAGCTGTGGAAATCTTCTTTACCAGGGCCTGGCATTTGCCAAGTCTTGTTCATTATCCAGGGACATGAGTCACTACAGCATATAGAAGGGATGCTTCTGGCGGCATATATGTCTGGTCCCTGTAAGTAAAGACAATGCAGAGATAGGAAGGTTTCAGAAGGCATCCTTTCTCCTCCCTCACCTGGGCATCTCTGCTTCTCTTGTCCAGGGATCAGGCAGCTCTTGAAGTTGGGGAACTGGGGTTGATAAGTGACATAAAGAGGATTGCTAAGAAAACCCAACCAGGAAGCAATATTCTTTTCTTAAAAATCATACAACTCAGAGGCGGGGCCAAGATGGCTGACTAGGTAGAAGCTACCTCGGATCCCTCTTGCAACAAAGACTCAGAAAAACAAGTGAATCGATCACATACATGACAATCTACGAACCCTGACCATCAAACACAGATCTAAAGAGTTGACCTGAGTGACAGAGACTGAGAACGAACAACCACAGGGAAGCAGCGACTGTTTTCAAAGCCTGGAGCCAGCGTCCCAGGCAGGAAACCTTGGAGCCGGGCTTTGAACTGGGTGCAGGGGAGCTGAGCAGGGCATCCTGAGATGGCACAAACATGGGACGCAGCCCTAGCCCCCTGAAGTGACCTCGGGGGAAGCCCAGCCAGTGCACGCAGGCAGCAGAGCAACACAGCTGACAGGAGGAGAAGTCACTGGGAGGCAGCGACTGGTTTTGGAGCCTGCAGTGCGGCATCCCAGCCAGGGAACCTTGGCGCTGGGCTTTGGACTGGGAGCGGAGGAACTGACCACAGCTTCTGAGACAGAGCAAGGACGGGATGCAGGCCTGACCCTCGGGGGCAATCTCTACCCAGCCAGCGCACACAGTCAACGCACCCTTCGGGAATCTCAGATAAAACAGTGATCCCAAGCAAGATAAGTAACTTTGTCTATATTCCGGGGTGCTACTCTTTCTTATTTATCTGAAACCTTCCTTCCCCTTCCCAGGCGGCTTCATTAACATTGGAATATCCTGAGCCAGAGAGTGAACTGCGCTGTGGTTTTTCTTTCTTTTCTTTTCTTTTTTTTTTTTTGGTCTTTTCCTAACCCATTCTCCTGGCCTGAGAGAAGCAGCTACAAAAAACCCAGGGACTGAAGTCCTTCCCTAATTGGACTAAAAACACAGAACCAGCTCCAGCCAAACATATGTGATCCACAGTCTTGGGCTTTCATCCCTACAGGGAACAAGGTGGCTATTATAATGCAAAGGCATTTCTGATAGGGATCTGACTGTAATTGTTTTAGCAGATTATTGGAAAGACAAGTTTCCCAGGTCTGATATCTCTGTGTATTTAACAGAGCCCTCACTGACCCACAACAGGGAACTGAGGGCTGAAGCTCCCCCCAGACCACCTAGCCTCCTGCCTTAGGGGTCTAAGGAGGGTGATACCCACCAATCTGTAGAGGTACTTGCACTGGGGGCCTAAGGTACAGCTACAGAGCTCACCCACCAAAGTGCTTTAGGAATAGAGACACACCTACCTCACTGGCACTTAGGAGAAGCCTGTCAGCATCCTGCCCTCCCACCCCCGGAGTGTGAACCCCTGCTGCTACTAGAATCTGGTGCACACAACTACCACCACTACTTCTCTAGGTGGATAGGTGACAGTCAGCACCACACACTTGATGACCCAAAATCAGATTCTACTCAAGAATAGTGAATGGACTCTTAGGCTTATATATCTGGTAACAGCCCAAACGAGCTGGTAAAAGGACATAAGTGATTCAAGGGCTACAACAATCAAGACAGTGCAATCTAGTAGCCCATCTACGTATATTGAAAGAAAACAAAACAAGATAAGACTCAGTGAGCAAATATAGAATAAATCACTACGATATCTTAGAGATGGCTCGGAGTCAGCAGTCGATATCAAACCACATAAAGAAGCAGACCATGATTGCTTCTACAACTCCCCAAACTAAAGAATCAAAATCTTTCCCAAATGAAGATACAATCCTGAAATTGCCAGATGCAGAATATAAAAAACTAATTTACAGAATGCTTCAAGACATCAGGGATGACCTCAGAAATGAAATAAGACAAACTGCAGAAAAAGCCAAGGAACACACTGATAAAGCATTTGAAGAAATCAAGAAGATTATTCAAGAACTTAGTGGAAAAATTAACAAGGTGCAAGAATCCATAGAGAGACAGCATTCAGAAATCCAAAAGATTAACAATAAAATTACAGAATTAGACAACGCAATAGGACGTCAGAAGAGCAGACTCGAGCAATTGGAATGCAGAGTGGGGGATCTGGAGGACCAGGGAATTGATACCAATATAGCTGGAAAAAAATCAGAAAAAGAATTTAAAAAAATGAAGAAACCCTAAGAATCATGTGGGACTCTATCTAGAAGGATAACTTGCGTGTGATTGGAGTCCCAGAATAGGGAGAGATAGCAGAAAATACAGAGAGAATAGTTGAAGATCTGTTGGCAGAAAACTTCCCTGACATCATGAAAGACGAAAGGATATCTATCCAAGATGCTCATCAAACCCCATTTAAGATTGATCCAAAAAGAAAATCACCAAGACATATTATCATCAAACTTGCCAAAACCAAAGAAAAAGAGAAAATTTTAAAAGCAGCCAGAGAGAAAAGAAAGATCTCCTACAAAGGAGAATCAATAAGAATAAGTTCAGACTACTCAGCAGAAACCATGCAGTCAAGAAGGCAATGGGATGACATATATAGAGCACTGAAGGAGAAAAACTGCCAGCCAAGGATCATATATCCAGCAAAACTCTCTCTCAAATATGAAGGCGAAATTGAGATATTTACAGATAAACACAAGCTTAGAGAATTTGCAAAAACCAAACCAAAGCTACAAGAAATACTAGCGGAAATTGTCTGGTCAGAAAACCAATAATTTCAGATACCAGCACAACACAAGGTCACAGAACAGAGCATCCTAATATCAACTCAAACAGGGAAATCACAAAAACAAATTAAGATTAATTTTAAAAAGGAAAAAACGCTCATAACAGGGAATCATTGAAGTCAATATGTAAAAGATCACAATAATCAAAAAGAGGGACTAAATACAGGTGGCATAGAACTGCCATATGGAGAGGGATACAAGGCGATATAGGACAATACAAATTAGGTTTTTACTTAGAAAAATAGGGGTAAATCTTAAGGTAACCACAAAGAGGTATAACAACTCCACAACTCAGAATAAAAACCAAGAAAAACATAACAACTCAGCAAACATAAAGTCAAATACTATGAAAATGAGGAACACACAATTTACCAAGAAAAACTTTTCAGCACAAAAAAGTAAGTGGAAAAATAAAAATGTCAAGAACACATACAAAAAGGCATCAAAATGACAGCACTAAACACATACTTATCTATAATTACGCTGAATGTAAATGGACTAAATGCACCAATAAGGAGACAAAGAGTCTCACACTGGATAAAGAAACACAATCCGTCAATATGCTGCCTACAAGAGACACACCGTAGACTTAGAGACACAAACAAACTAAAACTCAAAGGATGGAAAAAAATATATCAAGCAAACAACAAGCAAAAAAGAGCAGGAGTAGCAATATTAATTTCTGACAAAATAGACTTTAAAGTCAAATCCACCATAAAGGATAAAGAAGGACACTACATAATGATTAAAGGGACAATTGACCAGGAAGATATAACCATATTAAATATTTATGCACCCAATGACAGGGCTGCAAGATACATAAAACAAACCTTAACAGAACCGAAAAGTGAGATAGACAGCTCCGCAATTATAGTAGGAGACTTCAACACACCACTTTCGGAGAAGGACAGGACTTCCAGTAAGAAGCTCAATAGAGACACGGAAGACCTAATTGCTACAATCAACCAACTTGACCTCATTGACTTATACAGAACTCTCCACCCCACTGCTGCAAAGTATACTTTTTTTTCTAGCGCACATGGAACATTCTCTAGAATAGACCGTGTATTAGGTCATAAAACAAACCTTTGCAGAATCCAAAACATCGAAACATTACAAAGCATCTTCTCAGACCATAAGGCCATAAAAGTGGAAATCAATAACAGAAAAATTAGGGAAAAGAAATCAAATACTTGGAAACTGAACAATACCCTGCTGAAAAAAGACTGGGTTATAGAAGACATTAAGGAGGGAATAAGGAAATTCATAGAATGCAAAAAGAATGAAAACACCTCCTATCAAAACCTCTGGGACACAGCAAAAGCAGTGCTCAGAGGTCAATTTATATCAACAAATGCACACATACAAAAAGAAGAGCGAGCCAAAATCAGAGAACTGTCCCTACGACTTGAACAAATAGAAAGTGAGCAACAAAAGAATCCATCAGGCACCAGAAGAAAACAAATAATAAAAATTAGAGCTGAACTAAATGAATTAGAGAACAGAAAAACAATTGAAAGAATTCACAAAGCCAAAAGCTGGTTCTTTGAAAAAATTAACAAAATTGATAAACCATTGGCCAGACTGACTAAAGAAATACAGGAAAGGAAACAAATAACCTGAACAAGAAACGAGAAGGGCCACATCACAACAGACCCAACTGAAATTAAAAGAATCATATCAGATTATTACGAAAAATTGTACTCTAACAAATTTGCAAACCTAGAAGAAATGGATGAATTGCTGGAAAAACACCACCTACCTAAACTAACACATTCAGAAGTAGAACAACTAAATAGACCCATAACAAAAAAAGAGATTGAAACAGTAATCAAAAAACTCCCAACAACAACAAAAAATCATACAACTCTCTCACAAAAAAATTTATATATATTCTCATTCAGACATGGCTTTGCCTGTGTGGGCATAACTCCACTGGTCAGATCCCAGGGCTACAAGATAACAGAAGAGGAAATCTTTTTTTACACTCTCTCCCTCTCAGTAGAGCCTCATGTGGACCAGAAAATAAACCCCACCTGATCCAAAACAAGGCAGCTGATTTGCAAAAATAGCTACAAATTAAAGCAGTTGCCTCCGAGTTGATTCCAACTCTTGGCAGCTGTGTGTGTATCACAGTAGCACTGTGCTCTGTAGAGTTTTCAATGGCTGATGTTTTGAAGTAGATTGCCAGGCCTTTCTTCCGAGGCACCTCTGGGTGCACTGGAACCTTCAACCTTTTGGTTAGCAATCTAGCACATTAACCATTTGCACCACCCAGGTGCTCCTCAGATATCAGAGACATCCAGACTAACACAAATAACAACCAGAACTGGAGAACTTGTGGTCTAGGTACTTGACGTGGTGCTTTCACTTACATCCCATTGACTCATTGCTGTCAAGTAATTCCAACTCATAGAAACCCCATACTACAGAGTAGAACGGCCCCATAGGGTTTCCAAGCCTGAAATTTTTACAGAAGCAACTGCCACATCTTTCTCCCACAGAGTGGCTGGTAGGTTTGAACTGCTGACCATTCGATTAGCAGCTGAGTGCTGAACCACTGATGTAGCCTTGTTTAATTTTCAAGACAACACCATAACTTGAAAATTATTTTTATTCCTATTTTATAGCTGAGATGTCATAGCCAGAACTGGGACATAAACTTGGGTCTTCTGACTCTAGTTTGGATTCTGGCCCCCTGAACCATACAGCCATACAGGGCCTGGACTGATTGGACACTGAAGAAGACATTATCCACAGAGACAGCCCCAAAAGGGTAGCCTGGGTAGTTCTTTTCCTCTCCTGACTCTCCAAACCTGGAGACAAGGATAAACCCCATAAAGACAGTAGAATTCACATAATCCCCTTTAGACACCAGTAGATGAGAAAAATATACACACACACACACACACACATACTCTCTGTCTTTAAAATAACCCCATTTTTCTAAGCTGCTAATAGGATTATTCAAAATGTTTAAAGCCGAATCCCAAAGCCTGTTATCGGTCTGCCAAAGAAACTAAGTCCTTTTTTAGTTATTTTAATCTTTCTATGAATGTTGATTCTGAGTAAGGCACACAGATGGGTGCCAGTTTCTTAGCCCTGCTGGTTGCTTAACGTCCAATGACTTCCAGAGTCCAGGATGTTTCACCACTATCAGAGGCCCTAGGCATTGTCCTCGTCCTTCGGTCACCGTCTGCTCTTCACCACCTGGATGGCCTGTCTCTTCCTTCCGTCACCGTCTGCTCCTCACCACCTGGACTGCCTGTCCCTTCCTTCAGTCACCGTATGTTCCTCACCGCCTGGACCGCCTGTCTGTTCCTTCAGTCACCATCTGTTCTTCACCACCTGGACCGCCTCTTCCTTTAGTCGCCCCCTGCTCCTCACCACCTGTCCCTTCCATCAGTCACCCTCTGCTCCTCTGCGTGGGAATCCTGAGTCCAAAAAACATGCTCCATTCCTAGCTCTACTTTCTTGGTGGCGAGATCCTCTCCTCTCACCTCTGGGATGGCTCACTCTAAGCCTAGTGGGATGGCAAAACTGACCAATCCCTTCATTAGGGTTTCATATACCTTATTTGCATAGTCCCACTCAATCATTGTGTGCGAGTCACAAAAACTATGGCTAGGAGGGCCATAGTAACCAATTCGTTGCACTGTACATGTTTGTGAAAAAGAACACTCAAGGAGATGAAAAATGAATAGTGAGATGCATAAAGATATAATATCTAGAATGATCAAATACTAGGGAAGAATATAGGCTTACTAGACATTAATAGGAGTAGTTTATGAAATGCCAAGGCCCTCGACCTAGATAAATTTTTCCTCCATGTTTTATCTGCCTCATCCCCTCCTCTCGCCTTTTCTTTCTTCCCATTCTCCATCCTCTTCCTAGTGTATACCTTATGTCATGGTCACCTATCATTAACAAGACCAGGCTTTCAATATCATGTCCTCTGTGAAAGCCTTCCCCAACCCTCACCTTCTACACCCCCAGTTGGCCCTCCTGAGTCAAGGTACCCATGGCACTTCCATTTCAGCTGTACTTGAGCTTTCCACTTCTATAATTAGTTCTTTGTATTTCTTATTACTTTTTTTTTTAATTTCCAATGCCAAGAACTTCATGTGAGGTCACTGAGCACGTACTAAATGCTCAGTGAGCATTTATATGTGAAAGAGTTAGCCAATGACTAAATGAAGCATGTCAGTAAGTCTCATTTCTCCTCAGCCAACTTTTGTCTCCACCCGTAGTACTTCCACGTGTTTTTACCCTAAATACAAACTACTGAAACTGAAATCACCCGTCCTCCTACCTGGTGTGTCTCAGGGGTTGCAAATAATGTGAGAAAATACAGTGTAATAATATATTGATATTTACTTTAGAATATTATTCTTTCTGTAACCTAATAATAGAGTATATACATACACAAACAGTAGCATAATGTGGTTGTGTTCCACTTAGGTGGGTAATGAAGTGCGTCATGGATGGGGTCTGGAAGGTTAGGCCATTTGTTGGAGAGATACAGAAGGAGTTGATGCTATGAGGAAAGAGACAATTAGCGTAATAGGGTCATTAAATTGACTGTAGAAGAAAGCACTGTTCCACATCCCCCAAAGCAATCAGGGTGCCCTAAAATGGGAGAGAGGCAGTGATACTAAAATAAATTGAACATACTCTACCTTGTTCTTGTAGCCCCCTTGGGTTTGGATTTCAGCAGAATCTGTATCTGGGGAGGACTTAAATATGTTTGTAACACTCAGATCTCTGCCTTCTGGGAGCTAAGTGACACAAGGAGCAGGAGGAGATGGGAGAAATGCTAAGAGACGAAATTATAAAATTCTCAATGAAAATTTGCAGACAAAAGAAATAAAATTGGAGACTTGAGGAGAAGCTAATGTTTTTTCTGAAAATATTTTTTTCTGCGACAGAAAATTTGATCGGGGCTTCACCTTATATTGAGAAAACAAAACCCATCACACAGGAAGTCCCTTTCACATGAAGCCTCACATCCTCCGAACACCAGGTCAACAAATCTGCTTTCCCTTCCTTTATTTCTCCTTCTCCTCTCCCAAGAAAAGGGACGTCACGTCCGCTCACTTACTGAATGGAAAAACAAAGAGATTAGCTTCAATTCCTCCTGCTCTTTCGTCCTCCTCTGGAATCTGTCCACACACTCCACCTCCATGGTCACAACCCTTCCCAGACAAGCATTTCTCTCTGCCTGGACTCATGCAATTGCTTCCTCATGGGTGTCCTGGTTTCCGCTCCAAACCCCCTCTAATCTGTGCTCCACACAGAAGCCAGAGTGATCTTTTACATTTCCAAGCTGCATAATACCCCAGTTCAGCCTGTTGTTGTTGTTAGATGCCATCAAGTCGGTTCCAACTCATAGTGACCCTATGTACGACAGAACGAAACACTCTCCAGCCTAAAACCCTCAAATTACTTCCTATTCCATTTAGAATAAAGTCCAAACTTCTCACTGTGGTCTTCGAAGCTTTGCATAATTTACTTGTCATCTCTGTCTCCAACTTCTGGCCACACTTTTCCTGGTTTACGGCTCAACAGTCACATTGAGCTTCTTGTGCCTCTTAGAACACATCCAGCCCTTGCCATCTTTCACCTGTGGCTGAGAAGCTCTCCCCTGCTCCCTACCTTACCTATCCCTGTCATCCCTAGGTCTTCTCCTACCACCTTGCCCTTCCATAGTGCTCTCCCTCTCAGTGACTTTTACCATTTTTCGTAAACTTTTCAGCTTGCAAGTATTTATGTGTTTCCTTACCTGTTCATGGATCACCTACTAGAATTGGCAGGGACCAGGCGGGACAGTTTCATTCATTGTTTTATCCCCAGGGCCCACTGTTGTGCCTCGACCATAGTTGGCTTTTGGCTACTTAAATGAATAAACTCCAGCAATTTAGATGAGTTTAGAAATAAAATGTGAAAGTGATGTAATTTTAAAGAAATGCCCTTTTATGACTTTCATGATATATAACACATTCCCACGGAGGCTGACTTTATTGAACAGATAAGACTCATTTGTAGCTGGCAGCATTTATTTGTACCCATCTGCATCGCAGTAATTAATGCCAAGTTCATAGAAGCAGTCTGCTCCCTTAAGGAGGCAGAATCCGTGTGTTTAAATTCAATAGCCGTGGTCTGGGTAATAGGAGAACTTGACTATATGCTCTTGAATTGTTCTCTCATTTTTTCGTGCGCGAGAGTCTTTTCAAATCAGTTGTAAGCTCCTCCATAAGAAGGATTTTGTCCTGTATTTTCTCTCTTTCTTAATTAAAATTTTAAAAACTGCAAACATTTCTTTCAGGTAATTCTAAACAAAGAATATACTGTTAATTCAGGGGCTGAGGAGTGTATGTGTGTGTCTGTGTGTGTGTGACTGTGACAGGTCATGCCATTGTTCCTATCACATATATCAATAATGTGTGAGAACCTCGCACTATCTTTTAATTCAGTGAAGAATATATTTCTGTTGTACTCTGTTATTTTCTGTTGCTATTCATAACATAATTGAAAAGAAAATGTGTTTTGACTTCATATAAATAATCTAAAATATTAACTCCACCAGAGGAAGAGACAGGGCCTGTTTTGCTTATTGCTGATTGACCAGTCAGTGGGTATCATAATGTATGTGGTGGTTCATTGTGTGTATGCTCAGTAGTAACAACCAAATCGATATTTTTAAAACTCCTATAGGTTTGGATAGGCAGTGGTGGTTCAGTGGTAAAATTCTCACTTTCCATGCAGGAGACCTGGATTTGATTCCCAACCAATAACCCCATGAGCAGCTACCACCCATCTGTCAGTGGAGGGTGGTGGTTTCAATGGAGCTTCCTGGCTAAGATGGACTAGGAAGAAAGGCCTGGCAATCTACTTCCAAAAACCAGCCAATAAAAATTCTGTGGATCACAACAGTCCAATCTGCAACCAGTCAGGGGGACAGTGCAGGATCTGGCAGCGTTTCCTTCCATGGTGCGTGGGTTTGCCATGAGTCGGGGGCCTCTAACAGCAACAACAATAGGTTTGGATCATTTGCATTGGACATTCTGCTTCTTCATTCTGGTCCAGGATGCTACCAGACTCATAGTAATTACCTGCAGAATAAAGGGCTGTTGATTTTTCTGACAGCCTAGGTTCTGTTGAGGCAACACCTTCTTATGGGCCCTGTCCCTCTTCTTGGAAATAAGCTCTTCTCGGGAAATAATATCTTCCTAGCAGTTTCAGTGGCCAATAGTTTATCTGTAGGCAGTTTTTTTTTTAAAGCAGCCAAAACAAACAAGGGGCCCAGGGACCTAGAAGCAGAGCCCAGCACTGCCTAGTTCGCAGGGTATCCTGCAGGTATGAGCTACAGGCTCTCCTGGGGGAAGAGAGAATTTCCTACCTCAGCTCAGCTCCCTCTGGCAGTTCCAGAGTTAATGCTTTAAGCATTTATCCCTGTACCTTTTCTGTTCCCAGATAACTCAGAAAAGGCTGGATTAAGAATGTCAAACTTGGCCTTTAGGTAATCCTCAGTGCAGAAGGCATCAGAGTTAAATTTGAAGGGAAAAACGGTTAAAAGATAAAGAAGTTCGGACGCAGCATGAGGAGTTGCCACTCTTTATTTTAGAGACATAGGGACATTTTCAAACCCTTTTCCATCAATTCGGTGTCCCGTTATTTTCTGTGTATTCACCACGGCCCACGAGGTGAGGGTGGCGGGATGACCAATGCAGAGGGGAACCTTGAAGACCCTCAGGCATGTGGAATATGGCAGCTGGGGGTCTCCTGTTTTCAGCTCTGACGCTTGGCTTAACGGTCTGGGCTCAGAGCCTGTGCCTGGGACTTGCAAGCTGTGGGAGCTTGGACAAACGACTTAACCCCACAGAGCCTGTTTCTCATCCGTAAAATGGAAGTGTTAATAGTACCCATCTGACAGAGTTATGAATTTATCCATGACAATACTTACTACACGGTGTGGTACATAGTAACTGCTTAATAAATATTAACCATATCATCATCATCACCAGTCTTCATCATCATCATCATCCTTAATAGCAGTCCACCCGTTTGCTCTCCTTTCCCCAGCACCACAGTATGGCATGTCAGGATGGCCCTATCCTGGCCATAAGGTGAGGACTCACTCCCAATGCTCTTCCCTCCTCCCCACCCTGGTCTATGCTCTTGCCAGCTATTGCCTGGAGTAGAACAATGGTCACTTGGCCACCAGAACCTCCCACCCCCAATTCCTCCTGCTCAACACTTCCTTTTTAACCTTGCCCCCTGTTACTTCGCTACATGAAGGCTCACTGCTGAGGTCCATGTGGGCGTCTTACTGCCCCAACCTAGCTTACACCTATCACTGTGGCCTTGCTCAGCCCTTCCTCACTCTTCTACTTCATCTGTATAAATTCAGTTCAAATGCCACTTTCTCCATGAAGCTTCCCATAACAGATCAAAGCTGAATTTCTCTAACACTTTATAGCTCCTTTCAGGGCCTCAGTTAATGAGAGAGCACCTTATTCAGAATTCATGTAGAATGCTGTGTTGGAGAACAAACAAACCTTGGTTCTTTTCCTGTGACTTTGGGAAAGTTATTTAAACTCCCTGGGACTCAATAGAACCAAAAAATTAAACCCCTTGCCGTCAAGTCGATTCTGACTCATAGTGACCCTGTAGGACAGAGTAGAACTGCCCCAGAGGGTTTCTAGGGCTGTAATCTTTATAGGAGCAGACTGCCACATCTTTCTCCCTCGGAGGAGCTGGTGAGTTCGAATTAACAACCTTTCCTTTAGCAGTTGAGTGCTTTAACCACTGTGCCACCAGAGCTCCCTGGAACTCGTAAAACCAAAACCCAACCCAGTGCCGTGGAGACGATTCTGACTCATGGCGACCCTGTAGGACAGAGTAGAACTGCCCCATAGAGTTTCCAAGGAACGCCTGGTGGATTCGAACTGCTGACCCTTTGGTTAAAATGGAACTAATTCTATACACCTTGAATGGTTATTGGAAGAATAAATGAGCTGGTATAAGTGAAGTCGTGTAGCATAAGACCAGCTTTACTTTAGGTGGGTAATAAAGACCAGTTTCCTTGCCCTGTATTTGTGTGCGTCTTGTGAGTGCAAGGTACAGGGATTTTGCCTTCTATTTCTTTGGTTGTTTCAAGTTATCTAGAAACATGCCTTACTAATGCTTGATACCTATTTGTTGAATGAATGAATGAATGAAAAATTTCTAACCACAAATCTCTTCCCATCTCAATTAGTGTTTGATACGAAGCTAATATTGTATTTTGTGTGTTTGTGTGTGTGTATATGGATATTTGCTAGTTCATCTAAAAGACCCATGAAAACCAAAAAGAAAAAAAAAAAAAAAACCTGTTGCCATTGAGTCAATTCCAACTCATGACAACCTCATGTATTACAGAGTAGAAATGATCTCCACAGGTTGTCTTGGCTGTAATCTTTAGGGAAGCAGATCCCCAGGGCTTTCTTCTATGACATCACTGGGTGACTTCAAACTGCCAACCTTTAAGTTAGTACTTGAGGGCCACTCAGAGACCTTAATAGACCCATGCCCATATGTAAAATAATTAGAGCTCTCTAGGGATCTTAAAAAAAAAAAAAATTATTGTAGTAAAATATACATAACTAAAACATTTTGCCATCTTAACCATTTTTACATGTACAATTCAGTGACATTAATTATATTCACCATGGTGTGCTTTCTAGGGATCTTAAAATTGGCTTCCAGTACCAAGGCGTCATGGGGACTGAAATCCTGCCATTAGAGATATTTCTGGGTGGGTTAAGCAATGAAGTCACCCAGAAGTCATTTATAAATGCAAAAACACTGTATCTTAATGTGAATTTGATTTTCAGGTACTTTTTGCTCCCTGACAAAGAGGTAGTAGGCGAGGTGGGAGAAGGGTTCCATTCTTGGGGAGCTGACAAGCTGGGCATTGCAGGTAAACCTCACCTAGGGCCTCCTGAGCACAAATTCTTCATTGCAGAAGTATTGCCTTTGTCCAAATGACCTCTGCTGTCATATAAATGTGTCAAAGCAGCTCATGCCCCCACCCTTCAAACCTTCAGGGCTGTGGGAGAGGAGGCTGCATGTAGGCTGTTAACATTCATTCTTAGGACCGTACTACTTCTATGAAATCCTGGCCAGCCAGCAACTGCAGGGAGAGAGAGGTCACATCTCTGTGACTAAGGGATGCTGTTTGAGCTGCTGTCAAGTTGATTCTGACTCATGGTGACCCCATATGGGCAGAGGGGAGCTGCTCCATAAGATTTTCCAGGCTGTGATCCTTTGGAAACGTATTGCCAGGTCTGTCTTCTGCGGCCCCTCTCGGTGGGTTCTAGCTGCCAAATTTTGGCTTATAGTCCAATGCTTAACTATTTGTGCCATTCAGGGAAGTGTGATTATTTTCAAGTAACTGTTCCTACCCTTCTTGAGAAGATCAGAGCCATGATGCCTAACCTCTGCTCAAAGCACAGGGCAGAGACCTCTGCAAGGAAAAGGATGGCCAAAAAGGAAGGGGGTAATTGAGTTTCCAAAACTCCATCTGAGCACACACTCACAGACCACTGCCTTTCCAGAGAGGTTCCGCTATTGTTACTCTTTGTTGTTGTTTGTCTGCTCTCTGGTCTCTGAAACTAGAAGCCACCTCCTACCTTTATGTCTGTTGCTTTTCATGGCACTGCTTTTTTTTTTTTTTTCAAAGTACCCTCCAGTTGTCTTGTAGAATGTCACCTGTATTCATTTTCTGTTGCTACCTAACAAATTACCACGAACTTACAGTCTTAAAACAACTCCCTTTTGCTATCCCATAGTCTACATGAGTCAGGAGTCTGGACACAGATCAGCTGGACCCCTGTTCAAGGCTTCACCGGGCTGAAATCAAGGTGGTGGCTGGGGCTGTGATCTCTCCTGAGGCTAAGGGTCCTCTTCTAAGCCGTTACCAAAAAATCCAAGTCAATTGTCACAGAGTTGATTCCAACTCATAGCACCCCTATGTTGTTGTTGTTATGTGCCATTGAGTCGATTCCAACTCACAGGAATTCAATTCCATGCAACCACAGGGCTGAAGCTTTTGGTGTCTGGAGGCCACCCACTCTTCTCTGCCACATGGCCCTCTCCATAGCAGGTTGCTTCTTCAAAGCTAAAGGGAAAATGTCCACTGCTGCTTCCCTCCCAGAGCAAGGGCTCAGCTCTTATTTCAGGCCTTCCTTCTGATTGAGTCTGGTCTGGCCAGAATAATCTCCCTTCCAACTGATTAACTGAAAGTCCATTAGGACTTTAATTACATCTGCAAATCCCTTTCATCTTTGCCATCTATGTTACACAATCAAGGGAGTGACCATCCCATCATCCTCAGGCCCTGCACATCGGGGGATGATGACTATACAGGGTGTGTACCACAGGAGGCATGAATCTTGGGGTCCATCTCAGAATTTTGTCTGTCACATCCTCCATTCTAAACTTACCTGATTTGTCTGTTTCCTCAGGTTACAAAAATTCGCAAACTGTTTTCCTAGTCTTCCATTTTTCTGGTTCTCCACCAACCCCTTCCACTCACTCACACACTCTGCTCATCCTATCAGAGGCCCCAGGCCCCATTCCATGTCTTCTCATAAGAGCGTGGCAGGAGACGAAGGGCCGTCTACTGAAGCTGCTCCATGTTTGCCTTGTAACTTTACTCCTGTCACATTATGAGCTGACCTGAATGGGCAGCCCCCCAGGAAGGTCCCCCATGAAAGGAGATATCAGGTGCTGGTTGAGAGTGTAGGCCCTGTAATAAGACTGCCTGGATTCTCATTCTGACTCCATCACTAACTAGCTCTCTGTCCTTGGGCAAGTGACTAAACCTTCTGTTTTCTCATATGTAAAAGATGGATATGAATATCTCTACATTAGGACCCAGAGCAAGAGTACAAATGGAGTTTATATATCATATACTGAAATATTCAGTAATTAAACTGAGCCTACAAATGACTAAGAGAAATGTGCTCTATCCTCCTACCTTGATAAATACACTTTGATAAAGACTTGGAAGCCCAAGGTTTAAATTTAGAATTCTTAGACTCCATGGAGTTCCTCTCTGAAATGTGATTATGTAGGGAAGAATCCCCCAGGCTTTGGCTCATGCCTTCTCCTCCACCCCCACCCCCTTCTCCTCTGACCCCTGGCTCCATTCCACATGGAAAGTCATATGGGAGGGAGCAAGTTTGTGGACAGTCCAGTGCACACGAAAAGCTTTGTCCACAAGCCATGCAAATGGCCAACTTCTGGTCTAAAGACCTAGAATCACACTATGGCTGTAGTCTACTGTCCAAAGGGAAGGCCCAGGTAAAAGGCCTCCCCAGAAGCTGGATTGGGCTCGGGATATTGGGCAAGAAAACTCCAAGGTCCCAGGTATATGGGAGGTATGTTGCCTTGGCCCCATATAGCAACTCCTTACTTTCTGGAGGACAGAGATGGAGGAAGGCCAGAATAGGCCTGCTAATGCAGGGAGTCCAGGATGCGGCCTTTCTTGACTAAGAGCCGCATTGACCTACTCATAGGGCTGTGCTGAGAAATAAGTGAGAAAATAGTGTTAAGTTGTTTAGACCAGGGTCTGGTACAGGGCAGGTTTTAATACTTGTGAACTATGGTTCTTTCCATTCTCAGAACCCTGTGCGTTGAGAGGTGGAGGAATGGGTGGGCTGAGGTACAGTTTCACAGTGTCTGGCACTGAATCCCCTCCTTGTGCTTCTACATTTTCTAACATATTCTCAAACCTGAAGACAAACAGAGAGGGAAAGGAAAGCAATCGGCAGGCAAGTCATCATTGTATTTCTAAATCAATTTCTGCAGCCAGGAATGACGTTATGTTCTAAGTCATGGGAGCCAAATTAAAATCCCCATATCTTCCACTACCTCAAACAGAGCCTGCCTGATCAAGCCACTGATCACAGGCAAGCACAAAACACACATCTCCCCGTGTTTGACACCCTAGATTCCTTCTGCATTTGGATCTTACTCATGTGCTGTCTCTCTGAATCCTTCCTTCTGTTTGTGAGTTATCGTTAATTACAGAATAAATCAAGAATACATGCTAATCTTGGGGATCTTGTCTTTGAAATGCTTCTTTCAGCTTCCCAGTTTGTACAGAGCCGCGTTGTGAAGGCAAATGCATGCCCGGCTGGCAGACTTTGTCTTCCTTAGAATTTAGGTGTGATCTATATTCAAATGACAGTTTAATGAGCCTTTTCCTATTTCCAGAAACCTTATCACATCATTAAAGTGTAGAAATGAATAATACATCTAGCAGTTGGATTAAACTGAACTTGAGACCTGATGCATCTTCAAAGAGGGGAAAAAACGGAGCAAAAGCAAAACTGAGGGCTGCTGAGCTGAATGGATGGGGTTAAGTGAGGGGGTCAGGAGGGGCTACTTTTATTCTGATGTATCAATATAAGTAAATGTCATCAGCGCTTTTCAGTCTTACAGTGGTATTTCTATTTCTCTGGGCATGCTCTGGAAGAGAATTTTGGAAAATGATCTCCTGCCAGTCATCACAGGTAAGGATGGAAAGTTTACCAGGCGTGGCTTCACGGTGATCAGGCTACCCGGCAACCTGCATTAGGGCCCACACCAGGGGGAGGGGAGCTCACAGAATTCCTACTGTCTTCTGCTAGCTGTGTGTCCTTGAGCCAAGTGGTTTGATCTCTATAAGCCTCAGTTTTTCATCTGCAAGGCACATAAAGCAGGCATGTAAGCAATAACTTAGAGCGGAGCCAATGAGTAAACCTAGACCAAATTCTTAGCACAAGGCTTGGTGCACAAAAAGAACACAACAAATACCAGCTATTAATTATTTTTCATTCCTTGGTATCTTTGGACCTGCTATTTCTTCTGCTGGGGATGACCTTCTTTTTACCTAGGACCACTCTGCAGCTTCAATCCCTGAGCCCTTTCTCCTCTGATAGACCCCTCCTCACCTTTCAAAACTCAGTTGGAATGTTCCCCATCATCATCAGCCCACTTGTTATCTATTCAGCCATGTGTGTCAGAATAGCACTGTGCTCTAGGGGGCTTTCAATGGCTGGTTTTTCCAGAAGTAGATTGCCAGACCTTTCTTCTGAGGCACTACCGGTTGGGCTCAAACCACCAACCTTTCAGGTAGCAGCTGAGTGCTTAGCTGTTTGCATCACCAAGGGACTCCTGTGTTTTACAGTGAGTTTTTGATAAGTGTTGGCCGAAGAGTCCAGATTTGCACTTCTCTCTCCAGATGGTTAGGAAGCCAGAGGTGATAGCACATGGCCAAGTGGCCTCAGGCCTCTCCTTCCAGTACTGACAGATGTTCATGGTGGTGATATGAAGCTCCTCATTGCCCCAGAGTGAAACCGTTGGTCCAGTGAGGCCAAGGGCGCAGACATTCTAGCCTCAGCCATGCCGCATCCACTGTTGGGATGACAATGGCAAGTCAAGACCAGTCCCAAATTCACTGCCCTGGACAGAGTGTCCTGGACAAGCTGGAAGCCTGGAAGGCATCTGTGATCGTTAACGTCGTGCTGTGTGTCAACTTGGCTGGGCCATGATTCTCAGTGGTTTGGCAGTTATAATGTAGTTTGGCCATCATATAATGATGTGACAACCTCCATGCTGAATTTAATATAGTGTGATCACCTCCGTGATGGAATCTCCTGTGAACAGCCAATCAACTGAAGAGAAATTTCCTTGAGGGTGTGGCCTGCATCCAATATAGGTGGACTTTCTGGCAAGGCTCACGGGATTTTGCTCGTTCTGAATTCTGTAGCTGGCTCCTGTTTGTCTGACCTCCAGTTGTTGGGACTTGAGCTAGCAGCTTACCTGAGGCCTTGCCTGCTGATCTTGGGATTGGTCCATCTTCACAGCCTGTGAGCCAGAGCCCTGTTGTCTGACTTGCCGATCTTAAGTTCACCAGCTCCTGCGGCTACGTGAATCAGGAGAAGCCTCCAGCCTAACCCATGGACTTGGGACATTCTAACCTCTACAAATGCATGAGCCATTTCCTTAATATAAATATCTCTCTACATATACACTTCACTGGTTTTGGTTCTCTAGAGAACTCAGCCTAAGACAGCATCCTTGACCTCTCCTATCCTGCTAACCCGGAGTCCTAACCTGCTACACACCACATTCAGGGAGTTGCTGGAGCCTGTGAACCACTCATGTTTCTCCACTACCCCCTCTGCCTCCTTTCTGCTGCTTCCCTAGGCTCACATATCCAGTACCCCACTTGAGGTGTAATATTTCCTGCTAAGTGGATCCCATCCATCTTCCTAGGAATAAATCTAATAATGTCATTCTCTTATTTAAAAAACAAAAAAATGTTATTTTTCCTCACAAAAAGAGCCCAAAATTCTAAACTAAGACAGAAAACACTCCAGACTCTGATCCCAGCTTTCTTTCTTTTTTTTATTGTTGTAAAAACATAGATAACACAACATTTGCCATTCAAAATTTTTCACATGGGCAAGTCAGTGATACGAAATACATCAATCACGTGCAACCATCACCAATATTCGTTGCCAGATTTTCCATCACCATAAACAGAAGCTCAATGCTTCCTATACAATGATTCCTGATTTCCTCCTCTCTGCTGTGCCTGGTAATCATTATTAAACTCTGACCTGTATACATTTGTCTAGTCTAGGTATTTCATGTTAGTGAGATCATAAAATATTTGTCTTTTTATGATTGAACTTCTTCAATCAACATAATGTTTTTGGGTTCATCCATGTTGTAGCATGTCTAAGGGCTTCATTTCTCTTTATGGCAGAGTATATTCCATTGTATGTATATACCACATTTTGTTTATTCAGTCATCTGTTGACGGACTTCTGGCTTCCGACTACTTTCCTTTGCAAATGTGATGTTGAAGCTAAACCCATGTGCCACTGTAAAGGGCTATCCAGTGACCTTTTAAATGTGTAAATCAGATTATGCTATTCCTGTGCTTAAAACCTGCCAGTTATTTGTATAACCACATTGGAAAACTGTTAGACCGTCCTACTAAAGCTGATCATGTGTCTACCCTATGACCTAGAGATTTCTCGCTTGGATCTATACCCAACATAAATCCAACCTTACCTAAAAAATGTATGAAAATGTCCATAGCAGCGTTATTTGTAATAGCACCAAACTAGAAATGACCTAAATGCCCATATGATGGGTACATTTTGTTATATTCACATAAGAAAACACTGTACAGCAATGATAAGACATTTTCTAGAGCTATATGAAATAATAGCAATGAATCTTGCAATATAATCTTGAGAAAAAGAAGCCAAGAGCACAAAACATTACAAGCTGTGTGGTTTATTCATGTGAAGTAGAAAAGCAGGTGAAACTGTTAAAAGCCAGGCTGGTGTTACCCTTGGGGGTTTGTAGTCATTTGAATTATATCCCCAAAAAGATATATCCAAGTCCTTACATCTGGTAGTTGTGAATGTGATCTTAGTTGGACATAGGGTCTTAGCAGTTATAATTAAGGTAAGGATCTTGAGACAAGATTGACCTGGATGTAGACTGGGCACTAAACCCACTGACTTCTGTCCTTATAAGAGGAAGGAGGGGGGATTTGTGATAGAGAGGAGGGCACACTGTGGAAGGGGAAGGTGATGTGAAGACTGAGGCAGAGATTGGATGATGTGTCCACAAGTCAGGATTAAGGATGACAGAGCACGTAAAGTCCTCAGAACAAGCACTGTCGATGGCCATCAGAGGCTAGGAGACAGGCACAGAACAGGTTCTCCCCCAGAGCTCCTGAAAAAACCAACCCTATCAACACTTTGATTTGGACTCTGGCCTCTAGAACAGTGAGGCAATACATTTCTGTTGCTTTATGCCACCCAGTTTGTAGTGTGTTACAGCAAACCTAGGAAAATAATAGAGGGGCATCAGAAGAGCTTCTGGGGTACAGGTGAAGTTTTGTTTCTTGTTCTTCATGCTAGTTACCATGGGTGTGTTGTACAGTTTATTAAAATTCATCACACAGTATACTTATCTATGTATACAGTTTTCTATATGTATATTATACCTCAAAGAAATCAACTATATCTACCATTACTCTCTATTACACTTTGAAAGATGCCTTCCTACTATGGTACAGCAGTCAGGGTAGGTTAGGTTGCTGTGCAGTAACAAATGATCCCAAATGGCCTATAACAACAAATGTATGTCTACGTCTCTCCAATGCAGCATGCCTTTGGAGGATCAGTGGCAGCTCTGCTCCTTATCATCTTTACCTCCATGAATCAGATTAAATTTTAACTCTTATGGGAAACCTTTCCAAATTCTTTAGGTAGACAAGTGATACAACAGAAGTGTCCTTCTCCAACTATATTAATTTTATTTGGCTACTTTCTTGTGCATTTATTTCTGACACCAGGTGTGAACTCTCAGATTGAAGGGATAGTTTCAATTTTATACAGTATACCTTAATGATTGACAGCACAGGTTTTTTTTTTTTTTTAATCTAGTTTGAAGTCATACAGACTTCAATTTTAACTCCATCCCTGTGAGCTCAGGCAATTTATTTAATCCCTCTCAGCCTTGGTTTTCTATTCTGCAAAATAATGATAGTACTATTACTAAACTCATAATATTCTTGAGAGGATAAAAAATGATATTGCATGTAAAGTTCTTAGAATAATCTGAGGCAGATATGAAGTGTTCAGTAAACACTATGCATTATCTGTGGATTGCAGCTCAACATAAAGAAAACAAAATCTTCACAATTGGACCAGTAAGAAACATCATGATAAATGTTGAAACTATTGAAGTTGTCAAGGATTTCATTTTACTTGAATCCATAATCAATGCCCATAGCAATAGCAGTCAAGCAATTAAATGACATATTGCATTGGGCAAATCTGTTCCAAAAGACATTTTGAAGTGTTAAAAAGCAAAGCCGTCATTTTGAAAACTAAGGTACAACTGACTCAAGCCATGGTATTTTCAATCACCTCATATGCATGTGCAAGCTGGACAGTGAATAAGGAAGACTGTAGAAGAATTGATGCATTTGAATTGTGGTGTTGGCAAAGAATACTGAACATACGATGGACTGCCAGAAGAATGAACACATCTGTCTTGGAAGAAGTACAGCCAGAATGTTGCTTAGAAATGAGGATGGCAAGACTTCATCTCAAGTACTTTGGGCATGTTATGAGGAGGGACTAGTCCCTGGAAAAGGACATTATTCTTGGTAAGGTCAGAGAAGAAGAGGAAGACCCTCCAGGATATGGATTGACACAGTGGCTGCAACAATGGGCTCAAACATAGCAACAATTGCGAAGGATTGGGCAGTGTTTCTTTCTGTTGTACATAGGGTTGCCCTGAGTAGGAAATGACTCGACAGCACCTAACAACAACAACACACATTTAACACAGAGTGCCAATGAAAGAGAGGGAAACTCTCAATGGGATGGATTAACACAGTGACTGCAACAAAGGACTCAAACATGCCAACAGTCATCAGGATGGTGCAGGACCAGGCAACATTTCATTCTATTATACATCAGATCACCATGAGTTGGAGTCAATTTGATGGGAATTAACAACACAACAACATGCATTTATAATTATTGCATACTTCCCATATGTCAGGCGCTAATCCAGCGTTCTAGAATCAGTGGTATATGCAACAATGTCCAGACCCTCAGTGGGTAAGGCTGTGATTATTATTATTATTAGCTACTATTGCTGTGCCCAATAGCCCAGCACAGTGCTTAGCACATAGTCAGGCCATGATAAATAGTTTTGCATAAATGATACCCATCCTCTGCCTTCAAAATGCCAAGCTTACTCCTAACTTCTTTGCCCTCAGCAGATTTTTCCTTAACATTTTTTTCTCCCTTGATTCTCATTCTCCTTTTTTCATGAGTCATTCTTTTAAAAAATTAGCTTTTTGAGTGAGTGTTTGAACCTAATCATGTTAGTGTTGCATACATAATAATCCATACTAACAGATGCCTATTTATGGGGAAATGTGAAGCCATGATGTGGGGAAATTATTCATCTCATGTTTTTGTTGAAGAAGCAAAACACACAGTAAATTAAGTCTGGTCTTCTTGAAATTCTGCATTATAAAAATTGTGAGAGAAACTGGGGAGTACTCTTTGTGCTAT
Source organism: Elephas maximus indicus (assembly GCF_024166365.1). Lineage (NCBI taxonomy): Eukaryota > Metazoa > Chordata > Mammalia > Proboscidea > Elephantidae > Elephas > Elephas maximus. Next base: position 30,313,782 of record NC_064835.1, on the reverse strand, counting down.
GGATCATTAATTATTTAGTCATTCTGAATAGGTTTCAATTGCGTTACATGGAAAAAGTAAGAGCCTTCCAGTGGCCAAATAATCCCTCTCAAATCCCAAGGGCTCTTTGCTGCAGACGGTATCTCCCACTGAATGCAATGCCTGCTTCATCTTCAGTAGAGAAAGAAAAAAGGCAAGACCTATTAAAGGCCTGATGTTGATGTTGTTGTTGCTGTTGTTAGGTGCCCTCGAGTCGGTTCCAACTCAGAGCGATACTATGGACAACATCCTCACAGTTGTCGTTATGCTCGAACCCATTGTTGCAGCCACTGTGTCAATTCATCTCGTTGAGGGTCTTCCTCTTTTTTGCCGACCCTCTACCAAGCATGACGTCTTTCTCCAAGGATTGATCCCTCCTGACAACATGTCCAAAGTATGTGAGGTGTAGTCTGGACATCCTTGCTCGTACAGAGCATTCTAGTTGTACTTCTTCCAAGACAGATTTGTTTGTTCTTTTGGCAGTCCATGGTATATTCAATATTGTTCACCAACACCACAATTCAAAGGCATCAGTTCTTAGTTGGTCTTCTTTATTCATTGTCCAGCTTTGGGATGCATATGAGGTGATTGAAAAGACTATGAACTGAGTCAGGCGCACCTTAGTTCTCAAAGTGACATCCTTGCTTTTCAACACTTTAAAGAAATCTTTCACAGCAGATTTACCAAATGCAATGCATCTTTTGGTTTCTTGACTGCTGCTTCCATGGGTGTTGATTGTGGATCCAAGTGAAAGGAAATCCTTGACAATCTCAATCTCCTCTCTGTTTATCATGGTGTTACTTTTTGGCCCAGTTGTGAGGATTTTTGTTTTCTTTATGTTGAGGTGTAATCCACACTGAAGGCTATGGTCTTTGATCTTCATCGGTAAGTGCTTCAAGTCCTCTTCACTTTCAGCAAGCAAAGTTGTGTCGTCTGCATAAAGCAGGTTGTTTATGAGTCTTCCTTCAATCCAGATGCTCCGTTCTTCTTCATATAGTCCAGCTTCTCACATTATTTGCTCAGCATACAGATTGAATAGGTATGGTAAAAGGATATGACCCTGATACACACCTTTCCTGACTTTAAACCATGCAGTATCCTCTTGTTCTGTTTGAACGACTGCCTCTTGATCCATGTACAGATTCCTCAGGAGCACAATTAAGTGTTCTGGAAAGTCCTGATATCCTCTTTTAAAAGAGACTTGTCTCATTCCAAACACTCAGACAACTTTGAAGCTACTGTTTATCTCCTAAAGGAGGGATAATACCTCCTCTTTGATAGCTAACCATTAATAATAATTATAATAATAAACACATTTTCATTGAGCATCTACTGTAAGTATCCACCACCCTTCTGTCACTTTGTCATACTGCGGTGGCTTGCATGTTGCTGTAATGCTGGAAGCTATGTCACTGGTATTTCAAATACCATCGTGGTCACCCGTGGTGGACAAGTTTCAGCAAAGCCTCCAGACTAAGATGGATTAGGAAGAAAGACCTGGCAATTTATTTCCAAAAATTAGCCAGTCAAAACCCTATGGATCACGACAGAACTAGCTCACTGTGAACACATCATCAAGAGAGATTAATCACTGGAGGGGACATCATATTTGGTGGTGTTGAGGGCCAACGAGGGCAAGGGAAACCTTTGGTGAGATGGATTGTCACAACAGCATAATGACTGATGAATCATGAGGGCTGCACAGGACCAGGCAACGTTTTATTCTGTTTTATATAAGGTCACCATGAGTCGGAGACAATTTGAAGGTAGCTATGGGTTTTTTTTAATCTACCTAAGAAGATCCTCAAAGAGATAGATTGACACAGTGGCTGCAACAATGGGCTTAAGCATGACAGCAATTGTGAGGATGGTGTAGGACCAGGCAGTGTTTCATTCTGTTGTACCTGGGGTCGCTGTAAGTCAGAACTGACTCGATGGCACCTAACAACAACGTCTATCTATCTACTGTAGGTCCAGCATTATGTTGGACTTTGTAGAATGAAATAGCTTATGGGGAAAGAAGGAGGTGAAGTAGGACACATAGTCTATATCCTCAACAGACTTATGGTTTGTTGAGGAGACAAGACTAACTCACTTTGACAATAGAATGATCACTTACACTGCAAAAAATCTTTCTTGTCAGAAGCCATGTTTGGCTCGGCCTTCAGGGCAAGGGAAAGAATGTGCCTCCAAAGAATAAATAAAAATTTGAACCAACCAAAATGTCCATCAACAGATGAATAAATAAACAAAATGTGGAGCATACATACAATGGAATATTACTCAGCCATAAAGAGAAATGAAGTCCTGATGCACACCACAACATGGATGAACCTTGAAAGCATGCTAAGTGAAACAAGTCAGTTTCAAAAGGACAAATACTGTATGATCTCACTTACATGAGATAAGCAAATATGTAGAAACAAAAAGTTATTGGTGGTTACTAGGGGTAGGAGGGAGGAGGAAAGTTTTTGCTTAGTGGGCGTTGAGTTTATATTAATGGTGGTGGAATAATTTGGAAAGGGATAGCAAGAATGGTTACACAACTTGAAGAATATAACCAATGTAGGAATTATACATGTAGGAATTATTGAATTGACTTATGTTCTGTTGTGTATATTTTCATCACAATTAATAAATAAATAAAAATTTACTTTCTATTTACTGAGAGCAGGTACTTTGCTAGGTATTGGATGGGTGTTTCTTGGCCCTTATAGCCCATTAGGGGAATACAACAATGAATAAGCGACTGTAATGAAGCACGACAAGTACTGGGATTGGTAAAGTACAGGGGTTTTGAGGGCCCTTGGAGAAAGAATTTAACCATAACTATTTTTTTTTTTTTTTTTTAAGAAGGAAGGGGAAACACTTGTGGCGTACTGGTTAAGAGCTACAGCTGCTAACTGAAAGGTCTGCAGTTAGAATCCATCAAGTGCTCCTTGGAAACTCTACGGGGCAGTTCTACCCTGTCCTTTAGGGTCACTATGAATCAGAATTGACTCAATGACAATGGCTTTTATCTTGTAAATCCACCCCTACCTTTAGGTCAGGGAGGCACTGGCTGGTACAAACAGTTAAGCACTTGACTACTAGCTGAAAGGTTGGCAGTTTGAATCCACCCAGAAGTGTCTTGGAAGGCAGTCCTGGCAATCTGCTTCCAAAAGGTCATGACCTTGAAAACCCTATGGTGTTCTACTCTGCACACACGGGGTCAAAGGGAGCGGGAATCGAAATCCACCAAAACTAACAACAGCAACCTTTAGGTCAACTCCTGTTTCTGTTTCCTGTTCTTCTGGTTCCTCTCAGCTTGACTATTGTTCAGTTACTGTTTTCAGTAGTTCTTTCTCCTGTTCCTCCTTCTCGGCCCTCAGTCTCTGCCCTGGTTTAACCACTCTGCTGGGTACTATCAGAGTTCCTAGAATATAGTCATCAGTGAGGCTCAGAACAGGCTGGAAGGTCACACCATTGAACACCTGGGAAACCAGCATTATGGACATCTGAGGCACTTGAGAGGGGTGCACTGCTGCTTTTACTCTCACCCTAAGAATCACCAAACCAAGAAAGTGGGAAGGGACAGTCCAACATCAAAGTCAGGACAGGAGAGAACCAGGAGTGGTTTGGATGTGTAGTTTATCAGTGGAATGAACGAATGAAAGCCTGGGACTTTGTTGTGAGATAGCGCTCCTATCTAATGCCACAGTGCATAAGCCCCTCAGAAGGAATCCACCCATAGGGACAAATGAATGGAACACCCCGTCCAGCATCTGACACAGTTTAGTGAAACCTTCCCAGTACCCCAGCAAACTTCATTCCCATGGCTATAAAACCTTCCCAGGGTTCACTACCACCCAGAACATGACCCTCTGCCTTCAATATAGTAAAGCAATAGTCCTCGATGGGAAGTAAACATGCTTTGTTTTTTCATCACAGAAAACACTTCACGGGAGTGATAAGGAAGGTTAGACCTTTGAGCTATGTTAGCCTGAAGGGTCAGGATGACATGGTCACGCATTCATACTTGTGCAGAAAGCAATCTGGGGCCCTACAGCTCTCTGCTCAGTAGAGAGCAAATCCAGCAACTTCCATTACTCAAGACCACACATTACTTGCTGCCAGATGGCTTTCTTGAGTCTCACAGATCCCAAAGATGTGAACTCCAAAAAGAAGACACATGTGAGTTTTGAAATTGAGGAGGATTTTTAAACCATAAACAGTATGCCCCAAATTTATGAATCCTCACATGCTTATTGCCTGGAGTTAAAAGCAAATTGAGCTAGTATTTAAATTCCTGCACTCTCAACTCCGTTTCTTTCAGGCCAGATTCTGAGCTGGGGCTGGTTAAATCCTTGATGCCATGACTGAGAAGGGTAAAGGGTATATAGTTTCCAATCCAAATAATTCTAGGTTTTTGCTGCCTTATCTGGGGACCTGGGAAACAAACATAGTTTTAATTCTATTGTCCTCCTATTGTTGCTTTTTTCTTGCGCCTGTTTCTGAGGCACCTTTCAGCCTAAGCAGAGGACAGAGAGAGGTACCCAGGGCATCTCCAGGTCCAATGATCCCAGCACAGTGTGTGTGTGTATGTGTGTGTGTAGAAGATGGTCAAGGGACGGAGAGATTGTGGAATTGGGATGGGGCTGGGCGATGCATTCGCAGAGATGGTATTATGTGTGCACTGAAAAAGCAAAGGCCGTTTAGCCTGTTGATCGGGGATTTGAGTCCTGTCTGACACTTACAGAGCCCTGGCGGTGCAGTGTTTAAGAGCTCAAGTATGGGGCTATAGGGTCGCTATGAGTCGGAATGGACTTTAACAACTATGGGTTTGCTTTCTGGTTCTGATACTTACAAGCTTCTTGACCTCAGACAAATCACATCTTTTCTCCTAGCCTCAGCTGCTCAATACAGAAGGGGAGTAATAGTGCTGCCCCCTAGAGTTGTCACATGGAGTCACAAATATGTTAAAGGAATTAAAAACTCAAATGACAATAGGGTCCAGCCTATAATGTAAAAGTTAAACTCATCTGGGTATATAACACTGAGTTCCTGTGTGGTGCAAGCTGTTAAGCATTCAACTACTACCCAAAAGGTTGGCAGTTCAAACCCACCCAGAGGTGCCTCAGAAGATGGGCCTAGTGATTTGTTTATAAAGGTCATAGCCTTGAAAACTCTATGGAGCACACTTCTACTCTCTGCACACATGAGCTTGCCATGAGTCAGAACTGACTAGAAGGCAACTGACCACAATGGTATAAACAGGGAAACCAGGGGCTGAGGAAAACTGGGAAGGACATGCCCCACATAAAGCATTTAAAACTCAATAGAAAAACAAGTCAATCCATATATAACAGGTAGTCAAGCATGGCCTGCACCCCTCAAATTTCTACTCTAAAGGATAACGCCTGGCCCTGAAAACCCTGTGGTGGTTTTGTTATTGCTCATCTTTCCAGGGGAAGCCCCAGTTCAACAACAACAACCAGTTGTCATGGAGCTGATTCCGACTCATGATGACTCCATGTGTGTCAGAGTAGGACCACTCCATAGAGTTTTCAAAGGCTGATTTTTCAGAAGTAGATCGCCAGGTCTTTCTTCCAAGGTACCTATGAGTGGACTCAAATCATCAACCTTTAGGTTAACAGCTGGGCATATTAACCATTTGCATTACCTAGGGACTCTCTCAGACACTTCAAAACCAAAAGAAAAAAACAAAATCCATTGCCTTCCAGTCAATTCCAACTCACAGACACTCCAGACTCTGCCAAAGACACCTGGCCTGAACCACAGCCTGCTTGGGGACCTAGCTGCTTTCAGTTTCTCATTTAGCTAGAGTTCCTTCTTCACCAGAGGCCTGAGGCAGGGGAAACTGCTGATTCACGGCTATAATTAATGGCTATAAGCATCTCTATTTCCAGATGTTTCCATGTGTTCCTTCTGCTGCAGTGCCCTTCCTCCCTCACCTCGTTGCCAGGCCCAGTCCAGGAACTGACAGGTCAATGGGCAGGGTGCCACTGTGGCTGTACAGAGCAGTTTGGAGCCAAGTGTCTGCCTGCATCCTCTGGTCCCCTCACCATGTCCACTGCGGGTCAGAGCCTGACCGCTTTCACAAGAGAAGCTCACCCAGTCATCCTTACTCAGAAGCTGGGCTGGGGTCTCCTAACAGCAGACTGGTGAACTCTGGGCCAGATCAGGAGCAAATTGGGTGGAATTTTACCTTGTTCTGTGGAAATGAAAACCCTGGTGATGTAGTGGTTAAGTGCTACGACTGCTAACCTAAGGGTCGGCAGTTCAAATCTGCAAGGCGCTCCTTGGAAACTCTATGGGGCAGTTCTACTCTGTCCTATAGGGTTGCTATGAGTCGGAATCAAGACAGCACTGGGTTTTTTTTTTGTTTGTTTGTTTGTTTGTTTTTTCCTGTGGAAAGCCTTTTATCCTTGAGATTAGGAACTGAGAATAGTCTTTGGCTCATGCTGACCATTCCACAGGCCACAGGGCTACCTCTCAGCCCACATTTATCTTCAATGTGAGGCCCGGAACAAAAGGTGAAGAGTGAGAGTATGCATTGGTCCCACCACTGTGCTTATTGGTGTTGGAGGGACCTGCATTGTGTGGCTGCTCTGTGGCTTCAGTGGTCATTCCTGCCAGAAATCCTGGGATTCAAGAGGCGGGGCTGGCTGGAGGGCATGACTTTTTCACATGTCCTTCTTCCTTGAACATCTCTTCTAATTTCCTACCAATAGAAGGCATGCTATTCTCCTCCCTCCCTCCATTCCCAACTTCACTCCTTTCTCCAACCTTAACTATTAATCATCAGGATGATTTTGAGGTGCGATGCTTAACAATGGAATTCTTCAAAGTCTCCAGTGGAAGTTTTGCCAAATGCCCACGCCTCAAGGATTTCATTTTACTTGGATCCACAATCAACACCCATGGAAGTAGCCACCAAGAAATCAAACAACATATGACATTTTGCAAATCTGCTCCAAAAAACCTCTTTTAAAGTATTAAAAAGTAAAGATGTCACTTAAATGCCCCTGACCCAAGCCCTGGTGTTTTTAATCATCTCACAGGCATGTGAAAGCTGGACAATGAATAAGGAAGACCAAAGAAAAATTGGTGCCTTTGAATTACAGTGTTGGCAAAGAATGTTGTGTATACCATGGACTGCCAAAAGAACAAACAAGTCTGTCTTGGAAGAAGTACAGCCAGAATGCTCCTTAGAAACAGGGATGGCAAGACTTTATCTCACATACTTGGAGCATGTTATCAGGTGGGATCAGTCTCTGGAGAAGGACATCACACTTGGTAAGGTAGAGGGCCAGTGACGAAGAGGAAGACCCTCAACAAAATGGACTGACACGGTGGCTGCAACAATAGGCTCAAGCATAATAACAATCAATAGGGTGGTGCGGGACCAGGCAGTGTTTCGTTCTGTTGTGTGTAGGGTCACTGTGAGTCGGGACCAACTCAATGGCACCCAACAACACCAACAACAGTTCCCCCCACAGACATTCCTACACAGCAGTCTGAGGTACATATATTTAAAAGCTTCACTGGTACCTGAAACAGAAACTCCCAGCTCGGAACCATTGCTTTAGAGATTGGAGGAGAAGCAAGGGTGATGCCTGTTGGCCTCTCATCTTCTGAACTCCAAGGGGCAGGGTCCGTGTCTTCTAACCATGTTATAGTCAGGGAAAGCAGTGCAGTCCTCTTTCTGGATTGTTCCTTGTAGAACAATTGCCTAATGTGTGTATGAGCCTATAACCACATAAGTGGATAAAAGCCCCTTGTTTCCTGTGGAAACCATGAGTACACGGGGAGAGAAGAGGGTGCTACAGAAGGCCAAGAGCACCAGATCAGGGTGTCTGAGTTCCATCATGGTCTTGTCACCACCTACCTAGATGAAATTGAGCGTGCACTTGAACTTCTTTCTAATATTAGTTTTCTCACCAGTAGTAGGGTAAAATCCAGTGCCATCAAGTCGATTCTAACTCATGGCAACTCCATGTGTTACACAGTAGAACCGCTCCGTAGGATTTTCTTGGCTGTCATCTTTATAAAGGCAGATTGGTGATTCTGGGTTTAAACCACCAACTTTTAGATTAGCAGCTGAGTGCAAGCCATTGGTGGTGCCACATTAATAATAAGATAGGGTTGGAATAAATGGTCTATAAATTCTGTACCAACACCAAAATTATGTGATCAGCACTTACATAATGGACCTTTAATGTACTTTCCCCCTTTCGGATGTCAGTCCTTGGTTTGATAGTCTAGTAGTTAAACTGAAAGCATTAAGAATCATGCTTGTTATTGTTGCTGGGTACCGTCAAGTCAATTTCAAATCATAGCAACCCTCTGTGGCAAAGTAGAACTGCCCCATAGGGTTTTCTTATTTGCAATCTTTACACAAGCAGATCACCAGGCCTGTCTCCCGTGAAGTCACTGGGTGGCTTCTAACCACCAACTTCCCTTTAGCTGCCAAACGTTTGAATGTTTGCTCCAGCAGGGCTCCCTAAGAGTCATTACAAAAAAAAAAAAAAATCAAACCCACTGCCTTTGAGTCAAATTCCAGCTCATAGTGACCCTATAGGACAGAGTAGAACAGCCCCATAGGGTTTTGAAGGCGGTAAATCTTTAAGGAAGCAGACTGCCACATCTTTCTCCCACCAAGTGGCTAGTGGGTTTGAACAGCTAAATCTTTTAGTTAGCAACTAAGCACTTGAATGACACTGCACCACTAGGGATCCTTAGAGTCATTACAGGGTGACAATTTTAACTGTGTCATTAGATCCCTATACGACCTTGGGAGAGTCTCTTCCCTTCTGAGTGCTGACATGTCAAGGGAGGGTACAAAGGGGAATAGTAAGTGTTAAGGAGCCCTGGTGGTGCAGTGGTTAAGAACTCAGCTGCCAAACAAAATGTCAGCAGTTCAAATCTGCCAGCAGGTCCTTGAAAACCCTACAAGGCAGTTCTACTCTGTCCTGTAGGGTTGCTATGAGTCAGAATGGACTCGATAGCAATCAGTTCTTGCTTTGGGTTTTTTTTTTTTTTTTAGTAAGTGTTAGCAGAGCTCCAGATCCCCGACCTAGTAATTCGCAATGGCCAGTTCATGCCATGACATCGTATCATAGACCAGCCCTGCACAATTCCAGGGCCTCCAACGCAGGGGAAAGAACAATTGTCGCTGAAACTCCTGGCCAGGCAGGTGGCTTTTCTCTTTCAATGGTTTTGCAAAAAAAAAAAAAAACACAAATAAAAATAAAGGCAGGGGAACAGGGGAGAAAATGGCTGTATTTGAAGTGGAAACATGAATCTAAAGGGCACATTGTCATAGGTTTCTATGATGCCTCAGCAGCTCCTTAACGTAATAGCCAACAGTTTAGATCCATTACTGAGTTTCCGTAGAAAATAAACAATGAGGTAGAGGAGAATAGTATTAGTGGAGTTAGCTCTTAGTCCCCATTTTTCTTCTGTGCCCATGCATTTGTTAAGACAGGAAAGCATTTTCCCAATTATAGATGGAATTAGGAGACAGGGAGGTGACCTGAGATCCGAAGGAACGTGTTGCCAGTTGTACAGTAGCTCAGCAGTAGATTTAGGATACAAGGGGCTGCCTGGTACACTCCCAGGAGTCCAAACCCCAGACCAGGGCAGGAGGCTATCGAGGTTTACAGGACCTTGACTTGAGAGTCCCTGTGCATCAGAACTCTGAGGTTCTCAGAACTTGTGCACCTCCTCCATCAGGCTTCGTGTCCTCATGCCCTTGTATGCCTCTATGATTCCTGGGCAGGACACTTGACTTCTATTGGAATACCTATTAGAAAACTCTGCTAAGTGGCCCAAAAGCCTAGCCAAAAGGTCTTACCCCCCCCTGCCAAGTCCTCTGCTGGCAGTCAGTTCTATTGCCTTTTGGAAAGCAAAGTGGGTAGATTGAATCTAGCTTTGAGTGTCTCAGCAGCTAGGGAAGATGCTGGAGCTGCCAGCCGTGGGCCTCACTTTCTGACCACACTTCCTCACTTAAGAATAGGCATGACTTCACAGACCCAAAATAGCAGTCGCCATGAAACTGAACACAGCGAGGTTCAGGCATTAAGAGCCAAATTAAGCACAGAAAACAAGTTAAAATGAAAATTACCCATGAGGTTTCCAAGGTGGGCTTAGGATATTGCCATGGGGCTGGGACAGGGTTAGCTAAGCTTTTGGATTCAGAGCTTGCAGAATGACTATGTTCTAATTAGGCAGCAGAGAAATTAGATTTATTTTTTCTAATATTCTGCTTTGGTCATTTTGTAAAACTCTTTTGAATATGTCAGCTTTTGTATCAGATGCAGTTGTTTGAGATTTTTCTGCCATCAGGGGAAAGAGCAACAAAAATTCTAAAATCCATCCCATCGTCCAGGTCCAAAGGTATCCACCATCCTCTGTCCATGGCCATTAACTCTGGGAGAGGGAATGAAAGCACGCCAGCTTCAGTCATTCCCATCTCACCTTTCAAACTAAATTCCTCTCTTGTAATTACTGCTTGTGGTTCCATTCAGTAATACATAGTTATCAGCAAGCACTCATCAGAGAGGTTAGCAGAGCAGTGCTTCCCCGTGTAGCCTCAGAGAAGAGTCTTCGTTATGTTTTTGCTGAGTTACTTCACCCTCTGGCTGTTTATAGACTTATCTCCTCTCTGCAGGGCTTCTGCTACTCCCAGTCCTTGATTCCATACCATTTTCACCTCTGCCACGGGAAGCCAGGAAGAATTCCAGAGACCAGATCCTCCCCTTGAAGGGCGAAGACTGAGGTCTGTTGTGGATTTTTGGAGTAAACCATTCCTTCTTGGGTTTCTCCCCCCAGACTTACATGTCTGTGCAGTTTGAATCCTCACTTGTTGACTTCTGAGCTGAAGGACTCTAAGACATACATTTAATCACTTTGAGATGCAATTTCTCATCTATAAAAGGGAAATCAATAACACCTACCTCATAAGGCTTTTGTGAGGATTAAGTTAAACAGTATATAAAAAATAAAAGGCACACACAGTAAAATTCAATTTAGCAGAGCATCGTGTGTCTTACTGAAGCTCAATAATTGGTAGATATTCTATCATGCTTTTGTTATGAAATTTTGTAATAGCTGATATTATGCTGTCTCAGTTCCCTAGTGTTGCTGTAACAAAAATACCACAAGTAGATGGTTTTAATAAACTTAAATGTACTCTCTCACAGTTCAGGAGGCTAGAAGTCCAAAATCAGGGCACCAGCTCTAGGGGAAGGTTCTCTCTCTGTTGTCTCTGGGAGAAAATCCTTGTCTCAGTTGCCCTAGAGTCCTTGTTTGCATTTCTCGGTTCCTTGGTGACCTCCACGTGGCAACAATCTTTTCTCTGTTTTACTTGCTTGCATCTGTCTGTGCTGCTCCTTACACCACTCAGCAGTGATTGGGTTTAGGGCATGCCCTACACTGACAGGCCCTCATTAACATAACAAAGAAAACCTTATTCTCAAATAGAATTACCTCCATAAAAAAAAAATAGGAATACCAAAACCCAAACCAAACCCATTGCCAGCATAAGGACCTTATAGGACAGGGTAGAACTGTCCCATAAGGTGTCCAAGGAGCAGCTGGTGGATTCAAACCACCAAACTTTTGGTTAGCAGCTGAGCTCTTAACCACTGAGCCATCAGGGCGCCTCCATAAGAATAGGATTAAGATTCTCACACATATTTTGGGGAACACTATTTAATCCATAACATATGCCTGAAAGGACACTCTACAAATATGTTGATTGCCCTCTCCCTTCACTGGGCCACTCTTCCCATCACCAGCATGCACTCCCACTCTTGGCTGGGGGGAGTAGGGTCTTGAACCTTACCCATACTCCAATTCAGCCTCCTATGACATTTGATGTATTTATGGTCACACTGTAGTTATTTCACACACACATGATTATCGAGCATTAAGGAAGGAAGACTGTTCTCTCATCAGCTTCTGTCACTGCTCAGATTGCAGTACACAGACCTAGAAGGAGGGGAGTTGCTAACTGGATTGGCCAGACCCCCACACTTACTCAGCCCCATTTACCAGCCTGTGGGATTCCCCTGTGGACAGAAACAGCAGTCTCACTTTTCTGTGGCTCCTCTTTATACGAACACTTTAAGGAAGATGTCACTATACCCATTTTACTGTGATTAACAGAAGTCCCAACTGGTGTTTCAGCTTATCCTTGGTTACACAGCATGGAAGTGGAAGGAAAGGGTTTGAACCCTGGGCACCTTCAAGGATTGCATGAGCTGGTGGATGCTGAAGGCCTAGCACGATGCCTGGAACAGACAATCTCAACAATCTACCCTTCTCCCTTCCTGCTCTCACCTCTCAGAGTGAGCTATTTCATGGAGTGGTCAAAAGTTTCATCTGCTTCATCTCATACCTCCACCCCACCCGCCCCCATGCCCCAGCCAGGATGAGCTCCTCACCAATATCCAAGTGCTACCAGTTTAAACCCAAGGTTAGTGCATTTGCAAGTGCCTCTTCTCCCTTTGGCAACCTTTCTCATGCCTCATTTTTAAATACTCTCTGATTAAAAAAAAAAAAAAAGAAAACCTTGCCCAGTTCCCCAAAGAAGACTTGGTCATTATGGCTCCGCCACAGATCCCCACTCCACATCCCTGATTACAAATTCTCTCTCTACTTGACCATCTCCTCTACTAGACTCTGAATCTTGAGTGCTAGGGTTTGGGGTTTATTTATTTCTCTATCCCTGGCATCTAGCAGAAGAGCTGGCACATAGTAGGCATTTAATAAATATTCGTTGAATGAACTAAGGCTATTGAATACAAACTGTGGACTTCCATTATTTGCTCCCCACCCCTACCCCTTGAACACAGATAATGAAGGCCGAGCTGGTAGAGTAACAGCAATTGAGAATCTAGAAAGGAACTTGAGTAAAATGAATGCTCTCTATAAAAAGTTACCAGTTCAGTAGATTGTTTCTTCAAGAGCAGGAGAGATTTCAGCTCTGTCCAATTCCCCTGAAAATTCTGGTTACTCCTTCTCTACAGCTAAAAAGAACGGGTACTCCACCTGCCAATAGCACGAGGAGTAGAAATCAAATGCCTACCAGATGCACACCACTGGCTGATTCAACCCAAGGCAGCAGTACCCCAAGTGAGCCTGTGGAAGGTGAAATCCCCTAGCCCTGACACTGTGACAGAATGTCATTGTGGGCATTTTCATGGGGCACTTTGGATGATAATCCTGGCCCTGTTTGTGTGCAGCTGCAGAGAGCGTTGTGATTTCCAGAAGAGGGGCCTGGCACCAATGTACTGAATCTCCATTGTTCTTTTTCTCTTCTCTGTATGTATTTCATGACCTCACCAGATGCTCACAGCTGCCCAGAAGCATTGCCAAAAGCCAGACCAAGGAAAGGGGTCATCTTCAAAGTCCAGAAAAAGAAATATAACAGAGATGCAGCCAAATACATACCCACTGGGGATGTATGGTCATGGCCAAACTGGGCTGAGCCTAAAGGGAAGGCAGTGGTCCCAATAGACAGTCTGGGAAAGGGTGCCACCTATAGATACTCTAGGGTCTGACTTGCTATCTTTGAATTAACTGGAACTTTGCACGTATCCTCATCTACAAAACCATGAGAATCATAGCATAAGAATGAACCTTACAGGTCACTTAGTCCAAATCTGTAATTTTAAGTTGAAGACAAAGGCTCAGAGAAGCAAAGCACCTTGTACAAGACCACACAGCTCATTTGTAATAGAGCTGGGGAGAGACCCCAAATCTCTCTCTACCCCTCCATCGCCCTACTTCCTCTGAACAGTATTTCAGATTCTCAGAAGGAAACTCTCCTTGTCAAATAAACTGATGGTCTTGCTCTGTGTTGAACCTGGCGACTACAAGGAGTTAAGCACCATCTCTAGAAGGCCAGGGGCTGCTGAGATAATGTGTTTAAAGTTTGTGTCTATGAATTTGTGTTTGTGGCTAGATCCTGCCTTGAACATTAAAGTCAGGTAGTCTAAGGAAGTGTAACAATCAGATATGCCTTCCCTTGTTCGTGCTCTCTAACCCCAAACTTGATGAGGTCCCCAAGGATTTTTTTTTTTTTTTTCACCATGCTTTCGTTTCTGAAGCCTCTGCAATTTGACTTCCCATCAGCTCCTGCCCTGCCTGTCCTGGTTTCACATACGTGCATGCCCACCCACTCTTACCAAACAGAAGCCATTTTATCCAGTGTCTGTGGCTCAGATTGCTTCTAAACAGCTGGGCCCAGGAAAAGCTGCAGGGATGAGTTGAGATCAGGAGTTGTCTTCCCTGACATGCTGGTTCTGAATCTGCATACACGTGAGCTGGGTGTTTTAATTAGTACTGTCACCTGGTCACAGCTTCCCACCAAAGGCTTTGCTTCTTAGGTGAGTGGTTCAAGGGTGTTATTCCAAGGGTGAGCGCTCTGATTTCTAGAAAAGGAAAGCAACTCCTGAGTATCTGCATCTTATTTGTTCACTCATGTTCAATAACTACTAATTGAGGGCCTATTGAGTGTCAGACACTGGGCTAGAATGTGGGAATTCTAAGACAAATAAGGCACAGCCTTGTCCGTAAGTGTGAAAAATAGATAATGGGTTGTAAATGGGAAAGTACAATGATACACAGACACACAGGGTGCTATGGGAGACCAGAAGGGGAGCACCGAGCCTGGTGTTGGGAGTGTATGCTGTGGGGGAAGGGAGGCCCTCCACTGAAGTGAGTTGAGGAAGACTTCCTGCAGGAGATGTTCAAAATGAGCCCTGAAGAGTGTGGAGGCTAAAAAGGCACAGGGTGGGGTTGAAGGGCTTTTATGGCAGAGGAGACAGCGTGAACAAAGAAATGGAGAGCAGCAGCATGGAAAGAGACATGCGAGCAGAAGGAACAGCTTCATTTTCGAGAAAGGATTAGCAGCTGAAAATAGTGTTCGGGCGTGTGTGAGAGGTGGAGATGGGGAAGGAGAGGAATCCACGTGGGAAACACATAGCTGCCATGTGTCCAGCATTCCACAGTCTCTTGTTTTCACGTGCATTATCTCATGCCCCCCACAGAGCAGCCTCTACAGCTCATAAAGGAGGTGCTAGTGCTTTCTAAGCTCTGCTCTGGCCCCCATAATTGCCAACCCAATGACTCATTTTCCATCTCCATCCTACACTGCAGCACCAGTGTCCTTGCCCACACTCTCCTCCCTCACCCTCTAGGGTCTTACTCATTCCTGATCTTCCTCATAGCTCTGATTTTCCTTCTCTGCTGCCTCCATGGCTAATTGCTTCAGTGTAACCGCAAATATTCCTTTTCCTGAGGATTCGTCCTCAGTCTTCCTTTCTCATCTTTCCCGCGACTTGCACCCATATGATTACCAAATCCAAGCCTGCAGCTCCCACCTTTCCCCTGAGCTCTGGTGCTGAGTCTTACCTGAGTGCGTAACAGATACCTCCCTGAATAGATTCCGGCTGAAAGCCTGGTCTTCTTTGGAAAACTAGGTGCTACTCTTAGTCTACCCACCCAATCTTCCGAGATGAAAACCTATAAATTACCCTTGAGTCTTTCTTTTATCCCCAAACCACATCAACCAGTAAAGTGTCTCTTCTAATTCAGAGCCATTTCCTAGACCAGCTCTTCTCACTCTGCCAACCCACCTGCTGGAAGTTTCCTATCTGGACATCCTACTGCCTGTACCCTCTCCCTCTGATTATTCAGTTCCAGAGCATCTCCCCCCTCAAAACCACTCTCATTTTGTCTGTTTCCCTGATTAAAGTCCTCTTTTAGTGTTAGGCTAAAATCCAAGCTTCTAAGTAGGCACAAGTGACCCTTTATAGTCTACCCTTTGTGTAGTTCTTCAGTCTCATCGTCTACAATTTTACCTGTAAACACTGCACTGGGCATGCTACACCCCTTCCTAATTTGTCACACTGTGACACAACCTGCACTCTGGTCGAAGTTCTCCCCCACCCCAGACTGGGTTAGAGGTCCTCCTAAGCACTCCATTGCAGTTTTTACTGTTCCGTAATGCAGTTACCTGTCTCCCCAAAGAGACTGAGCATCTTAGGAATAGGGTCTTTGTCTTAATCACAGCCATATACCCAAAGCCTGGGACAGTAACTAGGACATAGTAGGCGCACACACACACACACACACACACACACACTCCTGTTAAATGGAATTGAATCCCCTGTCTAGTCAATTCCTAGGTCTTCAAGACATAATTCAAATGTCATCTCTTCTGTGAAGGTTTCCTTAATTCCACCAGAACTCCATAACTTTTTTTTTTTTTTAGGTCTTTATTTGTCCATTTGTTACATTGAATTATTGCTACCTTTTTCATTCTTCTACCACTGGTTTGAGTTCCTGAGGGCTACAGAACAACAACCCAACACTGTAGCTTCTTTCAAAGTTGGGACGCAAAAAAATTGTCTGATGAATGAATGAATTATCAACTTGCCGAAAGGGAAAGTGAGGTTTAGAGAAACTGAATATCTTGTGAAAAGTTACACAGTGATAGATCTGGATTCAAAAATTCCTGCATCTGTGTTTGTAGATTTTCTTTTAAAGCAAAAACTAGAATTTCTGATTCCTCTGCCTTCTAGAAAACTCTTCACGAGGGACCACAACTTTTACATGGGCAGTAGAACCCTCCCATCGGTAACACAGCTCACTGCACATAGGGCAGCCAGCTGGTCTACGGTGAGGGACTTAGATCCTGACAGCCCTCACAGAGATGCCATAGGTGATGCTTTTCACGTGACTCTGTGAGCAGCTGGGCCACCGCCTGTGCTTCCTATCTCTAGTTGAACCAGCATTTGATTCCCAGCTCTGCCACTTACCTCAAGCAAGTCACTCATCCACTGAGCTTGTCTGCTCAACTATGGGAATAAAGACAGCTACCTTTCACAGTTGTCATTAAGGAAACTGATCATAACAATAGCAGTAATATACACATTGTTCACATACCTTGTTATTGAATCTATGTAAACGTATTTACGTAGCAGGAAGCACAACAAATGGTAACCATGAGCACTATCAAGCTATTCTCAGTTTGTTCTCTTTTCAGCATTTTCTCTGAGCCCTAATCCTGCTCAATTCTCTTTGGTGACCTTCTAGATCTTGAGGGAAGAAGAACTCAAGTTCAACTGAAGAGAATACTTAGAGCCACCTCTGACAGACTATGTATCCGCCATGTACTTTCCTATTCTGTATGACGTTTGCAATTCTTATCACAGACACTTTTAGCAAAGTACCTGGGGATCCTCAGAGGGCAGAAAAAATAAGACAAGCAAAACAAATCCAAGAGTGATGACAAGTAAAAGAAAATATAAGAAGAGGTTTGCTCTGAGGGTTCAAGGTGTTTTCCCAAATGGGTCTTTATGGATTCCACAGCACCTATGCTTCTCTGAAGAAAGTGCAGAAACATCCCAATAGGTGAAAATTCAGCCAAGTGGTCCAGGCATCTGGGAATATGTTATGTCTATTTCAGGGAATTCTCACATACTTAGTCTCTCCATTTCTTTTATTATATTATTCTATTGTGTTACATTACATTATATTACGTTTTATTTTATTATTGTGATGGTTAAGGTTACATACCGACTTGGCTAGGCCATGATTCTCAGTGGTGTGGCAGATATTAAGTAATCATCCTCCATTTTGTAACCTGATGTGAGCAGCCAATCAGCTGAAAGGGGAGTTTCCTTGTGGGTGTGGCCTGTATTCAATATATACAGATGTTCTGGCAAAGCTCACCCTCTCTGGATCCTGCATCTGACTTCTCATCCTCTGACCTCCAGTTCCTGGGATGTGATCCTACAGTCCGCAGTCTGATCTGCAGATTTGGGGATTTGCCAGCTCCTGCAATCTACCATCTGATCTACTGATTTGGGGTTTGTCATCCCCTGCAACTGTGTGAGTCAAGGAAGCCTGGTGATTGACCCACGGAT
This sequence comes from Elephas maximus indicus, assembly GCF_024166365.1. Lineage (NCBI taxonomy): Eukaryota > Metazoa > Chordata > Mammalia > Proboscidea > Elephantidae > Elephas > Elephas maximus. Next base: position 30,295,819 of record NC_064835.1, on the reverse strand, counting down.
TTGGGGCTTGCCAACCTCCAGAACATCGTGAGCCATTTCCTTGAGGTAAATCTCTGTGTGTGTCTCTCTCTGTCTCTCTCCTTCAGTTTCTTTCTTTGTCTCTGTCTCTCTGTATATGTATATGTGTGTGTATATATGATATATATATATATACACACACATTTCACTGGTTTTGCTTCTCCATAGAACCCAGCCTAAGACAATCATTTTATACCCCTTGAGCCATGGAATTTTAATTGTTTTGGGATAGAATTCTCACATTCTATGCAGGAAACCTGAGTTTGATTCTCAGTCTGTGTATCTAATGCCTTCGTGTGCAGCCCCTACCTGTCTGTCAGTGGACACTTGTGTGTTGCTATGATGCTGAATGGATTTCAGCAATAAATTCCAGATTAAGACAGGCTAGGAAGAAAGGCCTGGCAATCTGCTTTAAAAATAAGCCAATGAAAACCATATGAACCATAACAGTTCAATACGTAACCAACCATGGCGATGGCCCAGGACTGGGTTGAGTTTAGTTCTTTTGTGCATGGAGACACCATAAATTGGGGGCCAACTTGATGGCTGCTAACAACAATGCATAAGCCAAGGACCCTGGAGGGACACACACACACACACACACACCCCACACACACACTTATTATATTTTCAAGTGCATTTATATGTATTGTTGTAAAATATACATCTATATAAAATTTTTACCAAATTTATAGTTTTTAATGTCATTTTTTTTGTCATTATGCATATCACTAAAAAATAAGTATTAAAATGATTAATAATAATATAAAATTTTATTGTGGGCAGGATTGGCAAGGGGTATGTTCTGCAAAATGTTTGACGTAAAAAGGAATGCCAGTCCTAGAGCAGTTTGGCAATCACCTTCTAAGTCGGAACCTGGATGTCCATTGGCTTCAAGCTGAGAGTAGTGGACCTGGGCAGCAGCTTCCCAGCACAGCTCAGAAGTGTGTGCATGCTGGGGTGACCTTGGACGAGCTTCCCCACTCCTGAAGATGAAGCTGTTTGGTCTCTGTGCCAGCCTAATCCACCACACAGCCCTGGCATGAGATGCAGAGAGAGCTAATCTTTCCTCCTTCCCATCTGGGGGGCCCGGGAGGGAGCACAGGAGCAGCTGCCAGCCCAGGGCCAACAGGAGGCTGAGCAGGAAAGGGCAGAGGCTGTACCACCCAAATAGACAGGGGCATTTCTCTTCTGCTCCTCCTAGTTCCTTCTGCATCAAAAAGTAAGCCTGGCAAGCATGCGGCCAGAGGAACACAAGGTGGCTAACCTCATCAAGCCATCATAAATTAAATACTGCCTGTACAGGAGGGTTCATCTCCCAGCTTCTCTGCGAACAGGAAGCTGAGAGATTCTCCAAGCTCTGACCAGAAAAGAGGCTGCAAGCTAGCCAGTCCACTCAGGTGAGAAAGAGACCAATGGACCATCCTCACAGCAGGTGTTGTGTTAGGTTGGCAAATAATTACCCACAGTACACACTGGCCACTCAATGGTCACCCGCCATTTCTGTGACACAGATGTGAGCCTGGTAAGCTGACTGAAAGCTTCTTTCTTCCCACTGAGCTGGCAGCTCCAGACTAACAAATCACCGGACCAGTCACTTAACTCCCCCAAGTCTTTGTTGCAAAATGGTGTTATTAATACCTGCTTACCTTCGACAGGGGGGCCGGGAGGCTTAATCAAGTGTGGTTTGTGAAGTGCTCTGAGGTTGCTGGATGAAAGCTGAGCTCTGAGTGCAAACTATTATTGTTAATTAATTATTGTTAGTGAAATTATTTACTCTGTGTTTTCAGGCCTTGGGGCCCTTGTTTACTGGCCAAAGAGTGTTTCTTTCTATATTTTCCAACCTATGTTCCCACCACCAACTATGCCTGTAATTTCGCTGTGTCTCTCTCTCTCCCTTTCTTCCTCTTCACCTTTCTCATGGCCTTAATGGAAAAGCAAAGTATTTAGCCTCCCCCTTCACCCTGGACTTAAACAGGCTTTCATAAAGACAGGAAGAGAAATCCTTGTTCATGTGTATGTAAGCTGGAAAATACAAGGGGATCCGGGGCAGAATATCTTTAGTGTCAGCTAGAAAACACAGAGATCCTTTGGGAAAAATGTGCAACTAATCCTCAGCAGAATATAGAATTAAAATATGGATGTCTTTCTGCTAAGACAGTTTCTGCTGGAGTATGATTATGACCACTGAGAGGCAATGACGGCACAATCCCAAGAACACATCAGAAACTCTCTGAGGCAGCCATCCTAGCCAAAGGACCGGGAGGCCTTCCACCTTAAAAAAAATAAATAAGCAAGGCTAGCTCAACTTTAATTTTTCTCTTCAATTAGTTAGGATAGCAACCCCATAGAGTTCCTAGAATAAAAGGCCTCTCTGGGATTAAAAAGAGGGAGACCAGAGGCATTAAGGGAACAAAGCCACCGGCATGGAACAATGCATGTCTTCCCATCTTGGCTGCCACCTGGCGCCCACCATGCTGGCACGGAAGTCAAGGGCATTGTGGATGCAAGACAAGAGGATCCCTGGTGAACTGTAGCTTTTATGAATAAATTGTACTTGCCAAAATTGGTGGGTTGTTTGTGGACATTGATTTATTTTCTCTGATTGTTATATTTTGGATGGTGCTTACTGATGTGAAAAAGCCATCTAGTATTGCTGATGAAGCTGGAGATAACTGCAGAGGTCAAAGAAGTGGGAAGGAAGGAAAAAGAAAAGGTGCGCTCGCTGTGTCACAGTGAAACTTTTTATGCACAGAGCACACTCTCTATTCCCGCTTCTGTGCCTTTTTGCCCCATGTCATCATAGTATAATTAGTTGGACCATTTTCTCATTCATTTTTCTTTCTGGAGTTAAGGATGGAATAGTGATCATAGCAGAATGGCTTTATTTTATCTGAGTGTTCATTCTTGCTGAGTTCATTTGTGACTCTTTCTTCTCCCACAGGCTGTCTGTGTGTATGTGAGAGAGAGACAGAGAAAGGAAGAGAGAAGGAGAGAGGGAAGGAGAAAGGGTAAGGAGACTGGGGAGGAGCAGAGAGAGAGGGTGAGGGGAGCTTCAGCTCAGCACCAGCTGGCAGGGCTAGAGAATGGGACATTTTCCTGGCATTGCCCTGTGTGTGCACACTTAACATTTTCAAGGTCATGCGGATGCTCCATTCAGTACCTTCAAGGTGAGCAGAGCCTCTCAGATTCCCTCAGACTCAGGGCTCCTCTACATGGAGTCCCAGTGCCAAGCTTACATCTGGCAGCCTTTCTAAAAAAAGAGTATTGAACTCAGTTAAACTTCCAGGTGGAATAGTTAAGCTTTAAAGGAAGAACCCGGGGAGGCAAAGCAAGGAACGGGAGCGTGGCAAGATGCTGCGGATCAACTCTGACTTTTTCCACCTCTGGATCACAACTACTGAAACATAACACCCAAAATAGGTCAAAAGGGATTTGGGATAAAATGGGATAAGCTTTTGTTAATTATCCCAATGAGCAGAAAGCCTGCTTTTAAATCCTGAGTTGGATTTAATCACAGAAGCTGAGACGATCTTCCAACACCTAAATCCACTTGAAAATTGACCAGAGGGGCACTGTATCCAAAGAGATAGCTTGTTCACTAACAGGGTGACAGACACAACCATTGCACAGAACCTAGAACTGACAATGGCTCTGTGTGCTGCCCCTCCCCGTGTGTCATTTTAGGGAGCAATGCAGCAGACAGAATTAAAGGAACCAATGCTGGCTCTGATAATGTTTCCACGTTCTCCTGTCAGCCTGGGTCTCCTCAGCAGCACAACCTCAAATCCAATACAACAGAGATACGAAAAGAGACAAGGACGTTAATAATAGAAATTCTGAACGTGGGAGAGTGGCAATATTTTGAAACCTCACTTTTAAACATAATATTCAGAGTTATCGTTACTTTTCAAGGGAGTCCCTGCGTGGTGCAGTCTGTTAAGTACTCAACTACTAACCAAAAGGTTGGTGTTTCGAACACACCCAGAGGCCCCTTGGAAGAAAGGCCTGGTGATCTACTTCCAAAAGATCCCAGCCTTGAAAACCCTATGGAGCACAGCTTGACTCTGCACAAATGAGATCACCATGAGCCAGGAGGACTCAACGGCAACTGGTTTGGTTTTGGTTATTTTTTTCAATAATCTTGCCTGAGAGCGGAGTGCGGGCCTATTTTAAGGAAGAACATGAGCCCTCCCGAGGTCGATTGTGGCTAATAGGGTGAACTGTTTTGTCATAGGCTTAACAGTAAGTTTATTTATTTCAAGAAACAGATTGAAAACCATCAGAGACAATGTTTTGGATTAAGTTCTACTGATCCCTTTAAAAAAAAAAAAAAGCTTTAATGAAGCAGAGAGATCCAGAACAGAACTGGCCACAGATTCTTTCCCCAGCCACAGCCCATGCCAGCTATGCCAGCAGCCACCTCCTGCGCTCACAGGGACATCACCCATGGCAGATCTGACATGGCAATGCTGCCATCAGCAACCACACTGGTCTGCTAGCTTTACAGTTTAATTGTGGGGTTTTTGTCTGCCCCCTGTTTGACACATCCTGAATCACACGTTTGCACAAGGCAAGATTCATATCCATTTAATTTTTGTTCCAAACCTCAAAGAGTACTATCACTTTGAGGAGTTCTAGGCATATAGCTAATGTTCAATAAATGATAATAATGAACTCAATCTATCTAACAAACATCTATCAAGTATGTAATATGAACAAGGTGTTCCAATTGTTTGCAAAAGTTGAAGAGTCCTTGCCCTCAGGAAGCTTGTCAGGTAATGTGAGGGAGAGGAGCAAACAGAAGCTATCTAAACAAGTATAATATGAAGTATAAAATGAGTACTATGGAGTCTCTGGGTGGTACAAATGGCTAAGCACTCTATTAACTGAAAGGTTGGTGGTTCAAACCCACCCAGAGGTCCCTTGGAAGAAAAGTCTAGTGATCTGCTTCCAAAAGGTCACAGTCATTGAAAATCTTACGGAGCCGAGTTCTACTCTACAGTGCGCGGGGTTGCCATGAGTCAGAATTGAGTTGATGCCAGCTAGTTTGATTTTTCGGCTTACGTTACTGGTGCAAACAACATGCTGTAGGAATGCATCGGATGAAGAGATTTGTCAGGGATGACAGGTGGAGGCCTTCACAGAGAAGGTAGCTTTTGAGTCAGATTTTAAGGAAGGATGAGGATTCTGGTAGATTAAGGTGGAGAAGGGATTCCAGGCTGAAAAGGCTGGATGAAAGCTAGCATGGAGGGGTGAGACCAATGGAGAGACCAGACTACAGCCAGCAGATAAGTACTTCTTTGAGACAGAATACCCAGAAGGATATGGTGAGAATGACACCCAAGCTTCTCCCTGCAGAATCATTTCACCAGACTCCTTCTAGAATTAATGAACTCTCTCTAGACCCCAGAACTCTGAGAAAAATGTGACTTGTGAAATCCCACCGTCGGTCCGGGGCAGAGTCTGCAAAGCGACCAGGGGGTCTCGACTCCCACATGTCATGTGGATGAGGACCCTGAATTTCCCAGGTTTCATTCCTCTTAAATCCCTAAGCACCATCCCAACCAGGGACATTTGAGAGGATTTACAGAGTCATGGATACAGAGGTTTCTGCCATACTTTCAAAACAAGAATTTCACCTCAGAGGTGAGAACGGATATGAGAAATTTCAGCCCAAAGAGTGATTTTCCCCCAAGGCTGTCATGAGCACCTGAAAACAGGAGTTTATAATGGAAGTGCCATTGCAACTGTAACTACATTGCTGTGCAAGTGTGACAGTGTCCTGAAGTACAAGCACTATAATAAGAAGAACCATTTAAATGATGCTGCGAAGGACAACCAGAGTATGTAGTCATCCTTTTCTAGATCATAGCCCCTCCCAAGCACTTCCATTTCTAGCTTAAAAAAAAAAAAAAAAGTTTCATGGGGAAAAACTTAGTACAGGAATAGGAAGTTTTGCAACTGGAGAAAAATTGGTTGTGACAGACGCTTGTCTCTGACTTGCGGCCATTGTCAGAGGGAGGCTGTGATAACCTCGGGGCTCTGGGAGAGTTCACCAGGGTTCGGTTCCCTCCTGGCCAGCCCCTGAGCCTCAGGGCCATTCCCAGGTATTGTCCCAGAACCAGTTAGCTTAACATTCTGTTTGGCTTTAGAATCAAGTGTTGGAACTGGACTCTCCTATCGTACACCGCAGCATAAAATGCAACTCTTTGCAAAGAAGCCATAGTCAGCGTTAACACAAAAGGGGATTTTTTCTCCAGCAGTCATATAAACTGCTTTATTCATCTGCTTTCATATGCCAAAGTCATGTTGGGCTTCATCAGATTAGCAAAATTGTCCCAAGTCACAGAAAGGAAAAATTGAAATACAGATGGCAGGCACATCAGGTTGGAAGGAAAAAAAAAATTGCAGAAAATAAAAATCACCTCTTCTTTATTAGAAAACCACACACACACACACACACACAAAGTTCTTATTGTTGTTAGTTGCCATGGAATTGATTCCGACTCATGGTGACCCCACGTGTGCAGAGTAAAACCTCACTGTGTTCCACAGGGCTTTCAAGGCTGTGACCTTTCAGAAACAGACCAGGCCTTTCTTGCGAGGCGCATTTGGGTGGGTTTGAACTGCCCACCTTTTAGTTAGTAGTCAAGTGCTTAATAGTTCGTGCCACCAGGGACTCCTATATGTATGGGTGTGTGTGTATATGTACACACATACATATATATGTATATGTGTGTGTGTATATATATATATACACACACACGTACACCTACTCCTCAATTATCAACTATCTCTTTACCGGACATTTTGATAATGACAATAATAAAAAATCTACTATCAGACTATTTTGCACGTTGGTGACATATGTCTGGCAATAACAAACACCGAGGTGCAAGGTAAGAGGCTGTACTGATGGTTAAGGTTATGTATCAACTTGGCTGAGCCATGATTCTCAGTGGTTTGGCAGTTCGCGATGATGTAATTTGGCGGTTATGTAAAGATGTAATTTGGCGGTTATGTAAAGATGTAATTTGATAGTTACATAATGGTGTAATGTGGCACTTATGTAAAGATGTAACCATCTTCCATTTTGTGATCTGAAGTGGTCATCCTCCATTTTCACGTTAACACCAGTTTTTACAAAACGACCTAGTCTTTGAAACCTAACCATGTCAATAAGCGAGAAGTGGGGGTGTGTGTGTATATATGTATATATATATATGTGTGTGTGTATTGTGCATGTATATAGTTATATTTAGTTCAAAGCTATAAACAAGTTTCCACACTGCATGTGCCTGTACAAATATCCTTTTGATGCAACAGAATGCTATTCCAAAAGCTGTGGACCTCAGTCTTTCCTTCATACTAAATGGGAGCAATTTAGCTAATTTTCATGAATGCTTTTCCACTGGTGGAGTTCCAGTCCTGTTTGAATGATTCAATAGTTTAAAAAAATAACAAAAACTGCTCCACATTTAGCTTAAGAGAGCATTTATTAAGGCATGTTTGATGCCCCAGGAAATAAGGGTTCTATAGACAAATAAAACGGGGAAAGTCGGCCTGGTATATCATCCTCTTGAACAATCACAGTGCACATTTGTACTTTAACAGCTCTGAAAAATCCTGTAGGAAGAAAACACAGGCTTTCCCAAACTTATTTTGACATAGTATTTCCTACCCTGATTTTAATTATTATCCTAACATTATAATTAATCATAGGAACACACTTGGGAAAGTGCTGCTGTAAAGTCAACCTGTATCTTACATATAGTATAACATAGGGTTAGGAGTCGTGGGTGGTGCAAATGGTTAACATGCTTGGCTGTTAACCAAAAGTTTGGATGTTCAAGTCCACCCAGAAATGCCTTCGAAGAAAAGCCTGGTGATCTACTTCCAAAATATCAGCCATTGAAAACCCTATAGAGCACAGTTCTACTCTGACATACATAGGGTCACCATGAGTCAGAATCAACTTGACAGCAAGTGGTAGGTAGGTAACATAGGGTTAGGAGCCAAGGCTGCTAGCGGAGGTAACAATGTTGAAAAGTCAACATCCACTTCCCTGGCTTTGAGTTTCTGTGTGGTAGGTCTTGCACTAAAACATATCTGGCCTTCCTGCCCACCCCTCAATGCATCTGTTCTTTCTCTTGCCCTTATTCCAGAAGTTTGGTTAATGACTGGGGGACAGACAGTTAAATCTGTCTGGTCTTGAAGTACACTTTTAGCAAGTTACTTGGCTTAAACGTGAAGGCTCCAAATAGTTCCATCTTCAAACAGATGAAGTTTTTGAAACGCATCTCTGTTTTCTGTACCTACTTCTCAAATGGTACCAAAAATGGAAGAAGAGAAGGAGAGTTTATTGTTTCTCTAAACTTAACTAGAAATTCTTTTTTTCCTCGCCCTAAGCCTATTAACACGACACCACAATATTGAGTTTACTTCAGAGTTGGACCATGCAGCCTGCTTTTTCTTCATGGCCACAGAATGCTATCAGAACCAACATGGTGAATGGACCGCATAGAAAGATCTCCAGGGCAACATTACTAATTACATACATAGTGCCCTGGCATGTTGTTGTTGGGTGCTGTTGAGTTAATTCCAACTCATAGCGACCCTATGAACAATAGAACGAAACATTGCCCAGTTCTACACCAACCTCACATGTTGCTATGTTTGAGCCCACTGTTGCAGCCACTGTGTCAATCTATCTCATTGAGAATCTTCCTCTTTTTCGTTGACCCACTACTTTACCAGTATGATGTCCTTCTTCAGGGACTGATCCCTCCTGATAACATGTCCAAAGTATGCAAGACATAGTCTCAACATTCTTGCTTCTAAAGAACATTCTGGTTGTACTCCTTCCAAGACAAATTTATTCATTCTTTTGGCAGTCCATGTTATATTCAATATTCTTCGCCAGCACCACAACTCAAAGGCATCAATTCTTCTTCAGTCTTCTTATTCATTGTCCAGCTTTCACATGCATATGAGGTGACTGAAAACACCATGGCTTAGGTCAGGCGCACGTTAGTCCTCAAGGTGACATTTTTGCTTTTCAACACTTTAAAGAGGTCTTCTGCAGCAGATTTGCCCAATGCAATGCATCACTTAATTTCTTGATTACTGCTTCCATGGGTGTTGATTGTGGATTCAAGTAAAATGAAATCCTTGACAACTTCAATTTTTTTCTCCATTTATCATGATGTTGTTTACTGGTCCAGCTGTGAGGCTTCTTGTTTTCTTTATGCTGAGATGTAATCCATACTGAAGGCTGTGGTCTTTGATCTTCATCAGTAAGTGCTTCAAGTCCTCTTCACTTTCAGCAAGTAAGGTTGTATTGTCTGCATAAAGCAGGTTGTTAATGAGTCTCCCTCCAATCGTGATGCCCTGTTCTTCTTCATATAGTCCAGCTTCTCGGATTATTTGATTGGCATACAGATTGAATAAGTATGGCGAAAGGATACAACCCTTCTGCATACCTTTGCTGACTTTAAACCACATAGTATCCCCTTGTTCTGTTCGAACTACTGCCTCTTGATCCATGTGCAGACTCCTCATGAGCAAAATTAAGTGATCCAGAACTCCCATTCTCTGCAATGTTATCCATAATTTGTTATGATCCACACAGTCCAATGCCTTAGTATAGTCAGTAAAACACAGGTAAACATCTTTCTGGTATTCTCTGCTTTCAGCCAGGATCCATCTGATGTCAGCAATGATATCCCCCATTCTACGTCCCCTTCTAAACCTGGCTTCGATTCCTGGCAGTTCCCTGTCAATATACTGCTACAGCCACTTTTGAATAATCTTTAGCAAAATTTTGGTGGCATGTGATATTAATGATATTGTTCGATAAATTCCACATTTGGTTGGATCACCTCTCTGGGGAATAGGTGTAAATATGGATCTCTTCCAGTTTGTTGGCCAGGTAGCTATCTTCCAAATTTCTTGGCATAGGTGAGTGAGCACTTCCAGCGCTGCATCCATTTGTTGAAACATCTCAATTGGTATTTTGTCAATATCCAGAGACTGTTTTTTCATCAGTGCCTTTAGTGCAGCTTGGACTTCTTCCTTCAGTACCATCGGTTCCTGAGCATATGTTACCTCCTGAAATGTTTGAACATCTACCAATTCTTTTTGGTATAATGACTCTGTGTATTCCTTCCATCTTCTTTTGATGCTTCCTGCATTGTTTAATATTTTCCTAGTAGCATCCTTCAGTATTGCAACTCAAGGCTTGAATGTTTTCTTCGGTTCTTTCAGCTTGACAAATGCTGAGCATGTTTTTCCCTTTTGGTTTTCTATCTCCAGGTCCTTGCACATGTCATTTTAATACTTTACTTTGTCTTCTTGAGCTGCCCTTAGAAATCTTCTGTTCAGCTCTTTTACTTCATCATCTTTTCCTTTTGCTTTAGCTGCTCGGCGTTCAAGAGCAAGTTTCAGAGTCTCTTGTGACATCCATTTAGGTCTTTTCTTGCTCTTCTGTCTTTTTAATGACCTCTTGCTTCCTTCATGTCAGATGTACTTGATGTCATTCCACAATTCATCTGGTCTTGGGTCATTAATGTTCAATGCGTCAAATCTATTCTTGAGATGTTCTCTAAATGCAGGTGGGATATACTCAAGGTTGTACTTTGGCTTTCATGGGCTTGTTCTTCAGTTTCAACTTGAACTTGCATATAAGTAATTGATGGCCTGATCTGCAGTTGGCCCTTAGCCTTGTTCTGTCGATGAATGGAATGCCATCCTCTTCAAGTTGTCATTCCCAGCATAATAGACCATATGATGGTCCGATTCAAATTGACCAATACCAGTCCCTTTCAGCTCACTAATGCCTAGGATATCAATGTTTATGTGTTCCGTTTCAAATGAAATGGAACGCACTGGCATACCCATGCTTAAAGTAGATTATTTGGCTTAAAGGCCTTTCAAAGAACTAAAGTTCACCTGTGAAGAGAGATACATTAAGCTTTAATAGACATCCCTGATGTGAATGAGCTCATCAGATCTTTCCTAGAAGTTGGCCTGGTGGAGAAGGAGAAAGCCACAAAGCCCTAGCAGGATAATGGGGGATGGTACTAGATGATGCTACTTAGAAGAGAGACAGAAACAAGGAAGGAAAGGCCAGGGCACTCAAAAAAGACTGCATGACTCAGGCAAGCCATATCCCAATGCCAATTCCCAACCATGTGCCTGTGAGTGCTTCAGAGAAAATCTACCGGTACAACTTGCCTAGACACCTGGGGTGCATATTCTATGGATGGTGGTCCATTTAGAATCATCTTCATATTCAAACTGATCATTAAGCCTGTGCTTTTCAAATAATAGCAGCTATTTACTGATCATATGCCATGTGGAGCACATGCTACCTTGACTGCTTTATGTACATTATCTCTTTTAATCTTCACAATGAGGATTAAGCAACATCTATGACGAAGGCAAAAGGATCCCTGGCGGTGCAATGGTTAAGCGCTCAGCTGTAATGGAAAGGTTGGCAGATGGAGCCTACCCAGTAGCTCTACAGAGAAAAACCTGGCGATCTGCTTCTGTAAAGGTTATGGACAATAAAACCCTATGGTGCAGTCCTACTGTCACATGGGTCACTGTGAGTCAAAAATGCCTTGACAGTACCCAACAACAACACGAGGAAGGCATGGTTATTATTTTTCCCGTTACACAGATAAGTAGACCAAAGTTTAGGGAATTTAAGAAACTTTTCCAAAATCAGAGATAATTGGTGGGGTAGATTGGCTTTAAACCCAGATCTTTGTGACTGTATACCTCTGCTTTTCACTCTGTTCTCCTTAAAATCACTCCAGTAACCCATTTACACCATCACATGTAGTGACCCAAGACCTGCAGAGGTGGTTCAGGTCATGGAACACATTCTCAATGACCTCTTCTATTAATGCCATTGGCTGACCTGCCATATAGGTTTGAAAATTTAAGAATCTGCTTTTATCTTATGATTTTTACATTGCTTTATGTACTCTGCACTTCTTAAAAACCTCATTATCAGTGGTTTCAAAAAAATGATAAAGCTAGATACATTTTTACCTTACTTTGCTTTTGCTGAGGCACTTCTTTCTCCCACCTACTCTGGGCTGGATTTTCTTCTCCCTTTTCTTTATTGCTAAGATTTTACTTGTCGACTTCCCTGGCTCTTATTTGGACAACGACCCTGTTTCTGAAAATTTACTGTGGTTTCTGTCTCATTATGATTGATACCCTGTGGTGGTTAATTTTATGTGTCAGCTTGGCTGGGCTAGGGTGCCTAGTTGTTTGGGCGAACCCTAGTCTAGATGTTGTTATAAAGGGTGTGACTAAATCAGTTGAGCATAAGTTAAGCAAATGATCCTCCATAATGTGGATGGGCCTCATCCCTCAGTTGAAAGCCTTAAAAGCAAAAAGGGAGTTTCTCACAGGGTATGCTCTGCCTCCAGACTATAAATAGATATCTTGCCAGAACAAATTTCGCTCTTTTACTCTCTCTGTCTCCTGACCTAGGATTTGGGGACACAAGCCTACAGGACTCTTCCACCTGCCATTTGACCTATGCAATTTGGACTTACCAGCCCCCCAAAATCACACGAGCCAGTTCCTTAAGATAAATCTGTGTTTGTGTGTGTGTGTATAATTTGTATCCTAGTGGTTCTGTTTTTCTAGAGAACCCTGACTAAGACACACAAATACCTCCCTTTTATTGTTCTTTCAACATGTTAGTAAACACCTTGTGTATCATGAACGCATAGTTGATACTCAATAAATGATAATTTAAATGAACCTCTTCTGTCATGGCTTCTTTCTCTGAAGGAAAGCTTGACAGCCCACTCTTAAGACTTCGTGTGGAAAACAGGGGTTGAGAATCCAACCTCCTAAAATCTTTCTACTTATCTGTAAATTCCAGGATGGAAAGCTGTATGGTGTTAGTACAGTGCTTCTCAACTAGGGGTGATTTTGCCCCCAGGGAACATGTGACAATGCCTGGAGACAACTTTGGTTGTCATGGCCTGGTAGAGGAGGGGGGGCTGCTTCTGGCATCGGGTGAGTTGAGGTCAGAGGTGCTGCTTAACATCCTACAATGCAGAGGACAGGCCCTTCAACAAAGTATTATTTGACCTAAAACGCCAGTAATGTGCAGGTTGAGAAACCCTTGCATTTTAGACACTGCAGATATTTATACAGCACTTAAAGCTTCCCTACGGCTGTTGACCAGGTTTTATCATTTGATCTTAGAGCACTTCTCTGAGGTAAGAAGAGATTTCACCATATTCACTAGCAGATAAAGGAAGAGGCTCAGAGGGGATCGACTTGGTTGAAGTAGCATAGGTGCAATGCCAACACCCGTCATCCTCACACCAAGTCCACATCCTCTAGTGTGGACCCACATTGTACAGCCATGTTCTTATATACACTATCCATGACACAGCTGCCTCTCTCCAGGAGAGTTCAGGTTACAAACTCGCCCAGTAGCCAGTGAAAATAATTGGGACCAAATGTTTATTTCCTTCTCAATTGTATAATAGAGCCTGGTACTTTGAAGTTTCTGAGGCAGATCTTAAATAAATAAGAGTTCTACAATTTATGCTTTAAATCAATGAATCCAGGCTTACCAGCAAGCACACAAAATTTACTGGTTCCTTTTCTTCCTTCAGCAGCGCTCATTACTGGCAGGTGGGAGAAATGATGAGTCCATTTATCTGATTTAAAAAAAAAAAAAAGTCTCCACCTGGAGAAAGGCCTTCGGTTTTAAAGGAAACCTAAGTATGTGTCCTCTGTGATTATAGTCCACCTTCCCTGTTTTTTTTTTTTTAACCAGCCTGCATGCATAGTACCTGAATTTTAGTAAGAACATGAAGAGAATCATAATGTTTTTTCATTTTCCCAACGTGGATTGCAACTTTCCTTAGACAGAGATTTCTTCTTTTTTTTTTTTTTTATTGTGCTTTAGATGAAGGTTTACAGGACAAACTACCTTCTCACTAAACAGTACACATGTTGTTTTGTGACCTTGGTTACCAACCCCACAACATATCAACACTATCTCTTCACGACCTTGGGTTTCCTACTACCACCTTTCCTGCCCCTTTAGGCAAAGAGATTTCTGCCCACAATACTAATTCTCTCAGTCTCTATTACAGCCATTTAGAGCTGACCCATAGGAGAGAAGAGGAAGGTGACATAAGCTCATCCTTAGATATACATCTGGTGTTTGTGGTGTGATTTGAGGATTCTCATCTGGGTAATCCCGGACTGCAGATAACTCTCATTCCTCAAAATGGAATTTCCACCATTAGGTATTCACCTACATAATGTCAGCTTTCGCTTTTAGAAGAGTATCTTGGAGAAGTGTTGATATTCTTGGAGAAGAGGGTTACAAATTTAGCCTTTACCAAAACTTAGTACTAGCAATAGACTGTATTAGACAATTCATGGGCTTTGCCATCAAAAAGACCTCAGCTCAAATCTTGTGTCTACCACTTCGAGTGAGATACAAAATGTGTACAATCACATGTCATTTGACGCTTGTAAAGACTAAATGACGTAACAAACATGAAAGCATGTGACACTATGATTATCCTTTATTACTTAGCATGAGTTACTACATCAGATAAGTGAGTTCAGAAAGAAAGAGCAGAACAACGTTCTCAATGGAAGAAAAGAAACTTTCAGAGGAGGGACTGTGGCCAAGCCTGCAGGGCAAGATGGAGAGCATCTACGTGGGGCAGAGGAGAGAGGGCCACTCACTGGTGAGAGGTGTGCATGTAACCCAGGCACACATATTTCCTGTCTCCTCCACAACTCTGCCTACACTAATTATGACAAAATAAATTCTCTGGCTTCCACCCCTCCAGAAGCACTAGGGTATTTCTTAGAAACACAAGGAAAATGGTGAAAGGTACAAGGACCAGCCTCAAGAGATACTGCTCCAGCTTCAGCTAAACATGGCGCCGTGTGCAGCCTCCTGCCTCGCCCCTCCGCTCACAGACCAGCCAGGCCTCAGGCTCCTCTGCAGACCCCACGCCCCGCAGCACCTCCAGGGCTGCAGCAGCCAGGTTTTGGGAAGCGCTGCTCGTAGCATATATCATTTTAAGTCTGCACCATCTGTTCTGGGCCCTCATCATTAATTCATAATGAGCATATGTGACAATTACATCTGTAAGAGGAAAAACTAGGACTTTTGTGATTTAGATCCAGGAAAATGCTCTTTGTATAAGCGTTTATGTATTTGAGATGGGTTTTCTTTATTTTTTGTGTTTTTTTTTTCTCCTAATACTTAAGAAGTCATTTGCTACAGATAGATTTAGCTCTTAGATCTATCATCAAGCTTAACTAGTTGTTGAGTCAATTCTGACTCATGGTGACTCCATGTGTGTCAGAGTACAACTGCCCTCCACAGGGATTTCAATGGCTGATTTTTCAGAAGTAGACAGGCAGCCCTTTCTTCCATGGCACCTCTGGGAGGACTAGAACAGCCAGCTTTTAGCTTAGGAACCAAATAATTTAACGGTTTGCACCACCGAGGGACTCCTCCATTAAGCTTCCCCTGAAAAAAAAAGAAAATCTCATTGCCATTGAGTCGATTCTAACCCACAGCAACCCTAGAAGACAGAGTAGACTGTCCCATAGAGTTTCCAAGGAGTGGCTGGTGGATTTGAACTGCTGACCTTTTGGTTAGCAGCCGTATCACTTAATCACTGCACCACCAGGGACCAAAAATGAGATGCTACAACTTCCTAGCCCGAGAATAAGAAATAAGTACAGGATAAGATAGGATAGGACAAAAACTAGTTTTATAATAAAGAATTACAGTTGAGTCAGAAGGCAGAAAATAATCGTGCTGGAGAGTTGGGCCGTGGTGTCTGAAGTTGGGTTTGAGCCTGTGCGCAGCTACTCACCAGCTGTGAGCCCTCAGACAAGCCGCTCTAAGCTTGCTGTCCCTTCTACATAGCAGGAGTAATCTAACAACTCTGTATAATGCATGGTAAGGATCAAGCAAGATGGTAGATACAAAGCAATCAGCGCAGTTCCTGGCACACAAAAAGGGCCCACTAGACTTTTGCTTTTATTATGGGTTCTCTGAACAGGGAAGGGAAACCCTGGTGGTGTAGTGGTTAAGAGCTACGGCTGCTAACCAAAAGGTTGGCAGTTCAAATCCACCATGCTCTCCTTGGAAACTCTATGGGACAGTTCTACTCTGTTCTGTAGGGTCGCTATGACTTCACCACAATGGGATTGGTTTTTTTTGTTTAGAAACAGGAAAGTGGGAGAAGGGTTGACATTTTATAGACAAACAGAAACAGTCCTGGCACTCACTTTCCAGAGGCCCAGAATCCTAAAATGATAAACCAGACCCTTTGAAACCTGCACAGATGTTTTTATTTTGTGTGTGTGTGCACAGATACCAAAAACCAAACCTACTGTCGTTAAGTCAATTTCAGCTCATGGTGGTCTGTGTTACAGAATAGAAATGCTCTAGAGGGCTTTCTTGGCTATAATCTTTATGGAAGCAGATTACCAGTTCTTTCTCCCATGGTGCCACTAGGTAGGTTCCAGCCATCAAGTGCAAATCATTTGTACCACCCAGGGACCTTCCTGTGTGTGTTAAGTGTAGTTATATAAATTGAAAGATAAAAGATAGACGGACACACATACAAACATGTTTTCACAAAGGAGGAATTGGGGAACCATATTTACCAGTTGAATAATAATCACTTTTGATAGTGTGATTGGAGAGACAGGAAAGGGAGAACGTTTAAAGAAAAACAAACAAAAACATTAAAACCTGAATAAGCAACAACAACAAAAACCCCACTGCCATCGAGTTGATTCCAACTCTGACACTATAGAACAGAGTAGAACTGCCCCATAGGGTTTCCAAGGAGGGCCTGGTGGATTTGAACTGCTGACATTTTGGTTAGCAGCCATAGCTTTTAATCACTTCACCTCCAGGGTTTCCAAAAACCTGAATAGGAGCTCTGTAAAGACCCTGTGACTCAGGTCCTAAACAGGTGGGGCTCAGCACACCTATGTGTAGAGTTGAGAGCGGCTCTCTGCTGTTAGGCACTTGGGGAGCCATGAGAGCTTGCTCAGGATTTACTTGATATCTGTAATTCAGGTTAGGTAAAAATGTGGGAGGTTTTTAAACATGGGAAGCAGGACTCACCTACATACCCCTCAGGATGACAACTGGGCAGATAATGTGTGAATTCCTTCCTCCTTGCAGGCACAGGGCACCATGGACCTGGCTGGAGACTGGCATAGCCTGCATCAGAAACAGCAGCCAGGATGTGTTGGAGTCCAGAAGAACACTTGTGTGCAGCGGCCGAGGAGCTAATTAATCCCATCGGAGCACTACAGAGTAGGGAGGTGTTTGCCCCAGCAGGCGGAAAAAGACCCATGACATGTCCATACCACATGGGGTAGATTTAATGAGCTTAATACTTCAGTCAGTTGCTTTTGCCCTAAAAGCAAAGAAAAATCTTCAGGCCACCTGGTGAATGGTAATTGCTAGCTCTCCGTCCAGGAGCAGATCAGGCATAGCAATAATAGAATATTTGTTCCCAAGAAAAGGTAGCAGTGGATAGCTAGCAGTGCTCAGCCAATCCAGGTTCAGCTTAGCAAGGTGCCCAGCAGCATCCATGAGCACAGAGTTGCATGAATCGCCAGGGCACGGGGCTTAGGTGAGTCATGCAGTAGTCTGCACAAGAAAGCTGTGAAAAGGGCTTGGAAGTGCATAAATTCTAGTGTGGCATAAATGGTGCTAGACAGAAAGGCAGGGTTGGGGGGCAGAGAGGATTGAGACACACAGAGGGCTGTTGGCAGCACCATGTTAGGGGTTTAAAGTCTCCTAAGGTCCCAAGTTTTTTTTTTTTTTTTTAAGGTCCCAAGTTGGCTGCTAACCAAAAGGTCAGCAGTTTGAATCCACCAACCACTCCTTGAAAACTTAATGGGGCAGTTCCACTCTGTCCTATACAGTTCTATGAGTTGGAATCAACTCAACAGTAATGAGTTTTTTTTAAGGTCCCAAGGTAGAGGAAAATTTTGGTGGTTTGAAACCCAGCCACTGAGTGGTACCACAGAAGGAAGGACTGGCCATCTGCTTCCATTAAGATTATAGCCAAGAAAACCCTATGGAGCAGACCTACTCTAACACATGGGGCCTCCATGAGTCAGAATCAACTCCACCGCAAGGAGTTTGTTTGTTTTTTTGTTAATCCTCCCCTTCACCTCATTCCTTCCAGAGACCTGACCGGTGGGAACACACAGATCACTAGCAAATGTAGAACTGAATAGACCCTTAGTCACCTGGGCAATTACTCTGTAGCTCCACAGTGCAGGGCTTTTGGTACACTCTGTTGTAGAATACAGCTTGAGGTCACAATGCAGCATCCGACAGCCCACCCTTGTCCTGCTGTGCCAAGATATAGACATAGGAAATGAAAGAAAGCCTGCTGCACCAAATCCAGGAACAGAACACAATTAGGAAAAAGGGTACTGCTGGACGGATCCCTACTTTTTAGACCTCCATCTCTAAATGTTTGGATTGTCTGCTTCTCCCCTTGTGGGGAGGGAGAAAACAGACAGAAGGATTGGAAGTGATTTCTCCATCATTTTTTTGGTTTGGGGTTGTTGTTGTTGCTAGCTGCTGTTCAGTTGGTCCCTGACTCATGGCAACCTCATGCCCAACAGAACCAAACACTGCCTGGTCCTGCACCATCCCTGTGATCGGTTGCACATTGGACCGGCATGAGCCATAGGGTTTTCACTGGCTGATTTTTGGAAGTAGATCATCAGGCCTTTCTTTCTAGCCTGTCTTAGTTTGGCATTTCTGCCAAAATGCTAGCCTCTGCTGATAGACAGGTGGTGGCTGCCCATAAGGTGCATTGGCCAGGAATCAAACCTGGGTCTCCCACATAGAAAGTAAGAATTTTACCACTGAACCATCAATTCCCACTCCTCTGGTGTGGGGAGACTGAGCAAAATGGGAAGGAAGGAAGTTGAGTTCTCCTTCCAACATGGTTATCCAAACGAGCTGGCAGTAAGAAGATGGGGATTCACTCAGAGCTTTCTTTCCCCTGGGATCACCCCAGAAAGGGCATTCTGAGGAGTCTTTGTTTATAAAGCCATGTCAGAGATTGGTGCATTCTGACCTCCTTTACCAGCCTGGCCCCCTCGGTCCTTTTCAAGGACTTTCGCTGTGCAGCCAAGAAAAGGTGAGCATGGGGGAGCACTGCAACACAGCCAGGGCTTAGAAGACTCTGAAATTTGAGTTAGTTCTGGTTTGTTCTGGAACCCACTCAAAAGTTTATCTAGGGGGGACCTCTTGATATGCACAGCTGCTCACACGTATAAACCCACATCATCTTTTACTGTTTTTAGCTGAAACCTGAGTTATACTGCTACAGCTGTTATTTTTTATTGTTGTGAAAATATATATAACACAACATTCACCAATTTAATGTTTTTCATATGCACGATTTAGTGACATCCATTATATTAATCATATTGTGCAAAGATCACCAATATCCATTTCCAAATTTTCCATCACCATGGAGCTGCTGGTGGGTTCAAACTGCCAACCTTTTGGTTAGCAACCGAGCACTTAACCACTGCACCACCAAAACAAACAAACAAAAAAACACGTTGCTGAGTTGATTCTGACTCACAGCAACCCTACAGGACAGAGTAGAACTGCCCCATACAGTTTCCGAGAAGCATCTGGTAGATTTGAACTGCTGACATTTTGGTTAGCAGTAGTAGCTCTTAACTACTACACCACCAGGGCTCCTTAAAACAGAAACTCAATTACAGCTATATCTTAGAGGTCCTCTAGTTCAATCCTCTTCCCCTATTTTAGATAAGAGAACTGAGTCCTCAGAAGATGAAATACCACTCAAGGTGACCCAACGAGTGGGTGCAGAGCCAGGCCAAGATCTCTGCTGTGGAGTGGTCTTCCTCCTGCCTCATCGATGATTCAGTCTGTCTCTCTCACTCTCATCATTACCTTTTGGTCTGTATTTTTCCGTGTTTGAGGAATTCAGTCTTTGCTTGCACTGTAGCATTGACCAGTCGCCAGCCCTTGAGTTCTTGCATACCTTATTTAGAGGAACCTCCACGTTATTTGCAGCATTTGTCCTTTCTTCCCCTTCCTCCAGAAGGAGATGAGGTGTGGCCTGATTAATTTGGTGAGGAAGGTGGATGGACCCTGTTTCCCTCCATCAGATTTTGAAATGATAGCTGAATGCCCTGGAAGGAGCTCTGGACTGGAGGCTTTCCTATCCAGTTCCTGGCCTGCATTCTCCTCTCCCTCCATGCCGTATGTGAACCTGAGCCAGCTGGCACGTTCCTCATTAATCTTTGCTGTTGTTGTTAGCTGTCATCCAGTTGGCCCCAACTCATAGTAACACCATGTGTTACAGAGTAGAACTGCCGTGTGGGGTTTCCTTGGCTGTAACTTTTACTGAAGCAGATCACCAGGCCTTTCTTCCGTGGTGCTGCTGGGTGGGTTCACACTGCCAAACTTTAGGTCAAGCACAAACCAGGGGCCTTATTGATCTTTAGTAGCTCCCTAACTGAAACCAGGTATCTAACACCTGGGGGTCTTCAGACATAACCCAACAATTTGGGGCATATTTTTAATGCATGCTTTCATTTTCTCTGATAATACAAAAATAAGCATAAGCATATACAGGATCACCGGGATGCTCAGCTCATAACAGAATATTGCCAGGCAATTAAAGTCCTTGGATTTGTGTTTGTGTTTACAATAGTGAGGGTGACAAGTTGTACTTCTTTTCTCTAATACTGAAAGCTAATGAGAAAAGAACAGAGGCTGACTAAATACATAAATTATGCTTTCATTCAAAGTCAAGGTCATATGACCTAAGTGTTCTCGGCATGAATGGAGATTTCCCAGTAGTTTGAACAGAGTGATATGGTGGAAGAATTGAGTCATCGCACTGCGCAGGGTAGCAGAAGTGTTCTGGACACAAAAGATCCTGCACTGTAGCACTCAGTAATCTCCACACAATTACAATTCAATCTAGGCAAACAATACGCCATGTTAAACCACGTGGTTAATTTATATTGTATTCGGTTTTAGTTTCATGTTTATTTACTTAAACCCCTCTTTTGATTTTATACTTCTGCTGCAACTACAAGGATTGCTTTCCTTAACATATTTGTACATAATAAGCTATATGGGACAGTCCCGGGTGGCACAAACGGCTAAGCACTTGGCTGCTGTTGTCGTGGTTAGGTGGCGTCCATTCGGTTCCAATTCATAGTGACACTATGCACGACAGAAAGAAACACTGCCTCGTCCTGCACCACCCCCACAGTTGTTGCTATGTTTGAGAATGTTTTTGCAGCCACTATGTCAATCCATCTCTTTAAGGGCCTTCCTCTTTTTCAATGACCCTCTTGTTTTACCAGGGGTGATATCCTTCTCCAGGGACCGATCCCTCCTGATAATATGTCCGAAGTATGTAAGATGCAGTCTCACCATCCTTGCTTCTAAGGAGCATTCTGGCTGCACTTCTTCTGAGACAGGCTTGTTTGTTCTTTTGGCAGTCCATGGCATATTCAACATCCTTCACCAACACCACAATTAAAAGGCGCCAACTCTTCTTCTGTCTTCCTTATTTATTGTCCAGCTTTTGCATGCATATGAAGCAGTTGAAAATACCATGGCTTGGGTCAAGCGCACCTTAGTCTTCAAGGTGACATCTTTGCGTTTCAACACTTTAAAGAGATTTTTTTGCAGCCAATTTGCCCAATACAATGCATCTTTTGATTTTTTGACTCCTGCTTCCATGGGTGTTGATTATGGATCCAAGTAAAATGAAATCCTTGACAACCTCAATCTTTTCTTCATTTATCATGATGTTGCTTTTAACCAAAAAGTTGGTGGTTCAAATCCACTCTGCAGCACTGCAGAAGAAAGGCCTCACAATCTGCTTCTGAAAGATCGCAGCCATGAAAACCCTATGGAGCACAGTTCTACTCTGACACATATAGGGTCACCTTGAGTTAGAGTCGACTCAATGGCAACTAATGGTGATAGGCTACATTCTAATAAAAAGAGTTTAGTCAATGTTGAGGGTCAGTGGGTACATCAGTCATGGTTCCCACAGGAAACAGATGACACAGAAGAATTTACCTGAAAGGAAGTTAATTAAGGAGCTATATACAGAGCTGTGAGCAGGATTACAGGAACCAGCCAAGGTTGGTGAGGACCCCAGGAACTAGCAACAATGGAAAGCCAGTACCACTTGGGCCTCAAAGGGCAAGGGAGGTCTACTGGAGAGCGGGGCTAGCCAGGGCAGCTGGGAGAGGGGCTGCTAGACAGGAGGAGAGGCCTAGGGAAGCACAACCACTTTGAGATGATACCCCTCAAGCAGGGAGGGATGGGGGTATAAATACACTATTCTCTCTTTCACCACCTCTGATCACCCAGTGCCTCCCCATTGGCCCAATCATCTAGAAGCCAGAGGGCAAGGGGACCTGGACGATTCAATCCACACAGGTCAACTTCCTGGGCCACAAAGCCAGGCAAGAAGCATAGACTGGAAGAGAGGGTGAGGACAGAGAATAATCAGAATCACAGTGATTTTAGCTTCTCTTTTAAAAGCAGATCATATGCTGAGCAGGGTACATGTCCTAATCATGTTTTTATGCATACTAATTAAAATAAAATCTGTCATATACTGAAATGCAGCTTTCTTCTTGACAGAAAGGAAAAAGAGAAAGGAAGATGTTACAGAGCTGTGGATGGAAACAGGAGTTCTTCCTGCTGAAGAACCAAAATGCAGCAGACGTTTTTAGTCCAACTATCAATGGATATGCCGCTTACCTGACTGGTGCCCTTGCCACCCATTCACTTTTATTCTAGGAGGGAAATTTTAGAGCAGAATCTAAAGGAACCTCTGGCTATGTGAGAAACAGCAGAAAGAAGTCAAGACCTGCTGCCTAAAATTAAGCCAAATCAACTCAACGTTAAGCTCTTACTTACTAGGTCAATAACCGATAAAAGAAAGAGGTTGCCCCAACAACAACCCAGAGCAGTCCTAAAATAAATTGAAACCAAGAAGTAGTATAAGAGGCCCTAAGCTCTTTCATGAGTTTTGGCTTTCCATGGAAACTCCTGCATGTCCAGTAGAACTCTATTCACTGATGCATTTCTGCCAAAAAGTACTAAATGAATGTCAAGTGTCAGTCAGTTGGTTGAAAGGGATTAACTCCCAGACTTAATCTGCAGGCAATGTAGGGCCAGTAAGTTTCTATTGCAATAAGAACTCTACAAATAGCTTGGGTTTTTTTGTTTGTTTGTTTGTTTTTGTTTTTTCGGTAGTTTCAACAAATTACTTCTAAAATTCTTTGCATTGGCAAAATAGGGAACTAATTTATATAAGTTGAATTTCAGGCTTGTGTACTTTCCAAGTCAGCCAACAAGCTTAACAGTGGTTCCTATCAGGTAGGTGTTTTTGTCTGCAGCTCAGTTGTATGTAATGTTGTAAATGACAATTTTTGTTGTTGTTAGGTGCCATTGAGTTGATTCTGACTCATAGCAACCCTATGGACAACAGAACAAAACACTGCTGGGTCCTCTGCCCTCCTCACAATCGTTGCTCTGTTTGAGCCCATTGTTGCTGGCACTGTGTCAATCCATCTCATTGAGGGTCTTCTTCTTTTTCACTGACCCTCTACCTGATCAAGCATGACGTCCTTCTCCAGGGTGGTCTTTCCTGATAACATGTCCCATGTCCAAAGTACATGAAATGCAGTCTTACACCCTTGCTTCCAAGGAGCACTCTGGCTGTACTTTTTCTGAGACAGATTTGTTCATTCTTCTGGCAGTCCATGGTATATTCAATGTTCTTTGCCAACGCCATAATTCAAAGGCATTAATTCTTTTTCAGTCTTCTTTATTCATTGTCCAGCTTTCACGAGCATATGAGGCAATTGACAATATCGTGGTTTGGGTCAGGCACACCTTAGTCCTCAAAGTGATACCTTGCTTTTCAACACTTTTAAGAGGTCTTTTGCAGCAGATTTTCCCAATGCAATATGTTATTTGATTTCTTGACTGCTGCTTCCATGGGCGTTGATTGTGGGTCCAAGTAAAATGAAATACTTAAAGACTCCGTTATTTTCTCCATTTATCATGGTGTTTCTTATTGGTCCAGTTGCAAGGATTTTTGTTTTCTTTATGTTGAGGTGTAGATGACAATAGGATGGTGCTATAGACTGAACTGTATCTCCCCTCTCCCCCCAAAAAATATCTGTTGATAATCCTAAACCCTTTACCTGTAAATAGGACTCTGGTTGGAAACAGGGGTCTTCTTTTGTTATGTTAACATGTGCATACCAGAATAAGGTGAGTCCTAAACCTAATCATTTCTGAGTTATAAAAGAAAAAAAAAAAAAGCAGAATAGACACAGAGACACACACAGAAGGAAGAGATGCCAAGGAATTCAAGGAACTCCAAGGACTGACAACAGCTAGTTGATGTTAAAATAGACAATGTAGGGACTCCTTCTAAAGCCACGCCCTGAATTCAGACTTGTAGCCTCCAGAGCTGTGAGAAAATAAATCTGTGCTCTTTAAAGCCTCGCATTTGTGATATTTTGTTACAGCAGCACTAGGTGGCTAAGACAGAGAGAAATAAACCATTTAGGCAATGAGGGTAGAACTGAGGACTCTCTTGGGATGGAGAAAATTCCTTTGCCCCAAAGATACGTGAGGTAGCTACTTTTCTAATCTTCTATATGTATTTTTTCATATCATCCTTAAAATGGTATACACAAAACCCTAATAACACAGGGAAAGGACTTGTGGAAAGATTAAACTTTTACATTTTGGCACTGTAACATCTTATTGCTGATTCATCTGCAGCTGTGATCTAGTATCCCTTCAGGTCTTTTCTTCAGTACTTCCCACACTTACCACATCTTATTTTGGTTTATGACCTTAAATGTACTACCTTGTACCTCTTCCTTTTGAGTTTTACTACAGTTTTAACCTGTCAAAGTCATTTTGAATTTCCTTTTTCTTTGCAACCACGTACATCTTTGGGTTATGTTCATGTTTTCTGACTCTGTACTTGGGTCCTGCAAAGAGCAGGCTATCATCTAGAACCTCTCACTGAAATGCCACTTGAAATTCAACTCTGGTCTTTGTTTTTCTTTTTGTTTTTTTGGAGTGGTCTTGAAAAGGATTGTTGATCTAACTAACAGTCAAGATCATGCCTTTAAAGCCTACAGTTGAAAAGAATATATGCAACAAAATAAAAAATGTTACTGAGATTAAAAAGGATCACAACTATGACTTCTTTTTTGTATCCTCCTCTAAGAGTCAAAACAGGAAATCATATTGGTCTAGAAGGCTCAGCTACTCAAATTGTGGTCCATGGACAAGCAGCATCAGCATCATCTGGGAGTGTCTTATAAATGCAGAATCTCAGGCCCCACTTCAAATCTACTGAACCAAAGTCTGCGTTTAGCAAGAACCTGGTGGATCAAGTTTGAGAAGCCTTGCTCTATTTGTTTATTTTTGATAAACTATCTTATGCTTTCCTAGATGATTGCAAATTGGTAGGTTAATAATTTGCCTTACAATTACCCAGGTATTGATGAGGCTGCAATTTTTAGGATTTTCACTTTTCAAGGATGGTACCACATTTGCCCTCCACCAGTCCTCCAGGAATTTTTCAGCCCTGCATGATTTCCCTACAGAAATGTTTAAAGGTTCTGCATCACCAACTCAATATATTGGAAACTACTGCTCTTCATTCCTCACACTCAAAGGAACACGTGGAATAGTGTAATAGGTTATTTAAAGAAAAAGAAAAAAAGATTATTGACTTCTTTAGCATTGGTATCAAGTACCAAATTCTTAACTGATTGAGAAGAGCAATGTTTAAAGAAAATACACACGTAAATACACATGTTCCTCTTTATCCACATAGTAATTTGATTCAGAAGACTCTGGGTCTTGTAATAAGTCATTCAATGATCTCTCGGGCAATCACTTCACTTCTCTGGACCACTGGACTTCAGTGAGTAAAATCAAAAGTGTGAGCTATGGAGTTAGAGCTGGGTTTCAGTCCAAACTTTGTTACTAATTATGTGATCTTTGTTATGTTGCTTAGCCTCCCTCAGCTTCTGATTTACCATCTGTAAAACAGGAATAATAACGGTGTCTACATCATAGTATACTTATGAGAATCAAAGGAAATAATGCAAGAATAAGCACCCCTCTGGATCATATTGTGTACTCAATAAGTTGTAGCTGTTGCTGTTGTTGTTATAACAATAATCAAATATTATCAAGGTCTCTGAGGATTGAGGCTCCCAAACTCATTCAATATTTTGTTGCTAGTGTCTGGCATATGGTAAAGGCTCACTATATGTGGGTTGAATTAATGATTGAATTAGTGAATTGATGCATAGATAGGTAGATGGATGGGCCTGGATTTCCTAACCTGTAAAATGAGGGAGTTGAAATAAATGATTACTAAATTCTCTCCTAATACTGAAATTTTGATCTGTATTATACATACTCTCTGGGTTTGGGCTTAGCACTGACTTCCAGGGATAGCCCAAACTTAAAAACAAGAGGAGGGACTTCTTTAAGAGGAAAGAAAACCCTGATGGTGCAGTGGTTAAGAGCTACGGCTGCTAATCCAAAGGTCGGCCGTTCAAATCCACCAGGCATTCCTTGAAAGCCCTATGTGCAGTTCTACTGTGTCCTGTAGGGTTGCTATGAGTCAGAATTGGGTTTGGTTTTTGTTTGTTTGTTTGTTTGTTTGTTTTGGTTTAGGAGAAAAATTGTGCTATGGACCTAGGATAAAGTTACTGAGCATGCTAGGGGAAGCCAAGGAATAAAAGTGATAGTCGCGGGGAACACGTTCAACCAGGCGTTCTGGTTGTGAATGTCATCCATTGTTGCTTTCAGCAAACCAGGGATCCAGAAAATAGGTAAGTGCTAATGACCCCAAGGAAAAAGCAGACTATCTATTTTCATACGCACACCTAGAAGAAATTACACCTTCCTGACAACTTGATTTAGATGAAATGTCATGAGAAAAAGAATGTGCTCAATTTTTCAACAGGGAGAAAAAAAAAACTCCAGTAGGGAACTCTGTCAGGCCTTAGGGGTGAGCTTTTCTTGATATTAAGCTGATGATGCCTTGTGTGTAATAACAGCCCCTTGACTCTTAGTGGTATAAAAATAGTTCTCCTCACAGGTTAAATCATTTGCCGTCATGGTCCATGCCTGGAACCCAATCCTGTGCAGAGCAAGAGCTTGGCAAATATTATTTTAATGGCATCTTCTCATTTACCCCTCACAGTTGCAACTCTGTGTGGCTGATATGCCAAACTTAGGTATTTTTACTTTACAGAACAAGATATCTAGGCTCTGAGAGGTTAAAAATTGCTCAAGTGCACGAGGTTAAATAAATGATAAGTTCCAGCTTGAACCCACTGGCCATTATCCCAGGGTCAGTGCATATAACAATATTCTGCACTGTCTTCTGGGGCTACAAAAGCTGAATCAAGACAAGGATTTCTTTAGTCTAATCATATGTATTGAGCACATACTAGATACTAAATATATAACAATAAGCATGTATCTAAGACAGGGAAAAACAAAACAAATACTGCTCATCTCCCACCAGGGCTACACTTTGACAACCAAATAATTCCTTTTTAACCTAAAACAAAACAAAACAAAATTCTATCTCCTCAAAGGACCAAACTTTAAAGTGGAAAAGGCTTGAGCTTTGTAACCAGGCAGATTTCTGTGTGAATTTGTCCTCCTTTTTGGACAGGTCCCTTGTTGGCTGAGGGATGTTGTGAAAATCAAGAGGTTTACCTTTATGCACATCACTTTAATCATCTGCAAAAATTGGTATGCAATGGACATTTTGAGAAATCATAAGAATTTAACATTTTTTTTTTTAGTACAAGCAAATCCCAATACAGGAGCTCAATCAACATTAGCTTTCTTCCTTTTATCACTTCCCATCCTAAAGGTCTATGATAAGCACCCCAATTTTCTTCACAGACATGGAGTCCTATGAAAAGTAAACAAAAAGAAATAAAAAGGAGAAGCAGAATGATTCAATGCCTAACTGCAATATGGTTCTACATCTCAACAAAGGAGACTGGATGACGCTGTGCCCAGCAGTCTCTGAGACACAGGAACAGGTGCCTAATTGCATTATGGCATGTCCTTCTCTGCCGAGCAAGGGGACAGCCGTGATGTCACATCTGAGGGCTTTGGAGATGGCTCTCCCAGACCAGGGAGGGGTCTTTGCCTTAAGCATTCTGAGTTTCTATATGGAGTGCTGAAGGTCTTCGACAAGAAAGTGATTATTACAAATTACTGTGGTGAGTCCATGATTTGTTCCCAGCCTCCCTCCCTCTTGTTTCACAATTCACTCCTCCCTAAACATCCTACACTCAATCCAAGATGAATTGCTTAATTTTCCTTCAATGTTCTTCATTTCCATGGCTTAGATCATGCTGCTTCCTCCTCATAGAGTAAGTTTTTGCCTTTGCTGCTTCAAATCCTATCTATCCAACAAGACCCAGGCCAAAACTACTTTTCTATCAAGCTTCTCCCGAAATTTTAACCTCCTACCCTGCTGCCTGGAAAACCTGGTGGTATAGTGATTAAGTGCTACAGCTGGTGACAAAAAGGTCGGCAGTTCAAGTCCACCAGGTACTCCTTGGAAACTCTATGGGGCAGTTCTACTCTGTCCTGCAGGGTCGCTATGAGTTGGACTCGACGGCAGTGGGACCCTGCTGCCAGCTGAAATTAAACTTGTCCTACTCTGTTCTCCCATTGCACTTCATATCTACCTCTCGGCACTGTCATTTTCTATCTTGTATTAATGTTATTTCTGTGTCTTTACTTTTAGATCTGAACTTGCCTCAGAGTGGGAACCACATTGGGTTCATTTTTATATCCTGATGGAACCAAGCATAGTACCTAGCACATAATGAAGGCTAAATAAATGTTCATGAAATGAGTAGAAATGATGACAGCAAAAAGGATGATGATGATTGATGATGATGATGATGATGATGACGGTGATGATGAACAGCTAACATTTACTACAGGTTTACTTTGTGTTAGGCATCATTCTTGGATTCTTTCCATGGCTTATCTTATTGAATCCACTCAATAAACCCATGCAGTAGTGACAGTTGTTATCCTCATGTAACAGATTATGAATCTGAGATTCAAAAACATTGAGTTGCCTACCCAAAGTTACATAACTAGGAATGGGAAGAACAAGGATTTTAACCATTATTTTTCTTCAATAATAGTATTAAGAACTATAACAAAGAATTGCCTAGCTTACCACCTCCATTGTCCTTACATTTCCATAAATTTAGGAGCACATTTCCATAATTTTAAAATTATGTAGTCTCTGAAGAAAACTCTTCAGACTCTTTTCTTTCCTTTCTTCATCTTCAGTTTTTTTTTTTTTTTTTCTTTCAGAAATAGACTTTTGACAGCCACTTAATGAAAGAACATTTGTGGTTAATTCAGACCAGAGCAGAACTGAGAGGTACCACCTGCTGAACAGACACATACCTTTGATGCCTACAGAGTCCTGGCTGAGTTAAGTGCTTTCAGCTTCTCTTTAAAAGGAGCGGTTCCTATAGGAGTCTGTCTGAAGCCCTGCAAACCTTCACAAGAGCAGACAGCGTGGGGCAGCACTACATCTATTGAGCGTGGCTAGAGAAGAAGGGGTAACCAAGTTCCTCCTTCACCCCACAGGTCAAGTTAATGCCATAAATCTTGTTTATGACTGCGGGTGCCCCCAAAAAGTGGGGATATTTTAAACAGAGAGCAGCCTAATTAGGAGGCGCGTGATTGCATATGATCAATGTGGCCCAAATGGGTAGTTCGAATATACTTCGGGCAGAATAATCAGGGAAGGGAAAAAGAAATAACCATGATAAAATAGCCAAGGGTGGACACAATTGAGGAATGTGGTGGTGAAGGGACAGGGTCATAGAATTCCAGAATCCCTTTAAGCTCTCTACAACTCAGCTTCCCCATCAGAAATGAGTCTTGGTTTCAAAGAAAGAGGAAGCCATGTAATTTGTGGGTTGGCTAAAATGATATGGATTGCATTTCTAAAACATGGATGGTGAGTAGAGATCTCGGTCATTTCTTGATTTCCCTTGACCTTTCTTGCTCTGCTAGAGCCTGGGTCTCACTTTCTATTGGATTTGCATTCTAGCCTGAGGTACCATTTCCTCTATATTCTGGGTTTCCTCAGCCATTTCCCCTTATACTCTCCATAGAGGAACACAATACATGCTTCACACTTTGCTGGTGCTCAAGAAATATTTACGGGTGATGTATTAGTTTCCTGGAGTCCCTGGGTGGTACAAACACTAACATGCTTGACTGCCAAGCAAAAAGTTGGAGGTTCAAGTCCACTCAGATGTGCCTCAACAGAAAGGCCTGACAATCTACTTCCCAAAATTAGCTATTGAAAATCCTGTAGAGCATTGGTGTACCCTGACACACATGAGGTCACCATGACTCAAAATCAACTTGACGACAACTTGTTTGGTTTGGGTTGGTATTCAATTCCTAGGGCTGATGTAACAAAATACCACAATGTGGGTGGCTTGACAAAACAGAAATTTATTCTCTCACAGTTCTAGAGGCTAGCAATCCAAGTTCAGGGGGTTAGCAGGGCCATGCTCTCTCTGAAATCTCTAGGGAAATGTCCTTTCTTGTCTCTGTCACTTTCTGTTAGCCCCAGGCTCTCTTTGACCTGCAGCTGCCCCATAGCTCAATTGTCACATGGTTGTCTTCCCTCTGTGTGTCTCTGTGGGGCTCTTCTTCTCTTTAAAAGGACATAACTCAGATGGGATTAAAACCCACCTTATGTTAACTTATAATATGTTCAAAGGCCCTATTTCAAAGAAAGTAGCATTTGCAGGGATGGGGGTGAGGACTTGGAAATATCTTTTTGGGGGACACAATTCAATTCATAACAGAAAGTGATCTGGCAAAGACATCCAGTCTTTGTATCTTTGGCACGTAGTATAAGATCAATAAATGCTAATTGTCATGGAATGAGATGTGTGTGGCCAAAGAAGGGTCTTTTGGAGCTCAGTTACTTGGTTTCAGATAACTATTGTGTCTTGGCAAGAGGTATCCATTTCCAAATTTGAAACATAAATTCCATTTAATTAGTGACATGAACTAGATGGCCACAGCTGCTATTCCTTGCTGTGGCCAAGGCCCTGGGGGGGAATGGCAGCAGTAAGCATAAAGTGAGTTAAACAGGCGGGGAACAGAGATAGGTGCACACAGATGGGCTGTCCATAACTCTCCCCACTCTACTGATTCTGGCCCCCACGGGAAGGACAGCCAGGAATGCAGAGACACCTAGCTCCTGGCACAGTGGCCTTTAGATTTTCTCCAGGAGGACCCTGGGAGCCCAGTAAACTTTCATCTTCCTATCTTCCAAAGAGGTACAAACATGCAAAGAGAAGCTATACAGCTGTAGAGTTTTGTGGACTAAACATAGAATTTGAAATCAAAAGACTGGACTTAACACCGGGCTGCATTTGCGGACACGAGTCTTGTGCCCTTGAACAACTTTTTTATGGGTTTAACCAGCCAGTTGCCCTTGAGTCAATTCTGCAGACCATATGTGTATCCAAGTAGAACATTTCTCCATAGGCTTTTCAGTGGTTGATTTTTCAGAAGTAGGTTTCCAGTGCTTTCTTCTGAAGAGCCTTGGTTCTCCA
The DNA here is from genome assembly GCF_024166365.1 of Elephas maximus indicus. Taxonomy (NCBI): domain Eukaryota; kingdom Metazoa; phylum Chordata; class Mammalia; order Proboscidea; family Elephantidae; genus Elephas; species Elephas maximus. Next base: position 30,263,992 of record NC_064835.1, on the reverse strand, counting down.
ACCTGATAGATGGGAATGAGAATTGTGGTCCTACCTCTCTCAAGTACGCTTTGATAGCATTAAGTGAGTTCATAGAGAGGTAAGTTCCTGGTAAAGAGTCAAGCATTATGTAAGTGCAGATGAATTAACAAAAGTTACCAAATGAGAGCCATGGCCTAGTGCCCTATTAGAGACTTTCTTGCTCAATTTTCTCATCTTTTGTTTTCTGGGTTTATTTCTCCCAATAGCTCTATGCAGTTAGTATTATCCCCAATTTATATAGGAGGAAACTGAAGATCAGTTATTCTTTTCCAAAGGTAACAGAGCTCACACATCTGGATTTACAGTGCTTTACTATTTCTCAACCATTTTCTATTTCTTTTTTTTATCCTTACTTCGTTGTAAACATAGCCATTGGCCCTGACCATATCTAACTCTCCCTGTGGTTCAGATATGAGCTTAAAGCTCTAAACTACAGTATGATTACCATCCCCTCTTGCCTAAAACCCTTCAGGTATGATTCATCTAGCCTTTCAACCCACACTCTCACACTATGTATTAGGCATTATTTTAGGTTTTGTGGAAGAATTAAAAAGGTATTGATGTCAGTCTCTTCCTTCAAGGAGCTGGCAGTCTAGGAAGGGAGACAAACTGTGAAAAAATGTTAATAACACTACATATCACAGACAGACGACAGCAACAACAACCTGCAGTATTGATTGTTTACTATACATCTCCCCACTTATCAACATGGTTAGGTTCCAAAGACCAGAGCGTTATCCAAAATTGGTGTTATGCAAAAATGGAAGATGACCATATCAGATCACAAACCGTAGGATGAGTACATCACTACATAACTGCCAAGCCACTGAGAATCATCACCCAACCAAGTTGACACATAACCTTAATCATCATAGCCAGTGTTACTCTTGCTTCGCACCTCAGCATGCATTACTGCCAGACATACATTGTTAATGAGTAAAATAGTTTGATAATAGATTTTTTTTACTGTTGTCATAAATGTGAAGTGTTGGATAAAGAGATAATTGATAAATGAGGAGATGGTGTATACCAATGCTCTCTTAAGCATTTTACATATACTATTTCATTTAAGCCTTACAACAATCATATGGCATAGATATTATTGCTAGCCAGAGGAAACTGAGGCATAGTGATTACTAACCAGCCCAGAGTCATGCAGCTAGTGAGAGGCAGAGTCATGATTCTCACCAGGGAGTCTCCTCCAGAACCCATACACTTACCCACCACACTGCCACAGTTGAAGAAGAAAAGATCTACAACACGAAAGGGAAATGGTCAAAGGACCTGAACAGAGAGTTTTCAAAACAAACAAACAAAAATGCAACAACTCTTAAATATGAAAAAAAAAAAAAAAAAGGCTCAGAATCAATCAAATTAAAGGAAAAAGAAAATAGAATTACAATCAGATACCATTATTTACCTATCTGGGGCATTACCACCCTGTCCTACAGGGTCGCTAAGAGTCGGAAGCGACTCGACGGCTCTGGGAAATATCAGAAAGTTTGATCATGTACATTTGCATGAACTTGTAAATTGAAAAATCTTCTGTGTGGGGAATTAGACAACATCTATCAAAATTACAAAGCTACCTCTCCTTGACCCAGCAACTTCACTCCTAGAATTTTATTTTATATATATGCTCACATGTGAGTGAAATGGCATACAGGCAAAGATATTCACTATCACATTTATAAGAGCAAATGCTGGGAACGACCTAATAGCCATCAGATGAGGACTGACTAATTTACAACAGTCAGTAAAAACAAAAGCATACTTAGACCACTTACTATGTTCCACCAGCTGTTCTAAATGTTTCCACTCATTTAATCCTCATCACACCTTGTGAAGCGGGTATCCTCAACACACCCAGTGTATTAGATGAGTCATCAAGATGCAGAGAGGTTAAGTGAGCTGCCCAAGGTCACAGGAATTTAAACGCAGACACTAGCCAGCATCTATGCCCTTAACCACTGTGCTATGCTGACTACCCCACTGCTGTTAAAAGAACAAGATGGTTCCATATAAACCAGTATATAGTGATCTCCAAGATATATTATTGTAGAAAAGAAGGAAGGGGAGAAAGCTGCAGAATTAAATGTATATACGTTGAAAAAAAAGAAATATATACATATTTAAAAAAAAAAAAAAAAAAACAACCCATTGCTGTCAAGTTGATTCTGACTCATAGCCACCCTATAGGACAGAGTAGAACTGCCCCATAGGGTTTCCAAGGAGTAGCTGGTGGATTCAAACTGCTGACCCTTTGGTTAGCAGCCAAATGCTTAACCACTGTGACACCAGGGCTCCATATATATATATATCCATATTTGTGTGTGTGTGTATATATATATATAATTTTTTTATATATATGTGGATATGTATAGCATATATCCAGAAAGGTATACACACAAACCTGGTAGGGGACAGGGCTGAAGGACAGGGATGGGATGGAGATACTTTTCATGATAAAAACATTTACTTTTTAAAATTTTTAGATCATGCTGTTGTTGTTGGGTGCCATCGAGTTGCTTTCAACTCATAGCAACCGTAATGAAACAGTGCCCCGTACTGTGCCATCCTCACAGTCATTGCTAAGTGTCAGCCCATTGTTGCAGCCACTGTGTCAATCCATCTCCTTGAGGGTTTTTCTCTAACTGTACTTTACCAAACATGATGTTCTTCTCCAGGAACTGGTTCCTCCTGACAACAAGTCCAAAGTACGGGTAACAGAGTCTCACCATTCTCGCTTCTAAGTAGGATCCTGGCTGTATTTCTTTCAAGACAGATTTGTTCATTCTTCTGGCAGTCCATGGCATATTCAGTACTCTTCGCCAACATCATAATTCAAAGGCATCAATTCTTCTTCAGGCTTCCTTATTCAATTGTCCAGTTTTCACATGCATATGAGGTGATGGAAAATACCATGGCTTGGGTCAGGAGCACCTTAGTCCTTAGGGTGACATCTTTGCTTTTTAACACATTAAAGAGGTCTTTTGCAGCAGGTTTGCCCAATGCAACATTCATTTGATTTCTCAACTGCTGCTTTCATGGGCATTGATTGTGGATCCAAGTAAAATTAAATCCTTAACAACTTCAACATTTTCTCCGTTTATCATGATGTTGCTTATTGATCCACTTCCGAGGAGTTTTGTTTTCCTTATGTTGATGTATAATCCATACTGAAGGCTATAACCCATACTGAAGACTTTAACCTTTGTCAGTAAGTGCTTCAAGTCCTCTTCACTTTCTGCAAGCAAGGCTGTATTACCTGCATTTCACAGGTTGTGAATGAGTCTTCTTCCGATGCTGACACTGCATTCTTCTTTACGTAGTCCAGCTTCCTGGATTATTTGTTCAACATACAGATTGAATAAGTATGGTGAAAGGATACAACCCTGATACAATTTTCCTGATTTTAAACTATGTATTATCACCTTGTGGTGTTTGAACGAATGCCTCTTGATCTACGTACAGATTCCACATGAGCACAATTAAGTGTTCTGGAATTCCCGTTCTTTGCAATGGTATCCATGATTTGTTATGATCCACAAAGTTGAATGCCTTTGCATAGTCAGTAAAGTACAGGTAAACATCCTTCTGGTATTCTGTTTTCAGCCAAGATCCATCTGACATCAGCAATGATTTACCTGGTACCACGTCCTCTTCTGAATCCAGCTTGGATTTCTGGCAGTTCCCTGTTGATGTCCTGCTACAACCATTTTTTAATTATCTTCAGCAAAATTTTACTTGTGTGTGATAATGATATTGTTCGATAATTTCCACATTCTGATGGATCTCCCTTCTTTGGAATGGGTACAAATATGGATGTCTTTCAGTTGATTGGACAGGTTTAACTGTCTTCCAAATTCCTTGGCATAGATGAGTGCTTCTAAAGTTGAATCTGTTCATCAAAACACCTCAGCTGGTATTCCATCAATATCTACAGTGCAGCAGGTGCAGCTTGGGCTTCTTCCTTCAGTACCTTGGGTTCTTGATCATATGCTGCCTCCTGAAATGGTTGAACGTTGAGCAATTCTTTTTGTTACAGTGATTCTGTGTATTCCTTCCATCTTCTTTTGATGCTTCCTGCATCGTTCAATATTTTGCCCGTAGAATCCTTCAGTATTACTTGCCTCGAGGCTTGAAGTTTTTCTTCATTTCTTTCACCTTAAGAAATGCAGAGGGTGTTCTTCCCTTTTGATTTCCTGATCCCAGGTCTTTGCAGATTTCGTTATAATACTTTAGTTTTCTTGAGCTGCCCTTTGAAATCTTCAGTTCAGCTCTTTTACTTCATCATTTCTTCCATTCACTTTAGCTACTCTAGGTTCAAGAGCAAGTTTCAGGGTCTCTTCTGACATCCTTTCCCATCTTTTTAATGACTTTTTATATTCTTTATGTATGATGTCCTTGATGTCATTCCACAACTCGTCTGGTCTTTGGTCATTAGTGTTTTCAAGTCTATGCTTGAGATAGTCTCTAAACTCAGATAGGATATACTCAAGGCCATATTTTGCTCTTATGGATTTGTTTTAATTTTCTTCAGCTTCAGCTTGAACTTGCATATGATCAAATGATGGTCTGTTTCACAGTCGGCCCCTGGCTTTGTTCTGACTGGTGATATTGAGCTTTTCTTCATCCCTTTCCACAGATGTAGTCATTTTGATTCCTGTGTATTCCATTCAGCCAGGTCCACAGGTATGGTTGCCATTTATGTTGTCTAAAAAAAGGTATTTACAATGAAGAAATCATTGGTCTTGCAAAATTCTATCAGGCAAACTCCTACGTCATTTGTATCACCAAGGCCATGTTTTCTAGCTACCAATCCTTCTTTGTTTCCAACTTTTGTATTCCAATCTGGTGTAATTATCAATGCATCTTGATTGCATGTTGATCAATTTCCAACTGCAAAAGTTGGTAAAAATCTCCATTTTCCTCATCTTTGGCATTAGTAGTTGGCACATAAATTTGAATAGCAGTAGTATTAACTGCTCTTCCTTGTAGGTATATGGATATTATCCTATCACTGACAGTGTTGTACTTCAGTATAGATCTTAAAATGTTCTTTTTGACCATGAATGTGATGCCATTTCACTTCAAATTTGTCATTCCTGGCATAGTAGATCATATGCTTGTCCAATTCATAATATCCAATATCAGCCCATTTCATCTCTCTAATGCCTAGGATATAGACCTTCACATGTTTCAGTTAATTTTTGATAACTTCCAATTTTCCTAGACTCATACTTAATACATTCCACATTCCGATTATTAATGGATGTTTGCAGTTGTTTCTTCTCATTTTGAGTCATGCCACATTAACAGTGAAACTCCTGAAAGCTTTACTCACCATCCACATCATTAATGTTGACTCCACTTTGAGGAGGCAGCTCTTCCCAAGTTGTCTTTTGAGTGCCTTACAACCTGGGGGCTCATCTTCCGGCACTATATCAGACAATGTTCCACTGCTGTTCGCAAGGATTTCACTGGCTAATTCTTTTCAGAAGTAGACTGCCAGGTCCTTCTTCCTAGTCTGTCTTAGTCTGGAAGCTCTGCTGAAACCTATGTACCACAGATGATCCTGCTGGTATTTGAAATACATGGGGCACAGGTTTCAGCATCACAGCAACACGTAAGCCACCAGAGTACAACAAATTGACAGAATAGTGGTGGTTTGGGACCTTAGACATGCATTTTACTGGAAACATAATTATAAAAATTACATCAGCTCATACTGCTCACCTGCTTTAAATGCCTTAATTACTTCCTATTTTATTTAGAATAACAAAACCCAAACTCCATACCATGGCACCACCTGATCTACTCCTTCTCTCCCATAGTGTGCAGCTTTCTTTCTGGTTCGCTGTTCCTCAGCTCCTTGGGCCCTGTTTTCATTCTTTAAACATGCTTTTTCCCTACCTGAGGGCCTTTGCACTTCCTGTTTTTTCTGCCTACCTAGTATCCTTTCTCCCTTGTTTTGCAAATGTTTGACTGCTTTGCATCCTTCAGACTTTGGCTTAACTTCCTTGAGCAATCAATTTAAAGATGTTTCTCACCCCTATTAATATCTATCACAGCACTTGGTTTTATTTGTTTCTGTAAATAGTACTATTCATCCAGTTGCCATTAAGTCAGTTCCAACTCATGGGAACCCCATGTGTTTCAGAATAAAATTATACTGTAGAGCTTTCAATGGCTGTGATCTTTTGGAGGTGGATCTTCCGGTTTTTTTTCCAAGGTGCCGGTGGGTAGACTCCAACCGTCAACATTTTGGTCAGCAGCCAAGCACCTTAATTATTTGTGCCACTCACTAGTACGATTGATGAGCTAGAATTATTTATTTTGATTTTACTTTTTTAATGCCTTTTGTTATTTCTTTTACCAGAATAGGACTTCATTTGTCTTGCTGGCATGATAGTGCCAGCACCTAGCACAGTGCCTGGCAAATTGTAGGCATTTAATAAATATTTGTGTAATTGTGTAATTAATTGACTAATTAGCGTTGTCAATCATGTAGAAAGAAAGCCAACATGTAAGGGGATTTGAAGGACAGGATTTTCATCCCCATCCTACAGCATAACTGGTGGGAGACAGGGAGTGTTCTCAAGAAACTTTTCAGTCATTAAACAGGGCTAAAAATCTTTAACTGAAGTGGTCCACGTAGTTTAGGGATGGGGGAGGTAAATGTATAAGCTTTGAAACTAGACAGACTAGAATTCACTTTCCTGTCCAGCTAAAGTTGTGTGCCTTTGGGTAAAAACCACTTAACAACCATGAGTATGAATTGTGTCATCTGCAGAGCTGGGATGATGGAAATACTTTGTGGATCATATAAAATAAGTAAATCCTGGGCCATGATAGTTCCTCAATTAATGGTAATTTTAAGTACCTTCTCCATCCATTTCCTCATTAAACAATGCTTCTAGAGGCCAGAGGCACAGCTCCTGACATCAAAGCCTACTCCAAGGTCTGGTGTCCCTTGAAGACCTTTTTACTGCTGTTGTTCCGGGCCTAATGAAGATGACAAGACCATAGCAGAGCCTAAAGCATCATGGACCTCCCCTGCACTCAGGCGCCATTGTATTTCCCTTGCAGTTCAGAGCTGCATTTCCATAAATAGCGCATTGTGCTCCAGCAGATTGTCGTTTCATTAGCATTACCCACATTCTGTTGTAGTAATAAATTTGGAGCACAGTGACTGTGTGTCAGGTCCCTTCAAATGCTTTGATTAAGGAGGATTGGGATGTCTTTTTTTTTTTTTTTTTTTCTTACTATTCCACTTCTCCTTGGGCTATGGAACCAAAGTTGGCTGAATCCTATGAAACAACCAGGTTATCAAGGACCAGACCTTTCCTCTCAGTCCTGGAAGGCTGGGGAGCTTGAGTGGGCCACTGAGCAGCAGACCCCAGGGTTCCAGGGAGACCCAGGTCACAGGGCAAGCTGTGCCTGTGATGGGCTTGGGCCACCCTCAAGTAAGTCACACTTCCCCTGACAGGGCTCCATCACAACTCAGTGGAATGACCAGAACAAGTAGATTGAAACCTGTGAGAGCCGGAACTCGACAAGACTGCCTTGTTTTTCTGGGTTTCGAGTTTTCTGCCTTTGACAGGGTATAGTCTTCCTCCACTTTTCTGTCACTCCTTTTAGTGGAAAATATTTGAGTTTTTCTGCTCTGACAGGTTTCCACCTTACACAGTTTCTGGCTTTGGCAGGTTTTACTGTAGTTCGATACGTCTGTGCCCCTTGGAGGTGTTGTCCTGCCAACCCATCTGGAAGGGTACAATACAGACTGGGAAAAGCAGACAGAAAATGAAAATTTTTGAATGGCTATATCCAGTGCCAGAAGGAAGAGTATAAACTCATGGAGTGGCATTTTCCTAAGTCAAACTTCCAAACCCCTCAGACTTCTTCCCAGCATTACAGAAGGAAGAACAAAGTTGGATAGCTTGCTAAAGAAAGGAAGAAGTCTGCCAGCCAAACTCATAGGTCTGTCTTCAGGCTCTGAGAGCGTGAAATGGAAATGGATGGCGTCCAGTCAGGCTGCTCTAATTTTATTATTTCCAAATGCTCTGGACACAGATTAACTCTCTTTGCCTGATGTTTAGTTTTTTGTTCTTTGTCTTTCTTCTTCCAGGCAATGGGAAGAAGATGCTCACTGATAAATGTATTGGACAGCAGTGTGTTCTCACCACTATTCCTCAACATGCCTCTCTCATCCCTTCTGGATGGAAATGCTCCATCTCAAAGCCTTGCCCCTCAATGAATCAACCCAGACACGCTCCCTCAATGCCACCCTAAACAGGCAAGCTACACTAGCCAGGGAGCCGAGAGAAGGGAGCAACAGCAGGGTTGCTATTCCTCTCCGTGCAGGGGTGGATGCCACACATCGATCTCCCAGCAGCCTGTTTTCATCAGGGTTTCCATCCACTCCACAGTGATACAAATGGCCTTTCTCTGGCAGTGTTCAGCTGCTTTGCTTCCAGCACCTCGAGGAACCCTGGCAGGAGGTGGGCCACATAGAATGAGTGATGACGTTGGCCTCCTCCAAGCTGTAGCTGAGGGAAGTCACATTAAACACTCCAGACACCATCTGTGCAGATATAGACATCCAGAAAGTAGATAGCTCATCCTGCAGAGCAACCACAGAGGGATCAACGGTTAATGGGAAGACGGCAGTGTGGGCATTAAAGCTTTTGAATTCTCTTCTTCAGTGACAAGCTCTCCTGTGTTTTTGAGCACATTTGTCAGTCTCAAGTTTCTCCATCTATTAAATGGACTCACACTTAAGTAACCGAAAGAATAACATCCTTTTCTGGACACTTATAATATGCTGTTTACAACTGGTTGGTTGATCTTTGTATGTGCAGTATCTTCTCTTCCAAGGCAGCGCTGGGTAGTGAAACAGCAGATGGGCTCAAGAGAACACCAGCTCAGATGTTTGTTGTTTGACCTTGGGCAAATTATTTTACCTCTTTGTGTCTCAGCTTTGTTTGTTTGTTTGTTTTTATAAAATGGAAATTAGAGTTATCTACTTTGGACAAACATGATGATTTCAAATTGCCTAACATAGGTACTTCATAAGTGGTAGCTACTAATCTTGTTATTAACTTGTACTGAGAAACTCATTTTACGTAAATTTCCAACCCCCTTTTGTGCTCAAAAGCATGCGCATGTAGTAGACACTCGGTTAATATTTGCTAATTTATACCTTCAAGCTTCAAAGCAGAACAGGACTAGACCCACTAATGGTGTCATTCTTGCAGAATGATTTTATAACCCCATTACTTTGAAAGAGCTAAATGGAGCTAAAAATGTTCACGTCAGGAGTCAGAGTATCCAGGCCACTAAAACATTTGATTTTCTCCTTTTCTCCATCAAGTGCCAACATGTGAGTGGATTCATCTCCACTCCATTTTGATGTCTGTCTTGATGCGAAATCCATTCTGGGAATGAGCTGGTGACACCCAAACTGTATCCTATTAGCACATCTTCCTTTCAGAAACTGCCGCTATTTTACAAAATGCGTCCGGGTGCGTTGCAGAGAAAATGCCTGCGATGAAGAAATCCAGGCTTTGATCAGAATTGTTTCCCTTTGCACTTCTCTTTACCCCTGCAGGAAGTGTACTCTCGCGACAGATTGACACAGTTATCAGTGTGTCTCATAAAAAGAGTATCGAAACGTTGCTTCTGCTCTCCCTGCATTTCTGTCCAAAACCCTGCGGCTGAGGACAGCAAACCCCACACACGCCTGTGTCCAGGAACGTGCGCTGTCCAGCTCCCATCGCCTCACAGCTGAGGCTGAGACAGCCTCATAAGGATTGGTTCACTTAAGGGAAAAAAAAAAAATCATTGCCATGGAGTCAGCTCTGACTCACGGCAACTCCACGAGTGTCAGAATAGAACTGTGCTCCATAGGGTTTTTAATGGTTGGCTTTTTGAAAGTAGATTGCCAGGCCTTTCTTCTGAGGTGCCTCTTGGTAGACTTGAACAACCAAGCTTTCACTTAGCAGCAGAGAGCATTAATCATTTGCACCACCCAGGGACTCCAGGTTTATTTATCAGGCCCTGAATATTCTCAACCTGTGGAGCTGGGGCTTCTTGCCCACTGTTTGCAGGTTCCTCCCTGACCCATCTTCAGAGACTGAGCCTGTCCCTAGGCTAGGAGAAGTCAAGCTGCATAAGGCAGCACTGAGTCAGTCTTCCTGCAAGGCCCATCCTAACAGCATGCATTTACTGGGTCAGACAGTCTGTTATGCAAGCGTCCTGTGTGGCCTCATTTATTCTTCTCAACTGCCCTGTAAGGTAGGAGGTAGTTTTTCCTCCCATTTTACTCAGGAGAAAACTGGAGCTGTTGTTGCTAGCTGCCATCCAGTCGATTTCAACTCATGGCGACCCCACGTGTACGGAGTAGAACTGCTGCATGGGTTTTTCAAGGCTGAGATCCTTCAGAAGCAGATCACCAGGCATGCCTTCCAAGGCACCTCTAGGTGGGTTTGGACTGCCAGTCTTTCGGTTAGTAGCCCATATGTGGAAAGAAGCCCAAGGCACGTTACCAGAGAGATGGGTACACAGAGCCGTGGGGCAAAATACAAAGGCCAGTCAGGAAGCAGAAGGAGCTGGTTCAGAAAGCCCGATTGTTCACAGGGTCACTATGAGTCGGAATCGACTTGACAGCAACAGTTTTTTTTTTTATTCAAATGTTCAAAGAGAATCCAAGAACCAGTGTGTCTTTCACAGCCAAGGTCTCCTGAGTAAAGCCCTGAGTAAAGCTGGTACAAAGCTCCTGGCAGGGAGGCAGTCTCCCTCAAAAGCCTCCAGGAGACAGTGCTCAACAGAGACCTCCAGGAAGCAGGGTCAGGGCCAGGCCTGCAATCTCTAGATTCTTGCTATTCTAAACATCAACTGGGACCTAATATCACCTCTGTGGTATTCCTGACAATAATATAGAACCTGAATCTAATTACAAGAAACGTCGTTGTTGTTGTTCTTAGGCGCCATCAAGTCGGTTCCGACACATAGCGACCCTATGCACAACAGAATGAAACACTGCCCAGTCCTGAGCCATCCTTAGAATCGTTATGCTTGAGCTCATTGTTGCAGCCACTGTGTCAATCCACCTCATTGAGGGTCTTCCTCTTTTCCACTGACCCTGTACTCTGCCAAGCATGATGTCCTTCTCCAGGGACTCATCCCTCCTGACAACATGTCAAAAGTATGTAAGACGCAGTCTCACCATCCTTGCTTCTAAGGAGCATTCTGGTTGTACTTCTTCTAAGACAGATTTGTTCGTTCTTTTGGCAGTCCATGGTATATTCAATATTCTTCGCCAACACAACAACTCAAAGGCTTCGACTCTTCTTCAGTCTTCCCTATTCATTGTCCAGCTTTCACATACATACGATGTGATTGAAAATACCATGGCTTGGGTCAGGTGCACCTTAGTCTTCAGGGTGACATCTTTGCTCTGCAAAACTTTGAAGAGGTCCTTTGCAGCAGATTTGCCCAATGCGATGCATCTTTTGATTTCTTGACTGCTACTTCTATGGCTGTTGATTGTGGATCCAAGTAAAATGAAATCCTTGACAACTTCAATCTTTTCTCCATTTACCATGATGTTGCTCATTGGTCCAGTTGTGAGGATTTTTGTTTTCTTTATGTTGAGGTGTAATCCATATTGAAGGCCGTGGTCTTTGGACTTCATTAGTAAGTGCTTCAAGTCCTCTTCACTTTCAGCAAATAAGGTTGTGTCATCTGCATAACGCAGGTTGTTGATGAGTCTTCCTCCAATCTTGATGCCCCGTTCTTCTTCATATAGTCCAGCTTCTCTATTATTTGTTCAGCGTACAGATTAAATAGGTATGGTGAAAGAATACAACCCTGACACACACCTTTCCTGATTTTAAACCAATCAATATCCCCTTGTTCTGTCCGAACAACCACCTCTTGATCTATGTAAAGGTTCCTCATGAGCACAATTAAGTGTTCTGGAATTCCCATTCTTCACAGTGTTATCCATAGTTTGTTATGATCCACAGAGTCAAATGCCTTTGCATAGTCAATAAAACACAGGTAAACATCCTTCTGGTATTCTCTGCTTTCAGCCAGGATCCATCTGACATCAGCAATGATATCCCTGGTTCCATGTCCTCTTCTGAAACCAGCCTGAATTTCTGGCAGTTCCCTGTCAATATACTGCTGTAGCCGTTTTTGAATGATCTTCAGCAGAATTTTCCTTGCTTGTGATATTAATGGTCCCACCTATCCTTCTATAATTTCCACATTCAGCTGGATCACCTTTCTTGGGAATAGGCATAAATATGGATCTCTTCCAATCAGTTGGCCAGGAAGCTGTCTTCCATATTTCTTGGCATAGATGAGTGAGCACCTCCAGCATTGCATCTGTTTGTTGAAACATCTCAATTGATATTCCATCAATTCCTGGAGCCTTGTTTTTCGCCAACGCCTTCAGAGCAGCTTGGTCTTCTTCCTTCAGTGCCATTGGTTCCTGATCACATGCCACCTCTTGAAATGGTTGAATATCGACTAATTCTTTTTGGTATAATGACTCTGTGTATTCCTTCCAAGTTCTTTTGATGCTTCCTGCATCATTTAATATTTTCCCCATGGAATCCTTCACTATTGCAACTCGAGGCTTGAATTTTTTCTTCAGTTCTTTCAGCTTGAGAAATGCCGAGCGTGTTCTTCCCTTTTGGTTTTCCATCTCCACTCCAGCTCTTTGCACGTGTCATTATAATACTTTATTTTGTCTTCTCGAGAGGCCCTTTGAAATCTTCTGTTCGGTTCTTTTGCTTCATCAACTCTTCCTTTTGCTTTAGCTGTTCGATGCTCAAGAGCAAGTTTCAGAGTCTCCCCTGACATCCACCTTGGTCTTTTCTTTCTTTCCTGTCTTTTCAGTGACCTCTTGCTTTCTTCATGGGTGATGTCCTTGATGTCATTCCACAACTCGTCTGGTCTTCTGTCATTAGTGTTCAACGTGTCAAGTCTATTCTTGAGATGGTCTCTAAATTCAGGTGGGATATATTCAAGGTCATATTTTGGCTCTCATGGACTTGCTCTGATTTTCTTCAGTTTCAGCTTGAACTTGCATATAAGCAATTGATGGTCTGTTCCACAGTTGGCCCCTGGCCTTGTTCTGACTGAGGATATTGAGCTTTTCCCTTGTCTCTTTCCACAGATGTAGTCAATTTGATTTCTGTGTGTTCCATCTAGCGAGGTATAGTCGCCGTTTATGTTGGTGAAAGAAGGTATTTGCAAGGAAGAAGTCGTCGGTCTTGCAAAATTCTATCATTCGATCTCTGGCATTGTTTCTATCACCAAGGCCATATTTTCCAACTACTGATCCTTCTTTGTTTCCAACTTTTGCATTCCAATTGCCAGTAATTATCAATGCATCTTGATTGTATGTTCGATCAATTTCAGACTGTAGCAGCTGATAAAAATCTTCTATTTCTTCATCTTTGGCCTTAGTGGTTGGTGTGTAAATTTGAATAATAGTTGTATTAACTGGTCTTCCTTATAGGATTACGGATATCATCCTATCACTGACAGCCTTGTACTTCAGGATAGATCTTGAAATGTTCTTTTTGACGATGAATGCAACACCATTCCTCTTCAAGTTGTCATTCCCAGCATAGTAGACTATATGATTGTCCGATTCAAAATGGCCAATACCAGTCCATTTCAGCTCACTAATGCCTAGGGTATTGATGTTTATGAGTTCCATTTCATTTTTGACGATTTCCAGTTTTCTTAGATTCATACTTCACACATTCCAGATTCCAATTATTAATGGATGTTTGCAGCTATTTCTTCTCATTTTGAGTCGTGGCACATCAGCAAATGAAGGTCCCGAAAGCTGTTCTCCATCCATGTCATTAAGGTCAACTCTACTTTGAGGAGGCAGCTCTTTCCCAGTCATCTTTTGAGTGCCTTCCAACCTGGGGGGCTCACCTTCCAGCACTATATCAGACAATGTTCCACTGCTATTCGTAAGGTTTTCACTGGCTGATGCTTTTCAGAAGTAGACTGTCGGGTCCTTCTTCCTAGTCTGTCTTAGTCTGGAATCTCAGCTGAAACCTGTCCTCCATGGGAGACCCTGCTGGTATCTGAATACTGGTGGCATAGCTTCCAGCATCACAGCAACACACAAGCCCCCACAGTACGACAGACTGACAGACACGTGAGGGAAACATTAGAGAATCCCAAATTGAGGGACATTCTACAAAATAACTGGCTTGTACTATTCAAAATTGTCAAGGTCAAGAAAGACTAAAGCAGCGGAGCAGTTGATCCATATTACAGGAAACTGGAGAGACACAGCAAGTACATTGAAGGCAAGGTTTCAATTAGATCCTGGATCAGGGAAAAAAGGTGCTGTAAAGGACATGACTGGAAAAATTCATGAAGTTTTAACAGGGACGGTGAATTCAGTAATAATATTGTAGCAATGTTAAATTTCCTGATTTTGATAAATGTGAGACAATGCGCTCGTTCCCAAGAAATACACACTGAAAAGTTTAGAGGCAGATGGAACATAGTAGCCAACATACAGCAAAAAAATACAGCCAAAAACTTCACAAAAAACGTGTATAGAAATAGAGAGAAAGAATGATAACACATGGGGCAAAATGTAAACGATTAACAAATTTTAATGTAGGTATACAGTAGTTTCTTTACCAGTAAGTGACTAGAAAAAAAAAGAAAGAAAGGGAGGGGGTGAGAGCGGAAAGGAGGAAGGGAGGAAGGAAGGGAGGAAGGCGGCAGGCAGGAGGGATGTAAGGAATAAAGAAGGAAGGAAGAGAGGGAGGGAGGGAGGGAGGGAGGAAGAAAGGAAGGAAGGAAGGAAGGAAAGGAAGGAAGGAAAGGAAGGAAGGAAAGGAAGGAAGAAGACAGGCAGGCAGGAAGGAAGGAAGGAATAAGGAGGGAGGAGGGAAAGAAGGAAGGAAGACCTAAAAGACAAATAAGAAAAATATAGGTCTTTTAACCAGCAATATATTAGAAAAGCAGACTCTCAGGCCCCATCCCAAACCCACAGAATCAGAACCTACATTGTAACAAGACCCTCAGGTGATTTATATGCACAGCCAAGTTGGAAGATCTCTGCTGTATGACCTCCAGAGCCGGCACTGGATCCTGGCTATCAGACATCCGTTCTCGAATCACCTCCTGACCCAGCCCCAAAATCCTGTTCATCCTCCAAACCACAACTTGGAAATCATCTTCCCTGTGAGGACGTTTTTCACACCTGCCATCAGCCCCCATTCAGAATACTGCTCCGTGTTCTGCCCTTTACTTGGAAATTTTTTATTGTGTAGCCATTTTTACATTATGCCACAATTCAGTTTCATTTCCTATTAGACTGAGTGGTTTTTATTCTTTGTTAAATCTTTGGCACTGAGTCTGGCAAATTCTAGTGCTACAGGAATTTTTGTATGAAGACATGCATGCTTGCATGAACTAATAAGTGAATGAACGAATATATGAATGAATGAATCCGACCTTGTGTTTTTAACTCCCCTAGTATATGGCATGGAAACACTAGTGGGTAGTGGTTAAGTGCTACGGCTGCTAACCGAAAGGTCGACTGCTAGAATCCACCAGGTGCTAATTGGAAACTCTATGAGGCAGTTCTGCTCTGTCCTATAGGGTTGCTATGAGTCGAAATCCACTGGAAGACAACGGGTTTGTTGTTGGTTTTTTTTTTTTTTTTTTTGGTTTAGTATATGGCGCAAGTGGTTAAGTGCTACAGCGAGCTATGGCTGCTAACCAAAAGGTTGGCAGTTCGAATCCAACGGCTGGTCCTTGGAAACCCTATGGGGCAGTTCTACTCTGTCCTATAGGGTCGCTATGAGTCAGAATCAACTCGAGGACAGCGAGTTTGGGTTTTCTTTTCTTTCTTTTTTTTGGTGTAGTATGTTCATGGTCCATGACTGTACTGCTGGAACCTCAGACGGCAAAAGAGGTAATTTAGGTTTGAGCAGGCCTGGGGCCTCTCACCAGCAGGGAGCAAATGAGTTGGTACCAAGGGAATTCCAGCACATAGATATCCAGCTTCTGATCCAATATCGCTCCAATGCACTACAAAGATAGTTTCCTCACAATTCTTAGCAGACGTATAAATTGCCATTGACATTATGACCCAGTAAAGCATTGTTATAGTAACAATTCATTGGTATTGTCCACTTGCCACAAAGTATGTGGGCGTTAAGAAAATACAATAGATAACAAAAGATAAACCTGGCCAATACAATGGTCTAATCAAGGGTTACAGGGAATAAAGAAGAAAGGCCAAAGAGACAGATATTAGGACAGGCTTGTTTGAGAGAAGACGACATTGTTATCCTAACAGACCTGTGCCTCGAAGAGACAGTGCTTTCTCTGAACCCTGGCAGGTGCCAGTGAGATACAGGAAAGAGCATCAGAAAGCAGACTGAAAGGAAAGGAGAGCTTTGGTTTGGGGGGCATGATCTCCCCTCTTGCCTTCAAATACACGATAAGGAATGGATTTATAATGAGCTGCTTCTATCCAAGAAGTAAAGCAGATTTAAAAGCGCCCACTAGTTACAATCTAGCCTCCCTGGTGTCTTCAGCGAGAGGGTAATTTTGGATATCAAACTGAAGCGTCCACGGGCTAGGTAAGGCTGTGCGGACTCCAGATCTTTCAACATAGGCAAGGGCTGCCACCATCGTACTTGCAGCAAAAATGTTTTATTTTAACTCAACGTGGGACTTTTTAAGAATTCCCCCCAGGAGCAGGCTTTAGCCAAAAACTGGAGCTTAATTTAATGAGGGTGAAAAGTTTAAGAAAAAAATATAAAAGGAAAGTCTTGAAAGGACAAAAGAGACCTGGAGTAGGAGCCTGTGCCCAACTAGCTGAAAAATATCAGCAATGGCAGGGAGCAGTCTCAGGCCATTCTGAGGGTCTGAGCCTCTCTGGGGACTGCCAGCGAGAGGCTCATCAGCCTGCTGTAGGTGCAGGCAGCTCTGTCTGTGTGCAAAATAAAGAAGAGCCACTGTCTAAGGGTTCTCTAGAGAAACACAGAAATAGAACCAGAGAGATATGTGTGTGTGTGTATATATATGCACATATGTATGTGTGTGTGTGTATATATATATATACACACACGTTTATTTATTGAGGGATAGAGAAAGATTGACTTCAAGGAATTGGTTCATGTAATTTCGGGAAGTGGCAAGTCCAAAATCTGTAGGTCAGGCAATGGGAAGAGTGCAGAGGCCAGACAGAGAGTGTGTGTTCTGAAGCACTCTTTCTGAAAGCAGACCACACCCTAAGGAACCTCCCTTTTCATATGACGGCCTGATTGTATTAGGTTACTTTACAGAAAAAGATTACATTACGTTCCATTATAAAAAAAAAAGCAAAAAGTAGCCCTGGTAGTATAACAGTTAAGCACTTGGCTGCTAACAGAAATACTGGGAATTCGAACCCACCCAGAGGCTCCATGGGAAAAAGACCTGGCAATCCGCTCCCATAAAGATTAAAAATAAATAAATAAATAATACCTGATGCCGTCAAATCAATTCTGACTCATAGTGACCCTATAGGGCAGAGTGGAACTGCCCCATAGGGTTTCCAAGGAGTGCCGGGTGGATTCAAACTGTTGACATTTTCGTTAGCAGCCAAGCTCTTAACCACTGTGCCATCAGGGCTCCCCATAAAGATTACAGCCTAGAATAGCCTATGGGGCCGTTCTATTCTGTCACATGGGGGTCGCTGTGAGTTGAAATCAACTCAACAGCACCTAACGACAAAAGCAACGTGGAGCAGAAAATAACCTAGTATTTGGTCACTGGGAAACATAGATAAGCCAAGTTGACACAAAATTAACCATCACTTGAGGGGATTTACTTTATTTGTTTTAACACCTACTATAGAATTGCTGTGAGTTGGAATCAACTTTTTTTTTTTTTCTGGGTTTTATAGAATTGCTGTGAGTTGGAATCAACTCTACAGCAATGAGTTTGTTTTTTTTTGATTACGTGCCAAATAAGAAACCCCGGTGGTTAAGCGCTCAGCTGCTAACCAAAAGGTTGGTGGTTCAAACCCACCCAGTGGCTCTGTGGGGGAAAAGACCTGGCAATCTACTCTTGTAAAGATTACAGCCTAGTAAACCCTACCGGGCAATTCTACTTTGTCATATAGGGTCGCTATGAGTTGCGATCGACTCAAGAGCACACAACAACAAAGTGCCAGATGAGGAATTGTGATTCAGTGTTAGAATGCTCACCTTCGATGCAGAAGGCCCGGGTTTGATTTCAACCAAAGCTCCTTGTGTGCAGCCACCACCCATCTGCCAGTGGATGCTTGCATGTCATTATGATGTTAAACAGGTTTCAATGGATCTTCTAGAGTAACACGAACTAGGTAAAAAGGTCTAGTGAGCTATCTCCAAATATCAGCCAATGAAAAAGCCCTGTGGAGCATGATGGTCCAATCTACAGCTGATCGTGGAACTGGTTGAGGACTGGGCAGTATTTTGTTCCATTCCATTGTGCATTGGGGTCACCATGAGTCAGGGCTGACGCCACAGCAGCTAATTACAACAACAACCATAACGTGTGCCACGTAACTTTATCTGAGTCTGTGAGGTAGGCAGCATAACCTTCATTATGCAGATGCAAAGACAGAGAAACGCTGGAGTGACCTGCCAAGAGCAAATAATCTTCAGAAAGATACTCACCCCCCGCCCCCCCCCCCCAGTAGGATAAAGCCACAGCGCTGCTTCTGTTCATTGAGCAATCAAGTAACACCTCCTGGTACCTTTTCCTGCTTACCCTCTGAACCTCAGGGCCCTTTCTGACTTGCAGATGTCTGCTGTGACTCTTCACTTTGGACTCTTTGGCTTCTGTCACCCTCCTCTAGATTTATCATTTCAATCTCTTCTTCAAAGCCCACCTTTACTCAGAGCATGCCTTCAGTTCCTATTAGTTCCTGTCACAGCAGCAGAAAGCCCATGCACCCAACTCCGTTGCCCAGTCCTGGCTCCCAGAGTGCAGGCCAAGAGGGTGCACGCTCCTGGTCCACAACAGAGCCAGGGTTTAAATCCAAATGTCTAACTCTTAAGCCCAGCTCATTCTCCAGTGCCATTCAGCTTCTGGAGATAAGGGACTTTGATTGCAGACACAGAAAAAGTGAAAACTCTGCAATTCTAAGTCAGTAACACAGGGTGCATCTTCTAATGGATAGTAAGACCTTACATTTGGACTCCACTGATTAAGAATGTGTGATTATTTCAATGTTGGCAGGCCTGAAAACTACCTTGGCACCCCCTATGAAGAAAAACTGTTAAGCAAATGAATGACATAAACAGAATCAAAGGGTAGGAAAGGAAAAGGGCTTTGGAAGAGCTTAACTTCTTTTACTGGGTGATGGCAATCTGGAAGTGGCCACAATAGAACTGGATGAATGAAAGAACTCATGTTGGGATCTGATAATATCATAGAAAGTGGAATGAAATGAAAGAAAATCAGAAATAACTTCTTTTCTCACAGTGAAAACAGTTTTTAAATAGTGTACATTATTGAGTCTTAAGTGTTCAAATATTCAGTTTTTGGCTTTTAGTTCTAAGTCAACAACTGAAGATTTTCTTTTCACAACCATTCTCCTTTTCTGAAACACGTGTGTGTCCCTTATGTCCCAACTTCCTGTTGGACTGAGAATTCTGGCCTAGCTGCTCACACATCACACTGTGCTGGGCACATCATAATTACCTAATGAACGTGTGGCTTAATAAATACATTATGATTTTAAACGATGCACTAGTTAATTGTATTGTTTGTTCCATAACCTTTCTGTGTTTATACCACCAGCCCATAAGCCTCCTGAGGTGAGGACCATGTCTTGTATTTAGCTCCTCAGAGCCATGTAGAGTTACTAGATAAGATGAAAGTTATTTGCTATAGATAATCCCCTAATGACTCAGCCCGGGATCATTATATTTAACAATCTGACCCAATCTAGCCTCACTAACATAGTTTCCCGTTGGCCTGTTACTCAAATATCACACGTTGTTCCAGCCAAATTACTCTTTTCATTAATCCCCAAGCATACCATGGACAGGTCCATTGCATGCATTTGCAACTTTGTCTGCAGCTTTGTGTCCCAAGTTAAAAGACCACTTCCCTTGTATTCTGCCTAGCAAACTCTACCTTTCAATTTTTATGTCTATTGGCTTCCCTGGACCACTCCTCTAAACACCTTTGCACCTAAGATCTTTTGTGCACTTAGTTTTTAACCTGCCTTCTAAATTTCATTATCTTTTGGGGATGCCAGCTCTTCCGAATGCTATTGAGAGCAATACGGAAGCAAAAATCATGCCTTATACTTCTTTACACACGACCATACCTGAAGTAGAACCACGCAAACGGTCAAAATCCAATAACTTTACGAGGTTGGAGAGGATGATAATAATAAAACTACACTTAGGTTCAAATAAAATCAGAATGTATTGCAACTATGTTCATATTGCAGCGCCTAAGTTATTGCAAATTACTCCAAGGTTCTGAAGAAGGAATATCTGAAAAATGACAGGAATTTATTTGCAATGCTACCATGTTATTTTTAAAGTGTATTTTTTGTTAGTTTGACTTTTTTTTTTTTTTTTTTTGAGTTGCACACTCCCCTCCTCGTCAATGTCAAAGAAGGATGTCCTGTGCTCTCTCTTCTCTGTGCCTGGGTAATCAAACATATTGATGTGTCTGCTTGTCTGTTCCCAGGAACTCATCTTCTAAGCTGCAATGGCTAATCCTTTCTAGGTCTACAAATCAAACCCAAGAATTCCCCTGCTCACATTCCATTGTTGCAAAAACTGGTTAAGAGCCAAATGATGCTATACCATAAACTTTGAAATATGCCATTTAATCTAAGCCCTAATACAATTAAAGCATGGAGAAAAGGGGGTATAAACTATCCATCCTTATAAAATGCTCAATAAATAGAGAAAGCTAGACCCGTAAGGTGGGAAGTAGGCTCTTGGAAAGTGAGGTATTAGAAGAGCGGGAGGAGAACTGGAAGGTAAACCTTGTATGATTCAGATTCTTTTGTTTTCCAAGGAACTCAATTTAAACATGCCTAGGCAGTCTGGGAACTTATTGGTCCATTAAAAGACCACAGATACAGCACATCTGGCAGCTGATCTAAGTCAACCCATCCAAGGACTAGATGCTGCCTGGGCTCTTGCCATCTCTCACCTTGACTTTTTATGAATGTCACCTTCACTTTTTTTCATACTGAGCTTCCCCATGAGGCTAGATCCAGGGTCAATAAGTCTTGTCATCTCATATTTACTACCAGGGTGCAAGACAAGTCTCTTTCCTTGAATTTGTTTCAAATAAAGTCCCAGAGAAAGATTTGGATTGGCCTGGTTTGGGTCACATGACCATTCCTGTGGTCAGTAAGACTCAATAGCATAGCCACCCATGGATGGCATTTCACTGAAGAGGAGAGACAAACTGCAGACAAATTAATTGATGTCCACTATTTACTTGAAGGGGAATTTTTTTTTTAACTCAAAGAGTTGTTGGTTAGGATGAAAGAAAAAAAGAAAAAGTTTTATGATGGTGAATTATTTCCTTTCTTACAGTGATCCCCAATAAAGACATGAAGTGTTTTGCTATAATACGTTATAAAACTCGAATTAATATTTACCATATCCTCCATCACATTATATTGAATTTCCTTTGTGTAAGACTGCTTTCCCAATGCCAACTGAGTTCCATAAGCTCAGGAACCAATTATAACTTTCCTTACTCCTAAGGGGCCAAATCCACTACCAGCTTATAGTAGAGAGTTCTCTGTAAATATCTGAGATAAAAAGGAAAAAGTGAGAAAGGGAGGAAAGAGATCCTTGCAGTCAAGTTGCTCACCATTCAGTGGAAGACCAGTAATGATATAAACAACTAGAATTCAGTACAGAATAAAAAACAAGCAAGGAAAATTCCAATTCTGACCCATAGCAGCCCTATAGGACAAAGTAGAACTGCTGCAGAGGGTTTTCAAGACTGTAATCTTTAGGGAAGTAGACTGTCACATCGTTCTCCTGCTGAGCTGCTGCTGGGCTCGAACTGTTGGCCCTTCAGTTAGCAGGTGAGTGCTTAGCCACTGCACCAACAGGCTAGTTTTCAATACAGAGTAGTCAGGGCAAAATAGAGTTCATAAGAAGTAAAAAGTGAAAAATGTAGCCACATTCTTTGTAACGTGATTTTGCCACTCTTCCCATCAACAGATGCATTCTGTACACCAACTCTTTTGAATCTGAGCTGTCCTTGTGACTTCCTTCAGCCAATAGAATATGGTAGGAGTGATGGTGTCCTAGTTTGAGCCCAAGCTTCAGGGTCTTGGCTTTCATTCCCTCTTCTGCTTCCTTGTCTTCACTATGATAACATGCCAGAACTATCCTGAGAACTTGCCTGGAATAGACTGCAAGAGCATGAGAGACCAGCCTTTTGTCAGAGTGCATGAGAACTGGATCCCCACCCTCTGGCAGATACAACTTGGGGCCATTAATGCAGTCAGCTTAACACCCCTATGAAACAGGCCAGCAAAGTCTAATAATACACTTATGACCTCTAATCTAATTTGATGGTTACTAAGCCCCACTGGTTGACTGGGGCCATGTGGCTGTCCTCTGTGCCTTACCTAGAAATATTTGTCCATGCAGCTGGGCTGTTAAAAGGAGTAAGCACTATCAGATCAAAGTATCCCGAACATAATAACGCATTGATTTTATGGTTCTATATATTGATACGGCACTCAACAGTTTATAAAATAATTTTATATCCATTATCAGCATTGATACATAAGACCAGGGAAATCCTAAGGATGTAAAATGGAACTAATGAAAAAAAATTTTAAAGGGAGAGGAACTTTCCCTTGACACCAGAAGAACTGGATGGTGCTTGGCTACCATTATTGAACATTCTGATAAAGATTCTATGGATGTATCCTTATCAAATGGTGGGGCGAGCAGAACAGAATTTTAAAATCTCATTGGAATCCAGACTTTCTGGAAACCGTTGAGGCTGATGAACTCCCAAAACCTTTCCCTTGAGATAACCTTTAAACTTTAAACCTTAAACCAAAACTATGCCCTGAAATGTTCTTTGAATCAAACAATAAAAAAACAACTTCTAATCAAACAATAGTTTAGCTTAATTAATAAACTATGTTTGCCTTGAGCATTGTGCTGTTTTAAAGAATTAGCTATATGAGATTAAATTGACAATAGCAACTTGAAAAGTTAGATGAGAAGCTTAGGGGGAAGTGAGTTGAAGTTGACAGTGGTGAAATAATTTGGAAGAGGATGGGGAGAATGGTTGCAGAACTTGAAGACTCTAATCAGTGTCACTCAATTTTACATGTAGAAAATGTTGAAGTGGTCTATCTTTTGCTGTGCATATTTTCAACAAAACAAAACCAAAAAAAAAAAAAAAGAAGAAAGCCACCGTTAAGGGACAAAATAATAATAAGGGGAAAGGAAGGAGTGAAGAAAGCAAGAAGGGAGTTGAGGCTTAGAAGCCTGAGTTGTATGCTAAGAAGAGCTTTTGTGGAGAGCCTGTGAACGTAGAGGATGATTCTGAATTGTATTTGGAGATGGATTGTGAGTAGGTGAAGATGACGGATGATATAAAGAAGGCTATATGGCACGGATTCCTGGAGCAAGAAAGCAAAACAATATCTTTGGAAGATGAATTTAAGGAAGAAAGTCTTTATAGGTGTAAGCTAAAGTGTATTAAATGTGCATGTTTTTATTTGTTTGAAACACATTTCTTTCTAACTCTGACCCCTTTCTTGGAAAAAAGGAGAGATGGTAAAAGAAAGAGGAGCAATAGAGAGTGCAGAAGGAGAAAGAAGAGAGGAAAGCCATTCAAGGGCTCCTGTGTAAATTACCCATAAGTCATGTCAGAGGTTGGGCTGCTGTATCAGCGTGAGTGATGGGAGCCACAGGGTGGAAATCTACGTCAGAGTTCCAGGGAACGTGCAGGCCAGGAGAGTAAAAAGCAAAAGCGACCCTAAAATATCCACAGCCAGGCTCTCTCTGAGATGACAAGAGGTTTAGGCAGATGTGTTAAGAGTTTGAACATCACTACCACAGCTGTTGGCATGATGATGGAACTCCCCAACAGCTGCCCCCGGGATAAGATCAAGTGTTAAATATGCACCAAGGATTGAACTGTCTGATCACAGCAAGCAGGCCCTTTCAATTGCTCAGGAATAGCAGGGTAGCAGTTTGGTATTTATTAAACATCAGCAGGGTCTTCAGTAGAGTACCAGTCCCTGAGAAAGCTCAGGCCCCAGCCTGGAGAAATCTTAAAGGCATAGAGTGAAAGGGAGGCCAAGTCTGGGCAGCCGGGGTCACCATGCAGTCAGGCTGAGCTTTGATGTTCTGGTCACTGTGAGCAGGGGGTGAGCCTACTTCTAGAATGAGACGGTGTATTAACCTTCCTCTTCCTGGGAACTTTTCCAAAGAGCCAACCCTCAGAGAAAACCCTAGATGACCAGCAAAGAACGAAGCATGTTCTAGAGTAGAGAGTGTGAAGAGATTGGAAATCAGTGATGATAGAAAGCAGTAAGAGCCACAGCTCACCCACTCCAGCATCTTTGCTAGGCATATGTATGCATAAAAGTTGCTAGGCTAGAGGACAAGGGTCCGGTTGGGGCAGATAAAACCAGAAAACCAAACCTGTTGCCACTGAGTAGATTCTGACTCAGAGCAACCCTACAGGACAGAGTAGAACTGCCCCCACAGAGTTTCCAAGGAGCACTGGGTAGATTCGAACTGCCAACCTTTTGGCTAGCAGTAGTGGCACTTAACCACTATGCCACCAGGGTTTCCGGGGCAGATAGAAGAAGAAAAAAAAAATTTTTTGACTCCGTGAGATCAGACAAGGAAATCCATAAAGGAAAATGTAAAGAATGAAAAATAACTTTTAAAATTATATTCAATCCCAGAGATCAAAATTAATGTGAATACAGCAAGATATTGGGAAAGAGTACAAACTGGACATTAAAAGAACTTGGCTCAAATTCTGACTCTGCCACTTCCTTGCTGTTGACTAACCTCTTTGAGTCTCAGTCCCTCCCTGGTAAAACGGGATAATCATGGTAACTCACGTGATTATTGAGAGCATCAAAAGAGACGAGACCTATGAAGGTGCCTGGTAAGCTATAAATTTAGCTATTCAAATGTTAATGTCCATAATTAGTATTATCATGTTTGATAAAAAGGTGATTCTGGCACCAATATTTGCATATTCATTCAAAGCAATGAAAATGCTGATGTTATAACTACAGCCACCACTGAGAAACCTGTAGCTATCTAGATCTGTCAAAAAGAAAATTATAAAAACACAGCTTAAGTAGACCTTCCCTCCTTCTAACGCTGATAAGAAAAATGAAAAATGGACTCTATTCGTAGCGGAAACATCCTTTTTACAGTCTTCCAACGAAATATTCATTCTGGCCAACTCTCACAGCTATTCGGAGACAAAGCAGAGATCACAGTTTATCTCTTGGGCTTTTACTATCCCTCATTTGTATGAACTGAAAAACTGAGGTGCATGGAAATAGAAAGGAGCTGGTACCAAATCCACATCTGCTGAAAATTCAGACCTCTCCTGCCCAAGAGAACTCCCCTTCTGAAGGCCCAGGCTCCAGACTAAGAATGAAACACAGAAAAGATGTAAAATATTAAACAAATAAAGACCAAGTAGGGAATAGAAAAAGATCCTATTTAAGACATATTTTCAAAATAAGAAAGATAAATTCCGAGAATGAAGCATGCTGGGAGAACAAGACAAATGCTAAAATAAATATGAAAAGAAGACAAATTTGGGCCGTACAGAAAGTAAAAAACTCTAAAATGTTAGACAATGGTTGAATAAAAGGTAAAACTGGGAGAGGAAAATAAACACCAAAGGGCCATAAATCAGAGAAATCACACTTCAGAGAATTGTCGTAAATAAAGCACATCCCGAAAAGTAAGCCTGCAAGAGTAAGACAAATGCTATGTGACTAACACAGATATCACGACAAGGATGGAAACCACCGTTAGGAAGATAAATACCCCAAATAACACTGACCACCTTGGCCTTCCATGGGGAATCCAATTTACAAGAAGCTTCCTAAACTCTTCCTCGTGGGTCATTCTCCAGTCTCTTCCTATTCAGTGTAAGAGTGGAGGTCACCTCTCCCTTAGCCGACAGTGGCTCTCTTTTGCTTTGTAAAGTGATAGCTGGTTTCAGTTCCCTTAGGAGAAAGATGGCTCTCCTTCTGTCACTGATAACATCTGCCTGGGAAAAAAACTGCAACACTTCTCTCTTATTCCCAAACCCAAACCTTGTCACATGGAGACGGGTGACTTCAAATATGGTATGTATCAACACACAACTCACCCACCTTTCACTAAACACTGTCTCACTGCCCTCCCCCAGGGCCATCTGAATCAAGGCTTTGAATTAAGGTCCATCACCAGAACTCCACTTTGAAAGTCCTTGGATTAGAGAGAGGGACAACAGCTTGTCATAATGAAATCAAGGTAGGCTCTGAAGTCAGACATACCAAGACTTGGAATTCGGTACCAGTTTAGATCAGCTGTGTGACCTAGAACTCTCTGTCTAACCCCCCAGAGGTCCCAACTGCTTCATCTCGGAAATGGGCGTAATTCTTATGGTTCGGAGTAAATTAGAAAAACAGATGTGTGAAATATCCAGCTGCTCTAAGAACTCAAAGATGGTAGCTTGTGCAATATTGACATATTATGGTTCATCACATTCACAGTCATCCCTTGAATATAGGATCCTGGTCCCGATGAAATGGACCTTATCGCCACAAAAAGATCAGAAACTGCAGAGATTAAGATGGGGAGGACCAGCGCCTCATCTCCTAAAGCCAGAATAGGCCAAAGTTAAAGAAACAGGGGAGCACTTCAGAGCACACTAATGGTCATTACAACTAACATGTGGGCCGCCCATTACAAATTTATCAAGCACTTTCACTCAAGAAAGGACTTACGCTTTGGATACTGGGCAGAACTGGCAGGATGATACAGCTACACTCTTTCTAAAACACGTTTGTGTTTTGTGCAGGAGTTTCACATCCATTATCTAACATGATCTCTACTACTCTGTAAAGTAAGTGGGGCAGGAATTATTCATCTCATTCTCATAAATGAGGAATCTGAGAGTCAGAGAGTTTGTAACCTGCCCAAGGTCATGTACCCAGTAGGTGGCAGCTAGTAAACGGCTCCAGATCTCCAACAGAGAGTGGGATCCCTCCCGTCCATCCCCATTCCTCTGGAAAGAGAAATGTTGCCACTTGTGCCTGATCAAGAGGACCCTTGTAGCTAACAATACCTCATGCAAAGCAGTTCTCCTTGAGGGAAGATAATGGACAACTAAACAATCTGAGTAAGTGGGAGGTAGATGCTGTTGACGCGAAAATGAAGAGCGAAGCAGCTGCCTCGCCCCTGGACACTCGGAGTTTGGTCCTCAAAACCAACAGCATCGTGTCATCTGGGTGCTTTTAAGAAATGCAGAATATTGGGACTCACCCCAGACCTACTGATTCATATGCAGGTTAATATTTTGAGAAACACTGCTTTAGAAAGCAAATCAGTTTGTCATACATGTAATCCTGAATTCACCAGGTCAGGAAAATCTCTATGTAGCACTGACTAGCCCAAAGTGACTTTCAGAATCTATTTACCTAATAAACTACCCACACAATCTCCCTGACCGCATCCATCCAACTGCCGGTATCGACTGGTCTATCTCAGGCCTAGTTGGCCATGCCTTTAAAGAACATATGCAAGGAAATCAGAGTTGATGACAACTTTGCTTCCAAAACAGACTTCCTAGACCTAAGGGCAATGAACTAGACCTAAACTAGATCATCGTAAAAGTCTCTTGCATACCCAAAATCTCAAGATCCTTTGTTTCTATGTTGCATCTTTTATTTTAGTTCCTTGCCCTACGTACCTTTCAGGACCTTTCCTTGCCCAGACACTTTCCTCTGACCTTCCCATGCCCTTTTAACTTATTTACGTGGGGTAAACTTACATGGATAGATAAGTGCTCTCCTGACTATTTCTGACCTCTATTTTCTGGAGAGCCACCTAACAGCAATTGTCTCTACGTGGTCACTCTCGTTTGAACTTCTGCTGGCTGGGGTCCAGAAGAACCACACTCTCATAACATTCTTGTGAGAGGCACGCTTAGTCTATGACCCAGTTTCATTTGTTTTGCAAAAATAAGGCAACTCGACTTGGCTCTTTCCCCTAGAGACACAGGGCCACATTACATCATGCATGCGGTGGTCTCCAAGGGTCTCACACGAAGGTGCACTATTATTGCGCAGTATTATCATCCTACTGCTCCTCAATTAAAATAAGTGGCACTTTAAAATACAGTCACAGCTGCTCCCAGCAGTGTCTCCTTGCAATACATTTGTGTTCTCAGTTTTCGCTTTCTCCTACAGCCTTTTCCGTCTTTGTTTAGGCTGTGCTTCACCCTCACTGTTGTGAAATTCACAGGAATCCCAAATATGAAATGCCCATTCAATCCAGAATTAAATGAATAAATAGGTAAACGAAAACTCAAAGACCAGGAGAATGCTGTACAGTTCTCCTGTTGGGAGCCTGAGGACACTTCGTCATAAAAGCATGTTCTGGCAGTACCTTTCCGGAGTCCGACTGTGCTGCAATGAAACCCACAGGCATCACACTTGGGCCCTATGAGAAGTCAGTGGCATGCAGCGAAAGGCAACACAATATGTCAGCTACATATGCTTACTGCTGAAAAAAATATCCAAATGCATCTGACTCAAAAGAGAAGGTTCTTGATGCTTACTTTCCATGGCATATTTCATGCATAAAATAATCAGTATCGAGTAAAGGAAACAAAAAATAATCAACAAAAGTAAGTGAACTCTTCACACCTTATATTATCTTCTCCAGTCTCCAACCCCTCTTTCCTCTTGTGTCCTCTTTGCCGATGACCTTGATGCCTCTTTCTCTGAGAGCTGTCATAGAAGAACTCCCGCAAAGTTGTATCTACTCATAGCTGAGCACTTACTCTGCTCTCCATTCTGTTAACCATCATCATTGTTGTTAGCTGCCCTCAGGTCAGCCCCTGACTCATGCAGACCCATGCACAATGGAAGGAAACGCTGCCCAGTCCAGTGCTCTCCCCATAATCATTTGTGAATGCAACCGTTGTAATCCATAGGTTTTTCAATTGGGTGATTTTCAGAAGTAAATCATCAGGCATTTCTTCCTAGTCCTTCTTAGTGTGCAAGCTCCACTGAAATTTGTTCAGCATCATGGCAACATATAAGCCTTTACTGACAGACAGGTAGTGGCCGCACATGAGATGCATCGGCTGAAACCAAACCCAGGTCTCCCACACGGAAGGCAAGAATTCCACCACTGAATGACCTCTGAATGGCACGTGCTACTAGCCCAGACCAGGCTCTGCCCTTTAGCACTAGACCTCATCACTTCACCCTACTCAGCAATGTCACTATAGAAATTCTCTCTGTCGTGCATCATTTATTTCTTCTCTACTGCTGCTGGACCCTTCCATTAGCACACAACATGCTGTAATTTCTCACATCAAAAAAAAAAAAAAAAGACTTCCTTTCAATTTCATCCATATCTCCCTCAACCTACTGAACTTTTTTTTCTACAACACTTTGCCACAAAATTCTCTGGAAGTATTGTCTATAATCACTGTCTCCAGTTTTTCTTTTGTTCTTCCCTGGGCATGGTCTAGTTTGGTTTTCACGACCTCTGCCCAACTCCAGTGAACCTGCTCTTGTCAAAGTTAATAATGGCCAACACGTGCCTAAATTCAACAGCTAATTTTCAGTCACCACTTCACTTGATCTATTGGCATCAATTAAAAGGGTTGATCACTTCTTCCTCTTTGGTGCACTTTCTTTACTTGGCTTCCAGAACTAAAAAAAAGATTTTCTTTTTACCTCATTGGCTTGTCCCTCTTGGTCTCCTTTTCTGGTTCCTCCACACTCCCCTGTTGCCTAAAAATTCGAGTACCCCAGGGCTCAAATCTGAGTCTTCTTTCTTCACATCAATTCCCTTGGTGATCTCATCCAGCATCATGCAAATGACTTCCAGATTTATACAGCCATCCTGCACATCCACCTTTAACTCTATATCTTGAATATTTAATAGCCATCTCAAAAGTAATATGTCCCAAACTCAAATTCCCATCTTTCTCCTCAAAGCTACTGTTAGCTCAGTTGTTCCCATTTCAGTTAATGGCAACCCGTCCTTCATTTACTCAGGCCAAAAACCATGGTTTCATTCATGGTTTCTTTCTTTCTCTTATATCCCATAGCCAATCCATCAGACCTGTTGTTGCATTTATCATCAACATATCCAAAATGTGACCACTTCTTATCAGCTGCACTGTTCCCACCTTGATCAAGCCACGTTCATTTCTCACCTCCTAAATGACCTCTCTGCTTCCATCCCTGTCCTCTACAGTCCACACTGCAGCCAAAGTGACCCTTTCAAAATATGTTAGACCATGTCATGATCATGCCCAAAACCTCTAATGGTTTCCAATCTTGCTTGCTTAGTAGCTGGGTCAAGTTATTTCCGGGACTCCGTTGATGCATTGATGACATGATGATAACAAGGGTATCTACCTCATAGGGCGATTGTGAAAAGTGAGTGCAATAACATCCACCACTTGCTTAGGAGAGTGACTGGGGTATTCTAAGAGCTTAGGGATGAAAACTGTCTTCATCATCTTATGCATACATTAATAATATAATTAACCAATAGGATTAATAATATTATTGTGTGTCTATTGGCACACTGGTTAAGAGCTTAGCTGCTAACCAAAAGGTTGGCAGTTCGAATCCATCAGTGGCTCCTTGGCAACCCTATGGGGCAGCTCTACTCTGTCCTACAGGGTCACTATGAGTCAAAATCAAATTAACGGCAATGGGTTTGGGTTTGTTTACAAATTATAATAATATCTAAAAATAAAACTAGAAATTCTGTCCTACTTTTTGTCCATTTATTTCTAAAGAGCCAGACTTAACATAAGCCATGCATACCATGAGCCTTCTTGTATATGGGGCATCTTGAGGGGTAAATAAGATCCCTCAGCTGGCAATGAAAGCCTTTAACAGTGGAGACAAGAGGTGATGACAACAGTAATAACAAAGGCAGTGGGGAAGAGAAGTCAGTGACAAACACCCAGAATTCAGGCAGCAAATCCATGCTGGGCAATCCACTGAGTGGTCTATGTCCCTGGCTGCTCTTCTGAAAATTAACCAGTGGCAGCTCATGGACTCAAGGACAGTAGAGGCATTCAAAAATTCTCAGGACAGTCTGGAATTGGACACCTCATTCTGCCTTACCCCTCTCCCCCATTTCTGTCCTCTCCCTATTCCTCCTGTCATGCCTTTCATTTCTGCTATGTGCCTTCTCTTTGAGGAGAGCTGTGTCAGCTCTGTACCAGTTGGCAGAGAGGTCCAATGAAAAGATGAGTGCATCTTTGTGCTGGCATTTGGTGATTTTTTTTTCCTGTACATGTGGTTTCTTTTTTCTCCCTAAATTGACTATTACCTTTTTTCTTTTCTGTCTGAAAGGTGTCACTAATGCAGAGAGAGAGAGAGACAATGCGCATTAAAATACAGCAACAAAATACCCGAATATTCAGAATGCTGAGGTGGCTTAAAAGAGCCCCTCTTCTCTCCTTCTTTTCCTTTCTCATTATCTCTCTTTTTGAGTCACTTCTTTCCTTCTCTAAATCCATTACAGTTATACGTTGCTTAATGCCCACAATACATTCTGGGAAATAAGTTCTACGAAATAGAACATTATGTGATCTGAACATTGTGCAAATATGAGATTGGATGCTGCTGCCTACAGGTCGAAGCATACACTGTTATAAGGTAAACTTTTAAATTTTTTATTTATAAGTAGGGAAAGTTCACGTTAAAATAACGATAGAAAGTACAGTACATACATAAGCCAGTAACACAAGTGTTTATTATAACTATCAAGACATATGTATTATACATTACATATGGACTGTACCATTATATGTCTGGCAGCGCAATCACTTTGTGTACAAGAGACATGGACATACATGTTACACACATGTTGCATTCACTAGGTCTGGTTACATCTGATATGTCCCATTCTCTGATCGAGATTTCTGAACACTATCATAACCTTGTAGGACCACAGACACATACTCAGTTGGACATTGCCTGACAGGACACTGTGTGGTGCATGATTGTATATTCCTTCTCTCTCTTCCTCTATTGCTCCCACTTTCTTGGTCCTTTGTTTCTTTCCAATGTTTTTTTCCTCATTTGGCTGCCTAGGTCCCTAATTTCTCTTTTCCTTCCTTCCCTCCTTCCTCATAGACTTCCCTTCAAAGTCTCAGTCTTTTTCCTTTCTGCCATCTCGTAAGCTATTCTTATGGGGTCCTAAATAAAAAACCAAATCCATTGCTGTCAAGCCACTTCTGACTCATAGCAACCCTATAGGACAGAGTAGAACTGCCCCCATATGGTTTCCAAGGAGAGACTGGTGGATCTCAACTGCTGACCTTTTGGTCCTACTTACCATGAATTCTCAGAAAGAGCAACATCCTGAGGACAGAGTAAGGAGGGTGGTGAACGAAGGCCAAGGCAGATAAGAGACAAGCTATTTCTCCTCACAGCAACTCGTTAGCCAAAGGCAACAGATGATGACAGGCAAGTAAAAAGCAGTAATGGGGTCAGAGCCCTGCTGGGAAGAGGGTGATAGGGATGGCACAGGGCTCAGGGTTTGGAGGCAGGGCTGGGACAGAGAAGATGGGTTCTGCCTTTTAGCTGCTTGGTAAGTGTATACACGTCATTAAACTCAGTGAGAATCACCTGTAAAACGGGCATCATAAACTCTACCTACCTCTTAGCGTATACGAAGATCAAATGAATGGAGTGTGGGAAAAGTTAGTATCACTATAAAATGCTACGCAAAATAAGGTGACTGTTATTATTACTTGCGGAATCCCTTCTGAGAACAAGATATACGTTTATTTATCCTTGTGGTCCCAGAATCAGCAAATGACTTTGCACGTGGCAGGTAGTTAATGAACTGCTGAATGTGACGGACCTGAATTCCCATTTTTCTCACACACTCTGGAACCGCCCTAACTGTTGGATTCCAACAGCAGGCATTTCTCTCACCTCTCAAAATTATCAGGACTAAATAAATCATACTATGCCCGTATAAGGAAGTATTATGCACCCAAATCAAAAACCAAACCCATTGCCATTGAGTCGATTCCAACTTACAGCAACCCTATAGAACAAAGTAGAACAGTCCCGTAGGATTTCCAAGGCTGTAAATCTTTACAGGAACAGATTGCCATGTCATTCTCCTTTCGGTTAGCAGCTGAGCACTTAACCACTGAGCAACCAGGGCTCCTCAGCCCTTAAAAATACTCTTCTAATGAATTTGAATAGTCTGAAAAAATGTTCCTGTTATAACATATCTAATATATGACATGTGATATAAATCTTGTCAAATTTGAAAAGCAAGATACAAAACTATCTATGAGTCTAATTATTTATGTTGTATATGCCTATACCCTAAATGTTAACATTAATATTCAAATAATTAATACTTAAAAAAATACTAATACTACAAAATATTGATATCAGTTATTTCTGGATTGTAAGGTTATGGCCGATTTTGATTCTTTGGTCTTAGGAATTTTCAACAATAATTAATACTTTCATAATTAAAAAAATAAAATGCAATTTTAAACAAATATTACATGCCCACAAACAACTACATGCATACCTCTCCATTCTCACCTCACCAGTACTGCAGGGTTCTTTCAAGATGATGAGAGAATATAGGAACAAAAAACTCCTAAGAGATTAATGAGCATATGGGTTACTTCATCTCCAGGGTGGTGGTGTTGTGTGCTGTCAAGTTAATTCCAACTCATAGCGACACTATATGACAGAGTAGCTGCCCTGTAGGACTTCCTAGGCAGTAATCTTTACAGGAACAAATTGCCAGGTCTTTTCTTCCATGGAAACACTGGATTTGAACTGTCAACTTTTCAGTTAGCAGACTAGTGCTTAACCATTGCACCACCAGGGCTCCTTGTCTCCAGAGTAAACCCATTGCCATCAAGTTGAATCTGACTCATAGCAACCATGTAGGGCAGAGTAGAACTGCTCCATATGGCTTCCAAGGAGCAGCTGGTGGATTTAAACTGCTGACCTTTTGGTTAGCAGCTGAGTACTTAACCACTGAGCCATGATCATGCCTAAAATCCTAATGCCTTCATTGTCTCAGGTACCAACAAGTGCATCTCTCCATGCAGAAAACTGACCTGGATCCCATGTTAGTCCAGAGCTAGTTTATCATACAGTAGAAGGCAGAGGAAGAAACAGGTATCCACGTTAATAATTCACGTGAACTTCCTAATGTCTTCTCTCAGTCATCTGACTGTTAAGGTCTATAGGTTATCCATTTCTACTTTTCCTTGAAGGAGATGTACTCAGTGATCATTGTGAGAAGTTTAGCCAGTTGTTTTAACCAGCATGGAATTGACAGAGTCAATGTACAAAGACCTTAATGGGATTGTGCAAAGCAAGCATAACCTAGTAGATAATAGCACTTGGTAATCAACAATGAGAAGGCAAGGCTTAAGAAAAACATTACCTTTCTTTTCAAAGCCTTTACTTTGATATGATCATCACTCTTGTAAAAGGTACATCTCTATTCAAATACTGACTCATTCAATACTAAGTTTCCAACTTTCCCAAAGAGAAAGGGGAGAGCTTCCTTGGATTTGTTTGTGTATATTCATGTACTTACGGTTACAATCCCTACAGTACAACCATCTTGGTTCCACTATTTGTTGGAGAGGGCTTCTGGATGAATATCTGGGATCCTTCCTAAGATAAGTGAAATATACTGAGGGTTCTGCTTCAATGAAAATAAACAAAGGTATCCTCTCAAAGAGAAAGGTTGGGTATTTTAATCCTTCCAGGTACTGTAGATTCACTCAGAAGAAACTTCGATATTAAAGAGTAGGTCAGAAAGTAGACTTCTTGTGAAGCTATGACTTGAAATTTAATTCAACTACTTTATGGAAAACTAGTTATTGCTGAAGTTATGGAAGGGCTCTGAAGATTGAGAGAAATTTCTTTGCCTCTAAGATTTACCACTTTCCCCTAGAGATAGGAGATAGGATCTATATGGAGAAAATTCCATTCTTGGACCTGCCTTTTATGGAGCTCTATTTCTGGAAGATAATTTTTAAAGTTTCTAAACAAAAATATCCTTATTTTCTAAGGAACGAACCATTTTGGCCCCAGTGCCATGTCTTTCAATGAGAAGAATAGCTTCGAAGAAGTGAATCTCAGGTGAAATTCTTCGATATATGTGGACATTTCATAGTTTTAATTTCCAGGAAAAAAACTTTGGAATTTAAAGGACAGGTTTGTAATAAGGATCTAGGATGTATCCCAGGTCTTCTTTATATTCAGGGTATTTCTTGTCTGGTAAGATTACATTTTTTGGCGCATTTCAGTAGTTACCCCCACCTCACCCGATCTTCTTTCTCTAACATGGCACTAGTGTAAGGAAAATCAAACAAAAATCCTATGCCAGAATCCAGGCTCCGGTGACAACAATAGATATGGTGAACATTTTCCCTTAGGCAGTCTAATACCTTACATATACAACCTCTGGTGTGTTATTTCATTTTATACTTTTACCTGGGCCTCACTCAGCTCTCACTGATACCAGAGCCATTTATCTTAGCCTGGAACCTCCTGATGCCCCCCAAAATAAAACTTACAAGCTTTCAAACTTTGGTCAAATACTGCTTCTCAGATATGTCTCAAATTTCAAAATAAATCTTTCTTTTTTATGTTGGGTGACTCATACCTTGCTACAGAGCCATTTATCTTAACCAGTGCTTTTTCCCATTGACTGTATTAATACATAGGTGTTTCTTGTTGTATTCACCTTGCAGGAGAGGTGAAAAAAATGAACTCTGACAATATAACTTAGTTATTCCTTTTCTGCTATGGTCACAAGAAAGAAAAGTAACACAGAACATCAAAACCCAAAGAATGCCTCAAGTGCAGAGCCTTTTATAACTAGATTTCACAATATAAACCACTTTGAGAAGCTTCCAGAATGGCAGACACAATAGTAAATCAACAGTGCCATCTGCCAAATGGCCTGGAGATGCACAGAACCATTGTATTCATTAATTATTGATGACAATCAGAGTCAATTTGACTTCATTATGGGCCAAGAAGAGGAAATCATTGAGGAACTTGTTCTTAATGGACCTAAGTGTAATGGGGGATGGGAAAGTCCATCTTCCCACCTCCTCTCTCCTATCTCTTTGAGAGCAACATCATGACGAAAACTAGATGAAATGTCTAAATAATTTAGGCAAAAGTCGATTGGTAGAAGGCCCTGTATTTCCAAAATCTAATATCTACTTATATTGCTCACATTAGTCAGATAAATGTATTATCCTCTCTTGCAGGGAGGGGGACTGTTTAACCAAAATCGGGTTTTTTCAAGAATTTTACTTATTTTTATTTCCTCTCTTCAGGGAATGATTTAAGCCAGCTCTCTGAAAATAAGAATGGGGGAAGGTAAGCTGACCACTGAAGTGTGGGAATGGAGTAAACTGCAGGGCAAGGTTGGGGCTCTCCGTCAATTACTCAGTTTCCTGGGCCTTTCACCCAGTCCTCACATGCAGCCTCTATTTATCAGTGCACAGACTTTAGGAAAGAAGTGAAGCTGAGTACAATATCTGAGTGGATCTGCAGAGGACTTTTGGTAGACAGGCTGCAATTATTCAATTTGGATTGCAGTCAGAGCCAACACCCTGTGATCACTCTGACTCCTTTGTATTTCTATAGCACCTTCTCTAGCATAGATCATTGCCATTCTCCCATTTGAGCGTAAGAAATGTTTCTTCTTCTCCAGCAGCCCTTCTTTTAAGTAATTCACTTCAACCGAACAACACTAAGCCTGTAATATTCCCAATGTTGTGCAAGTCTTTTGGGGGGTGATAAGCAAAAAATAAGGCATAAACAAGAAATTTAGCCTGTTGGAGGGAACATAATGTAGACTAAAGAAATAATCAGAGGGCAATCATAAGCATAAATAAGTACAAAAACAAGGGTCTACAAGCTAATGCTATTGCTTATCCCAGATGGGAAAAGGAAATAGACACTTTCTTCTTATCTATAACGGATATCAAAAAATGGCCTTTAATATAGTTAATTTGTTTTGTATTATGTCTATACATTGGAAAATTAATTGGAATAGTATAGGTATGGTTTGATCATGTACACTGTTCCAGTTAGTTTCCCTCAATTCTACTCTTTTTTTGAAAAATTATTTTTATGTAGGATCACTCTACAAGTGGCAGGTCATTGTGATACTCTGTACAGCTCATCTTCACTCAAAAATAGATGTGTTTTGAACTTCTAAGCAACACACAGTCCCACTGGTCCTTAGCATGATGGTATTTGACTCATAGCCTGATGCATACTTACACACTTTTCTCATTAGTAACTACAAGCAATTAAATCATAAAAGTCTCTTCTGTTCATTTTTTTTAAAGTGCCCTGTGCAATTCATTTATTTTGTTCTTTGAAATTAGCACTTCAGATTTTTTAATGGACATGAAATTAATTGGACATTATTATTAAATCTAGTAGGAACCAAATCAAACGCAATATTGAGAATTTTCTAGGCTCATTAGTGCCTGCTTGGTAGCTAGTGTGATACTTCCCAAAATATACACTAAAAAAGAGTATGTTTATTTGAAGAGGATGTTAAAAGACTAATATTTTTCAATATTATAAAGTACCTTCGTTACTATTCAAACTACTTGCACATGCGTTATCTTATTTGATTTCACAGAGACCCTCTGATGCAGGTAAGACCTATTTCATTATCCCTACCTTCGTGCAAAGAAACTGAGGTTAATGAGCTTATGTGACTTTTTCAAGATCACACTGCCAGTAACCATCACAGGCAACCTCTGTGATTTCTGGTTCTATGCTCTCTTTGCTACGAATCTGTTGTGATGATCCTAGATGCTAGATGTTAAGAACTGAGATATTAATTGGAATAGATTTTACCCTATTTTCAAGCTAACCAGTTAGCCTGCCACAAGCTCAGGGATATTGACAGAAGACATGAAACTCCTGGTTCAGAAATGAAGGACGTTATTACTCACAGAAGTAGGCATAGCCAGAGTAACAGCATTTTCTCCCCAGTTCCCATAGCCCCAGTTACCACAGGTAAACTGGGTCAGATGGTCCCTGCATGTACAATAAGCAATGTTATAGGAGAGGAATTCTGAGTTTAAGGAACCCAAACCTTTGCTCTGGAGGGAGACATGATCTTTATTCTATTGGACAGTAAGAAAACCTACCCTTCTACTCAGAGGCAGTTTTGCTATACAAGCATCCTTTAAAGAAAATGTGGAGCAAGACAGTCAGTGCCTTTGATTGCAATATATATAGAAATATAAGAGGCCCATGGAGAATTGTCTCATAACACTACATGGAGTTGAGTTAGTATTTAAAACCAACTCTTTTGACTGTAAATTCTGTACTGTACTATTCTATGCTGCCTGTCCAAGATGGAGGCAATATTAGGGGACAATTAGAATACTACGCCCAATAAATCATACTTTCTGGTAAACCATCTCTCCTGCAGTCCTGCTGTAGTGGAAATATAAAACATAAACTTTCCATAAATATATGCTACATACATAGAAAAAAAAAAAACAACCATATGTCATGGATTGAATAGTGTTCCCCCAAAATATGTGTGACCAATTTTACTAGGCCATAATTCCCATATTGTGTGATTGTACACCATTTTGTCCTCTCATATGATTTTGCTATGTGTTGTAAATCCCACCTCTATGATGTTAATGAAGTGGGATATGTGGCAGTTATATTAATGAGGGAGGACTCAACCTACAAGACTGGATTGTGTCTTGGGCCAATTCTTTTTGAGAGTGAGCAGAGAGACAGGGGATCTCATACCACCAAGAAGGCAGTGCCAGGAGCAGAATACATTCTTTGGACTCGGGATTCCTACACAGAGAAGCTCCTAGACCAGGGGAAGATTGATGACATTCCTCCAGAGCTGACAGAGAAAGCCTTCCTCTGGAGCTGAAGCCCTGAATTTGGGCTTCTAGCCTGCTAGGCTGTGAGACAGTAAACCTCTTGTTTGTTAAAGCCATCCACTGGTGGTATTTCTGTTTCAGCAGCACTAGATGACTAAGACACCATACGTAACAGGAAAGTATAATGCTGTCTGCAGCCCTGCCCACTCTAAAGAGAGTAGATCATGGCAACAGACAGACTTTTGATCTGCTGAGCACTCCTTGTCAGTTGTGTGAGCCCAAATTTTAGAACCAGAGAGAACTTGATGACACTGCATAAAACAGTAAGCAGACATTGAAGTGGGGGTGGGGGGATCAAGGAAGGAGAAAGAGTAGTGGGGAATCCCAGGTTGAATGGAGTAAAGACAGAGAGAGAAACCCCTGTGGTGGATGCTTAGGTGAACAGATATATCTAGCAGGATAATTATTGTTATGATAGTCACTAATGCTTTTGTAGGAATGGATTCTTTTGGGGGAACTGGCAGAAGTGCTGAATTTCATTTCTGGGTCTTCATGGACTAGAAATAGTGGCAAAGCAAGGGTTCTGGGGGAGAAAGAATCAAGACATCACACATCTCCAAAAACTCACCAAAGTCTTGGGAAGGCTTAGAATGCTGCCAGAGACATTCTGTGTTGCAAAGGGTGGATTGGTATGGCCTGAACCAATTGACTCCCTTTCTTTCCAGCTTCTAGTTAGGTTCAGCCAATGGGAGGAACCTACAGAAGATCCAGAAGGCAGGAGCGTATCCCAACCAGACTATTTATTTCCCCAACTTCCTCCACCTTCCTCTACCTATGATCAGAGTTCTAGCCAGGCAGTCCTCTCCAGACACCTACTCTCTCTAGGTTCATATCTTGTACTCAAGTGGAGCCCAGTGGCCTTCATGGAAATATAAAGAGCCATTTCTTGAGTTCTTAATTAGGTTTTACCACTAGCTAGCTGTGTGACTTATCCCTGGTGGCAGATTAACTCCTCTGTGCCTCAACTTCTTCATGGGTAAAATTGAGCTAATAATAGTGCTTACATCAAAGAGATGTGCAAAATTTAAATAAGAAAGTCCTTAGCGCAGTACCCGGCAAGAAAGTATTCAGTGAGCATTAGCTACTTATTATTATTGTTCTTGTTGCTATTGTTGTTATTGTTACTTTACAACATCACCAATGTGGAAGAAGAAAAAGAGAGCTTTGGTCTCAAAGGCCCCACTTAACCTTTAAAACTGAAAGACATAACTTAACTAGGGGCCCACTTATGCTCAGTGGACATACAGCCTTTCTAAACTAGGAAAAATGACTAGAAACTATTATATTCATAGCATATTCAGAGCATAGGTTGCAAATGTTTCAACTGGCATGTCAAATATTAACAGCCTGTGTTTGAATGTGTTCATTGAGTTCTAGTAAAGATGTCATCTCCATATCAAAGGATTAACATCATTGTGTAACTATTTCCTCTAAGCCGAGATTTCTTTCACATTATAGGATTCTCTATTATTAATCATTTTCTTTAATATCTTAATAATGTGATAGGAAAATCAAATTAGGCTGGTAGAAATTTCCCATCAAACCGTATTAACTTTGTCTAGTAAAGACCTCAGTTTTCTTCCCAATGAGAATGCGAACGGTCAGCTTTGTCTCCACACTGCAGGGTCTGACAGGTTCCCTGCCCCTCTGTTCTGGAAAAGGTATCAGAATCGTCTTGCTCTCATAACTCTTCTCGGCCATTTACAGCCAATCAATTTCCAAGGCTTGTCAATTCTGCCTTTAAGTCAATGCCCTTTTCTTTGTTCTTTATACCATTGCGTATGTCCTCACTAACTTCTGTCTAGAATATTACCATGGCCTCTAACCATGCCCCTATCTGGTCTAATAACATTCTAATCCCTTCTTCACAGGATTGCCATATTAATGTACAAAAGGCATATCTCTGATTTTATCATTTCTCTGTCCAAGAGTCTTCTGATTTGCCATTACTTATAGGAGGGATGATACATGTTTTTAGCATATAAAAGCCCCCTTATGCTTGTCCCAAACGACTTTTCCAATCTTATCTTCCACTACTGTCTTCACTAACTTTCCTTGCTAGCCAAGCTGGATTTTTAACTAAGCTGAATATTTTCACTTTGCCCTTCCAGAGGTACTCTCTACCTTCTCCACCCAGCCCTGTGCACCAGGGAGCTGATCTGGGGGAAGTTTTCCTGCTCTCTGGCTTCGGGCCAGGTTTTTCCACTGGAAGGTACTGACAAGAGATCAGAGAAAGTAAGTAAAGGGTTTTATACGTCCGCCTACTGAAAGCCATAGGTACTGTAAGAAAACTTTCTCCATACAGCTCTATTTGTGTTCTAGTAACTATTCCCTCTCCTTAGCCTTCAGTCAAGACCCAGGATTTTAGACCATCCTTTGTTGGTTTTGCTAAAGTCTGACTGCATTTCTGTAGACAGTCCATTATTAAAATCTCTCTTCAGTTTCATAGTTTGAATAATTTGCACCCATGTGCTTCCTGCTGGGATCCTGACTGAGACAGTAGTGGAGATAAGGGGTG
Source organism: Elephas maximus indicus (assembly GCF_024166365.1). NCBI lineage: Eukaryota > Metazoa > Chordata > Mammalia > Proboscidea > Elephantidae > Elephas > Elephas maximus. Next base: position 30,222,180 of record NC_064835.1, on the reverse strand, counting down.
CCTCCAAGAACCCAACCCTCAAATGTGAGTTGGGATATGGATTTGAGGAGCACATGGATAAAATCCCTGCAAGATGGAAATGGGACACTGGTTATCAGTCATTAGGATTATTCAAATGCATTGAGTGGTGGCACAGAACAGGTAGAGATCAAGTGGCTGTGGGACTTAGACTATTATGACAATGGTGATCCTAAAGTTATAGGGTCAAATAACTCTGTTTCTGATGGCCATAGAGAGAACACACAGTGGAAAGGACAAAGTGATGTCCTTCAATTTCCAGCTTAGTACTGGTGTGGAAAATCAGAAGACCTCCATGACAGCTTTGAAAGAGGCCCTCATCCCTGTAGTTGCAGGGCAGACATGACTGAGCAGGGTCACAGTAGCAATTAAATACTAAAATCTGCCAGGTATCTTATGCCAAGGTAAGGGCACTGGCAGGCAGAGTGGAACCCCATCAAGTGAGAAGGGAACATTTGGGCAGATGAATCAGAAGAGGCTGAGAACTCAATCCCCAAATCCCTCTGAAGCTCCCTTATCAGCAGAGACAGCTACCCTCATTCCATCCTTATATAACAAATTGCCTTCCCCTGTATAAAAAACTTTGGTGACTTACATGAGGCAATGGCTTTACAGGGCAATACTGGTTCTCCTGAGGAACCCCCCCTCTTGCCATCACCACCACCCTTCATTGCTTCCAGGACTATAATAAGAGTTAGATACCAGAGAGAGTAGTATAAGGCCTGATCTTGGAGGGCTTAGCCGTTACACAGAAAGAGTCGCAGGACTTCACCTATTTTTATTGGCAGAGTGTGTAAAGAACATATGGTAGAAGATTTTAAGGGTAGATCAAGGTTGCCATTGATGATGTCATCTATCTACAGAATATTATAACTCCTCTCAGGTGTCCTTCTCCCTATAGCTCCTCCCTCGGCATTTCAGTTACTGCTCAGTCCCCTTGCCCCATTCAGGCTCTGGGATGGTAATGTCACAGTGTATTGCATTGTCCCTTGCTGACTCCCTTTAACCTGCCCACAACTTTGAGCTTCCCTTAATTATCCTGAGTGTGCTGTTTCCCTCCAGGACCCAAATCAATACACTTTCTAGTTTCCATATTGTTTTGCCATTGTGCTTTTTACTGATACCATTCCCACTACCCAGAATTCCTTTTCTACTCACCCTTCAAAGACCAACTCAATAGCTTTTAAAGCCCCCTATTCCAAAAGGTGGTCTCAGAAGTCATATAGCCCTTTCGACATCCCTCTTTTATATTTCTTAGCAATTTCTTCCTACATTGTTACTGTTTCTGGATGTGATGTATCTCAGTTCTCAATGTATAAGCTTTCTGAAGGCAGCGTTTATGTTTAATTCTCACTTTCATCCCAATGGACTTTGTCAAGCTGTTTGTTGTTGTTGCTGCTAGCCGCCGTCAAGTTGCCCCCCAATGCATGGTGACCTCATGAACAACAGGACCAGATCATTGCGATCTTTTGGAAGTTCGAGTGCCAGGCCCTTCTTCCTAGTCTGGCTTATTCTGGAAGCTCCACTGGAACCTGTTCAGCATCCTAGTAACACAAAAACCACCAACAGAGGTTGGGTGGTGGCTGCACTTGAGGTGCATTGACTGGAAATTGAGCCCACGTATCCTTCATGGAAGACAAGAATTCTACCCCTGAGCTACCGCTGCTGCTACCACTACTGCTTAGTAAATAATAGTAAACAACTTTAATTGAATTATTTCTATGTTTTAGATACCTTTCAAAATCCTTTACATGTATTAATTTATTCAGTCCTCCCACAACTTTCTGAGGTTATTTTTTAATGTCCATTTACAGAGAAGAAACTGAGGCACAAGTAATTTCTCAAGGTCATAGTAGACTGCAGGACAGGCTTCAAGCCCAGCATTCTGGCTACACAGCATATACTCTTAACAAGAGTACCAGGCTTCACTAGAATGAGTGGGAAGAATAATGAACATTTTAAAAGATAGATGAGTTAATTAATGATGAAGTAGATTTGAGAGTCAATAGCTGCAAAAAACCTCACAAGACGAAGCAGGACTCAGTTTCAGCCTCAAGTGTTATCACACAATCCCCACCCATGGTTTCTCTGTGACTGTGGTTTAGGTTTCAGTGTAGGCACTGATCTTTCTCACCTTGGGGCCTTAAAAGTCACCTATAGCTGGCACCGTGCATACCCTGAGGGAGATATTACATCCTGAGGAGAATCCCAATTGTATGCCCCCAGTCAGTGAGGTAAATGGCCAATTGTCTCAAACTGTAAAAAATTATTCCAATTACCAGTATATCAGATTTTTCTAAGAAAATGATGTTATTACTACTAACGGTAAATGAGAATGGAACTTTGTGCCTTTTTGAGTAGGCTTTCTTAGGGACAAAATAAAAGTTACTAACACTAAATGATGGAAGGGCCAGGCATGCCCTTCTCTTCTCTTGTCTACCTCCTCTCCCTGAAGAAAATAATTTTGTCGTGAGCATTAAATATGCTTCCTCTGCCAGTGATTCTCAAATCTATAGCTTCACCCTGACCTCTCCCCAGAAATTCAGATTCATATTTCAACTGCCTACTTGATATCTCCACATATATGTCTAATAACCATCTTAAACACAAAGTGACCCGAAGCGGAATTCTATTCTGCCTGTCATCCTTCCCCTGTAGAAATTTACTCCTCACCTCAATCCTCCCAATCAAAATAAATAGCACCACTTTGCAATCAATGGCTTAAGCTTTAAAACTAGAAGTTAGGAGGCAAAGCCAACATGGCACTATAGACAGAAGCACCATGCCATCCCTCTGCAGCAAAGACCCCAAAAACTAAGTAAAACAGATACAAACGTGGGTCCTGGAACCCTAAGCATCAAGTGATCAGATGAAAAACTAGACCAAGCACCAAATGAAAGAAAAACTGACAGAGAACAGAGAACAAGGTGAGCTATGGAGTGGACGTCACCTGATGGATAATGTTGCACAGCTTTGCCATCTTGTAGCACAGCCAGTGGCAACCATGGACAAGGAAAAGGGGAAGAGAACTTCACAGAGCTCCCAACAGGAGACAGAGCACCTGGAAACCAGAGAAACACATTTTCCCACCCTTCACAATTTTACTCTGTACGCTGCCTCTGCCACTTCCCAGTGGGCCATGGCCACTTGACTGGAGAGTCACCGGCTCACTGCCACCCCAGGCCTGCCCTGCCCCCACCAGCCAGCTCCCTCATATTTTTTTTTCTTTTAGTTCTTTTCTTTCTCCCTCCCACCTAGCCCTGTACACCGCCTCCGCCCCTTCCTGACAGACCATGTTGTGGTGCTCGGCTGCACAGGCACCAGCTCGCCCCCAAATCAGGCCAGCCCTGTCTCCACCACCTGGCTCCTTCTGGGCCATTTTTTTCTGTCTCTTTCCCTTCTTTCCTTTTCTTTGGTCCTTCTACCTAGACCCATGCACTGCTTCTGCCCCTTCCCAATGGGCCATGCCACACTTCTCAACTAGAGAACCACAGGCAAATGGCCTCCCCAGGTCTGCCCCGCCCACACCCATTAGCTTCTGCCACCTGTCATTTTTTTCTCTTTCCTCTGTTTGCTTTTTTCCCTTTCTGTCTCCCACCTAGGCCATACGCCACCTCCCCCCAATCTTACCGGGCCAGCTAGAGAACCGCCTGCCCACAGCTGCCCCGGGTCCATTTTTTTCTTCTCTTTCCCTTTCTTTCTTCCTCCAACCAGCCCTGTGTGCCTGTGCTCCTTCCTGATGAGCCATGCCACTCAGTGAGAGAGACACCAGCTCACCACTACTCCAAGTCTGCCCCTCCCTCACCAGCCAGCTCCCTCAGCACCATTTTTTTTTCTCTCTCATTCCCCTTCTTCCTTTTCTTTCTCCCTTCCACCTAGTCCCATGCACCACCTCTGCCTCTTCCTGACAGACCATGCCATGGTGCTTGACTGGAGAGGCACCAGCTCACCCATACCCCAGGCCCACCCCACTTCCACTAGCCAGCTCCAGCTGTGCCATTTTTTTTTCTCTCTTTCCTTTCCTTCCTTTTCTTTCTCCCTCCCAACTAGCCCCATGCACTGCTCCTGTCACTTCCCAACAGGTCGTGCCATGCCACTCAGTTAGACAGCCACTGGCCTTCAGCCACCCAGGGGTCCACCCCGCCCCCAACCAATGGCTTCTGCTATGCCACCACTTTTTTCTTTACTTTCTCTCTCTTCTTTCTTTTCTTTCTCCTCAACTCGATGGCACTAGTTTGTTTTTTCCCACCTAACTCTGCACATCATGCCCCCTCCTTTCCAACCTGCCCTTGGGTTTGCCCTGCCCTACTCACCAGCCTCCTGGTGCCTTTTTTTTCTCTCTCTCTCTCTTCCTTTTCCTTCTCCCTTGGACCTAACCCCATATGCCACCTCACCCCTGTGCTGCTGGACCCCATTGTGCCACTGAAGCTGGAGAGCCTCTGGCCTGCCTCTGTCCCAGATCCACCCTGCCCCCACTGTGCTGTCATCTATTTTATTTTTATCTTTTCTTCCTTTTACTTTATTTTCTTTCTTTTCTCTCTACCTCCCACCTAGCCTCATATTCTACCACCCCCCCTTTCCCACAGGCCCTAGGTCCAACTCAGCCCCCATTCATCAGCTACCCTTTTTTTAAAACCTTTTTCTCTCCCTTCTATTTTCTTTTCTTTCTTCTGCCCATCTAGCTCTGTACACCACCCTTCCTTCTCACTAGCCCTTGATGTGTCACTGTAGCTATAGCATTCCCAGTGCTCAGGCCATATGCCACACTGGGCTTGCACTGCCTCCTCCCCACCACTTGACCAGTTGCTGAATGGTGGGAAGTGAATCTGCACCATTTCTCATCTGACACCCCTACCTAACTGGTAAGGAGCTGTGAAAGTTCCCACATTCCTGGACCAACATTAGGAGACAGCACCTGCCCAGCTTGCCTTCAGCCATATTTTGCCAAAACAATGTACAGCAAAGCAGGCTTGCCCTGCCTGTTACTGCCCTGGCAACCTGGCAATCTCAACCTCAAGGTGGCAAGAACTATCAAGCTCACAGACGAGCATGCAGCAAAACACGCCTGGTGCACCCACCCTGACACATCAAAACAACACAAAAAAGCAGGATGAAACAAATGAACATGCAATTAATAAATAAAGACTACATTAATGTTCAAAGACAGCAGACAATATCAAAACACATAAATAAGCAGGATGAGATGGCTCCAGCAATTGACCAAAATAAAGAATCAGATGACCTTCTGTTAGAAGAAAATGCAGTGGAACTATCTGATACAGAATTCAAAAGGTTAATATTTAGGGCTGTCCAAGAGATTAGGAAAGAGATCAAGGAAAACACAGACAAAACTAAGAAAAAATAGACAAAATCATGAAAAACACAGACAAAACTCATGAAAACAGCCAAAATCAAGAAAACACAGATAAAGCAATAGAAGAATTCAGGAAAATAATACAAGAACAAAATGTTAAAATAAAGAAAAAATCAGAAATCATACAAAAAAAAGCAACTAGAAATCCAAAAGATAAACAACAAAATTTCAGAAATAGGCAACTTAACGGAAAGTTTTAGGAGGAAATTTGGAAGAATGGAAGACAGAATCAGGGACATTTAAGACAAATCAATGGATGCCACTTTGAGGAAAAATCAGTTAAAGAATGAAGAAACATAAGAATTATGTGAGACACAATCAAGAGCAAAATTTTGCATGATTGAAGTTCCACAACAGGAGGAGAAAATGGAAACTACGGAAAAAATTGTTGAAGATTTACTGGCAGAAAACTTCCTAAATATCGTGAAAGATGAAAAGCAGAGCATCCTGGAAGCTTAACAAAGCCCATATAACCAAAACCAAAGCTTGTTGCTATAGAGTCAATTTGACTCATAGTGACCCTATAGGACAGAATAGAGCTGCCCCATAGGGTTTTCAAGGAGCACCTAGTGGATTTGAACTGCTGAACTTTCCGTTAGCAGCTGTAGATCTTAACCACTATGCCCCAAAAGAAAGTCACCAAGACACATCATAATCACACTTGCCAAAACCAAAAACAAAGAAAGAATTCCGAGAGCAGCTCAAAAAAAAAAAAAAAGAAAGAAAGAAAAGTCACTTACAAAGGGCAAAAAATAAGACTAATCTCTAATTCCTCGGCAGAAACTATGCAGGCAAGAAGACAGTGGGATGACATATATAAAGCCTTGAAAGAAAAAAAAATGCTAACCAAGAATCATATATCCTGCAAAATGCTCTCTCAAATACAAAGGTGAAATTAGAACATTTCCAGATAAACAGAAATTAAGAGAATTTGCAAAAACCAAACTGAACTTACAAGAATTATTAAAGGTAGTCCTTCAGTAAAAGAACCAACAACATCAGACAACAGCTGGAGTTGGACACAGGACATCATCAGCCAGATACTAACCTAGATAAAGAATTCTCAATAATAAAACTAAATTAAAAGACTTAAAACAGGGAAACAGAGACATCAATCTGTAAATGACAAGAACATAAAAACAATAAAAGGGAGAATAAATGGTGGAGGTATAGAACTTTCAAATACAGAGGAAATCAAGGAAATATCAAGTAATAAAAGACTGGTTCACACTTAGGAATATATGCATGAATTTCAAGGTAACCACAAAGAAACTTAACAAACCTACTCATCAAAATAAAAAACGAAGAAAAGCATAAAGATTCAGTAACACAAAATGTACAGTAACAAAAAAAAAGAAAATTCACAAAGGGAACTCAACACCAGAGAGTAAGAGGAACAAAGAAAACATCAGCAGCACACACACCAAAAAAGCACAACAATAAGACAGAAAAAACCTATAAATAATCACACTTAATGTAAATGGTTTAAATACACCTGTAAAGAGAGAGTGGCAGAATGAATTAAAAAAAAAAAAAAAAAAACCATCAACATGCTGCCTATGAGACACATGTCTTAGACACAAAGACTAAATTTATTAAAAATCAAAGATATAAAATATATATCCAACAAACAGTAACCATAAGAGGGCAGGAGTGCCTATATTAATCTCAAATAAAATACACTTTAAGTCAAAATAAACAATAAAAGACAAGGAAGAACATTATATAATGATTAAAAGGACAGCCCACTAAGAAGACATAACCTTAATAAATACCTACACATCCAGCGACAGTATTGCAAAATACATAAAACAAACTCAAACAGCATTTAAAAGAGAAATAGACAGTTCCACAATAATAGTAGGAGACTTCGGCACACCACTCTTAGTAAAGGACAGAACATCTAGAAAGAAACCCAACAGAGATACAGAAGATCTAAAGCCAAAATCAACCAACTGGAACTTATATACATACATAGAACACTCCACCAAACAACAGCAAAGTACACATTCTTTTCCAATGTTCATCAATCATTCTTCAGAATAGACCACATTTTAGGCCACAAAGCAGCCCTCAATAAAATCCAAAACATTGAAATAATACAAAGCATTCTCTGATTACAATGCCATCTTAGCAGAAATCAAAAACAGGAAAACCAAAAATAAACAATCAAAAACATGGAAACTGAATAACGCCTTGCTGAAAAACAACTGGGTAATAGAAGAAATCAAAGAGGGGGAAAAAAAATCCTAGAATCAAAAGAGAATGAAAATATATCATACCAAAACCTCTGGCACACAGCAAAGGCAGTGTTCAGAGGTCAATGTACAGCAATACATGTGCATATCAAAAAAGAATGGGCTAAAATCAAAGTGTTAGCCCTAAAACTACAACAAATAGAAAGACAACAGCAAAAGGAGCCCACAGGCACCAGAAGAAAGGAAATACTAAAGATTAGAGGAGAAATAAATGAAACAGAGAAACAATAGAAAGAATCGACAAGACTAAAAGTTGGTTCTCTGAAAGGATCAAAAAAATTGACAAATCATTGGCCAAACTGACAAAAGAAAAACAGCAGATGAAACAAATAAAAGATGGGCAACGTTACAATAGACCCAACTGAAATACAAAGGATAATAACAGAATACTATGAAAAATTGTACCAAAATAATTCAAAATGGATCAAAGACCTAGATATAAAACCTAAAACTATAAAGATCATGGAAGAAAAATAGGGACAATGCTAGGAGCCTCAATATATGGCATAAATAGGATACAAACCATAACTAACAGTGCACAATACCAGAAGAAAACTAGATAACTAGAAGCTTCTAAAAATTAAACACTTATGCTCATCAAATACTTCACCAAAAGAGTGAAAAGCAAACCTACAGACTGGGGAAAAAAAAATTTGGCTATGACATATCTGACAAAGGTCTAATCTCTAAAATCTATAGGGAAATCCAGCAACTCTACAACAAAAAGAAATAATCCAATTTAAAAATGGGCAAAGAATATCAACAGACACTTCACCAAAAAAGACATTCACGCAGCTAACAGACACATGAGGAAATGCTCTCGATCACTAGTCGTTAGAGAAATGCAAATCAAAACTACACCCGGGCTTTACTGGCACAAATCAAAAAAACAGAAAATAACAAATGTTGGAGAGGCTGCTAGGAGATTGGAACTCTTATGCACTGCTGGTGGGAATGCAAAATGGTACAACCATGTTGGAAAACGATATGGTGCTTCCTTAAAAAGCTAGAAATACCATATGATCCAGGAAGCCCACTCCTAGGAATATATCCTAGAGAAATAAAAGCTGTCACATTAATAAACATATGCACACCCATGTTCACTGCAGCGTTATTCACAATAGCAAAAAGATGGAAACAACCTAAGTGCCCATCAACAGATGAATTGATAAACAATGGCACATACACACAATGGAATACTACCCAACGATATATAACAATGATGCATCTGGGAAATATCTCACAACATGGCTGAATGTGGAAGACATTATACTGAGTGAAATAAGTCAGTCACAAAAGGACAAACACTGTATGAGATCACTATTATAAAAACTCATGAAAAGCTTTACACATGGAAAGAAACACTATTTGATGGTTACAAGGGAGGGGGGTTTGGGGAGGGGAAATGGTAAACTAGATAGTAGATAAGTGTTAACTTTGGTGAAGGGAAAGACATGATAAAATATAGAAGAAGTCAGCACGACCTGACCAAGGCAAAGTCACAGAAGCCTTCATAGACACATCCAAATACCCTGAGGGACTGAGTTACTGGGACTGAAGGCTGGGGACCACGGTCACAGGGGTCATTTAAGTCAATTGGCATAACAAAGTTCATAAAGAAAATGTTCTACATCCAACTTTGGTGAGTAGCACCTGGGGTCTTAAAAGCTTGTGAGAGACCATGTAAGATACAGCTACTCGTCCCATCCAGTCAGGAGCAAAGGAAAATGAAAAAAGTCAAAAACCCAAAGTAAATATTAGTCCAAAGGACTAATGCACCACATGAGCCACAGCCTCCACAGCCTGAGCCCTGAAGAACTAGATGGTGCCTGGTTACCACCACCAACCTGTCCTACAAGGATCAAGGTACAGGGTCCCAGACAGAGCAGGAGAAAAATGTATAACAAAATTCAAATTCACCACCACCAACAACAAAAACGACCAGACTTACTGGTCTGACAAAGGCTGTAAGAACCCTGGACACCCTGCTAACTCAGAACTGAAGCCACTCACAAAGTTCACCCTTCAGTCAAAAATTAGACAGGTCTATACACCAAGCAAAAGTTGGAAACAAAGGAGAAGGATTGGTAGTTGGAAGATATGGCCTTGGTGATAGAAAAAATGCTATAAATCACATAATAGAATTTTGCAAGACCAACAACTCCTTCACTGCAAATACCTTTTTTCACCAACATAGATGGCAACTATACACGTGAACCTCACCAGATGGAATACAGAGGGATCAAACTGACTACATCTGTGGGAAAAGACTATGGAAAAACTCAGTATCATCAGTCAGAACAAGGCCAGGGGCCGACTGTGGAACAGATCATCAATTGCTCCCATGCAAGTTCAAGTTCAAACTGAAGACAATTAGAACAAGTCCACAAGAGCCAAAGTACGACCTTGAGTATATCCCACCTGAATTTAGAGACCACCTCAAGAATAGATTTGACACATTGAATGGTAATGACTGAAGACCAAAAAAGTTGTGTAATGACATCAAGGACATCATACATGATGAAAGAAAGAGGTCATTAAAAAGACAGGAAAGAAAGAAAAGACCAAAATAGATGTCAGAAGAGACTCTGAAACTTGCTCTTGAACATAGAGTGGCTAAAGCAAAAGGAAAAAACGATGACGTAAAAGAGTTGAACAGACGATTTCAAAGGGTGGTGTGAGAAGACAAAGTAAAGTATTATAATGATATGTGCAAAGACCTGGAGATGGAAAACCAAAATGGAAGAACCCACTCAGCATTTCTCATGCTGAAAGACCTGAAGAAAAAATTCAAGCCTCGAGTTGCAATATTGAAGGATTCTATGGGGAAAATATTAAGCAACTCAGGATGCGTCAAAAGAAGATGGAAGGAATATACAGAGTCACAATACCAAGAAGAATTGGTCGAAGTTTAGCCATTTCAGGAGGTACCATATGAGCAGGAACCAACGGTACTGAAGGAAGAAGTCCAAGCTGCACTGAAGGCATTGGCGAAAAACAAAGCTCCAGGAATTGACGGAGTATCAGTTGAGATGTTTCAACAAACAGATAAACAGTGCTGGAAGCACTTACTCATTTAAGCCAAGAAATCTGGAAAACAGCTACTTGGCCAACCAACTGGAAGAGATCTACATTTATGCCTATTCCCAAGAAAGAGGATGCCACTGAATGTGGAAATTATCGAACAATATCATTAATATCACACCCAAGTAAAGTTTTGCTGAAGATCATTCAAGAGCAGCTGCAGCAGTAAATCAACAGGGAACTGCAGGATTCAGAAGAGGGGGAGGTGCCAAGGAGATCATTGTTGATATCAAATGGATCCTGGCTGAAAGCAGAGACTACCAGAAAGATGTTTACCTGTGTTTTATTGACTGTGCAAAGGCGTTCGACTGTGTGGATCACAACAACTATGGGTAACGCAGCGAAAAGTGGGAATTCCAGAACACTTAATTGTGCTCATGAGGAACCTGTACATAGGTCAAGAGGCAGTCGTTCAAACAGAATAAGGGGATACTGTTTGGTTTAAAGTCTGGAAAGGTGTGCATCAGGGTTGTATCCTTTCACCATGCCTATTCAATCTGTATGCTGAGCAAATAATCCGAGAAAAAAAAAATTTCTTTTTTTTTTAAGAAGCTGGACTATATGAAGAAGAAAGGAGTATCAGGATTGGGGGAAGAATCATTAACCACTCGCGTTATGCAGATGACACAACTTTGCTTGCTGAAAGTGAAGGGGACTTGTAGCACTTGCTGAAGAAGATCAAAGACCACAGCCTTCAGTATGGATTGCACCTCAACATGAAGAAAACAAAAATCCTCACAACTGGACCCATAAGCTGCATCATGATAAACAGGGAAATGGTGGAAGTTGTCAAGGATTTCATTTTACTTGGATCCATAATCAACACCCATGAAAGCAGCAGTCAAGAAATCAAAAGACACATTGCATTGGGCAAATTGGTTACGAAAGAAAGACCTCTTTAAAGTGTTAAAAAGCAAAGATGTTGCCTTGAGGACTAAGGTGCGCCTGACCCAAACCATATGCAAGTCCTTTCTTCTCCATTCCCAAAATGTACCTAAAATTCTACTACCATCAGTTTATCTAATCCACCTTCATTTCTCTCCTGGGCTACTGTACCAACCGTTTGCTATCAAGTTGATTCCCACGCGTAGTAACTGCATGTGTGTCAGAATAGAACTGCGTGCTCCATAGGGCTTTCAGGTAGCAGCTGTGAGTGTGAACCATTTGCACCACTCAGGGTCTCCACTGACCTACTGTAGTGACTCCTAACTGGTCTCTCTGCTTCCATTCTTGCCTCTTACAGTCCATTCTTGACACACAGAAGCCAAAAATAAAATTTAAAACCTAAAACATATCACAGCACTCACCTGCCTAAAGTCCTCCAAAGGTCTGCCTTTGAATTTAGAATATAATCCAAATTCCTTGTGCTGTTTTACAAAACCCTACGTAATTTGGCCCCATCTAACTCATATAGTTTGCCTCTTAGCATTTCTTTCCCCTTGTCCATCACACTAACTCTTACTATTCCTCAAACATAACAAGCTCATCATTGCTTTAGGGTCTTTACACTAAGTGTTCCCTTTGCCCAATGCCCCTGGATTATCACATGCTGGCTCCTTTATATTAATCAGATATTAGCTCAAACATCTCTTCTCAAAGAAGCCTCCATTGATCACTCAAGCTAAAATGACTACCTACTTACTCATTTAATTAATTTTGTTAACTCCGTAACACTTGCCACTATCAGTTATTTTTTCTTTCTTTCTTTGCTTATTATCTGTCTCCAAGGTAGAATGAAAGCCACTGTGAATAGAGAACACTTCCCTCTTATTAAGTGTTTTCCCCACAATATAAAACACTGTTTAATACATAGAAAACTCTCAATATATGTGTACTCAGTGTTGCTTGTTGAGTGCATTTTTATTTTTGTTAAACCACTTGTCCAAATGGAGTTCATATTTACTTATGTTTAATTGTACATTCCAGCTTCATTGGGCTACTAGCCTGGGAACAAACAGTAAGTTAAGATCCAGTGTAAGGCATTATTCATAACAGCCAAATGTGGAAACAACCCAAATATCCATGAACTAGATAAATAAAATGTAGTATGTCCATACAATTAAATATTATTCATTTATAAAAAGGAATGAAGTACTGACACATTGTACAATACGGATAAACTTCAAAAACCTGATAAATGAAAGAAATCAGATACAAAGGACCACATAATGTATGATTCTACTCATATTAAACGCCCAAACAAAAACCAAACCTATTGCCATCGAGTCTATTCCACCTCATAGCGACCCTATAGGACAGAGTAGAACTGTCCGATAGGGTTTCCAAGGAATGGCTGGTGGATTTAAACTGCCAACCTTTTGGTTACCAGGTGAACTCTTAACCACTGTGCCACTGGGTAATTCTATAGAAAGAGAAATTAGATCAGTGTTTGTCTGGGGTGGGAGTGGAAACAAGTATTAACTATAAATGGACATGAGAAATCTTGTCAAGACGATGAAAATGTTCTAAAACTTGATTATGTTGAGGATTGTACAACTTGGTAAATTTACAAAACATCATTTAATTGTACACTTAAAATGGGTAAGTTTTATGATACATAAATTATACTTCAATGAAGTTTTTAAAAATTAAAAAGAAACATTACTTGTATATCCACGCCTCCCCCCCCAAAAAAAAAACCCACGGGGAAAGTGATTGAAAATCACTCCCAAGTAATGCCTGCTTTGGAATATGAATTCCTTCCTATATTTCAAAAAATACATAAATAAAAACGTTTGGTTTAGTCAAGAATCTACAGCTTTCTCCATTTCCAGTGGTATCATGCTTATCAACGTTTTTTCAGTTTTTCCCTTTCACTGACATTTGGCAGCTCTATTAATGTAACATAAACACAGAGTAATGAGTTTCGGTTGCCATTTATAAGTCCCACAGAAAGAGCAAAAGATTTCCAGACAGAGGGAGTTTGAAGGAATGGCATATATAAATATTTCTTACTCTAATAAGAGGGTAAGACGTCATCTTACATACTTACATACTTTGGACATGTTGTCAGGAGGGATCAGTCCCTAGAGAAGGACATCATGCTTGGCAGAGTACAGGGTTAGCGGAAAAGAGGAAGACCCTGAATGAGGTGGATTGACACAGTGGCTGCAACAGTGAGCTCAAGCATAACAATGATTGTAAGGACGGCTCAGGACCGGGCAGTGTTTCGTTCTGTTGTGCATAGTGTCGCTATGAGTCGGAACCGATTTGACGGCACCTAACAACAACAACAATAAAAGAGTATGAAAGATTCTTAGTGGGTATTATGCACCTGGTATGTAGCATTCTTATTTTTTTTAATTCATAAAATAGTATTTTCTTTTTTTTTTAATAATTTTTATTGTTCCTTAAGTGAAAGTTTACAAATCAAGTCAGTCTGTCACATATAAACTTATATACACCTTACTACATACTCCCATTTACTCTCCCCCAAATGAATCAGCCCGCTCCCTCCATCCAGTCTCTCCTTTCGTGGCCGTTTTGCCAGATTCTAACCCTTTCTACCCACCCATCACCCCTCCAGACAGGAGATGCCAACACAGTCTCAAGTGTTCACCTGATACAAGTAGCTCACTCTTCATCAGCATCTCTCTTCAACCCATTGTCCAGTCCCTTCCATGTCTGATGAGTTCTCTTCGGGAATGTTTCCTGTCCTGGGCCAACAGAAGGTTTGGGGGCCATGACCACCAGAGTCCTTCCAGTCTCAGTCAGACCATTAAGTCTGGTCTTATGAGAATTTGGGGTCTGCATCCCACTGTTCTCCTACTCCCTCAGGGGTTCTCTGTTGTGCTCCCTGTCAGGGCAGTCATCTGTTGTGGCCGGGCACCATCTAGTTCTTCTGGTCTCAGGATGATGTAAGTCTCTAGTTCATGTGGCCCTTTCTGTCTCTTGGGCTCATAGTTATTGTATGACCTTGGTGTTCTTCATTCTCCTTTGATCCAGGTGGGTTGAGACCAATTGATGCATCTTAGATGGCCGCTTGTTACCATTTAAGACCCCAGACTCCACTTTTCAAAGTGGGATGCAGAATGTTTTCTTAATAGAATTTATTTTGCCAAGTGACTTAGAAGTCCCCTTAAGCCATAGTCCCCAAACCCCCGACCTTGCTCCGCTGACCTTCGAAAAATTCAGTTTATCAGGGAAACTTCTTTGCTTTTGGTCCAGTCCAGTTGAGCTGACCTTCCATGTATTGAGTATTATCCTTCTCTTCACCAAAAGTAGTTCTTATCTACTATCTAATCAGTAAATAACCCTCTCTCACCCTCCCTCCCTCCCCGGTCTCGTAACCACAAAAGAATGTATTCTTCTCAGTTTACACTATTTCTCAAGATCTTATAATAGTGGTCCTATACAATATTTGTCCTTTTGCACCTGACTAATTTCACTCAGCATAATGCCTTCCAGGTTCCTCCATGTTATGAAATGTTTCACAGATTCGTCACTGTTCTTTATTGACACGTAGTATTCCATTGTGTGAATGTACCATAATTTATTTATCCATTGATCCATTGATGGACACCTTGGTTGCTTCCAGCTTTTTGCTATTGTAAATAGTGCTGCAATAAATATGGGTGTGCATATATCTGTTTGTGTAAAGGCTCTTATTTCTCTAGGATATATTCCAAGGAGTGGAATTTCTGGGCTGTATGGTAGTTCTATTTCTCACTTTTTAAGAAAACGCCAGATAGATTTCCAAAGTGGCTTACCATTTTACATTCCCACCAGCAGTGTATAAGAGTTCCAATCTCTCTGCAGCCTCTCCAACATTTATTATTTTGTGTTTTTTGGATTAATGCCAGCCTTGTTGGAGTGAGATGGAATCTCATCGTAGCTTTAATTTACATTTCTCTAATGGCTAATGATCGAGAGCATTTTCTCATGTATCTGTTAGCCACCTGAATATCTTCTTTAGTGAAGTGTGTGTTCATACCCTTTGCCCAATTTTTAATTGGGTTGTTGGTCTTTTTCTGGTTGAGTTTTTACAGAATCATATAGATTTTAGAGATCAGGCGCTGGTCGGAGATGTCATAGCTGAAAATTTTTTCCCAATCTGTAGGTGGTCTTTTTACTCTTTTGGTGAAGTCTTTAGATGAGCATAGGTGTTTGATTTTTAAAAAAAAAAAACAAAAAAACCTACTGCCATCGATTTTTTTTTAGGAGCTCCCAATTATCTGGTTTCTCTTCATCATTTTTAGTAGTGTTTTGTATTCTGTTTATGCCTTGTATTAGGGCTGCTAACGTTGTCCCTATTTTTTCTTCCATGATCTTTATCGTTTTAGTCTTTATGTTTAGGTCTTTGATCCACTTGGAGTTAGTTTTTGTGCATGGTGTGAGGTATGGGTCCTGTTTCATTTTTTTGCAAATGGATATCCAGTTATGCCAGCACCATTTGTTAAAAAGACTATCTTTTCCCCAATTAACTGACACTGGGCCTTTGTCAAATATCGGCTGCTCATATGTGGATGGATTTATATCTGGGTTCTCGATTCTGTTCCATTGGTCTATGTGCCTGTTGTTGTACCAGTACCAGGCTGTTTTGACTACTGTGGCTTTATAATAGGTTCTAAAATCAGGTAGAGTGAGACCTCCCACTTTCTTCTTTTTTTTCAGTAATGCTTTAAAAAAAAAAAAAAAAATTTTTTTTTTTTTATTATGTTGAGGAATTTTCCTTCAATCCCTATTTTGCTGAGAGTTTTTATCATGAATGGGTGTTGGGCTTTGTCAAATGCCTTCTCTGTATCAATTGATAAGATCGTGTGGTTTTTGTCTTTTGTTTTATTTATATGGTGGATTACATTAATGGTTTTTCTAATATTAAACCGGCCTTGTATACCTGGTATAAATCCCACTTGGTTGTGGTGGATTATTTTTTTCATATGTTGTTGAATTCTATTGGCTAGAATTTTGTTGAGGATTTTTGCATCTATGTTCATGAGGGATATAGGTATGTAATTTTCCCTTTTTGTGGTGTCTTTACCTGGTTTTGGTATCAGGGATATGTTGGCTTCATAGAATGAGTTAGGTAGTATTCCATCCTTTTCTATGCTTTGAAATACCTTTAGTAGTAGTGGTGTTAACTCTTCTCTGAAAGTTTGGTAGAACTCTGCAGTGAAGCTGTCCGGGCCAGGGCTTTTTTTTCTTGGGAGTTTTTTGATTACCTTTTCAATCTCTTTTTTTGTTATGGGTCTATTTAGTTGTTCTACTTCTGATTGTGTTAGCTTAGGTAGGTAGTGTTTTTCCAGGAATTCATCCATTTCTTCTAGGTTTGCAAATTTGTTAGATATGATTCTTTTAATTTCAGTTGGGTCTGTTGTGATATGGCCCATCTCGTTTCTTATTCGGGTTATTTGTTTCCTTTCCTGTATTTCTTTAGCCAGTCTGGCCAACGGTTTACCAATTTTGTTAATTTTTTCAAAGAACCAGCTTTTGGCTTTGTTAATTCTTTCAATTGTTTTTCTGTTCTCTAATTCATTTAGTTCAGCTCTAATTTTTATTATTTGTTTTCTTCTGGTGCCTGATGGATTCTTTTTTTGTTCGCTTTCAATTTGTTCAAGTTGTAGGGACAGTTCTCTGATTTTGGCTCTTTCTTCTTTATGCATGTGTGCATTTATTGATATAAATTGACCTCTGAGTGCTGCTTTTGCTGTGTCCCAGAGGTTTTGATAGGAAGTGTTTTCATTCTTGTTGCATTCTGTGAATTTCTTTATTCCCTCCTTAATGTCTTCTATAACCAAGTCTTTTTTGAGCAGGGTGTTGTTCAGTTTCCAAGTATTTGATTTCTTTTCCCTGATTTTTCTGTTATTGGTTTCCACTTTTATGGCCTTGTGGTCTGAGAAAATGCTTTGTAATATTTCGATGTTTTGGATTCTGCAAAGGTTTGTTTTATGACCTAATATGTGGTCTATTCTAGAGAATGTTCCATGTGCACTAGAAAAAAAAAGCATACTTTGCAGCTGTTGGGTGGAGTGCTCTGTATAAGTGTATGAGGTCAAGTTGTTTGACTGTAGCAATTAGATCTTCCATGTCTCTAATGAGCTTCTTACTGGAAGTCCTGTCCTTCTCCGAAAGTGGTGTGTTGAAGTCTCCTACTATAATTGTGGAGGTGTCTATCTCACTTTTCAGTTCTGTTAAAGTTTGTTTTATGTACCTTGCAGCCCTGTCATTGGGTGCATAAATATTTAATATGGTTATATCTTCCTGGTCAATTTTCCCTTTAATCATTATGTAGTGTCCTTCTTCATCCTTTGTGGTGGATTTAACTTTAAAGTCTGTTTTGTCAGAAATTAATACTGCCACTCCTGCTCTTTTTTGATTGTTGTTTGCTTGATATATTTTTTCCATCCCTTGAGTTTTAGTTTGTTTTTGTCTCTAAGTCTGAGGTGTGTCTCTTGTAGGCAGCATATATACACATCTTGTTTCTTTATCCAGTCTGAGACTCTCTGCCTCTTTATTGGTGCATTTAGTCCATTTACATTCAGCATAATTATAGATAAGTAAGTGTTTAGTGCTGTCATTTTGATGCCTTTTTGTGTGTGTTGTTGACAATTTCATTTTTCCACTTACTTTTTTGTGCTGAGATGTTTTTCTTTGTAAATCGTGTGTTCCTCATTTTCATAGTAGTTGAATTAATGTTTGCTGAGTCGTTATGTTTTTCTTGGTTTTTATTTTGAGTTATGGAATTGTTAGGCCTCTTTTTGGTTACCTTAATATTTACCCCTATTTTTATAAATAAAAACCTAACTTGTATCATCCTATATTGCCTTGTTTTCCTCTCCATATGGAAGTTCTATGCCTCCTGTATTAGTCCTCCTTTTGATTATTGTGATCTTTTACATAATGACTTCAATGATTCCCTGTTTTGAGTATTTTTTTCTTTTTAAAATTAATCTTAATTTGTTTTTGTGATTTCCCTATTTGAATTGATATCAGGATGTTCTGTTCTGTGACCTTGTGTTGTGTTGCTATCTGATATTATTGATTTTCTGACCAATTTCCTTTAGTAAATTCTTGTAGCTTTGGTTTGGTTTTTGCAAATTCTCTAAGCTTGTGTTTATCTGTAAATGTTTTAATTTCACCTTCATATTTTAGAGAGAGTTTTGCTGGATATATGATCCTTGGCTGGCAGTTTTTCTCCTTCAGTGCTCTATATATGTCATCCCATTGCCTTCTTGACTGCATGGTTTCTGCTGAGTAGTCTGAACTTATTCTTATTGATTCTCCTTTGTAGGGGACCTTTCTTTTCTCCCTGGCTCCTTTTAAAATTTTCTCTTTATCTTTGGTTTTGGCAAGTTTGATGATAATATGTCTTGGTGATTTTCTTTGTGGATCAATCTTATATGGGGTTCGATGAGCATCTTGGATAGATATCTTTTCATCTTTCATGATGTCAGGGAAGTTTTCTGCCAACAGATCTTCAACTATTCTCTCTGTATTTTCTGTTATCCCTCCCTGTTCTGGAACTCCAGTCACACGTAAGTTATTCTTCTTAATAGAGTCCCACATGATTTTTAGGGTTTCTTCATTTTTTTTAAGTCTTTTATGTGATTTTTCTTCAACTATATTGGTGTCAATTGCCTTATCCTCCACCTCCCCCACTCTGCATTCCAATTCCTTGATTCTGCTCTTCTGACTTCCTGTTGTCTAATTCTGTAATTTTACTGTTAATCTTTTGGATTTCTGAATGCTGTCTCTCTATGGATTCTTGCAGCTTATTAATTTTTCCACTATGTTCTTGAATAATCTTTTTGATTTCTTCAACTGCTTTATCAGTGTGTTCCTTGGCTTTTTCTGCAGTTTGTCTTATTTCATTTCTGAGGTCATCCCTGATGTCTTGAAGCATTCTGTAAATTAGTTTTTTATATTCTGCATCTGGCAATTCTAGGATTGTATCTTCATGTGGGAAAGATTTTGGTTCTTTAATTTGGGGAGTTGTAGAAGCAATCATGGTCTGCTTCTTTATGTGGTTTGATATTGACTGCTGTCTCCAAGCCATCTATAAGGTATTATAATGATTTATTTTATATTTGCTCACTGAGTCTTATCTTGTTTTATTTTCGTTCAATATACATAGATGGGCTACTAGGTTGCACTTTCTTGATTGCTGTAGCCTTTGAATCACTTATGTCCTATTACCAGCTGGTTTGGGCTGTTACCAGATATATAAGCCTAAAAGTCCATTCACTATTCTTGAAGAGAATCAGATTTTAGGTCACCAAGTGTGTGGGGTAGACTGTCACCTATTCACTTAGAGGAGTAGTGGTGATAGTTTTGTGCAACAGATTCTAGTAGCAGCAGGGCGTCACACTCCAGGGGGGGCAGGATGCTGACAGCCTTCCCCCAAGTGCCAGTGAGGTAGGTGTGTCTCTATTCCAAAAGCACTTTGGTGGGTGGACTCTGCAGCTGTACCTTAGGCACCCAATGTGTGTACCTCTACAGATTGGTAGGTGTCACTATCCTCAGACCCCTTTGGCAGGAGTCTAGGTGGTTTGGATGGAGCTTCAGCCCTCAGTTCCCCATTGTGGGTCAGTGAGGCCTCTGTTTAATAGGTAGAGATATCAGACCTGGAAAACTTGTCTTTCCAGTAACTGTTTTAATTCTAAAACAATTATAGTCAGATCACTACCAGAATTGCCTTTGCATTATAATAGCCACCTTGTTCCCTGTAGGGATGAAGGCCCAGTACTGTGGATCTCATATGCTTGGCTGGAGCTGGTTCTATATTTTTATTCCAATTTTGAGAAGTTAGGGAATGATTTTTGGTCCCTGGGTTTTTAGTAGCTGCTTCTCTCAGGCCAGAAGAATGGGTTAGGGAAAGACAAAAAAACAAAAACACAGAGCACTTCACTCCCTGGCCCAGGAAATTCTAATGTTAACGAAGCCACCTGGGAAGGGAGGGGAGGGATCAGATAGATAGGAGAGAGTAGCACCCCGGAATATAGACAAAGTTACTTATCTTGCTTGGTGATGACTGTTTTATCTGAGATTTCTGAGGGGCGAGGGGCATGTAGCCTGTGTGTGCTGGCTGGGTCAAGATTGCCCCTGAGGGTCAAGCCCGAGTTCTGTGCTTGTGCTGTCTCAGAAGCCACGATCAGTTCCTCGGCTCCGAGTCCAAAGCCCAGCACCAAGTTTCCCCAGCTGGAACGCCACACACCAGGCTCCAAAACCAGTTGCTGCCTCCCGGTGACTTCTCCTCCTGTCAGCTGCATCACTGTGCTGCCTGCATGCACTGTCTGGGGTCACTTTAGGGGGTTAGGGCTGCGTCCCGTGTTTGCGCCATCTCGGGAAGCCATGCTTAGCTCCCCTGCGCCCAGTCCAAAGCCCAGCACCAAGGTTTTCTGACTGGGACACTGGCTCCAGGCTCTGAAAACAGTTGCTGCTTCCCCATGGTTGCTTTTTCTCTCATTAGCTCCGCCAGTGTGCAGCCTGCTTGCACTGACTGAGTCGCTACCAAGGTTACCCCAGGGGGCTAGGGGTTAGGGCTGTGTTCTATGCCTGCCCCGCCTCAGCAAGCCACAATCAGCCCCGCCACTCGGCACCAGGGAACCACAAGGGCTCAAGGCTGTGGGGCCAGAAGCCAGTGCCAGAGGCTGTTGCTGCTTTGGGACTCAGCTTTTTGCTTACCTGTCACTCAGGTCAACTTTTTAGATCTGTGTTTGATGGTCAGGGTTCGTAGATTGTCATGTACATGATCGATTCACTTGCTTTTCTGAGTCTTTGTTGCAACAGGGATTCGAGGTAGCTTCTACCTAGTCAGGCATCTTGGCCCCGCCCCCAAAATAGTATTTTCTTAACAAAAAATTTCAGCTGTATCTATTGTTCATTCATATAACAACATATACTGTGGTCCTACTATGAGTCAGACATTATGCTGTGGAAAGCATAATGGTGAGCCACAGGGAAAACAATGTGGCATGTTTGTTGAGTAATAAGCTGTACAGTCAAACTATTCAAGGTCAAGTCTGGACTGTACCATTTATTAACTATGTGATCAGGAGCAATTTATTTAGCTCCTCTAAACCTGTTTTCTTATCTATAAAATGGGGATGAAATATGACCTACCTAACAGGGATATTTGGAAAATAAGAAAAGGAAATATATGTGAAATTCTTATCAAAGTGTTTGGTAAACAAGCAATTTTGAAGACTGGTATTATTTCTTTCTTAAATATTTGAAAGAAAGCAGCAGTGAAACAATCTAGTTCTGGAGTTTTCTTTGTGGAATAAAAAATTTTAATTTTTTAATAAGTATAAAAAAGGCTATTAATATTTTCTATCTCATCTTGTGTCAGTATTGATAATTGTGTTTTTCATATAAATCTAATTTACTGACATAAGGTTGCTAATAATGTTCCCCTTGTGATCATTCAGTTTGTGTGTCAACTTGGCTGGGCCATGGTTCTCACTGGTTTGGCAGTTACAATGTAGTTTGGTGGTCATGTAATGATGTGATCACCTCCATAATGAGATCTGCTGTGAGTAGCCAATCAGTTGAAAGAGAGTTTCCTTGCAGGTGTGACCTGCTTCAAATGTATAAGTGGACTTTCTGGCAAGACTCATGGGCATTTGCTTGCTCTGGGTCCTGCAGCTGGCTCCTGTTCATCTGACCTTCGGTTCTTGGGACTTGAGCTAGCAGCTTATCTTCCATTTGCCTGCTGATCTTGGGATTCATGGATCTTCGCAACCTGTGAGCAAGAACCCTGCTGCCTGACTTGCCCATCTTGGGTTTGTCAGCCCCTGCAGCTACGTGAATTAGGAGAAGCCTTCAGCCTGACCCACAGGCTTGAGATGATCCAGCCTCTACCACCATGTGAGTCATTTCCTTAATATAAATCTCTCTGGGTATATATGTATATGTTTTACTGATTTTGCTTCTCTACAGAACCCAGCCTAAGACATTTATAAAGAATGGGAATTCCAGAACACAATTTAGTTGTGCTCATATGGACCCTGTACATTGACCAAGAGATGGTTATTGGAACAGAATGAGAATATACTGAATGTTTTAAATCAGGACAGGTGAGCATCAGGGTTGTATCATTTCCCCATACTTATTCAGTTTGTATGCTGAGCAAATAATCCAAGAAGCTGGATTATATGAAGAAGAATAGGGCATCGGGATTGGAGGAAGACTTATTAACAACCTGCAATATGCAGAGGACAAACAGACTTGGGACATTCTGCCCCTATAATCAAGTGAGCCATCTCCTTGATATAAATCTCTCCCTATTTTTTTTTTATGTGTATATTTGTACAACTTACTGGTTTTGCTTCTCTAGAGAAGCAAAACATTGATCATTCTTTTAATATCTATGTGAGCTATGGTGATATCCATTCTTTTTTTTTATATATTGGTGATTTGTGTTTTTTTCTCTTTTGTTCTTGATGAGTCTAGCCAGGAATGTATTAATATTTTTGATTCTCCTCAGAGAACTAACTTTTGGCTTTATTATTTTTCTTTTTTCAGTTTCCTACCTCATTTACTTCTGCTCTTATCTTTTACTTCTCTCCTTATTTTGTGTTTACTATACTCTTTTTTTTTTTTTTAGCTTCTTATGGTACAATCTTAGTCAATTGATATTATACTTTTCTTCTTTTTTTAATACAAGCAGTTTAATGTTACAAAATTCCTTCTAAGCATTGTTTCAGCTGTTTAAAAAAATCCTTATATATTGTATTTCCCCTTTCACTCAGTTATATTTTCTAATTTTCCTTGTAATTTCTTTTCTGACTCATGGACTATTCAGATACATGTTATTTAATTTCCAAATATTCAAGGTCTTCTAGATATCTTTTTGATTAATTTAATTCCACAGTAGTGAGAGAACATGTTCTATATGATTACAAAATCATTTTAAATTATTGAGACTTGATTTATGATCCAGCATATAGTCTATTTTGGAGATCACTTGAAAAGATATTATCTGCAGTTGCTGGGCATAGTAGCCTAAACATATTATTAGATCATAGCAGTTAATAGCGTTTTTCAGATATTCTATGCCTTAGTGATTTTTTTTAGTCTTCTTGTTCTATCAATAACTGAGAGGAGGGTGTTAAAATCACCATCTAAAATTATTTTTTCTCTATCTCCTTTTAATTCTGTCAATATTTAATTTTTATAAAATATTTATATTTAAATATAAAGTTTATATTTATTTTGAAGTCCAGTTATTATATGTATAAACTTTTATTTTCATTAAGTATTACTAATACATTGACCCTTATATCATTATAAAATGTGATGTTTTATCTGCTATTAATATAAAACCAAAAAACCAAACCCACTGCCCTCAAGTCGATTCCAACTCATAGCAACCCTATAGGACAGAGTAGAACTGCCCCATAGCACCTGGCAGATTTGAACTGCCGACCTTTTGGTTAGCAGCCATAGCACTTTACCACTATGCCACCAGTCAACCCATTTTCTCTTTATCTCTGTTAGAACAGTATCTGGGTTAGACTCCACTGATTGCTTTTTCTCTTGAATATGGAGCATCAGATTTTCCTATTTTGTCTTACATCTAGTAATTTTGAGTTATGTTCCAAACAGTGTATGTGATGTACTACGGAGACTGGATTCAGTTATATTGCTCCAAAGCATCTTAATGTCTTTGTTTGTTTTAATAGCCAATTAACTTGACTAGACCCAGATTCAAAGCTTGATCTCATTTTTGGTAAGTAGCTATTGAAATCTCTTTTCATTACCTTTTGCCTTAGCTTGGATTCTCAGAGTCTGTTCTGTGCAGGCATAGTTCAGAGATCAGACAGAGATTTGGGGAAAGTTTGTTTATAAAGAACATTTGGGAATCCCCTCTCTTTTTCCTTTCAAAGATTCCTCTCCTCACTTTCCCTTTTTCTGTGAATGCTTAAACTTTGTGTTCTGGCTTTTCAAGACAATATGATTGCAGTTTTCTATCCAGGTTTTTCCTGTGTCAACTTGCATACTGGGGTGTGAGCTCAGAAAAAAAAAAAAATACAACATAGAATCAGGTATGTGAGGATGAGTTGAGTGATATTTCAGAAAGTAAATTGACAAAACCTATCTGGTAGCACAGTGGTTAATAACTCAGCTGCTAACCAAAAGGTCGGCAGTTCGAATCCACCAGCCGCTCCTTGGAAGCTCTACAGGACAGTTCTACTCTGTCCTATAGGGTCGCTATGGGTTGGAATTGACTCCATGGCAATGTTGTTTGTTTGTTTTTTTGTGGGTATCAACGAATTGATAACAAGGGAGAAGCCAAAGATTTTTACACACACAGTGTTTCTCTTATCTGGAAAGCCTTCCTCCTCTTCACGCACGCATCCCAATCCAATTCATCCTTCTAGGCACATCTTAAGCCTCTTTGTCCAGTTCACCAGAATTTCTCATTTCCACAAAACATTAAGTAGATGCTGCCTTAGGTTGTGTTTATTTTTGTAGAGTACACACCTACAAGTCTCCAGGTTGATTTTAAGCTCCCCGATAGTATGAAATATACTTTATACATCTTTGTATAGTTACAGGGCCTATCACAGAGTAGGTTCTCCATAATACTTGATTGTCGTAGAGTGTCTCTGATGATAGAACAACAGGTCTGAGCCACACTATGCTTTCTTAGTGCTTGCTGAATCTCCTCACTGAATCTCCTCACAGAAGGAATCGCTGCTCTTGCTATCCAGTTTTTTGATACAGCATTGTGTTTGGTCAATGTGGCCCATTTTGAAAAGACAGAAGAAATACTGCACTGAAAAGAGAAAACTCTTTTTTGGATACTTACAGATCTGAGGAAATATATTGGATTGATAAATATGCCCCCTCTAGAATGGCCCTAGCAACTCAGTGCCTCTCTCAGATTGCAAGAAGGGGAAGGAAAGAGAAACAGTCTATAGCCATAGAGTACTCCCTTTGTCCCTTACCTGTTGCTATTGGTGCAAAGTTAATCCTGTGTAATTATTAAAAACGATACACTAGATTACAGGCATAATGTGATATGCAGCTGCTTACACCCAAAGACTTCTTAGTATAAACAACAAAATGCAAAATTATAATAAATGGAGACTATGTACCTCTGAAAAGTTCCCAGAAGGAAGGAAATAGGAACAGCACAAAACCCCAAAGCAATAGGATAGAAAGAAAAGCCAAGGTGCCTTGGATCACAGAGCTCTGAAGAACTCCCAGTGAGGCCAATGGAAAGAGCAGCTGGAATTACCTATGGGAAAGCATCCATGATTAGTTGACAGTTTGATAGACCTGGTTTTAAAGTGATAACATGGACTCCTCCTCCCCCAATGAATGAAAAAAGGCAAGCCTTAAGACGCAAATAAGTTCCCAGCCCTCATCCACTTCATCTCTACAGAATAAAAGGATTGGCCTAATAAAAAGGCAAAGAATTGTTTAGAAACCCTAGAAATTAAGGACAGGATTGGGGACTACAGTGGAGTCAAGGGCAGGACAAGTGCAGGAGTACAGCCAAAACCAAAAAAAAAACAAACTTTAAAAAAAATTTTTTGTTGTGCTTTAAGTGAAAGTTCACAAATCAAGTCAGTCTCCCACACAAAAACTTATATACACCTTGCTACATTCTCCCAGTTGCTCTCCCCCTAATGAGACAGCCCACTCCCTCCCTCCACTCTCTCTTTTTGTGTCCATTTCACCAGCTTCTAACCCCCCTACACTCTCATCTCCCCTCCAGGCAGGAGATGCCAACACAGTCCCAAGTATCCACCTGATCCAAGAAGCTCACTCCTCACCAGCATCCCTCTCCATCCCATTGTCCAGTCTAATCCCTGCCTGAAAAGTTGGTTCTGGGAATGGTTCCTGTCCTGGGCCAACATAAGGTCTGGGGGCCATGACCACCAGGGTCCTTCCAGTCTCAGTCAGACCATCAAGTCTGGTTTTTCACAAGAATTTGGGGTCTGCATCCCACTGCTCTCCTGCTCCCTCGGGGGTTCTCTGCTGTATTCCTTGGCAGGGCAGTCATCTGTTGTAGCCAGGCACCATCTAGTTCTTCGGGTCTCAGGGTGATGTAGTCTCCTGGTTTATGTGGCCTTTTCTGTCTCTAGGGCTCGCAGTTACCCTATGTCCTTGGTGTTCATTCTCCTTAGATCCAGGTGGGTTGAGACCAATTGATGCATCTTAGATAGCCACTTGCTAACATTTAAGACCCCAGACGCCACTCTCCAAAGTGGGATGCAGAATGTTTTGTTAATAGATTTTATTATGCCAATTGACTTAGATGTTCCCTGAAACCATGGTCCCCAAACCCTCACCCCTGATACGATCGATGGCCTGCAAAGCATTCAGTTTATTCAGGAAACTTCTTTGCTTTTGGTTTAGTCCAATTGTGCTGACCTCACCTGTATTGTGTGTTGTCTTTCCCTTCACCTAAAATAGTTCTTATCTACTATCTAATTAGTGAATACCTCCTCCCAGCTTCCCTCCCTCCCCCCTCTCGCAACCATCAAAGAATATTCTCTTCTCTGTTTAAACTATTTCATGAGTTCTCGTAATAGTAGTCTTATACAATATTTGTCCTTTTGCAACTGACTAATTTCACTCAGCATAATGCCTTCCAGATTCCTCTGTTATGAAATGTTTCACAGATTCCTCACTGTTCTTTATCAATGGATAGTGTTCCATTGTGTGAATATACCATAATTTATTTATCCATTCATCCATTGATGGGCACCTTGGTTGCTTCCATCTTTTTCCTGTTGTAAACAGTGCTGCAGTAAACATGGGTGTGCATATATCGTGTAAAGGCTCTTATTTCTCTAGGATATATTCCAAGGAGTGGGATTGCTGGATTGTATGGTAGTTCTATTTCTAGCTTTTTAAGGAAGCACCAAATCAATTTCCAAAGTGGTTGTACCATTTTACGTTCCTGCCAGCAGTGTGTAAGTGTTCCAATCTCTCCACAGCCTCTCGAACATCTATTATTTTGAGTTTTTTGGATTAATGCCAGCCTTGTTGGGGTGAGATGGTATCTCATTGTGGTTTTGATTTGCATTTCTCTAATGGCTAGTGATCGTGAGCATTTCCTCATGTATCTGTTAGCTACCTGAATGTCTTCTTTAGTGAAGTGTCTGCTCATATCTTTTGCCCCTTTTTTAATTGGGTTATTTGTCTTTTTGTAGTTGAGTTTTTGCAGTATCATGTAGATTTTAGAGATCAGGCGCTGATCAGAAATGTCATAGCTAAAAACTTTTTCCCCGTAAAAAAAAGTCTTTGCCTTTGATTTGATGCTGGCTCAGGGAGATCCTATGTGTTACAGAGTAGAATGAACTCTATAGGGTTTTCTTGACTGCAATCTTTAAAGAAGCAGATCACCAGGCCTTTCTTCCATAGTACGGCTGAGTGGGTTTGAAATGCCAACCTTTCGATCAGCAACCAAGCACAAACCAGTTGTGCCACCCAGGACCTTAGGAGCAGAGACAGGTTGACTGCCACCACCATTACCATCACAACACTGCCCTATGTGCCTCTCCTAGATTGATGACAGTACAGCTGAGTGCTTCCTCTCATCTTTCTTGAGACTGAAGGTGAAAAAGAGCACAATCAAAAGGGTAGGTCTCTGCCAAATAAATCCATAAAAATTCAGGGGATGGCATGCCATTCTGCAAAACCCAGATCATATGTCACCTTCCCTGAGTTTTATAATAAAGTTAAGCCTTCCGTTTCCTGTGTTTCTTCTCTATATTGTGCATAGTTCTATTGTTAATGTTATCACTACAGATTGAAATGTGTTCTTTCAAAAGATATATCAGAGTTCTAACACCCAGGACCTGTGAATGTGATCTTGTTTGAAAATAAGGTCTTTGAAGATGTTATAAGTTAAATTAATTTGAGGTCAGACCAGAGCGGGGTCAGTCCTAATCCAGTCTGGTGGATCCTTTTAAAAGAGAAGAAGAGAAGCAGAGAGACAGAGGGAAAACAGCCCTATGACAATACAAATCTCTTTGTCGCTGCACCAGTTGTATGTGTGCATGCATGTGTACACGGGCATGCATGGTGCACACATAACAATGCTGCCCTAGAGCATTCTCTCAAACATCACACTTATGAAGACATGATGCATTAAACCCATTTTACAGGTAGGAAAAATCATCAACAGAATCTTACCCACAAGTTGCCTCACAGGCCCATCCTGAGAACTATGTCTCCTAGTCAAACACTTGGAAATGGGTCCATATACTCCTTGTGAATGGGTGTCCCCCAAGAATCACACAGTGACATCTTGAGACCGAAGTAACCTATTTTCAAGGAACAGAGATTATAGAACTTACATGAAACCAATCAGCTCCCAGCTTCCCATCAATCCCCTCTCCAGAGGAAACCCATCCTGAACTATGAAATATTGCACACTTCCCAAAGAACAATACAAGAATACAGGCCAGAAATCCTCCAAATAGGAAAGATTTAAAAAATAAAAATAAAACAGCTCCCTAGTGTTACATCTAAAGATGCAAATGAGGCCTCTTAGGCTTCACTAATGGTATGAAGATTCCTGCTCCTTCATTCCAGCCTGGGAGGACCAGCACCACCAGTCCCAGCTATGCCTTCCTCCTTTTTCCATCTGCTAGGAGGGCAAAGAGGTTCAGTGGGCATTTTCAGTGATTCAGCATCCTTACTTCCAAACCTAAGAAAAAGACATGGGGGAAGAAGGGAAGGTTAAATGGCAGCCTTTTCTTTCCTCCTTTTAGCTTCTCAAATGGAAAGGAAAGGGGAAAGGTGAGATGTTTTACCTGATATCCAAACCATGAAAAAAATATCGAGGTCCTGCTAGGAAGATTAAAGGAAGGGTCTCTTATATCCAAAGGTGAATAAGGAGTTACTTCTGCTTGCCTGGTAGAATCAGAGATAAATATTTACTTAAGAAGCTGTCCAGGCCTCTGGTGTTCTTCAGCAAAAGCAACTAGCTCACAGCCCCCCATTGGCAACTGTGGGGACTCAGAGAATTCAAACACAGAAGTTCTGTGAACGGGGACCATCCTCCCACTGACTGTGACTTCCAGGCTCTGGCTAAGAAATGGCAGTAAGAAAAATGGCTCCCTGGTGCATGGGAGGCCTACGGCCCTGGGCCACCACTGTGGAGAATGTGAGCAGCCTCAGACAAGGAGAAAACAATGGGGCTATTAGAGAGCCCCAGGTGCCTTGAGGCCTTAGGTGAGGGGAGGGACCATGGCCAGGACACCAGTGATGAGTCCATGCTGAAGGGGATCCATTACCCCCAGTCTAGGTGCAAGATGGACTGTGCTGCTGCTGAGCACCCAGAGAGATGCCAGGGCTGAGTCGAAAGGCTCACGGGAATCAGGAAATGGGATGGCACAGGGAGGTGGGAACAAAGTCATTACCACTGGAGAACCAGAGAGGAAGGGAAAGTAGAGGGAGGGTTCTTTTTATGAAACAGCAGCTGGCAGTGGAGCCCCGGTGGTAAAGAGGAGCAGGCTGAGGCTTCTGGATAACACTCTTGGATGATTCCTGGAAACCTAGTGTCCACTTAGAGGGAGTGTGCAGTGACTAGCCCTCTACCTGGCATTTTCCTGAGGGTCACCTGGCAAGGGAATGGACATACCACAGCTGCACAATGACTGCCCTAGGGAAGGAAATTGCAGGGAAGCTGTTTGGAGGCCATAAAACCTGACTCTGATCAGGTGATTTTCATTATGAGGTGACAATCTACACTTGTTAAATTTAGAGGCATTCAATAGATTTATAACCATAGAAAATTAGAGACAGTGGGGACACTTCCGGGATAAATGTTTCTTGAAAAAACAAGTTTAGTAGAAAGATGGTAAACTGGTGGCCCAGAGCTAAACCTGGTTACAAAAATGTATGTATTTTAATCTGAATGTCTTCAGAACAGGCACACATCTTCCAATTCAGCATAGATCCCACCAATATTTCCTAACATAGTTAATATTACCTGGAGATTCAAATCCACCCAGAGGAGCCTCGGAAGAAAGGCCATGCAAACTATTTCTGATAGATCACAGCCACTGAAAGCCCTATGGAGTGCAGTTCAGCTCTGAAACACATGGGGTTGCTATGAGTCGGAATCAACTCAGTGAAAACTTTTTTTTTTTTGGCCTGGCATTATAGGTGTTTGAGCCAGTTATTAATATGATTTTACTCTAATTCCCTCTTCTCTAACTGATGAGGACACTGAAACCCAGACAATTAAGGGGTTCCTTCCATCATGATATGTCCCTTCTTGGGCGGTAAATAAAGACTTGTATTATCTCTGCTAGTCCCCCAAAGCTTTAAGTTCTTTGCTAAGAATTGAGTCATTTTCTACCTAGAAACTCTGACAGCACCTTTCCCTGCCCTGTACCGGCTCTGGAAGGGCATTGTTCCTGTTGTAGACTGAGCCCACAGTCAATGTTCCGGCCTGAATGGACTTCTCCATCTGGGTCCCTCTGACCTTTCCCAGCATTCATCAAATTCCTCCCATCTGTAAGAAAGGTAATAGTGCCTTTTCTCTCTTCTGTTCTTACAATTCATCACCTGATCCTCAATTCAAGTCCATTACTTTTGAAAGGATCATGAAGAATTGTTTTCCTTTTTGTCAGACTTCAGTGGAAGCAAATACTCTTATTCAAGCACTGGCCTGAAACTTAACAGATTTCATCTCTAGTAAAAGTAAAAAAAAAAATTCTAGGCCAAGTGCTGTCCAATAGAAATACGATGTAAGCCATATGTGTAATTTTAAAGTTGATAGTAGTCACACTTAAAAAAGGAAAAGCAAAATTTTAGTAATTTATTAAATGTTAAAGTTCAATGTATCTAAAATATTGTAATTTTAACATATAATCAGTATAAAATCATCTCTAGTATCACCTGTTAAATACCTGTTTGTAAACTAAGTTACTGGTGATTTGTCTAGAGTTCAGCTTTTTTGTTTTGTTTTTGTTCATTAGGCAGGCTTTACCTTGGTACCCTTTATTATCTGAAATTGAAGGGTACATGGACCACAAATTGTAGAGACAGGGATTCTTTAAATGACGTGAGACGTGTGTTCATCAGATGTAAGGGCTGCACTCTTAAGGCAGCTTTCAGGGAAGGCAGGGAATTCTGCCTGGGATTCTGATCTCACTGCATCCCTTTTAGGGATGTCTGCATTACTTGATCAAAATACAAATATGTGATATCTTTTTTTTTGAATAAATGAATAAGCACACAAATTCATGCATGAACAAATAAAAAGAAAATAGCAAGCAAAGTAGGATAAACTATAATCCATAAGTTGAATTACTCAAGCTATCAATTCTATAGTCTTATAGTTTGTCCTACTGTGGTGGCTTGCACATTACTACAATGCTGGAAGCTTTGTCACTGGTATTTCAAATACCAGCAGGGTCACCCATGGTGAAGCTTTGTCACTGGTATTTCAAATACCAGCAGGGTCACCCATGGTGAACAAGTTTCAGCAGAGCTTCTAGACTAAGACAGATTGGAAAGAAAGACCTAGCAATCTACTTCTGAAAATTAGCCAGTGAAAATCCTATGGATCACAACAGAATATTGTCCGATATAGCACCGAGAGATGAGCCCACTAAGTTGGAAGGCACTCAAAATACACAGCGGCCACAACAATGGACTTGGGTATGCCAACAATTGTGAAGATGGCACAGGGCCTGGCAACATTTCGTCCTGTTGTACTTGTTGTACATGATTCACCATGAGTCACATCTGACTCAACAGCAGCTGATAACAACAACATAATTTGGAGAAGAAAGGAGCTGAGCATTGCTTCGTGTAGTTTCTTAGTTATCTAGTACTGTGATAACAGAAATACCACAAGTGGATGCCTTTAACAAAGAGAAATTTATTCTCTCATATTCTTGGGGGTCAGAAGTCCAAATTCAGGGCACCAGCTCCAGGGGAAAGCTTTCTCCCTCTGTTGACTCTGGAGGAAGGTCCTTGTCATCAATCTTCCCCTGGTCGAGGAGCTTCTCCGTGAAGGAACCCTGGGTCCAAAGGATGCTCTCTGCTCCTTGAGTTGCTTCCTTGGTGGTATCAGGTCCCCTGTCTCTCTGCTCAATTCTCTCTTTTATATCTCAAAAGAGATTGATTTTGTAGATTGAATCTTGCCTCATTAACATAACTGCCTCTAAATCTGCCTCATTCACATCATAGAAAAAGCAAAAAACCAAACCTGTTGCCGCTGAGTTGATTCCAACACATACCAACCGTATAGGGCAGAGTAGGACTGCCCCATAGAGTTTCCAAGGAGTGCCTGGTAGATTCAAACTGCCAATCTTTTGGTTAGCAGCCGTAGCTCTTAACCAGTACGCCACAAGGTTTTCCATCATAGGGGTAGGATTTACAACACAAAGGAAAATCACATCAGATGACAAAATGGTGGACAATCACACAATACTGGGAATCATGGACTAGCCAAGTTGACACACATAATTTTGGGGGAACACAGTTCAATCCATAACAGATAGTCAATGAGTTTTAGTGTTGGAAGAAAACAGCATTCAACTAGTTACCCCCCATGTTTATAGAAGTTCAGAAACAGAAGTTCTAAAACATGATATCCTGTGACTTTTCATGTGGTCTAAATATAAGTCACTCAGTTAAAGGAACAGATAAGGACAGAACATAGGTCTCTGATTCCCAGACAGATGAGCTCCCACACCACCCCAGGGCCTTTTTCTAGCTGGAAGGGTGTCAAAGACTTTCTGAGTCCAGCAACTCAGACAATCCAATAGCCACTCTACAGCTCTGTTTTTTGAAGTGTTTGTTTCTTTTTGTTTGCTAATGCAGATGTCAATCCATGTGGAATAATCCACCTTTTAAACAAAAAATTTTGCCTGATACTATACTCTCAGAGAACAGTCGATAAATACACATTTCTCTAAAACATGTAACAATAGCAAGGGAATGATTATCTATCAAGCCAACTTGGCACCAAGAAGGAAGTTTTGCGTTGCGCGTTAATGGTCAATAGCCTGGGGTCATTAAAAAATCTGAAACCATGACCTAAAAATGAAGTCCTTCCTCAAGGAAAAAAGACTGTACACTCCAAAGGCCAGATGGCAAGGCAGCAGGCCAACAGCAGGCCAACAGCAGATGAAGCTTGAGTCATGAGTGTCCCCAGACTGAGGGGTAGAGTTAGACAGGAGGAAGGTGACAGGCCATATGACAGATAAAGAAGGAAAGTGAAAATTATGGAGGTCACCCATCCCCCTGGTGGTCTTGGGGTGAAGCTCTTCTCAGCCCACCCACTCCACAAGGCTCTGTGCACTCCAAGGCCTTCATGCTGGCCTGGACTCCAGCAGCACCTTCACCAGGGCTGACAGCTTGACAGACAGATGGCTCACATATTGACAGTACAGACACCAGCCACCACCTCACTCACACTGTCGACACTTTTAGAAAGGGTGTCATGTGTCTCTTAGAGGAAACTAAGGAAAGAAGAGAGGAGGAACACGTTCTCCTAAAATTATGGCCATAGAAATTGCTCTGGCGTGAGTGTTGCACTCCTTTCTCTTTGATGCTGGTTAAATTTGGGCTTTCTTGCTGGATATAGAAAAAGCTGGGGTGACCTTGACCGGGGGCTATTTTACAGCCTGCAGGCCAGTGCAGGCTGTTGATCATCTGGACAGTCATCCCATGGGAGGCTCAGGCTTTGATCTCTCCCTGTCTTCTCCAGATGACCCAGGCATGCTCCTTGACCTGGCACTCTGAGGTCACCTCCTGGAGTGTGGAACCCTCATGACCCCAAGGAGCAATCTGACTTGTGCAGGTATAACCCCAGTGGCCTGAAGCCAGCAAACATAGACGAAACCAGTTGCTGAGGAATAGATACAGACCCCACATATGTCATGAGTAGAAAACTGTGCTCCACAGGGTTTTCAATGGCTGATTTTTTGGAAGTAGATCACCAGACCTTTCTTCCAAGGAGCCTCTGGGTGAACTCCAACCTCCAACCTTTTGATTAGCAGCCAAGCACTTAACCATTTGAGTCATCGAACACAGATTAGGCACTCAAATATTTGTTGAATGAATGATTGAACAGACCTTCATGTGACATTCAACTGTGAACCACTCCAGGAATCTTGAATTCACCATCTCACAATCTAACCAGAGCTGGATGAAATTGCACTCTTCTCGCCCCTATTTATCTACACCTGTGTACGGCAGTTGCCATTCTGACTTATCATACTTATTTTTAACTTAGTAATGAGCTCTTTAGAGCAGAATTTGTTCTTGACTCATCTTTACATCTCTTGTTTGAATACTAACTCTGTTCCAGGAATTCTAGAGAAGAAAGAGATGAATCAAGTCCATGTTGTTTCCTCCAGGGTGGATACTGGTTTTGGGAGGTGGTAGGAGAGGAAGGAATTGAAAGGTGTGGAGTGGGACCAAGAGGAGGAGGAGGAGATAATCACAACAATCGCCCGTGTTTGTTGAGTGCTCACTGTGTAACAGGTAACTTAGTAAATGCTGAACAAGCATTACCTCAATCCTCACAACCCCCCTCTCCCCTGAAACAGGTACTATCATTATGCCCATTTTACAGATGGAAACACCAATCTAGGCTCAGAATGGTTAAATAATTATCCATACAAGAGAGCCAGGAAGACATTTCTGATTCCAGAATCATTCTCTCTTTTGTCTCACATACACACACGAATATCTTGCTCAATTTGTATTTTAGTGACAATAATATTAAACTATTAGAAAAAGTCTTACATGTACAACTACTTGATGAAATGAACTGACTTGATGAATTGCAGCCAAAAGAGTGAATTCATTCTTTCTCTGATAGGCCTACAAAATCGCTCTGTGGATTACTAAGAGTTGGGCAATGGCCCTCAACACTGTATAATCTTGAGTTATGGGTTCTGCAAGGGTCTCAGTAGCCACTAAGGGGGCAGCAGAGGGCGGAGGCCACCAAGCAGCCAATACACTGGGTTTTCCCCTAAAAAGGACGTTCTGCATTTTTTATTTGAGTTCTGCATTTGTATTTTGATTTACAAGGATTCTACCACAAAAAAAGTAAAAAAAGAAGACCAAAAATAAGTGGTGTGGGCCACGAGAAACCATTTTAGTCCTTGATTGGGGAGCTGGCCTACAGAGCAGAAAGAAATAGAAGCTGGAAGTGGTGTTCAGGACCAATTAGGAGAGGAGAAACTCAAAGAGAGGAAAAAACTTAGGAAACTGTTTTAATAATCTTAGCATGGATTTATGAGGGAGAGGACAGGGACAATGAAGACAGAAAGAGAAGGGGAGGATACTGGGGCCATTACAAAGGAAGAACTAATAGAATTTAATAATGTACCACATGGGAGGAAACCCTGGTGACGTAGTGGTTAAGTGCTACGGCTGCTAACCAAGAGGTCAGCAGTTCAAATCCGCCAGGCACTCCTTGGAAACTCTATGGGGCAGTTCTACTCTATTCTATAGGGTCGCTATGAGTCGGAATCAACTCGACGGCAGTGGGTTTTGGGTTACCACATGGGAAGAAGATGGGAATCTCAAGGACAATTCCAAGACTTCAAGTGTGGACATGGAGTAAAAGGGTTCTATGGTGGAAGGAGATAATATCAGAAGGAAGGCCTAGTTTTGATGAAGAAATGTAGGACCAGTTTCATATGTGATTCCTTATAGAGCCTCAGGAAAGAAAGTCATGCTCGTTCTTCCAACCCAATACAGAAGGATGACAAAGAAAAGGGCCACAGAGCACAAACTAACTTTATCATTCAAAACCCAATCAGGCTAGGGGAGTTAACTGATACTTCAAGGCCAAGATGGCTTTCCATGATCGCTTCCCTGTAGTTCTGCTTTTGAGGAGGAAAACCTAGGGTTTGGGCTTTATAACTTTCTTTCATCTCCTTCCTTTTCTTTTTCAAGAGTTATTCCATCAACAGATAGTAACAGTAATAACCAGGAGATAGGATGTGTCATCTGCATGGCTGGGATTATGTTGAGTATGTTTCATCTCTGTGTTCCCCAAACAGGGAACATTAGAGCTTTCCCTTTCCTTCAGAAGTAGGAGCAACCTGCAATGGGTCCCTGGTCCTGGATTCGGCTTCTGGGGAAGAATACCAATAGTCAGCCAGAAGACTTAATTCTCTCACTGCTTTAGATTCGTGTGTGTGTCAGCAGGGCCAAATATTGGCAAGTTCTCAATATTAAAGAGGATTGTTCTGTAGTGCAAAGATTAGAGTGTTCCATAGAATACTAAAAAAGGAAAGGGGAAAAAACGAAGTCATCAAGAAAAGTTTTTTAAAACCCTCTCTTCCTGTGCTTATTTGAAAAGCCTGCATTACGCACTTGGAATTTACTTTAATTATTAACATTAAAAGAAAATTTCCCTTCTAAGCACAGAAACCTCAAACGGTAAATAGTCATCAGGGCTCAGGGACCTTGTTCTTAAAGTGCTGTCATAACAGCAGTAGCAGCAACAGCTATTTTAAGGGTTTGTTGTTGTTTGTTTTGTTTTGTTGCACTCATGAATCACAAAGTGCTTTATCAGGAAAAAAAAAAAATCAATAAAGCTCCTACCCCATCCAGGCAAACTTAGACCCAAACCATGAGTTGGCCATAGGTCATTCTGCTAAGCCTCAGAGAATCCCCGGCTGCCAGCACTCAGTAACTATGGAGGAGCTGGCTTCCAAGGGAAGGTTCTAAGAAGGTATGCACATGCGGCAGCTTGAAAAATGATGACCATCTGAGACACACCAGAGATACCAATGCCCGGACCAGAGGGATTGGTTAGTCAGACGCAAGGGCGGAAGGATGCACAGGGTTAACAAAAACTGCGCAGAATCTAGCTGAATACATACATATAACCCTGATGGTCTTATAGATGGCATGTGTCCCCAAAGCAGTCTCTGTCATGGGTGCAATTTAAGCCTAAACCAAAGACCACACCAACCCCCCTTCCCCAGAGACAATAGAATGACCTACTAGCTCTTTGCCATTTCTACTTCTATCTGCCTGCAGTTCTGGTAGCTGGACTCAGGCTTTCTGGTGTGAAATACTTGCTGACAGGTCAGGCAAGCAGTCTCAGCTAACACTGACCTCTTGAGAGAGGTCATTATTTTTCAGTTATGGGGTGACTATTCTCTCATTTAGCTCAGAGTTGCCCAGGCTTTCTTACACTCCATAAACATCTATTTTCACCTAAACTGCTCTTCACCATGCCACCCTTAGCTGAAAAGCTTCTTCTCAACCATAGTCTCATGGCCTTGTCTTTGCCAATTTAATTCTACCTGTATCTCCAGGAGTAACCTACATAGGAGAATGGAACCCTTCTACTCAAATATCCCTACAGGCTGCAAGAGACCTGTCAAGAGAAGTTCTGGAAGTCACCTGCTGGGTTTAGTTGGGAGATGTATATCATTTAGACACACACACGCATGCACACACCAAACATACTCTGGTGCTTTCCCTTGATTGATTTTTGATGGATTCTCTTGAAGGTGGCAGAAGAATGGAGAAGAAGACATGAGACATGGAAACAGTGAACATTTGTTCACTAATTGATTCATTCAACAAATATTTATGGAGTTTGTAAACTCAAAATACTCATTTGTATAGCCCTGATCTTCAATGAGCTTGATTCTATGCAGAGTTCAGCGTTAAGCAATTATCTCTTGAATCTGGGACAAAACGATTGACGCTCTAAGCAAAGCAAACCCTGTACCCACTCTTGTCTTGAATAGCTTGCCTTAGTCTTTGGATAAATGCAGCAAAGAATCCTAGGCCCAGCTCTCCTTCCAATATCACTCATTTAGCCTAATTTTAGGCTTCTCATTCTCAATAATGCCCATTTAATTGGTGTCATCATTATGACTGTCATTGTCATCAATAAATATTTATGGAGCAACCACGGGATATCTTGTACTGAACCAAAACCTTTAAGGATTTTGTAACCCAGGGAAGTGTGCGGTCCCTGCTGTCTAGAAGCTTAAAGAGGTAGGTGTTAAACAGATTAGCTAATTAATGGCAGCAGATTTTTTAGAAGCTGCAGAGCTGACCAAACCTGAAAAAAATGCTCTTATGCATCATCAGTTATTTTTGATTTATGAAAAATAGACTCTCTTCGCCTCTAATAACAAGCAGGGAAATAGCTATTTTCTGTTTCACCCATAGGGATCTCGGCACACAAATAATTCAAAAGAAACGAAACTTTCCAACTTCGTGCTTTCCCAAGGGAACCATCTTTTATTAGAAATAGTCACTTCAAAGGTTTGTATAAATGTGGGGCTTTTTTTAAACACTGGAAGCAATTTACATTTTTTGTGTACACTCACTAACTGATTCTGATCAGATTCGGGGATTTTATCTTGCCAGGAGCGCTAGGCAACTGTGGGACTTCGTAACACAGCAACATCAACCAATTAGAGACAGAAAGTGACCTGGTTTCCAAACCCCCCATCCCAAATCAACTTTCAATTAGACAAATTTCTGACCCAAACTCAAAAATAATAGTAGGAGTTTGTATTTCTCTGGGACGTCTTTTTCAGCCAAATCAAGGTCTTTTAAAGGCATAGTCCTTCTCACTGTCATCAAGTCGATTCCGACTCATAGAGACCCTATAGGACAGGGTAGAGCTGCCCCATTGGGTTTCCAAAGCTGTAAATCCCTATGGAAGCAGGCTGTCACATCTTTCTCCCTTGGAGCAGGTGGGTCCGAACCACTCACCTTCTGGTTGGCAGCTGAGTGCTTAACCACTGTACTACCAGGGCCCCTTAAAGACATACTAGTTTCCGACAAATGTCATTTACAACAATAATAATCTGACATTTTCCGTAGCGTCCTACCAAAGTTCACAAAACACACTGTCACCCAGTATTTTATTATGTACTCTTTAAACCATTCTGTAAGTTTGATCTTGTTATTCTCATTTTACAATCAGGAAACTGAAGACCAGTCTCAAGAACGGAACAGTGAAAACATGAAAGAACAGGATCTCCAAGCCAGATTTTGTTTTGATATATTGGAATCTATCTTGAGCTGTTTGGGCCTGAAATGTTCAGATGATTTTAAACCAAGCAGTATGGGGAGAGTAATGGTAGTGGTAAAAGGAACCTAAATTATCCCAAATGACAGTACATGCATTACAAACATTCTAGATTAATAGTGACCTTTTCAAGTCTCTTGATGCTAAACTGACCTTCATCAATAAAAGACTTAAATTGCTAGCTAGTTCCATCTTCCTAACGAATAACGCAAATAAACCAGAAAAAGCCTGGACTCAGTTAATATCCAGGACTGATAACCATGGGAGCACATTGGTACAGCTGGGCCAGGTGTTAATGGCCAGGATTCCTTCTGGTTAATGGGTACCTGGGCAATCCCAGGTGCTACATATTGGCCATATCACTGTGGAGTAAGTAGTAAGTGCTTTCCATAAGTCTGACTGTGAACTAGGTGTTTTCTGATACTTTAGCTCATGAAATCCTTACAACATCACTCCGCGGTAAGCATCTGCCTAAATTTTTTTTGTTCTTTTTTACTTATTTTTTGTTCTGTTTTTTCATCTTAAATAAACTGCAGATTTTGTGATAATGGTGTCCTGTAACTCACGCAGGCTGTAGCTACAGGGATATACACCAGGAAAAGCAGAACCCAGCTATATTTAGATGGAGGGGAGTAGCAGTAGGTATTTCGCACTTGGGCAATTATAATCTATTGTATAGTCACTGTAGGAGAAATTTTTTTTTAATCTGCTTATCTTCCATTTAAGCTTTATTTGCCTTTGACAAGACCTCTCAGCACTGTCTTGCATAATACACAGAATGCCAATGAAGCACGGATAGCTCTCAGTCCTAGAAATCTTTAGGAAATCATCAATTCCCACAGGGACAGGAGTCATTGATTCCCTCCTGAGAACAGCCTTTAGGAAGAATGATCTCAGAGGAGTTTAGAAGAAGCGTTAGCTCTGTCAATAAGTCCAGAGGGAAAAAGTAGAGACAAATTCTTCTCTCAATTCAATTCAATTCAGCAGGTATTTATTGAGCCTAACACAGTCTGGGATAAAAAAAAAAAAGAAGACAGTCCTTGTCCGCAAGGAGATTGCCATTACATGGTGGAGGGAAGGGAGGTTGGTGGCTGGGCAAAGTACTCGACCTCTTAGAGTCTATAAAGTGGACAAATAATACCTACCTCCAGATTGTCAGGATTAAATGAGATTATGCAGATGAAATACTTAGTATGTAGTGAGAACACAACCCAGGATGGTTATCATTATGTAGCAATTAAATACTGCTCTTTTATTAACATCCTGAATCCTTGTGTAAACAAGAATTCTACTATATTTATGAGGGCCCAGATGAGTTCCTGACATGGTCATTCTAACATGCTTTCTAGCTTAATTTTTGGGGACGAACCAACAAGCAGACGTATTCAGAGGTAGTCACAAGTAGATCTGTTCACCAAGAATGAGCAAGACATATCTTCGGTGTTTTGGATACATCTCACGTGATCCGCTGGTGTTTTCAGCTATTCTCTGCCGTGTTCTTCCTCCACCCTGTTCACAG
The DNA here is from genome assembly GCF_024166365.1 of Elephas maximus indicus. NCBI lineage: Eukaryota > Metazoa > Chordata > Mammalia > Proboscidea > Elephantidae > Elephas > Elephas maximus. Next base: position 30,180,964 of record NC_064835.1, on the reverse strand, counting down.
TACTTGGTTCACTTCTCTCTCTCTCTCTCTCCCTGCATTGCTCTACATTCCTGGATTTACTCTTTCCTTTGAAGTTGTTTTACCTCTAGTTTTTGTTGTGCCTACACGTGAAACAAATTTTCTAAAAACTAAAGCTAATAGGACAGGAGTTTTGGTAGAACAAAGGGGTCTGATGTGCTGGGGCAGTGACCCAAGGACTAATTAAGAAGGTTGCTTTTAAAGTAGAAAAAAATAAGAGCTCATTTTCTACCAGTGAATGTGAGATGTATGTGCAGGTCAAAAACCACTAGTTGGATTTGCTTTATTTTCCTGAGTCAGAAAACACTGCTTGCATATATGTCAGCTTCACGTATAGCACACACACGTCACAAATTATATCGGCCATAAGCAGGCTGGCTTCTAAGTATTGGGTGGCCGTGTGTATAAGAGACCCACATATATATCTAAACATTTTAAAGTTTTAAATCAAATAATAAACTATTAAAATCTCTTCTGTTCTCCTACCTTAACAAACATGACTCATAATGGCCCTAAAGGTCAGATTTGAATTTAGAATTGTGGGACTCCTCTGAGTTCTCCATCGCAACTTGGTTGCCCAGAGAGAACTGGCCCCTAGCCTGTACCACTTCTCTTCCCACTTCTGGCTCTGATTCACCCCAAGAAAAGCCTCATACACAGCTCTGTGGTCCCCCAGTCAACACACCAAAGCTCCATCTATACCCAAAGCCTATGGCCTCCCCTTGGTCCCCCTCAGGCCTATTGGTGTTGTCAAATGAGACAAATCCAGATTCAGACTAGGGGAGGCTTTATTGAGAAAGAAGGACTACTGCAGCAGGGAGAACACTCTCGTCTCAGGAATCTGCCTGCGTCTCAAAATCAAACTGAGAAAGGCTTTTTTTTTTTTGTAGGGTGAGGAGGGGCATGCAGAGATAAGCAGGCTCTGTATGGGGAAGCCGGACAGGCAGGGGTAATGACTAGTGGGGTCTGACAGGAAAGGTGTCTTGCTGTGGTCAGCTGATTCCCAGGAGAAGCTGATGGGGGGGCATTTTGCACCTTTTTAGTGCTTTCTCAGGCTTGAAGACAAGCCAAGTTGAGGGGTCTTTAAAAAGGAGAGTAACTTGAGTTTGTTAAAGACAAATTATAGGGTAAGAGGCACAGTAAGTGAGTTCAGAGCCATTGGGGCTGAGAATTCTAATATCCTGGGTACCCAGAGAATGACCCAGAAAGGGGTTCAGGCTGTGGGTATTCACAATCCCTTAGCCACACTGGCTGTTGGCCCATGGGGGAGATAGGGTTCATTAAAGACTTGCTCCCTAAAAGGTGACCCACAGATTAGCAGCAACAGCATCACGTGTGCACTTGCTAAAACAAATACTCTCAGGCCATCCCAGACCTATGGATTCAGAATTTGTACATTAACAAGATCCCCAGATGAATCTCATTCACATTATTGTCTAAGAACCAGCAACCAGCTGCAGTCTAGTAAATCCCAACTCAGGGAGACCCCATGTGTGTCAGAGGAGTCTGTGCACCATTGGGTTTGCAATAGCTGATTTTTCAGAAACAGATCACTAGGCCTTTCTTCTGAGGTGCCACTGGTGGACTCCAACCTCCAACCTTGTAGTTAGCAACCAAGCGTTTTAATTGTTTATACTCACCAGGCACTAGTGTTTAAGAAGCCCTGCTCTAAAGTATGGAGCCTGACAGAGACATGTCTTGCTTGGGTCTAAGGGCAGTACTGGTTGTTAGCAGCATGTACCACTCTGTGCTTCTTCCCTCACCCACAGGATATACAGGGACCGTGTAATCAGTGATTTTACCCTAATGGCTTGATCACCCCCTGATATTCGTTGAGGCTAATGATAAATCCAATTTCAGATGGAGACATTCGACCACAAATGAGGATGCCTAGTTATCTTAAGTTCATTTTCCTGCCCTTTGAATGGATGTTGGAGAGCCTCAGAGATTACCACAACTAGGGCTTTGAACCGGTTTGTTTCAATTCAAACCCTTGCTGAGAATTTGCTGGTCCACGCCAGATATACTGAATCAGAATCGACGGGTAACAAGATCTCCAGGTGATTCTTATGTATAGTAAATTTTAAGAACCATTGCTCTACTAGTGGTTTTCAGAATTGGTCCCTAACCAGCATCATTAGCATCCCTTGGGAACTTGACAGAAATGGAAATTCTCAGCAGGGGTTTGAGCCAGAAAGAACTGGTAAGAAGCTCTGTAAGGAGCACAGCTTCAGTATCAAAGAACATGTCTTTCTTGTGATGATTTTTGTGGCCCTAATACTAGTTTTTTTTTTTTTTTAATGCAAAGTAGGTCAAGAAACAAGAAACTCAAAGATAATCAAAGTGTTTTAAAATGGGAATCAGCTCCCAGATACCCCATAATGGCTTGCAGATGTAAGCTTATCTCTTCTCTATTTAATTCCTTTCAATAAACTCAGGTAAAGAGAGGCCAGCCTTATTCCAAAACATCCTTGAGTCATAGCCCCTGGACTCCAGTTATTGAAAACATTACAACATTGATCAGGGCTATGATTGTGGGCTAAAGGGTGTCTATTATTAGAGGACCCTGCTGCTAGGCAACATTAAGAGTGCTGGAGGGACTTTCAAAGGATATTAAGAGGCCCTAAGATATGAAATAATTCCCCTGGCTGTCATGATGCACAGATTCCGAATAAGGAAAGGTAAAAAAAAAAAAAGAGGGCTGCAAACACCCTGTAAGAAAATGAACGAACTGACTTGGAAGACTCCATATTTCAGAGGGGTTTCTTCCAACCTATGGAATCCATGAAGCTTAGGTTTTTAGGAGGATCAAAAGAATTGGCCTGAGGCCTTAGAAAATTACCTTCTTTAGTCAGGGCTGCCCCTTCAGCTCTAGATAAGCCAAAAAGGCTGTGTGTAGCATTTCAGTGTTATCGTCTTTTATAAGAACTTTATTTATATACATGTTCCCAAAAGTACAGAGTTTGTCATCTGCATTTTCCAAGGCAAAACCAAATGGAGGCATTTGGAAGACTGAGCTTTGGTTGATACTTAAAGTGGGAAGATACATTCCATAAATTCCATTTCTGAGAAAACAATGATTTAGTTAGAATATTACTAATAAAACAGGTTGACATCTCAAAGAACAAAGTAGAAAATGATCAAAAATATATATATAATTTAGTCCAAATAATGCACCAGAATGAATGCCTTACAATCCCAAACCACTGGATTAAACCAAAAAAAAAAAAACCCCAGTACCGTCCAGTCGATTCCGACTCAAAGCAACCCTATAGATCAGTGGTTCTCAAAGTGTGGTCCCCAGACCAGCCCACAGCAGCATCACCTGGAAACTTTTCAGAAGTGAAAATTCTCAGCTCCAAGCCCAGAACTACAGAATAAAAAACTCTAGGGGTAAGCGCGGAAAACCTGGTGGCATAGTGGTTAAGCGCTATGGCTGCTAACTAAAGGGTCAGCAGTTCTAATCCGCCAGGCGCTCCTTGGAAACTCTATGGGACAGTTCTACTCTGTCATATAGGGTCGCTGTGAGTCAGGATCAACTCGATGACACTGGGTTTGGTTTGGTTTAGTGGCAAGCCCAGTCATTCGTGTTTTAACAAGCCATGCAGATGATCATGATGTATAATAAGTTTGAGAAGCGCTGCACTAGATCACCGGTTCTCAATCCGGCATGTTCATTAGGATTATCCGGAAAAGTGCTTAAAAAACGCCAAGGCAGGGCCCATCCCAGGCCAATTAAAACACGACCCATGGGGGTGGACCCAGGCAGCTTGGTAGTTTTTAAAGGTCGCCAGGTGGTTCTAATGTGCAAGCAATGATTGAGAACCCTCTGCTGGATAATTTTAAGTTGTATAGACCTAACTATCAGTTGGAAACCCTGGTGGTATAGCGGTTAAGGGCTATGTCTACTAACCAAAAGGACGGCAGTTGGAATCCACCAGGCGCTCCTTGGAAACTCTGCGGGGCAGTTCTACTCTGTCCTATAGGGTCTCTATGAGTCAGAATTGACTCGAGAGCAATGGGTTTGGTTCTTTTGTTTGTTTGTTTTTCAACTATCACTTACTTCTAAGCAAACTTTGACCAGGAATTGGTAGACCACTCATGAACAGGAGCTATGTTATCAAAGGCCTATGCCACCATGGTTGCAAAGCTCACCTGGGCTTTGTGACATAACCTAGCTTAAAATTCCTGAATTCCAGGCTACACCAAACATCATTGTGCAGCTACAATTATTTCAACCATGGTTAAAAATGAGGAGGGAATTAAATTAGCTTGCAATGTTTTTGCATGTTTCTAAAGAACATGTCACCTGTCATTCGGAATGAGATGTGCTTCTCCCTCTCTCAGGATGTGGTATAATGAGGTCTCTCTCTGAGCTCAGAATGCAGAGATGTATTTATGGCACAAAGGGAGATTTATGTATTTTCTAAAAATCCTGGCAGCCAATAATAGCCTTGACTGACTCTCTAGGGCTCCAAATGCAACTAGATTGTATTTGGATATAAATCTGAATGTGTTGTAATCTTAGCCCTGTTTCCCTCCATTAAAGACCAGATGGGGCAATGGGGCTCAGAGGGGGAAAAAGTAGTACAATTATGGATAAAATGAATAAAAATAAAATACTAAGCCAGAGAAGGCCCTTTCAGTGTAAGATGTGAACACTTCTCAGAAATAGCGTGTATAATTCCCCCCTTGGTGGACTATGCTAATGATTTCTGGGATAACAAGGACTCCATACAGCCACAGCTTGGTGGGTAACTTATTTTTTCCCTTAATGCGATAAGAACTTGCAAGGAAAATATATTCAGTAGAGGGTTTGTCCCCGGGTGAGGAAGAGATTCCAAATCTGTTTACCACCTGTCATCTGATGTCTCCTCTCACTTCTATCATTTCATCATTCAGAAGAAGTATTAATAAGAAAATAAAAAGTTGGGAAGCAGAGGAGCACGCTTCATGCTCAGGTCTGTCATGGATGGAATGGCCCTTAGTCTCAGGTCAAGAAGGCTAAGCAGAATGCAGGCGGGACAAAGTTGTGGAATCACTCTGGCTCTGGGGTGCGGCACGCATCCAACAGTTAAATAAGTGCTAACTAACAATAAGAGCTTAAAAAGAGTTGACACAATGCAGTATATGAAAATGCGCTAAATAAGGAATTCAGAGGAGGGATGGGCTTGTGAGTGGAGAGGAGAAAGTGTTGTTTGCACTGCATTCTAGAAGATGCCAGAAATGCCTAATCCAACAAGGCCTAGTCTCCACTCTAGGCCTGAGCATCCTTTCAAATAATGTTTTCAAACTTAGCATCCTTCTGGACTGTTCGGTGTTGAAAAATTGCCTTTATTGCCCAACAGCTGAAAGCAGCTGCAGATTCAAGACCATACACAGAAGAAGGATGTCGGCAGAGGACCAAGTCTGTGGACGTTGGGAGACAGACACCTAAGGACAATTATAGTGCCCTAGCTGAGGATGGCAGGCTGACACTGCCACAAATTCCTATCCTCCTGAATGGCGACCTATATTAGTTTTGGCCACTGCCATGTGAGGACTTGCTTAAATAAACAAACAAAAAAAAGTGTCCTGTAGAGCAGAACGAAGAGTAACACAAATGCCCTAAAGACATTTTTTTCCAACTAAATTAGGTGTATTTATTTTTCAACATGGGGGTCAGAATCGAAAAGCTAACAGGCTCCAGAGGGACAGTGCATGCTAATTCCACTCGTGGTAAAGGTCCTTTAAAAAGCTTCTCCTGCCTGAAGCACTGATGAGTCTGGGAGTCACCAGGCACGAGATATGCTGTGCACGCTCCCCTTGGAACCCATTAGACAGCCTATCGATAGATGGGCGCTGCACAGCCATGCAGGTACATTAGCCATTCAAAAGTTTTAAAAAATTACTAAGCAATTACACAGATTTTCCAGCTCCGACCCCAAGGCTAAGAGCAGCCCATTTGCAATCAAGTACAGTAGGTTAGTGTGGCACAAAGAGAGTTAAACTGTTTGCATTGCGCTCGGCTCCCACAGAAATCACACACAATCGCTATTCACAGCAAATGACAGGGAAGAGTTCCGCTTTATGCTGCACACACTGGGTACCACACTCGGCCACTGTGGATGCAGACCGTAACCACCCCCCAGCCTGCACACACAAAGAACTACAGATGTGTTCTTCTAACTAGCCCTGGAATATGTATGCACATAAACACTATCTTCAGGTACTTATAAGAAAGCATAGACATGTACCGTTAGAAGCAAGCTTCGTTTGCGCACTTCTCATTTTATAGATCAGGAAACTGAGATATTTCCATGTATTCCTGAAACATAAGCATGCATGTGTTCACACACATCTGCACACATGCACACACTAGAGTGACCCACTGTCCCATCTGCCTGGGATTGTCCCAGTTTTACTACTGAAAGTCCTGTGTGCCAGGAAACCCCTTAACCCCTGATAAATCAGGACTGTGGTTACCCTAATACATACACTTCCGTGATGAAACCCATTTGATCAACAAAAGATAAACTGGCTGGGTATTGTTAGAGCTTCTTCCAAAGATGTGTTATGCCAGCCCAGTTCTATTCACGGGAAACCTAACCCAGTTACTCAGGCTGGCTTCCTTTTGGAGCCAAAAGCACAAAGCGTAGATGCTATCTGGATTGCTACCTGTTCGTGCATAAATCATAGCATCCTGGCCTTTTCTTTTATAGCATTCATCACAGTTGTAGTTAACTCTTTGCACAATGACTTCTTTGCTGTCTGCCACTTGCTGTTGTAAGCTTTACGAGGGCAAGGTTGTGACCCCAAATCTAGTTCACTATTTTATGCCTAACACCCGAAACAATGCCTGACCGCGATAGGCATTCCATAAATATTTCTTGAATTGAACAAACAAATGAAGAAGTCTGTGGAACACGGTAGAATGCTATGGGGAGTGGTTAAACAGAGCCAGCCCAGTGAAGCATTTCCTTGCTCTACAAATAAGGAACTCAGAGAATACGTAGTAACTTCTCCACAGACAAAAACTGGGCCCATCCCAACCTGCAATTCCAATCTCAGTCTTTGTTTACCGTGAATACCACCATTGCTTCTTAGCCCACTGCTGTTGAGTTGATTCCAACTCATAGCGACGCTATAGGACAGAATAGAACTGCCCCATAGAGTTTCCAAGGAGAAAGAGGCTAGTGAATTCGAACTGCCCACAGTTTGGTTAGTGGCCATGCTCTTAACCACTGTGCCACCAAGCCACCATTGCTTCTAACAGTAATAATATCATCCATGGTAAAAGAGTTCAGTGCTTTCTACATGGCAACGAAGTACAGTAATGCGATGGTTAACATCCACGATAAACTCTGTGAATTAGGATGTTATGTGATTCGGACATTGTGCAAACACCACGTTACATACTTAGCAAAGCTATATGGGATGCCTTTTGTTTCACTTCAAATCGATACTTCTTTGTCTCTTGTTGCCGCTGTCACTAGCACTGGCTTTTCTTCATTTGGAAACCATGATTCACTTCAAGGTAAAAATTTCAGAAGAAAATTAAACAGAGAGATAACGCTACAACACTCAAGAGGTGTGCGATACATGAGATTCGATGATGCTGCCTACAAGTCGGAGCATATACTGTTATATGGAAAGTTTTTTATTTGTAAGTAGGGAAAGTTTGCATTAAAATAATGATAGGAAGTACAGTACAGTGCATACGTAAGCCAGAAGCATAGGCGTTTATCTTGATTATCATGACTGTGAAGACATGTGTTACAGGTTATATGTACCGTACCATACAAAGCAGTGCAATTGCTTTGCATACAAGAGACATAAGATACATGTATGGCATGTGGGAAGATGTTGCGATTGCTATGTCCAGTTACATCTGCCACCTCCCGTTCTCCGATCAGGATTTCTGAACTCTATTATAACCTTATGGGACCACGGAAGTATATGCAGTCAGACATTGCCCTAACAGATATTATGTGGGTGCATGACTATACAAGGTACAGCCCTCATCCTGCTTGAGGGCAGAGTCACCATTCTTGTAGCAAAGAATATTTGTGGCAGGGGTGTCACCTCTCCACGGCACTGTCAGTCTCTAGAAGGGTCTAGCTGTACTCCTTTCAAAATGGTTCTGTCCATCAATCTCCCTCATGAAGTACATGGCATGCAAGCCCAAGCCTGACTCTGGTGGTGAGCTCGTCTTGGACAGGGCCTATGCCATGACCAGCATCCCCAAAACCTAGAAGAAGAATGCCCAGCACAGAGCAGGAGCTCAAGGAATGTTTATTTGGGCAGGTGGAAGACAACAATGGGAGGAAGAAAAGAAACAAGTGGCGACAGAGACTACATCTTGCTTACTAGGAGATGGAACGTGGTAAGTGTGCAACAATACAAATGGAGAATACTGGCGATTATTCTACACTCAACCACACCTTCCAGAAGCCCCAGGGGGAGAATCCAGTTCCTCTTGACCATCCAAATTGATGGGTGCCCTGTTTCTTTGCATAAATAAAGGAAAACTGCCTGGCCCCTTTGGTTTAGCAAACCAGCTGAAGTCTCCCAGTATATTACAAGTTTCCCATTTGACCCAACCTCTTCCCTTCATCCCCTCTACAAGAAGCCTCAGCATCCAGTGGTAACCTGTCCGCTGTATTTCTCTCCTCGTCTGTTTAATTTTCTCCTGCAAGACCAGCTGCAGCTCAATTGTATACTATGTCATTTAATAGATTTGCAGATGCATCTTCAGTCAATTTTAATTCTATTTAAAGGACAGTCGATAGAGTCATCTCTGGGGCTTTCTGAGAAGAATTCCATATTCTCTACACTGAACAAAGTGGGAGGGAGAAATGTACCTCTCTTTAAATATATAATGAGTTAGCTTTCTAAAGTATTCATTGTCCATCCCACTTTTGCATTTCAACAAGGCTCAGGCTCAAACTTGGAGGATTATTTAGGAAATCCAAATGGCAAAGGAGGCTTGCCTTTATGTGTAGAAAGCTTTGAGCTAACCATTGTGTTTGCCAAAATGGAACTGACACTCAAAGTTCTTCTCCTTGGGGACTTCTCACCCATGTGCCCTTCTCTTTGTTCATGCTATTCCCTCTACCTGGGATGGCATTCCTCAGCTTTCCATAGGTTGTCATCCCTCCATTCTTCAAAATCCAGCTAAAACTCCACAGCCATCTTGAAGTATCTCTTATTCTCCTCCTTCTGTCTTACTCTCTCCCACACTGGAATGAACTGCCCACAAGCATTACCTTTCTCATGGCGCTTTTGATGCATTTTACCTCATATTTTTATTATTAAATGTGTTTTCTTTGTTTCCTTACCCATCTGAAAGCTCCTTGAGGGTAGGGTTTATATATCTGATGTATTTTAGTATCCTCTTGTATTTGTTAGGCTTTACCGTTATTTGTTTACTGTAACAATGATTTCTGATAAATATCCCCAAAGTTTCACTGACCTACAACAACAATGATTTTTCTCACTCGCTGGCTGACAATCAGCTAGGCAATCGCTCCTGGGGCTGAGTTCAGGTCTGCTCTACAAGTCTCCAATCTGAGGCCCAAGCTGAAGCAGCAGTAGCTGCTATCTGTGGCATGCTGTTCAGGGGAGCAAGAGGTCAGGCCAAAGCATGCCACATGACCACGCCCAAAGTCAAGAGGAAAAAGGTGTACACTTTGTCTCCTCTACCGGAAGGCACTGCAAGTCCACGGATGCAAAGTTCTATTCCATTCGCCACACCCTTAAACCTGCCAGCTTCCCATGGTGCTTGAATGAGGTATCTAGGAAGTCCAGTGGAGGATGCACCTACTGCCAAGGGTTCAAGCATACTGCTCACTGCCTGTCCTTGGCCTGGCACCATTCTGGAAGTCGTTTAAGATTTCAGTACACAAGGAAGTGAGCAAGGCCAAGTAAGTGACTCTTTGTGTGTAAGACCATCTAGCTGTTAGTGTTCTCCCAGCCCAGTGTGTATACACATATGGACAAAAGGGGCTGGAGGAGAAAGCAGAGAGCCATTGCTAAGATCTGGTTAAGATGTTTTAAAAAACCAAACACCAAAACCATTGCCAGTGAGTTGATTCCAACTCCAAGCAACCCTATAGGGACCCTATATGGCAGAGTAGAACTTCCCCACAGGAAGACGTTTTGAGGCAGAATAATTCATTTCAAGACATTGGCGTTAGTGAGAGTATTGCCCTGGTGTTTATTGCCGGAGCTCTGGAGATGAAACCAAGATCTCTGCTGCTTAAGTTTCCCATCCTCTCCTGCTATCTTTTCCCACCTGAGGTGCTAATCCTCTGTTAGCTACGATCTGTCTCTGACTCACTACAGTGTCCAAGTACAGATTGTAGGTTTAGGTGATGAATAGCCCACAGGTGTATCTGAAACAGACAAATAACTGTAATCCCAAGTTCTCTGGGACTATAAAAAATAAAAAAAAGAGAGAAGGAAAACAGATGCTCTGAGACCGGTTTCTTGCATATGCTTGACTTAAAAAGAAAGTTGCCATCAGGTAGAAATTCCAACTCATGGCAACCCCCCATGTGTCAAAGTAGAACAGGGCTCTTCCACAGGTTTTCCAATGACTGACTTTTCAGAAGTGGATCACCAGGCTTTTCTTCCAAGGTGCCTCTGTGTGGACTGCAATTGCCAATCTTTCAGTTAACAGCTGAGCACTTTAATCGTTTGCACCACTCAGGGATTCCAGATTAGATTTAGCTGGAAAGTGTTCTCCTTAAGTTAACTCATGACTACTGTAGGATAAGTAGGATGGAAGGGAGGTTCACACATATCTGTCCTTTTGTAACAGATAAAAAAGAGGGTCCAGAAGAGACAGGTCATTTGTGGAAGGCCAACAGGGATTCAGTGGTTGAATAAAGTCATAGCAAGATGCTGGCTCCCACAGGCGTTGTCTCCAGATCACACTCTACAAAGTTTTATTTCTAAAGCACTTATATTCTGCTACTGGATTTCATTCCAGTCAGTGTTCAAGTAGGTTTTTAATTGTACAATAAAGTCCATTTGTCTGATGCACGAACCCAGCTTTCTAAATTGTGCATGCTCCCATACACCCTAATCCATGCTGCTCGATGCTCAGTAATTAGCCAAGCCTCCCCCAGTCCTTCGTGCAAACCAGCAGGGATCTACCATCATGCGCTTCTGAGATTTTGATGAGACATGTGGGTGGGTCTTTCTCCCCTCCTCCACACTCATGATGTATGGTCAATTTATTTCGCTGAAATTGTATTTTCGATAGTTCTCTGTTTCCAGAGTCGGCATGTCTGCTGTAGCTTATACTTGAGAAGGGGAGTCAGTGACAGGATGGTCTGGCTAGAGACGAACTGGGTAGACATAGAAGTGTTTTCTTGTATGTTATCTTGAATCAGCACAGTGATATTTTGAGCAAAGACAATAACACCAGGGGTGGCCACAGTTCTTAGCTAGGAACAATTATCAAGGGAGCATGGTGTTGCTCAAGCTTTCTATTAAGTCCTAAGATGATGTTATTGGATTAATTAAGGCATATCAAAGCAGAGCCTAGCCCAAGTGGATATTTAAATAGTATACTATGTTCTTTTGTCAGAATGGTTTAAAAAAGTAAAACTGCATAGAAAGCCCAAGTGAACATTTACTTCCCTATTATGCCTTGGAAATGAACTTAGATGGCTCTAATAATAGCATCGCTTTAAAACATCAAGTCGAGAGAACATATTCTCCAGTGTCACCGGTATGGCATATTTGTCTTCTGCTTAATTTGCCCTCACTGTGTATTATTAGGAGTTAACACAGTAGTTTTGTTTAATAACCAGCTTCACCGCCCATGGCTGACTCCAAACTGATCATTCAGGCCTGCTGATAAAAGTCCTAATTCATCCTGGTTAGGGCAATTAGAGGGAAATTGGATAACCGTGCTACTTCTTGCCGAGGTCTATGTGCAGCTATAGCCTATCCCCCAAGAGGTTAAACAAACGCTCACATTGGCTGTAAGTGAAATAGATCCTTTCCCTGGAAGTGAGATAGGACCAAATTAATTTAGACTTCAAGAAGTTTTTAAGTGGGATCTGGAGGTTGGCTCCTTTTCTCCTCCTTGCTCTGTTCCCCTCTCTGCACATGGCCAGGTTAAATGTTCTCAAGCATTAGAAATCAATTATGATTCTCTGCTATAGTGCATATGCCGTTGTGGCACGAGCTACACCTCAGCACACTGACTTCTGATGCCTTTTCTTCTTGCCCTTGACACTCCAGTGGTAATTTGAAAGTGGAAAACTTCTCAGAGGATTATGACACATCGTGTCTCAGACTGATTGCATTGGCCTGATGGAAATGTAGTCTTCGAGGGCTTTGCTTCTGATTGCATGTGGGGTTTCCTCTGCAGGTGGATTGTTCACCAGGCTGGGAAGGTTCAGGATTGAGGGGTCAGGTTATAATAGGCTGGGGAGATTAAGGATTGGGGGAGAAATGCCAAAATATATGAGATATAGGGAGAAATAATTGCTGATGCCATGGCAGAGTCAGTCTGGGCTCAGAGAACAAAGAAGAAGCAAGTGCCATCAAAGAGCCACGTCATTTTTAATCCCTGGGCTAAAATGAACCTTGTTGCTAATTTTGCTGCGAGCCTTGAGTATGCCACTTAACTTCTAGGTCTCAGTTTTCTCATCTGTGAAATGAGGGCCTTGTGATCACAAAGGTTCCTGCTAACTTGGTGACAGTTAGGTATATGCTTTTTGTTTTAGGTAACACATCAAAAGCCAGCTAGAAAGAAATGGCTAGAAACATTGTTTCAGCAGTTTGAAGTTTCCAAGGCCAGCGTCTCCATGGTTCTGCTTGACTTTTTCTCATTTTGTCACTCAGTGGTCACCAAGATGACTGCTGCCTTGCAGGCATGGTATCAATGGTCAATGCAAGAAGAAGGAACAAGCGAAAGACTTTCTCTTCCTGCAGCTTTGTCTTTTTTAAGAAATAGGCGCCCCCCCCCCCCCCCCCGCCGCCCCGCCAGAAGGTTTCTACCTGCAGCCTATTTCCCCAGAAACTTCACTTAGCTACCCCTGGGTTCAAGAGTAGCTGGAAGATCAAGCGAGTGCTCAGCTCGCCGGAGAAAAGGAAGTAAAGCAGAAGAGCGTTGAGACTGAGTGTTGAGTCACCCTGCAGGCTGTGCCACTGAATTTAAGCTTGCGGTACAGAACCCCACTTCAGCTTCTCTATCACTTTACCTGTCTCAGGCACACAGAGCAAGGAGTTATATGCACTACTGCTCCTCTGCCGGGGAAGTGGTCTATTGTGCAGTCTTCAGGCCCTCACCTAGACCTCCTAAGCAGAATGCTTGGGCTCAGAACGTTCCCTGGTAATGTAGGCTGGGAACTGAGCCTCTTCTTCTGTCCCAGTTTCCTCTTCTTCCTTATCAGGGGAACTCTTTCCCTGTTCTGGGTATACATCTGCCAGCTGCTAAGGCATGTGCATCATGTGGCATCTAGCCAACCCACTTTTATGTCTGTCCCTGACGGGATGGAGTAGGGTCCTCTTCTGCAGCAGAGAGGAGTGCATGAAGACCACCATGCTTGTGTTGGCTGCTGAGAGGATTGACCTGTTGGCCATGGAGCCCCGATGCCCAACTACTGAAGCTGACGTTGCTCTGTCTTTTCGCTGTGTGAATGTAGTATTGTTCCATCCGATACCCGTGTGTAAGTCGTATCTTCTGTGGTGACCCTGACCCTAGCTCAACAGTTTAGCACAGCAAGCAGGGTCCGTAGTTTGGCACAGTGAGCAACACTGACATATTCCCTGTTCGCCTTCCCTTCCAGACACGCTGGAGGATGTTACTCCTCTACCACATGCAGCTGGGTGCAGCTGTGTTGCTTGCTCTGCCAATAACATGCATGCAGAAGTGACATGTGGCAGCTCCAGATGAAAGCACTTATGAGCCAGTGTAAAATTCTCCATGTTTTCTCATCTACATCTAGTGATTTACCACATGGTGGACCTTCCATCATCCTGGGCCCAGGAGTGAGGGTGGCATGGTGCAGAGCCCTCTGATAACACACAGTGTCATACAGCATGAGTGGGATTTGGGGAGCTGCTTATTATCGTGCTTAATGTGTACAGACTAAAACAAGTGGGAAAGTGAGTATGTACTTATTGTCAAAAATTCTACAACTGTTGTTAGGCCTTCAGTCTAAAGCGTGGCATCTCCAGCTTTTCCTGAGGGTAGTCATTTCATTCGCTCCTTCATTCATTTCTTCCTTACAGTCTTAAGAGCTCCCCAAATGGCCAAATGCTACCCTGGCCATGGAGCCATGATGACAGTGAGGAACCCCTGAGATGAGTGCCTTTTAGAGTTCTTAGACTCGTGTTGTTATGTGAGACCACATGAGGGGCTCCTTTCAACATCTTTTTGTTAAGTTTCTCTCTGGCTCTTCAAAGGGGAGAGAGAATAAGGAAAAGTCCTGGGCTGAGGCATTTGCAATCATTTTTGTACCGTGGCAAAAGCGATAATGATGGCCGTGATGGTTTTGTAACTAAATTCTGTGGGGGTCCATTATCACTGTCATCATCATCACCACCAACACAATGGTCCTCATTATTGTTATTGTTGTTCTAGGCACATTTAACATTTACAGAGCACTACCATTGGACTGAGGACCTGAAACATATAATCTCTTCCCACTAAACATACGCCTTTAAAAAAACCTCTGGGATAAGCAAGTCATAGGAACCCCAGGAAAGATGGCTAATCTTCAACTTAAAAGGAAAAAAAAAGTGTGTGGAGAAAGGGGTGGATTAGGCATTCAGGAAATGCATTCCTTGCTCATTTGTGAACTCCTCTGTGACCCTAAACAGGCTCTTGTCTTTTTACGGTTCCCATTTCTCCAATTTACTATTAGATATTAAGAACATATTGTAGTCTTTTTTTTTTTTTTTCTATATTTTAACAGGCCTAGAGAAACAAACATAGATTTCTAGAAAAATCTACTTTGCGGTCAACTCGCCAAAACCACAGCCTGGGTGGGGAGAGAAACTTCAGAAAGCAACAGTTTCTATAGATCAAATGGGGATCTGAGGCATTAAATATGCTTTTCCTGCCCTGTAGGAGCAATTTGCTTACTTAAAAGGAGAGAATGAATGGACAGATAGGAAGGGCTGAATAACATTAGGCTATTTATTTGCAAATATGTACAACCCTGTGGTGTCTGTGCAGGAAGATATTGGACAGGAAGGAAGCAGCAGGCTGGTCACAGAAGTTCATCAGCTCTGAACCTCTCATTTCCGGTTACAAACACACCTACCTTCAGACACATTAACACTTCACGTCATTGCCCACATGACTTGGTATTAGTCGGAGCTTTTCCTGAGAACTTGTCTTACCTCTGGTCCAACGCCGACTCAGAGGCCCCCTGACTATTCTGATGAGCAGTGGACCTCTTCCCAGTTTTTATATCAGGGGACATTTCTGTGGGGAAACAAAGCACAGGGGTGGCTCCATCCCACACGACCTTCAAGTGTCACTTGGAGGTCAGTTTCCCCTTGTAAGGAAATGTTGGTGTAATGACTTCCTATATGCATCTCTTTTTTTGCCTCTTTTCCTTTTTCTCTTAATAATAAGCTGTAGACTTCATTCAGATTTCATACATTTTTCCATTGACATCCTTTTTCTGTTCCAAGATACCACATTGCAATTAGTCATCATGTCTCCTTAGTCTCCTCCAATCTGTGACAGTTTCTCGGTTGTCCGTTATGTTTCATGACCTTGACATTGTTGAGGAATGGGCCGGTACTCTGTAGAATACCCTTCAATTTGAAATTTGTCTGATTTTTTCTCATGATTAGACTGGTGTTACAAGTTTTTAGAGTGAATATCACAGAAGTACAGTGGTCTTCTGATCACATGTCAAGGGATAAAAGTAATTAACATAATTTATCATTGACGTTAAATTTGACCACTTGGCTAAGGTATTGTTTTCCAGGTTGATCCACCATAAATTTACAATATTCCTTTTCCATACTCTGTTCTTTCAAAGAGAGTCACTAGGTGCAGGCCACGTTCAAAAGGAAGAGAATTAAGCTCCACCTCTTGGAGGAGGTAACAATATATATTATTCAGCATTCTTCTGTGAGAAAGATTTATTCCTTCTCCCTTGTTTATTTATTTCTTTAATCATTTATTTCTATCAGTACAGGTTTTTTGTTTGTTTCTTTTTTAGACTTTGAGCTCTAATTCAGTACTACGCATTATGGGATGAATTGTGTCCCCCCAAAATATGTTTTAAATCTTAACCTCCAGGCCTGTGCTTATAATCCCATTTGGATTGGTTGTCTTTGTTAGGTTAATGAGGCAGGATGAGTGTAGGGTGTATCTTGAGTCAACCTTTTTTGAGACATAAAAGAAATTATACAGACAAGCAGAACAGAGTTGGGGGAAGAGAGATGCCAAATCACACGAAGATAGCCCAGAAGCAGAAGCTCAGAAGAGACAAGGACCTTCCCCAGAATTGACAGAGACAGAAAGCCTTCCCCTAGAGCCAGCACCCTGAGTTCAAACTTCTAGCCTCCTAAACTGTGAGAAAATAAATTACTGTTTGTTAAAGGCACCCACTTGTGGTATTTGTTATATAAGACAATTTTTTTTTTTTTTTTTTTACTCAGAGTGTTCTGGCTTTGTTTATTAGGAACTCTTTCAGGTTAATTCCTGTGTCCTTTGGTGTCTTAGTCATTCAGTGCTGCCATAACAGAAATACCACAAGTAGATGGCTTTAACAAAGTCCAAATTCAAGGTGTCAGCTCCCAGGGAAATCTTTCTTTCTCTGTCGGCTCTGGAAAAAGGTCCTTGTCCTCAGTCTTACCACAATCGAGGAGCTTTTCAGTCACAGGGACCACAGGTCCAAACAATGTACTCTGCTCCTGGTGCTGCTTTCTTGGTGGTATGAGTTCCCCAACTCTGTGCTTGCTTCCTTTTCCTTTTATCCCTTGAGGCCACACCCCAGGGAAACTCTCTTTACCTTGGATCAGGGAGATGGCCTGAGTAAGGGTGGTGTTACAATCCTATCTTAATCCTCTCAACATGCAATTACAATCACAAAATAGAGGACAACCACACAATGCTGAGAATCATGGCCTAACCAAGTTGACACGCATTTTTGGGTGGACACAATTCAATCCATGACATTTGGATATGCTTTTCTCTCTCTCTGTGCCTCTTTCCCTCCCTCTCTTTTTCTTTTCCTCTCTTCTTCCCTTTTTTAAAATTTTTTTAGCACATCTTTGCTTTCTAGCACTAAAAAAAAAAAAAATGCTCCAGACTCGTCTTATATATTTCCTACCCCGGCCCTAGAATTACACATTCCTCCAAGGAGCTCTGGCTCCTTTTATTGGACAATGAATGGTATTAGAAACCAAGGTCTGAGTAGTAGGTGTGCTCCTTGCCACTGGGGTGTCAGTGCTTCTAGGCCTTCTCAGGGAACTGAGCTAGGAACAATATGTACACATAGTGACCCATTTATAATACAACTATAACAACCTCTATACCTATGTATCTGTGAATCTGTCTATATCAACATGAATTTATACCAATGTCTCTAGCATAAATCCAGCACCACAGAGTTCATCCTCGCCACCTTTTACCCTTTCCTTATTGGTAACTTCTTTCTCAGGCAGTGAGAAATCTGACTTCCATTGTCTAAAATCTGTTTATATATATGTTTGACGCTTACCTTAAGTCTCCCTGAAATTTAAGTCTAAATTGGGTTCCTCTGCTATACTCTCTCATCACACCATTCATATTTCATCCATGGTATTGGTCACTAAGTGACCATCTAATGTCTGCTTCCCCTTCTAGACTGAACATAACCCCAATGGCAGGACCATGTGGACTTGTTCACTGAATTTTCTCCAGTGCTTCATGCTGTGCAGCTATTTACTGAATGAATGAAAGAGGGAAGTAAAGAGACTAACTAAAGTGGTAGTTGCTTCTACAAAAGTCCCTCTATCCAGACCTCATGTATATTACTGTGCCCATCACATAAATGGAAGTTTTTCCCTGACTACCCAATTTAAAATTGTCCCCCAGCACTCAATCATGCCACCCTGTTTTATAATCTTGATAGCAGTTACCACTATCTACTATTATCTCGTTTTTGTCTCCCCTAGTTTTTTTAGTTACTAGACAGTAAACTCCATGGGGCAGAGATCTTGTCTGTCTTATCTAACACTGTATTCCTTGAACAGTACCTGATCCAAAGCAGATGATTGAAAAAAAAAAAGTACAATTATGAAGCTGCATATTAGCAGTCAGTGGGAATGTTATCAAGATTATTGGTTTTCTTGCATTATATCAATACAGACATGAAATGAATGTAATATTCACTTTTTTTTTTTTTTTGCTGTGCTTTTGTGACCTTACCATAAGAGTGGAAACAGCAGCCCTAAATGAAAAAAAAAAAGAAAGAAAACTAATTAGATTCCTAGGTAGACAAAGTTAGGTTTATGTAAGAAAACAAATTTTGCACCTGATGACAGGGATGCAAGATACATGAAACAAATTCTAACAGCATTAAAAAGTGAGATAGACAGCTCCACAATAATAGTAGGAGATTTCAACACACCACTTTCAGTGAAGGACAGAACATCCACAAAGAAGCTCAACAAAGATAAGGAAGATCTAAATTCCACAATCAACCAACTTGATCTCATAGACATATACAGAACACTCCACCCAACAGCAGCCAAGTATACTTTCTTTTCCAATGCACATGGAACATTCTCTAGAATAGATTACATATTAGTCATAAAGCAAGCCTTAGCAGAATCGAAAATATTGAAATATTACAAAGCATCTTCTCTGACCATAAGGCCATAAAAGTAGAAATCAATAACAGAAAAAGCAGGGAAAAGAAATCAAATACTTGGAAACTAAACAATACCCTGCTCAAAAATGACTGGGTTATAGAAGACATCAAGGATGGAACAAAGAAATTCAGAGAATCCAATGAGAATGAAAACACTTCCTATCAGAACCTTTGGGACACAGCGAAAACAGAGCTCAGAAGTCAATTTATATCAATAAATGCACACATACAAAAAGAAGAAAGGGCCAAAATGAAAGAATTATCCCTACAGCCTGAACAAATAGAAAGAGAGCAACAAAAGAAACCCTCAGGCACCAGAAGAAAGCAAATAATAAAAATTAGAGCAGAATTAAATCAGATAGGGAAGAGAAAAAAAATTGAAAGAATTATCAAGACCAAAAGCTGGTTCTTGGAAAAAATTAACAAAATCGATAAACCATTGGCCAAACTGACAAAAGAAAAACATGAGAGAAAGCAAATAACCTGAATAAGAAATGAGATAGGCAATATCACAACAGACCCAACTGAAATTAAAAGGATCATATCAGACTACTACGAGAAATTGTGCTCTAACAAATTTGAAAACCTAGAAGAAATGGATGAATTTCTAGAAACACACAACCTACCTAAACTAACACAAACAGAGGTAGAACAACTTCATAAAACCATAACAAAAGAAGAGATTGAAAAGGTAATTTTAAAAAACTCCCCCCCTCCAAAAAAAAAAAAAAAAAAAAGCCCTGGCCAGGTGGCTTCACTGGAGAGTTCTACCAAACCTTCAGAGAAGAGTTAACATCGCTACTACTAAAGGTATTCCAGAGCATAGAAAAGGATGGAATACTCTCAAACTCATTCTATGAAACCAGCATATCTTTGATACCAAAACCAGGTAGAGACACCACAAAAAAAAAAGAAAATTACAGACCTATATCCCTCATGAACTTAGACGCAAAAATTCTCGACAAAATTGTAGCCAATAGAATTCAACATATCAAAAAAATAATTTACCATGACCAAGTGGGATTCATACCAGGTACATAGGAATGGTTCAACACTAGAAAAACAATTAATGTAATCCTTATCATATAAATAAAACAAAAGACAAAAACCACATGATCTTGTCAATTGGTGCGGAAAACACATTTGACAAAGTTCAACACCGATTCATGATAAAAATTCTCAGCAAAATAGGAATAGAAGGAACATTCCTCAACATAATAAAGGGTGTTTATACAAAGTCAACAGCCAACATCATACTAAATGGAAATAGTCTGAAAGCATTCCCCTTGTGATCAGAGCCAGAGAAGGATGCATTTTATCACCACTCTTATTCAGCATTGTGCTGGAGGTCCTAGCCAGAGCAATTAGGCTAGATAAAGAAATAAAGGACATCCACGTTGGTAAGGGAGAAGTAAAAGTATGTATTTGCAGATGACATGATCTTATACACAGAAAACCCTAAAGGATCATCAAGAAAACTACTGAAACTAATAGAAGACTCCAGCAGAAAATCAGGATACAAGATAAACATACAAAAATCAGTTGGATTCCTCTACATGGATTCCTCTATACTAACAAAAAGAACATTGAAGAGGAAATCACCAAATCAATACCATTTAGAGTAGCCCCCAAGAAGATAAAATACTTAGGAATAAAACTTACCAGAGATGTAAAAGACCTACACAAAAAAACTGCAAGACACTACGGCAAGAAACCAAAAGAGACCTACATAACGTGGAAAAACATACCTTGCTCATGGATAGGGAGACTTAACATTGTAAAAATGTCTATTCTACCAAAAGCGATCTATAGATACAATGGAATTCCAATCCAAATTCCAATGACATTTTTTAATGAGATGGAAAAAAAAATCACCAATTTCATATGGAAGGGAAAGAGGTCCCAGATAAGTAAAGAACTGCTGAAAAAGAAAAACAAAGTAGGGGTCCTAACTCTAACCGATTTTAGAACCTGTTATACTGCCACAGTAGTCAAAACAGCCTGGTACTGGTACAACAACAGATACATAGACCAGTGGAACAGAATTGAGAATCCAGACATAAATTCATCCATGTATGAGCAGCTGATGTTTGACAAGGGCCCCCAAACAGTTAAACGGGAGAAAAAAGAAAACAGTCTTTTTAACAAACAGTGCTGGCATAACTGGATATCCATCTGCAAAAAAAAAAAAAAAATGAAACAAGACTCGTACCTCACACCATGCACAAAAACTAACTCAAAATGAATCAAAGACCTAAATATAAAATCTAAAACAATAAAGATCATGGAAGAAAAAACAGGGACAAAGCTAGGAGTCCTAATACATGGCATAAATAATATAAAAAAACATTACCAACAATGCACAAACACCAGAAGAGAAACTAGATAACTGGGAGCTCCTAAAAATCAAACACTTACACTCATTCAAAGACATTACCAAAAAAGTAAAAAGATTATCTACAGACTGGGAAAAAGCTTTTAGCTATGACATTTCCGATCAGCATCTGATCTCTAAAATCTACATGATACTGCAAAAACTCAACAACAAAAAGACAAATAACCCAATTTAAAAAAAAGGCAAAGCATATGAACAGGTACTTTACTAAAGATGACATTTAGGTAGCCAACAGGTACATGAGGAAATGCTCACGATCATTAGCTATTAGAGAAATGTAAATCAAAACTACAATGAAATTCCATCTCATTCCAACAAGGCTGGCATTAATCCAAAAAACACAAAATAATCAATATGGGAGAGGTTGTGGAGAGTCTGGAACACTTATATACTGCGGGTGGGAATGTAAAATGGTACAACCACTTTGGAAATCTGGCATTTCCTTAAAAAGCTAGAAATGGAATACCATACGATTCAGCAATCCCACTCCTTGAAATATATCCTAGAGAAATAAGAGCCTTTACACAAACAGATATATGCACTCCCATGTTCAGTACAGGACTGTTTATAATAGCAAAAAGATGGAAGTAACCAAGGTGCCCATCAATGGATGAATGGATAAATAAATTATGATGTATTCACACAATGGAATACTATGCATTGGTAAAGAACAGTGATGAATCTGTGAAACATTTCATAACATGCAGGAATCTGGAAGGCATTCCGCTGAGTGCAATTAGTCAGTTGCAAAAGGACAAATATTGTACGAGATCACTATTACAAGAAATAAAGAAATACATTAAACACAGAAGAAAATGTTCTTTGATGGTTACGAGAGTGGAGAGGGAGGGAAGGAGATGGGTATCCACTAATTAGATAGTAGATAAGAACAATTTTAGGTGAAGGGAAAGACAACACACAATACAGGAGAGGTCAGCACAGCTGGACTAAACCAAAAGCAAAGAAGTTTCCTGAATAAACTGAACACTTCAAAGACCAGCGTAGCAGGGGCGGGGGTTTGGGGACAGAGGACATCTACGTCAATTGGCATAATAAAATCTATTAAGAAAACATTCTGCATCCCACTTTGGAGAGTGGTGTCTGGCGTCTTAAATGCTAGCAAGTGGCCATCTAAGATGCATCAACCCACCTAGAGCAAAGGAGAATGAAGAACACCAAAGACACAAGGTAATTATGAGCCCAAGAGACAGAAAAGGCCACATAAACTGGAGACTTCATCAGCCTGAGACCAGAACTAGACGGTGCCCGGCTACAACCGATGACTGCCCTGACAGGGAACACAACAGACAACCCATGAAGGAGAAAGAGAACAGTGGGAGGCACACCTCGAATTCTCATAAGAAGACCAGACTGAATGGTCTGACTGAGACTAAAAGGACTCCAGAGGTCATGGTTCCCAGACCTTCCGTGAGCCCAAAACAGGAACCATTCCCAAAGCCAACTCTTCAGATAGGGATTGGACTGGACTATAGGATAGAAAATGATACTGGTGAGGAGTGAACTTCTTGGATCAAGTAGACACATGAGACTATGTGGGCAGCTCCTGTCTGGAGGGGAGATAGAAAGGCAGAGGGGAACAGAAGCTGGCTGAATGGACATGAAAATAGAGTGGAGAGGAGTGTGCTGTCTCATTAGGGGGAGAGCAACTAGGAGTATACAGCAAGGCGTATATAAATTTTTGTTTGAGAGACTGACTTGATGTATAAACTTTCACTTGAAGCACAATAAAAAAATTTTAAAAAAAAAGAAAACAAATTTGAACAGATGTACGTTTTAGAAATACAGAGAGATGATAGTTCAAGTCATTTACACCTGGTTGGGAATTTCCAACCTTTTTTAAAGTGCCTTTCATAAAATGTTTTCTAAAAAAGCTCAAATTGCTATTTTATGCTCTTTCCTGTTTCCCCTCCATCATCTATCTCTTCCTCCTCCCACAAAATATAGGAAAAAATACAAATCACAATGTAACTAGAGACTTGCAGGCTGAAGCAAAACAGGAAAAGACTTACCAATGGGTAGAGATGGAGGCCAGGTTTGCAGAATGTCCCTGACAATAACTGTACTCCTTGATCCTGGTTCTAAATCCTTCTTTTTAGGTTTCATTTCATATATCGACAAATGTTCTTGCTTTGAGAGTGAACATTTGCAGATACATGAAGTGAAACCTAGAAAGAAGGACTTAGAACCAGGATCAAGGAGTCTAGACATAAACTCTGATTTCAGAGCCCCTGCCTTCATCCGCTCCCAGAGTTCCTGAGTAGTGCAAATGGTTAACAAGCTCAGCTGTTAACGGAAAGATTGGAGGTTCAAGTGTACCCAGAGGCTCCTCAGAAGAAAGGTTTGCCGATCTACTTTTGAAAACTCAGTCACTGAAAACCTTAAGGAGCACAGTTCTACTCTGACAGAAATGGAGTACCCATGAGTCAGAGTCAATTCAAAGGTAACTGGTTTCTTTGGCCCTCAACCTCAATTCCTAAAATATTATTTAATTTTATTAATTGCTTTGAATCCCAGTAAAGATAAACTTAATAGAAAATCTTTATTCAGTCATTAGGAATTTGGAATAAGAGTGGTCAGAGTTAATGAAATGGTACCCTAAGTGCCTTTACCCAGTAACCCAGTGCCCTCGAGTCGACTCCGACTCATAGAGACCCTATAGGACGGAGTAGAACTGCCCCTTTAGACGTTGGAAATAAAAGAATGAAGTGCTAGAAACAGCTCCATCACTTTAAGCTTTGGTGAAAATGATTCCTCTGAGAACCTTTATTTTCAATGCTTAAAAATATTATAGATCAATTCTTTGGGGATACTTCTTGCTCCCACCTCACTGTAGCTTAGAGGAGAGTCATTCTGGAAAATTTCAACCAAAGCAGAGGTGCCCTTTGTGAGGTATAGGCCAGAGAAAAATTAACGTGTTTTGGTATACTTGCTTTGTTTTGTTTTTAAAAAGTCGAGACCTTTTTTTCCCCCCAGCTACCCATAAGTCACAAATAGCTTTTCTTTCAAAGTTCAACCTTGTCAGGCTGTTAATCCTCCATGAGGAAAAGTGCATGTGGTAGGTATAGAAAGGTTTAGCTTTCAAATAGGGACATTATTAACTTTTACATTCCTGTTTGGCTGCCTCCTTCCTGGTCAATCTGAAAGTCTCTTGGGGACTAAACACCTGAGAAGCTGCGGTACTAAGACGGCTAGGCAAACCATTTTCTCTGTGACTGCTAGTTCACGGCCCTACAATTCTCCAGGAGGAGAAAGGTGCCGTCAGTATGAGAAAACCCCACAGAGAGCAGAGCAGGATGGGAAAAAATGGCGGGAGAGCTCTCAGAAGGGCACCCAGGGAGTGCAGGACCTCCTGGGAGGGGGACAGTGTGGATGAGGGTGTCAGGATCTAAAAGCCAACTCACAGTGAGCTGAAGAGCATCATTTCACCCTCAAATTTTACTTGGGCATGTTACCCTTCAGGTTTGTTGTCCATCTGTTAGCTGAGTTACTGCTAAACTGGGTTTTCAGGGCAGCTTTCCAGAGCACAGAAGGGGGTGAGGATTTCAAGTAAAAAGATATGATTTCAGTCCCAGCTCCAGTTTAGACAACTCACTTAACCTTTCCAAGATTTTTATGAAAGCAGTAATATGTTGTTGTTGCTGTTGTTGTTTTGTTGTTGTTATGTGCTGTCAGGTCAGTTCCGACTCATAGCAACCCTATGTACAACAGAATGAAACACTGCTTGGTCCTGTACCATCCTCACAATCAGTGCTATGTCCGAGTTCATTGTTTCAATCCACCTTGTTGAGGGTCTTCCTCTTTTACACTGACCCTCTACCAAGCATGACGTCCTTCTCCAGAGACTGGTCTCCTCTGATAACATGTCTAAGTTGAGACAGAGTCTCGTCATCTTTGCTTCCAAGGAGAATTCTGGCTGTACTTCTTCCAAGACAGACTTGTTTGTTCTTCTGGAAGTCCATGATATATTCAATATTCTTCACCGACACCATAATTCAAAGGCATCAATTCTTCTGTCTTCATTGTCCAGCTTTCACACGGCTATAAGACGATTGAAAATATCATGGCTTGGGTCAGGTGCACCTTAGTGCTGAAAGTGATATCTTTGCTTTTTAACACTTTAAAGAGGTCCTTTGCAGATTTGCCCAATGCGATACATCATTTGATTTCTTCACTGCTGCTTCCGTGGGCGTTGATTGTGGAACCAAGTAAAATGAAATCCTTTACAACTTCAATCTTTTCTCAGTTTATCACGATGTTGCTCGTTGGTCCAGTTGTGAGGATTTTTGTTTTCTTTATGTTGAGGTGTACTCCATACTGAAGGCTGTGGTCTTTGATCTTCTTCAATAAGTGCTTCAAGTCCTCTTCACTTTCAGCAAGCAAGGTTGTGTCATCTGCATCTTGTAGGTTGTTCATGAGTCTTCCTCCAATCCTGATGCCCCATTATTCTTCATATAGTCCAGCTTCTCGTATTATTTGCTCAGCATACAGATTGAACAGCATACAGATTGAATAGGTATGGTGAATAATTATAGCCAAGAAATGCACTGGAAATGAGGTAATAGTTTTCAAACATTTTATAAACTGTAACAGGCTCCACAAAAGTGGTTATTTATGTTGTGCTTTATCAATATATGGCATTCTGAGTATAAATCTCGGCTCTCAAAATGACCTCAAAATAAACCCACAAAGAGCGAGAAACATCATTAACCACTAGAAGGTGACTTCATGTAATGCAGCAATCCTCAAACTTTAGCAAGCTTCGGAATCACCTAGAGGGGTCCCTGAAACAGATCACTAGGCCCTGAGCACAGAGTTTCTACTTCCCTGGGTCTGGATGGGGTAGGGCCTGAGAATTTGCATTTCTGACAAGGTCCCAGATGAAGCTAATGTAGTCGACCAAGATGGCACTGTGAGAGTCACTGGTGTAGTGGTGAAAAGCACAGCCTTCTATCGTCAGAAGGCACCAGTTCAAATACCAATTCTGCTACTTACTAATTTAACAAGTTCACTGTGTCTCAGTTTCCTCGTCTATAAAAGGGAATAATATTAATATTGACCTTATAGAATTTCTGTGAGCTAAAACGTAGTCTAACACACATAAAGTCTCAGAATGGCACCTGACACAAAAGATGTGCTGTGGTGACTGCCATGAGTGCAGACACCCTGTTCTCTGTGGACACAGCTTTCTGTCCTTTAAGGAGCTTTAAGACCAAGTCCTGCAAAAATTAAAATAGATTATCCTAATTGTGTGTCTTTTAAAACCTATAATATCATTTTTCATTAACAAGAGGATAAAGTAATATTAACATGTTGTATCAGTCAGGGTCCCAGCAGGAAACAGATGGTGTACTCAATATAGAAAATTCTAGAAAGATTTATCTACTAAGGGACTATTAATAGTGTGTGGGTGTTGGGAACCACAAAGGATAGTATAGTAACCTGGGGCTTCATAGTAGCGAAGCTGAGAACACTACCAGGCTAGAAAGAATAAGAAGGGAGGATGCAGTTCCTGGAAGTGGCACAGAAGAATCCTTTAGAGTTGGTTGCCTTGAAAGAAGTAGCAATCTTTGATCAAGGAACATAGCCAGCCCTAGGCTACCTGGTAGGAAGGGAGCCCAGGGTATTAACACTCTGCCTCACCCTCCTCCCTCCCTCCATCACCATCAGAGTTCTCTCTTGACCAAACCCCTACAGGCCAGAAGGCATGGGAACCAGGGATGTATCCAGCATAAACGTGTTGAGTATTTGCTATGAACTAGGCACCACTGCAATTACTTTTACACGTATCATCCACCACCCATCTGTCAGTTTGGCATAAAGTGGTGCCTTGCGTGCTGCTATTATTCTGGAAGCTACGACACTGATACTTCAGATACCGGCAGGGTCACATGTGGTGGACAGGTTTCAGCAGAGCTTCCAGACTAAGACAGACTAGGAAGAAAGGCCTGGTGAGCTACTTCAAAAAATTAGCCAATGAAAACATTATGAATCACAAAAGAAAATTGTTCAACTTGCTAGCTTTGGACATGTCATCTGGAAGGATCAATCGCTAGAAGCAGACATCATATTTGGTGAAGTAGAGGGCCAGCATGGGCAAGGGAGACCCGCAATGAACGACTCCAACATGCTGGCAATTGTGAGGATGGTGCAGGCCCAGGCACTATTTCTACCTGTTGTGTATGAGATTGCCATGGGTCAGAGGTGATTTGATGGCAGCTAACAACAAGAGCAGCGCCTATCATATCATTTAATCTTTACAGCTTGCAGAAGCAAACTAAGTTTAAGTAACTTGTCCAATGTCGTACTGTGTCTGGATGTTCAAACCCAGGCAGTCTTATTCCAGAGCCTGTCCACTCAACACATACAGCAGAGGAAGTCTCAGGAGAGAAATAGAAAGAAACGGAGATAAATATTCTTGGTTTGTATAAGGATAAATGCTGAAAATGGCAGCTATTAGAGAGTTGTGGGATCTAGGGCCTCAGTGACCTCATCTGCCTTCTTATGGTTAAAAGCAAAAATACAAGGAGGCAACGTTGTCTGCGCACCACAATTTCAAGTTGGTAAAATATACCTGTGTTAAGTGATAACAATGACTGTATAGGGCATTGAGGTGATAAATGATTTTCTTTTAGAGTCCCTCTATTTTCTGAAATTCTTACAGCCAGATTGAACTCACATCTTTTTAGCATAAAAGCAATCAAATAAAATTTTCAAAAATAAAGTACAATGAAAGGTGAACCAGACAATCTTCGAGTTCCCTTGAATGTTTTATGAGCCTAAATCTGGATGTCAATCTCTCTTCATCTCCTTTTTTAATATTAAATCAATCCGACAAACATGGAATAAAGGCCCATAGAATACACATCAGGTGTGTAGAATTCAGCGCTTAAGGAAACTTAGGTGGAGGAAGTGAAAGGCTAGGGAAGTCTACAGAAACCATAATGAAGCCCTCCAGAGCGGGAACAGTTGTTTTTACCCTCCTCTTACATCTGATTCATCTTCTGGAACATTTTCATGACCTTAAACAAGGTCATAGAGATTTAGGATCGGGTGGGACAAAACTAATTTGGGCAGATAGTCAGGTTTTGAAGCAGCCCTGGTGAAATTTGCCACCAGAGCCTTGGTTTCTTGAAAGCTGGAGTGCCGTGTGATGGGTATTTTGCTCGCTGGATGGGAGTTGATGTGAACGGATTCACCAATATTGCAGTGGGCTACTTACTGACAGGTGAGATATTCCAGCTATGCCCCTTACCTACAGGTGGATTATGGAAAGCCATCTTTAGTGTCTTTTCACTGAAACAGCAAATTGCCCTGTAAGGACTGTATAACCAGCAGGGTTCCTTCCCAAGTGTCAAAAAAAGAGTGAAAAGAGGAAGTTGGGCTACCTAAACAGATAAAGGGGAAGGTGCCTACACTGACAGAGTTTAATTCAGTAATCAGGTGGGACATAGGTTCAGGTTGACCAATAGTGACAATGAGCTTGGGATCAGGGCAGGGATGTCAGCTGGGCTCCTAGTCTAGCACAGAGATTGAGTCTAGAATGGTGGCCAAGAAAGTGGGCTTTAGGAGTCCCTAGGTGCACACAATTGCTAACCAAAAGGACTGAAATTCAAGTGCATCCAGACGGGCCTCGGAAGAAAGGCCTGGTGATCTACATCTGAAAAATCGGTCATTGAGGAAGAAGAAAAAAAAAAGTGGGCTTTGAGCATGAAGTGTCTTTACTCCTTACAAAGCCTATGACTCTGTGCCTGGTTACTCAAACACCGTGAGCCTCATTTTCCTCATTTATAAAATAAGAATGGCAAAACCTACCTCTTGGAGTTTTTATGAGGGCAAAATGAGATCGTATAAGTAAGATGCTCAGTGTGGGACCTGGTACATCATAACTGTCTTGCAAAGAGTAGCTACTGCTATTACCAGTAATCCAGGAAAAAAAAAAATTAGGTCATCTCAGTGAGATGTGATGTAGGATTGATGCTTTGCCTTCTGCCTTCTATTATTACTTTGCCCAAGCTTCTCATGTCTTTAATCAAGTTCATCTATATAAACTTTATTACTGTATTATTACTGGAAAGCATGCTAGAGAATTAAGAACAGAAATGGAGAATGGCTTACCCAAGGTGACATAACAAACTACAAAACTAGAATTAAGGCTTCAATGCCTAGGGATCCCACATAGTTCACAGTGTCAATACAACTTATTTCAAATTATATCTATTGAGCACCTACTATATATGGGGGAAACAAAGATAAGGGAGGGTTCCTATACTCTCAAAGAGCGTCTAAGAAATCAGAGCAGATTTTCCAAGATGAATTTTTTCCCATGGAATACTAGTTAGTAGTTGTTACATGAAAAAAGTGTTCTTTGGAAGTTTCAGGTAAAAACAAAAGTAAACAGGTTTCTAGACTGTACAACTTCTCAGAGCCTTTAGGATGCTGGCGTACTTTACAAACCTCTAAGAGAAATAAAAAATAGTACACAACACTTCCCAAACCTATCTAGCCACAAAACTCTCTATTCATGTTGTGTCTCATGGGTCTAGTGTTCCAGGAAGAGATTTTGGAAAACACTAGAGTGGAGGACCACACCAAATACACAAGCAACTCTAAGGTAGATTAGGTGAAGTTCAGCATGTTATAAAAAGCTGGGTAGAGAGAACAGGTGTTCCAGTTACTGAGATTCTGGAACAGCTTCAGGGAGAAGGTATGGTTTCAGATGGCCCTTAAAGAATGGATCAAATTTTGTGTAATCGATACACAAGCAAGAGCAGCCTAGGAGGCAAGACTAGCCCAAATCAGGAAAGGAATGAGGCCAAAAGTGTAGAGCAGTGGATTGGCCCCATTGGATTAGCTTATAGAATGACCGTAGATGATCAAAGGAAACTAAGTCAGAGAGAGAGAGGGTGGAGCCATGTTATGGAGTAGCACAAAACCAAAGCAAAGAGTCATTAGAAATGATTGGAAGTGACTCCCTCTGGCAAGAACGTGAAGACTGGACTGGAGCAGAGAAAGTTAGGGGGTGGGAAGACCAGGTTAAGGTTATTCATTAATCTTGACAAAAAGTAATTATGTCCTGAACCAAGGAGGTGGCAACTAAGAAGTTGTGGCCGAAACATTTTAGATAGAAACATTTTAAAGGTTAAAATTTAGGTGATCTAGTAGATTCTGAATGTTTCATCATATTGAGTGGCATCTCTTTTGTTATTATTATTTTATTATTAAAATACACACAACAAAACATACAACCATCTCAAATTTTCTACATGTATAATTAGGTGACATCAATGACACTCTTCAGGTTGCGCAACCATTCTTGGTTTTTCAAAACACTTCTACCACCATTAACATAAACTCAATGCCCCATAAGCAAAAACTCCCTCCTATCTGCTCCCTCTCACCCCTGGTAGCCACTAATAATCTTTGGTTTCTATATATTTGCTTATTTCATGTAAGTAAGATCATACAGTATTGGCCCTTTTGTGTCTGGCTTGTTTCACTCAGCCTGTTTTCAAGTCTCATCCGGGTTGTAGCATGTATCAGGACTTCATTCCTCTTAATGGCTGAGTCACATTACATTGTAAGCGTATACTACATTTTGCTTATTGATCTATTGATGAACATTTAGGTTGTTTCCACATTTTGACTCTTGGAAAAGTGCTGCGATAAACAGGGGTGTACAGGTTAACTGACATCTTTTGATAGTTACAAGTGGTCAAGCTATGTATATTGAGTTTCAGAGACTGAACCCAACCTATGTTCTTCTCTGCTACCAGGGCATAAACTATGAGAGCATGATTAAGTTGCTAAGGGATAGGTATGTAAATTTTCAAAAGAAGATTTCACTGGCAGGAACCAGTAACGCAGATAATGACAGACTCCTCTGATCCCCAAACCAGAAAACAAACCAAATCCACTACCGTCAAGTCGATTCCGACTCATAGCAACTGTATAGGACAGAGTAGAACTGCCCCATAGAGTTTGAAGGAGCACCTGGTGGATTTGAACTGCCGACCTCTTGGTTAGCAGCCATAGCTCTTAACCACTACGCCACCAGGGTGGTTATTGGGTGAAACTGAACAAGAGGTAGAGCTGAAACCCAATGTGCGTTTCCCTTCCATAACGCTGATGGCTGCATGTATCTGTGAAGGTCCCCAAAACACCACTCACTTAGAATTCTAGGTTCTGAAAATCAGAAACCAGATATAAAATTGCTACCCATAATGGACACAAACAGGCCCTTAGAGCAATTAAAAACCCAGTCTATGTTCTCTTGCAGACTAATTGGACAAAGTACAGCAAGTGGTGTTGCAAATCTAATTATTCAGAGGGGCAGCTGACTCTCTCAGGTCTCCTGACCTGGATTCCACAGCCCAGAGAAAGCTTGCCCGCTGCTGCCTCCAGTGAACATGAGTGAACAGAAAGGCCCTGCCCTCAATCCGTCAGATCTGGACCTCCTGCCCCAACCTGTGGGTGGCAGATGTTTTCCTCCTTAATTGTCCAAGATGAAGATTTGCAAACAAAAATTAAAAACATATTCCCCAGACCATTGTGGCCAATCCCATCCCAGGTTTCAGGAAGAAAGATGAAGGCTACATCATGCAGCCTCCGTGAGTAGATTCGCTTGGCCACATGAGGACCTGAGTTTCTTTTAGTTCCCACATTCCCTTCAGGTATCTCTTCCAGGAGCTGTGGCGTGTGCTAGAGCAGAGGAGATGGACACCCTTGCCCTCATTCATTCATTCATTCACTCACATGTATTTTTGGTGTCCTGGCCAAAGGACCAGGCCTGACACAATGGGAGATGAAAGTAAGAGGCAGAATGTCACCAAAGCAGTGTGGAGATTGGAGTGATAGAAACACCACATCTAAATGAACAAAATCCAGAAAGTGATCTTTGAGCCATGCTTGAGGACAAGAAAGTGTTTTAATAGGCAGAGATGATAAAGAGGACATTCTTTAGAAGAGAAATAGTGTCAGTAAGAAAATAATAGGCAAATACTTACGAGTCCCATTTGGGGTCCAGTAGAGTAAGCCAGACCGAAGGAAAGCATCATATGAGTAATTACCTGTGGTTTATGCCTGAATTATGTGACTAGATGGATCTTAGATTATTTGCATGAGTGATAAAACAACAATAACCCTGTTTGTATTTTATGGAGATTTGCATGATCAAAAAGGGCTTTGAAGAATTAACTTGGTTGCAGAAAAATACACAAAATTAAATTAGAATGTAACACACACACACACACATTCTAATTGTACTATAAAAGGAAAGAATTGATTTATCAGCGCTTGCCCCTTACTAGCCAAGCCCACTCTTCTGTCTGGCTATCCAGCTGGTAGAAGCAATAATCTTTACACGTCTACACTTGGCAAAAACCAACTACAGATCATTTTAAACCTCCAAGTTTGTTTTGGAAGCATGTACATCCCTTTGGATATAATGAGATATATTCTGAATGATAAATATCAGCTGATTCATGTATGCAGGGCTTCAGTTTAATAACTGTTTAACAAAAAATTATTTGGCTATTGTTGAATCTTAATAAACATTTTAAATAATAAACTGGCCTGTATTAACAGCTGGCTATTAGCTCTCTTACTAGCTATTACCCACTAATGTAACTCTTTAGATTTAATGTGGTGTTTATCATTGTTTATTTTCAAAGTTGTTGCTTAGACCTACTACTGAATCTTTATACCTCCAGATTCTCAGAGTTCTTAGCTAACATTGACAATGACTTTTCTTTTTTTCTGAACCTATCACGACCTCCATCCAAACACAGCTGCACAATTGGGCTTGTTCAGGTAATGACCTACTCAAATGAATAATCTACTTCTAGGATCCTGCCTCACCTTCATCTTTCTAGACCAGACTTCTGCTTGGTTTCTATTATGATGAACTTTAGACTCACTATAACCCATAATTCTTTGGAGTGATGGACACCTGTTGAAGGGACTTCTTACATGAGGCACACCATAAACATGAATTGTTCTTCTCAGTCCTTTTATAATCATGAGGAGATTGGAGAGCATATTTAATGAAAATGAACCTTGTTATCTTATCACCACTGAGAAAACACAGCAGCAGATTAAGGTGCTGATAGTATATACGTCCTGTGGTGCCAGATCCCAGCCCCCAGCTGGAGCACCATCTTCACTTGGACTTCCAGAACACGCCCTGGCTCCTTTAAAAGCCTCCAATGAGAATTCAGGAATTGTCTCTGTGGAAAGTACGAGTTCCCCCTAGTGCAGCCTGATAAATCACAGATAATAATAGCTCTTTCCAAAATAATCCTTAGGCAGAAGTAAAATCCAACTAAGAAGGTTGTTCAGAGTCGAAACCTGGGACCTGGATCTGTCTTTGATTTAAGTCTATAAATACGTCGAGGGGTTTCTTTGTCACTGTTGTTGACATAATGTATTATTACTATTTAGCTATTATTCCTTTAATGCCCATATATTTTTGTCTCTTTATTTCCTGCCATGGCCTTCATTCAATGGACTGACTGTCCACTTTTAACCCTTAGTCTTCTGCTGACCATGTTGTAGGTCTCGTCCTCTCCACTCTCACTATCTGGAGTGAGTCCCATACTTTAGGAGAAATTTCTAGAAACAATACCCCAGTGTGAATGGAACGGATCCAGGTTTCTAAATTGCCCTGATTTTCACTCCATGGTGGCAAGAATTACTAGAGACGGGATTTTTTCCCCCCAGGCATAATCCTTATAATCTTGATTATGTCATTTTCACAGTTTAAGAATAAATTGAACTTTTTATGTCTAATACGCAAGAACCCTCAGAAAGATTTCTGGCACTGTTCTGACTGCAAATTTTCATCTTGAATTGGCTGGAACTGGTTACAGTGTGGTTTAATTGGCAGAGATCTGAAAGTTTCACCAGAAGAGTGTGCAGA
Source organism: Elephas maximus indicus (assembly GCF_024166365.1). NCBI lineage: Eukaryota > Metazoa > Chordata > Mammalia > Proboscidea > Elephantidae > Elephas > Elephas maximus. Next base: position 30,146,784 of record NC_064835.1, on the reverse strand, counting down.
CAGAGTGTTTCATTATCTGTTCACATTCATGATTCTTAATGTGTACCATGGGATTCAGTCTCTGAAAGACCTGGGACCCTATCCTGAAGGCACTCTGTCCTCTACCTTTCTGTGGAAAAAGTCCTCCCCATTCTTTCAGGTAGCATAACTGCCTACAACTGGATAAGCCAAGTCCTACCATCAGGCATTTTAATTACACATTAAACCTAAGTTTCTAAGACCCCAGGTTATCACTTCACCCACAAGTTCACGCTTTGTTTCTTTTTGACTTATGGAGCAATCCAGAATCATAATTCCGTTTTAAAAGATCATAAGTTAGTTTCATTTTCCTTCTTTAGAGTATAAAAAAAAGAGTGTAATTATTCCTAATTCCACAATTACTTTGCAAAGTGACAATGTAGTGACTAGGAACACACACTTTCAACAAATTTCTCTTATCACCAAACTCTATAAAAATGTAACCTCCTCCAAAAATTACGACGTGGTTAGGGAGTTTTTATTAGACAATTTTGGGACTCAAAAATTCTTTGTGACTGGTTCTTCCATGTTTCAGCACATATGTAATTATCATTAATTGCTTTGCTACACATTTCCCTTTTCTATGGAAGGAAAGAATAGTTCAGGGAAAAATAAGAACATTGGGAAAAGCAGAGAGAGACCCTTTTCTTTGTTAATTGTATGGGGCTGACAGTCTAGTGTACAGTCAGCATTTTAATCAGCCCATCTTTTCACGTTGTGACTCTGAACAGCTGGAATGTTCTACAAGACACAGCCCAGGATAAAAGGGCATGGCATTGCATGGCTTCAAATCTAGCAATCAGTCAGTCACTCAATCTCAATCTCTCTCTCTCTCTCTCTCACACACACACAGACACACACACATACACACACACAGTCTGTCATCCTGCTGGATGGCATGTACTTTACAAGCATGTGAGTTGGCAGACCTATACTCTTGACCTTCTTTGAACTTCATGCCAGGGAAAACCAGTAGCCTGCTCACTCAAGTGCATGGCTCCCAGTGACCCATTATTGGTTCCGCACACTCATGGTTTGGAAAATCAGGCTGCAAGGCTCTGGAGCCTCGCCCCAATGCAGCTCTGTGAGTAAGGACAAGAGATAAGATTCAGACCTCAAGGCATATTTCTAAAGGGCCCATGAAGGTGAGAGGAATAGCCTTCCCTGTCATTAGCTTTCTCCCATTCCTACAACAGAATCAGCCTCTGTTTATGGCCAGTCCTCGCAGCTTAAGAAGATATGCCTTGCTTAGCCAATTACAGTGGAAGGCTCGCAAGAAATAAAAAGACTGGCATTTGATGGAGACCAGAGAGATGAATAATTCTTCATACTTGGGTCTCTTAATTATCTGAGGTTCAACAGACTCTGGACAACCTTCCCTTCATTATTTCTGACCCCAGGTTTCTGAATTTGGACAACGGAATCCAAAGCTGAAAGCTGGACACAGGGCACGGAGCTTATCTTCAGACTATTTCCAGGAGAAAGTGCCAGTGAGATTGTGAAACTTCTGTTTTAGCAAGCTCGAGAGGTAGGGATAATAATAACTCTCTGCCTTTGTGTGTGTGTATGTGTGAGCGTGTGTGTTGTAGATGCGCTAAGTGCTTCCTAGACATTAGCTCATGCAGCCCCACAGTTCCCTGGTGAGGCAGGTGAAAAGCTCTGATGCCTATTTCACATGCATTGAACATCAACAAAAGTGGAGTCATGAAAACCTCAGAGAAAGTCAGTAGTGCTTAGTGAGTTGTTTCCCTTGATTCACAAAGATCTGATTGATAAATATGGATTAAAGCTCTACTGTGTACTTCAAATTGTTCTGAGTGAAATAGATATACTAGGAGAACGGGAAGTACAGCCCTTCCTCTTGAAGTTCTAATACTTTTAGGTCAGGAAATAAAGCAATATCTGTAAAGCAACTAAAGGACAATATAGGGCAACAAGTCACCATGTGTGAGAGTTGGGTGTGGACTAGAATTGCTACAGAAATCCTCACCATTCAGGTATCAAGGTCATGTCTTAGTAGAAGATTGCTGTGGTCCCTTTTTATGCACCATTAGGGATATGTGGGCTTCTCTGTGGAATTGCATTTTCTCTTTCTTCTATTAGAACAAGACTTCAGTGGTTTTGTTTTTGAGACTCTGGAAGTGCTCTCAAGCACTTGACCTCCCTTGGAGTCCTCCAGCCCAAATACCACAAGGACAAACACGATGCCCTGGAAACTGCTGATGACCCCTGAGGGAGGCAGTTGGTACCCTAGGTGCTTTGGCATGGGCAGCCGATGGCTTCTCATTGGGAGGGCACATTTTTCTGTGAACTTGTTCCCTGTGGTTCTTCCATTAATGAGCCCATGGGTCAAACCTAGAGGCAAAGGTTGAACACGGCTCAGCGCCTCCCTCAGCCTCCCGCCATAGGGTGTCGGAGGGGAGCCTGGAGGGCCCAGTTGGGCGGGGAGAGGCGTTCCCCCCTGTCTCTCTGTCAAAAAATAAAATAATAATAATAATAATAATGCTGACGATGAAAAGTCCATTATGTCTTGAGGGCAAAAATAACATTTTCATTCTAAAGTCTACGTGAGGCATCAAGACATCTTCTGGTGGAAAATGGTGAACTTGCACATCGGGAAGTGCAAAGATTATTTAATCAAAGCCTTTAAGAAGATCAAACCTAATCATGAGATGTTAAAAATATATATAAAAGCAGATAAGAAGAGGTTTTGTCTGTATGACCAGAATCTTTAAGTCAGAAAAGAACCTTTTAGGTTCTTCCATGACAAGGGAAATATGTCATTTTTTTCTCTCCCTCAGCAATCCAATTTATTCACAACAGTGAGTAGGAGATAGTACTTAAATAGTTTGGGCAGCCAGAGAGCCGGAGAGCTGATATTTCTCTCAAGTCTGTTTTCACTCGTTTTCTGTATGACTCTTCAAAGAAAGGGATAATAGAGAAATTCCACAAAATATGAATGAGTAGGTATCATGGAGAGAATGAGCAAGATCTGAGAAGACCGTGGGTCCCCCTCTTGATATGCCCTGGAGAGGTTCTAGGATTCAGATCCTTATTCTTAAGATCAAGCCAGGAACAGCTTTACAGAGCATCCCCTGTGGACAGCAGGATGCAGGAACAGGACCCTCACGAAGAAAGCCTGTAGAAAAAACCAGGGTGGAAACAACATTGGGAGTGCAAGATCAAGGGTAATGCATTGGTTAAGAACCAGGTTGCTGAATGAAAGGTCTGTGGTCCAAACCTACCAGTTGCTCCACAGGAGAAAAGACCTGGCAATCTGCTCCTTTAAAGATAACAGCCTAGGAAACCCTATGAGGCAGTTCTACTCTGCCACATAGGGTTGCTATGAGTCAAAATTGACTTGCTGACACACTACAACAACAGGATTTTAGTGCCAATGATGTTTTGCATTTGTTAATATTATTAACATGTCACTGCGATCATAGATTGTCCATACAAATTCATGTCTACTATGTTTAATGTAGGAAACCCTGGTGGTGTAGTGGTTAAGTGCTATGGCTGCTATCCAAAAGGCCAGCAGTTCAAATCCACCAGGTGCTGCTTGGCAACTCTGTGGGGCAGTTCTACTGTCCTATACGGCCACTATGAGTTGGAACTGACTCAATGGCAATGAGTTTTATGGGGTTTTATGTTCAATGTATGGAGCCCTGGTGGTGCAGTAGTTAAGAACCTGGCCGCTAACCAAAATGTTGGCAGTTTGAATCTACCAGCCACTCCTTGGAGACTCTGTGCGGTAGTTGTAGTCTATTCTATAGGGTGGCTATGAGTTGGAATCGACTTGATGGCAACGAGTTTGGTTTTTTTGGTTGTGTTCAACATATAATGGGGCTATGTTAATACCAACAGCAACCATTGTGCCAAGCATGAGCTAAGCACTTTCATTCATTATGTTTAGTTCTCTCAACGACCCCTAAAAATAGGTATTATCTAATCTCATTTTGCAGTAAGAGGGCCAGAAAGTTTAAGTAACTTGCCCAAAGTTGGTTAGGAAAATCAAGGCCTAGAAACCATCTGAGATTCACATAATTACAAAGCATTTGCTCTTTTCCTTACTAATTTGCAATTCTTTTAAAATATGAGGACCCCTTTCTATACCCAAAAGAAAAAAAATTCTAGAAATTCTGCAGGAACGCAGTTGCATTTTCATGAATGCCGTCTGCAGACAATACACGCACTGACATTCACAGGCCCTTAGCAATCTCTCCACAGCCCCAGAGACTTCCATCCCTCATCTCCCAGAACTTAACAAAAGCATTAGGCGTAAAGCAAACCTGAGTGATGGGCCAGGCTTTGTATATCTCTCTCCAACGGGACTCCCCTATAGAAAAGGAGAAGAGGCCGACTAGCTGATAGGCTACAAGCTAACATAGCAACCACTGTCCCTCTTGGAATTCCTGCAAGCTTGTGACCCTTTTTTGATATCTTCTTCCTCCAACATGTTTGCCAGATGACTGCTTTCTTGTCATTAGTCTCCAGGCTCACTTGAGTAAGGTAGCCACTATTGTTTAATCAGATTTTACCTGTAAGAACATCATGGGACAATTTTCCAGGTCTCATATCCTGCTAGAGATGGCTCTGTATACAGTTGCATGGGCAGAGCAGGCAAACATATAAAATATAATGATGTACCAGTGCGTATACGAACTATAAGGAGCCCTCATGGTGCAACAGCTATGGGAAAAAGACCTGGAGATCTACTTCCATAAAGATTACAGCCAAGAAAACCCTATAGGGCAGTGCTACTCAGTCACATGGGGTTGCTATGAATCGGATTCAACTCAACAGCACCCAACAACAACAACAATATGGACTATACACACACACACAATATCAATGATATTAATTACTATTATATAAAATGTGCACATGAACTAAGGGAAAGTGAAAAATTAGAGGAATGAGAGCCATATGCATTTATTTTAAAAAGTTTTATTGATGGAAGGAAATGAGTTATAAGCAGATTTTGAAAGGAGAGAGAAGATAAAATGAATACTCCTGCTATGAGAAATACTCATGAAGTAATGGTGAATCAGGCAGCATACAGGCTATAAGTCTTGATATATTTACAATTTAACTGATAACAAAGGAATAATTCATGTTAAAAAACAAAAACCTAAAGCAAACAATATAAGACAGCCTCTATAATATCACTGTTAAGTTTTTGTGTTATATATGTCCATTTTATTTTCTACCACCTCCCTGGGGAAAGGGACCCAGAACAAGCATTGGGCTTCTGCCCTTCCTTGGGTTCCTATCCTGCCTTCTTCTGCAACCAAGGTCAGGCCCCGGAGACCACAGCAGGAGGCAAAGGCAGGGCACATGTGTTGGAGACTTGGAAGCTGTACATGGGCTGACTTCCATTTGGAAAAGGATAAAAGGTAAACGTAGGAACTGCCATAATGGCTGTATCCGCCTCTCTCTCTCTCTTGCTCTGTCACCTCTGAAAAAGGGAGCAAGAGCAAGTAGCAATGAGCCTTTCGAAAAGGAGGGTGGATACGGGTTTGGCTCTGCATGCTGTGAGCAGTGGCCTCTGTACCTGATGCCTGGGCCTAGGGAAGACATGGGTCTCCGCAATTGTGGGACAGCTGATCCTCAACACACTACCTCAGGGCCTCACCATACTTTAAAAACTTTCTTAAAGCAAACCTCCCACTACTTTGACGAAGCTGCCATTTATCTTCTAGTATGACATATACATAATCAGAGGCACTTGGAGATTATGGACCAAATCGCAGGAAAACTCATTAGTACACTGAGGATGAGAACGGGGGTTCTGGAGACCAGCATATGCAGACACAGATCTTATCCCCACAGTGTGTCTGGCTACTTCCTCCTTTCAGTGGCTGGCTCTGGTTTGGGGAGAGAAGGCTACCTGCCTTTACCGAGAATTTCTCTACATAAGCCCTTCCACATTTCTGATCTCATTTCATCCTTCCAACAAGCCTTCAGGGTAGAAGTATTGTTATTACCCTTATCTCATTGAGGAGGAAACAGTTGTTGTTGCTGATGTTGAGACAGTCCCCAACTCATGGAGACCTTATGCACACTAGAACAAAACACGGCCTGGCCCTCTACCATCACCACAGCCAGTTGTGGATTGGATGGTTGTGGCCCATGGGATTTTCTTTGACTGATTTTCGGAAGTAGAGATTACCTTGCCTAAAATCAAACAATCAGTCAATAGAGGTTTGATTCCAGGCCAGTTCAGCTTGATCCAAACCCAGACTCTTTGGACCACAATATAGCTTTGAAGACAATACTGATCCTGGAACATATTTAGCATAAAGAAAAGTGTACGTGATGCCTGACAAAAGGCACATTGGCAAAAAGATGCCTGGGAAGAGCAGGTTTGATGCATAAAGCATTCAGCGTAGGCTATTTCATGATTTCGGAAGCGGAAATGGTCCTTGGGATGATAGTATGTCCACAGAGCCGTGAGGCTGGGTGCGTAGTGCCCCAGGAACATAACAACTCCATGTTCGATCACTGACAGCCCATCTGGCCAAGGAGCCAGTTCCTTTAGTCTTCAGCACAACAGTGAAGCAGGAAAAGTTTGACCTTGGCGTGTCCTTCTGCTCGTGTTACTACCATCCTTCCTTACAATTGTTTTAAAGATACTTTCCCAGAGTAACCTTTATCTCTGTTCTTTTGGTCACTCTTTTATTCTGATAGAAGTTCCTGGTCTTGTTTATGCTCTGCTCCTAATCTTGGATCTTTTTTCTACCTTCTCACCACTGCCCGTTTTCCTTTCTGTATTACTCCGCATTTCTTACTTTAATTTCCCATGTATTTTTCACTCCGAAGACAGGAAGGAGAATAGAAGAATGAGAATGGGAGAGATCTTCTGCTTCCTCTAAATGATTCATTATTTGATTTTTCTTCCATTATATTCTTTGAATGAGCATTATAAGATCTACAGTAACTAGATACCCCATCTTTGTCGTACGATCTTTTGCTATGTTGGCACTGTCTAAACAAGCATTTCAGAGCATCTTCATTCCCCTTCTTTATCTCATGAATCTGATGGTTGAGTTTCCAGCTAAAGAGAAGGAGAAGAAAGGAAGGAGAGAAAAGATTTGCAGAAAAGCCAGGCAGGCAAAGGCCAAGACCTTGTCAATTTCCTTGGTTATTTAGGCCTTCATATTTTTATTCTTTTGGCAGAGGGGGAAGTGGGCAGCAATTCAGTGCTTGTGCACACACACACATTTAATAAACTTGTGGGATGTCAGAGTTAGAAAGGCACACAGGCTCCTTCGCTTTAGAGATGCAGAAAGTAAGACACAAGGAAGCAAAATGGCTTGTTAAGATCATAAAACCAGCTAATGGTTCAACTGGGACTAGACTCCAAGCATCCTGACTCCCCTGTTTCAGTGTTCTTGCTACTGACCCATCTAAAGAGGAACGCTGAATCTTTCTAACTTCCCCTTTAGTAATCACTTTTGGCTCTATTATCCATGAACTTGTCTGAAGTCTTCTTGAAGCTATTTCTGTTTTCAGTGTCGTGCCCCCAGGCAAGAGCCTGAAGCCGCTGGGGCAGAGGAAGATGGAAATATGAAGGGTTTTATTTTTGTACTCTCTCAGATGCATGGCCTTTTTCCTTCTGAGGGAGTCAGAGGCCTTACAACTTATAAGAGAGATCTAGAGGTGAAAGCCTTTGTCTGAGAGAGGAGGGGCATGGTAAGCGGTTTGTTAGAATTTCCCAGGAAATTAATTACCTTTACTTCCACAGAAAGAGGTTGTCAGCTGACACAGATATGCAGGATGCTCCAGTCCAATTCTGGTATTGAACACCTGTCCAGTTCTTACATCATAACCATCAGTGAGCCCAGAGTCAGAGTGGCAAGTCAGTGATATCTCAGCAAGGGTCACAGCTTGTTTCAAAATACTCGTTCATTCCTGCCAGACTTGGAGCCCAACTGCCCAACTAGCCCCTCAATACTGTGGAAACTGCCAGTGAGGAAACCAGCTGTTCCTTCTCCAGGGCTGGATGATGGCAGAGTCAGAATAGAACCCAAGGATCCTAATTCCCACACAAGCTCTGGTTTTGTTCTGGGAGAGGTTTTCTTTGCGTGGGTGAGTTGCTCAGAACTAAGAGATTTTTTCAAACATCTCTTGAAAATGAAAAGTTGAGAAAGGCCTTCTTTTTAATGACCTCAGCCCCCTCCTCTTAATTTCCCAGCAACTTGGCTTTTCATCTTACCTTGGTTTTTTCTGGCGGGGGGCGGGGGGTTCAGTATAAAAGGGCTTGGATCTGGTGGAGAAATAGATAGGAGGAAAGAGATAACCACAGGACTTCAGGCTGGATTCTTTCCATTTAAAGGATGGAGATACTAGCTGCTTGGATGATTTGCATACCTAAAGGAGCCACACTATGGATGTAAAAACTGGAGAGGCTGGGAAAGAGGGAGGCTACCTAAGGGAGGAGGGGTGGAGGGCAGTCAGGGTGGTGAGTACTGTTGTTGGAAAAAAAAAAAAAAATGACAGTCAATGCCATGGGGGAAATGAACCAAACTGTTCCCTTTCTTCTCAAGGAAATTGTCGTTTCAACTTTGCTCTGTCTTCTCAGTAACCATTTAGAGGAAGGAAGGTTCGCAATCTGCATTTAAATGGAATGATTTCAGGAAGCACAGAATACGGTTTAGGCTTTTCAGCCCTCCCCTTTAAGGAGAATGCCTTAGAGGCATGAAGACTGACAGCTGCTCTTTGCAGATGAGGAGGGCAACACTCACCCTTTTGCAGTGGTCAGGTTAGGCCTGTGTGATGTGGTTTCAGGGACAGAGGTATCATCCTTTGCACAAAGGGAAGCCTCCCTTACTGATCAAAAGCTGTCTGGAATCCCACCATTCAATTTAATTGAACTTCTACTCATGTCACTTTGATTTGTTTCTAAAATACAAATGCCCCAGGAGAAGAGGTAAAGCTTTAACCTGTTATCAGTCACTTACATCTGGGTGTGATTGGGGGCTTTGAGAAAAGGTTTTTATTCCTTTAACAAATATTTGAAAAGCAGCTACTGCCAGTTAAGCACTGTGCTGGTTTCTGGGAATACAATGGTGAAAAAGACAAGGTCCTTGGCCTAAAGAAATTCACGGTTGGGGTGGGTTTTGCTCCTTATAGCAAGGTAAGAGAACACAGAGTGGAGAAAGAATTTGAGCTCTAAGGAAGTATGGGAGGAGCATAAAATGGAAGCTGGGGAGCACCAGAGACAATCTTTTATGACATTTTTATGATTTTCCATTTTTGTCGCTGGCTAGTCCTGTCTCTGATAAACGATTCCCTGTTTGACTTCTAGGGATATGAGGCGCCTCTGTCCTTAACCTGCTGTCACTGAAGGAGAGTTAAGTAAGGGAAAAGAAATTTTTAACACACACCAGGCTTTTTCTCCTACGCCTGCTCTCCCCATTTCCCCACCCCCACCCTGGGGCTGCTCTGCTCCTAAAGCCAAAGTCCTATGCTTTTATTAAAATCTCCCGTCCATTTTGTTGGGTCAGCACTTGAAGCAGCAAGGAATGTACCTTTTCATTAATATTATTTCTATTTCTGACAGGCCCCCGGGTGGGTCACTAGATAGACGCCTCAGTCCAGTGCTGATGGTCCTCCCGCCATGTCATCCTAGTAATTACTTTTGAAGCCAGCACTTGACAAACCTGCATTGCCTAGAGAACCAGAGATGTCCCTTAAACCCCTCCAAGTGTATGTCTGAGGCACTGGACAAGCCTTAAAGGTGAGGGAAAGGTGGGAGGTAAACAAAAGTGAGTGGGTACCTATGAGGAAGACTGAGGTATATGCCAGTGGGTGAGATAGCACAGTATGACAGAGAACTTGGCGTGACAGAGAACTTTGTGTGACACAGCACCATGTGACAGAGAACTTGGTGTGACAGAGAACATGGTGTGACAGAGAACTTGGTGTGACAGAGAACTTGGTGTAACAGAGCGCCATGTGACAGAGAACTTTGTGTGACAGAGAGCTTAGTGTGATGAGAACTTGGTGTAACAGAGAATTTGGTGTGACAGAGAACTTGGTGTGACAGAGCACCATGTGACAGAGAACTTGGTATAACAGAGAACTTGGTGTGACAGAGAACTTGGTGTGACAGAGTACCATGTGACAGAGAACTTGGTGTGACAGAGAACTTGGTGTAACAGAGCACCATGTGACAGAGAACTTTGTGTGACAGAGAGCTTAGTGTGATGAGAACTTGGTGTAACAGAGAATTTGGTGTGACAGAATTTGGTGTGACAGAGAACTTGGTGTGACAGAGTACCATGTGACAGAGAACTTGGTGTGACAGAGAACTTGGTGTAACAGAGCACCATGTGACAGAGAACTTTGTGTGACAGAGAGCTTAGTGTGATGAGAACTTGGTGTAACAGAGAATTTGGTGTGACAGAATTTGGTGTGACAGAGAACTTGGTGTGACAGAGTACCATGTGACAGAGGACTTGATATGACAGAGCACCATGTGACAGAGAACTTGGTGTAACAGAGAACTTGGTGTGACAGAATTTGGTGTGACAGAGAACTTGGTTTGACAGAGAATTTGGTGTGACAGAGAACTTGGTGTGACAGAGAACTTGGTGTGACAGAGCACCATGTGACAGAGAACTTGGTGTAACAGAGAACTTGGTGTGACAGAGAACTTGGTGTGACAGAGAACTTGGTGTGACAGAGAACTTGTTGTGACAGAGTACCATGTGACAGAGAACTTGGTGTGACAGAGCACCATGAGGCAGAGCACTGCATGTGAGAGGACACCAGGTGTGAGACAATACCACGTGTGACAGCACCGTGTGTAAAAGATAGAGAGCGTAGTGTGAGGGAGAGCATCATGTGTGGGAGCACTAGGTCTGAGTGAGCACACATGTCAGAACACTGTGAGAGAGCACTGCTGTCAGAGCACCGTGGGAGAGAAAGCATTGCATGTGGGAGGACCATATGTGGGAGCATTACATATGTGAGAGCACCACACGAGAGAGAGCATCCCGTGTGAGAGCTCCATGTGTGAGAGAGCTGCATGTGAGAGTGCCATGTGGGACAGTACACACTTTTAAGAGAGGTGGGGTGAGACTGTGTGTGAGTGTGGGTTTGTGTGAAAGATCCCTGGTAAGCACCCCTTGGTTTATAGAAGAGATGAAACAGGGCTCACTGGGGGCAACTCTAACAGCCTGGAAAGTTCACCACAAAAGCAGCGCCTTCTCAATAACACAGACTTCTCATATCACTACATTTGCTCCATAGGGGGAAAAAAAAATGATTCCATTCTTTTCTCTTTTGAGAGATTAATTCTGGGTTCTGGCTTTACTATATGGAACTTAAAATTTTTAGAAGCCTCACGGAATTTCATGTGGCAAAAGGTTCATTGTGGGCCTTGTTGTTAAGAGAATGGTTGACAGAGATAGGAGTCCATTTGCAATGTTCCAGGCAGGGTGCCATCCTTTCCCCTCACCATCTGGTGGGGCATGGCAAAACTGTAGGTTTTGTCAGGTAATTAGGGGAACTGTGGGAGGGGTGTTGACAGACACATGGATCAACAACTAGGCTGAGATAATTCTCATACACAGGTAAAAGTTGAACTAGATTTAGTTAAGATCCTTATTATTATTACTAGTATTTTACAGTAGAGGCTAGTAAGTTCCCAAACCAGTCCAGGATTTTTGCAGGACTCCTCAGGGGTGAAAGCAGTTACTAGAACCCTACTCTCACGGTCCGTAACGCCAAGATTCTACTAAGCTCTCTTCCTGTCTGGTTGGGCCTTAGATAACTATGAGAGGGCCTAGGCTTGAGGGCAGGACAAGGATGCCACACCTGCTGAAGAAGCCTACTCAGTTTCTGGGAGAAGGAAGCAGGAAGCAATGCCACAGACTGAAGTCTCACTCCCTCGGGCTCCTAGGCTTCCTGCTTTCTCTCATTGAACAGTGGTCAGCCCAGACTGTGTTGGGAGCACAGGGCTGGTCAAGGGGCAAGAGGAAGAGGGTCAAAGCAGAGCTTCTGAAGCAGCTTTTCTTGGGAAACAAAAAAGGCATTTTTTATAGTTTTTTCTCCTCTTATAAGTCGTTTTTATCTTCATACAGGTGCCAGAAAAGCATAACAGCCAAGCCAACTGCATTTGTTCATGTAGATATTCACTCTTGTTGAGCACAGCAGGGCTGACTAGGTGGGTCCAGTGAGAGATATACAGAGAAACAGGACACAGACCTTCTCCAGAAGCTTTCTACCCAACAGAGACCATGCCATCAGCCTCCCTGGTCTCAGGGGTAACGTTTATGGAGCTCTAGTCCCTGCCTCATGCTGCACTCATACTATGTCCTAACTCAGAGCAAATCCACGAAGTAGGCACTGACTGGCCAAAGGTCACAGGATCTCCAAATCTTGGATTCAAAGTGGTTCCTGCCTGCTGAGCTCTTGCTCTTAGCCACCATACTGAACACAGATAACGAGACCACGAGGTAGAAAGTGGAAAAGAGGTGTCAAGAGAATGCCCTGGCTGTTCAGAGAAAGCAGCCGTCTTTTCCCCACCACAGTCTTTGCCAGGTGTTACTTGAGAGCTGCTTCTGAATTCACCCTCCAAACATAAATACATAAAGAATAGCTGGCAGCTTTCCTAGACCAGCTTATAGACAGGACAAGAAGACATTCTAGGTGGCTTGGTTCCTGTGTCCAGGAGCAAGAAGCATTTCTCAGCCCCTAGCTTCCCAGACAGCCCAGGCTTTCTGCCCCCTTGTCTTTGTTGTTGTTAGGAACCGTTGAGGTGGTTCTGACTCACAGTGACCCTATATACTACTACTGCTTCCTTGGGGTGAGAAAAACATTTAAACTGGGCATGGGGAACTTAGAGATAATCTAGTCAACTAGTTCACCCTGATACCCTCCCACCCCCAGTTTACTGGGAAGGAAACTGAGGCAAAGCAGGAACTCCAGCCCTGCTCTCCTATTTCCCAGCCCTCTGCTCTTTCCCCAACTGGAGCTTACCAGAGAAATACAAAATCCCACTTCTGAAGAGAGGAGAGTGACCGGCTTTAGCATGTACTATTAGGTCAAATGGCGGGATAAATAGAGAAGCACTCATTTGGGGGTCTTAACTTCTGTCAGCCTTCCCTCTTCCCCAAGCCTGATGTTCGCTGAACACCAGCTTCTGAAAACTCCCATTTCAAGGAAATCTCTCTTGCTGATTAGTTCTCTGCTTTATTAGGATAAAGCAGCAGCCTTTATTGAACACACCCTACTAAGCTCAAGATCTCCAGAGAATTGACTGTACAATCCTTGCTTTCCTGTCCAAGGGGCTGAGTCTTTGGGAACACCTGGACTGGAATTTCCCCACATGGTCTGGTTTTCACATTAGTGCTCCTCAACCCCAGCATTGAATGCACAGAGATGAGCTATTTGAGGATATTGTAAAACTAACCCATTCTGGCAATCTGGGTGTGTGTGTATAAAATTAACTCTCTGCTTCCCCAGGTTTGTGAATGAGGACTCAGGGCCATGCTGGATTTTGAGTCTGGAAAGGCTGTGTTAATTAGGGTCATCTCCTTTCTCTGGGAAGAGCAGGGGACAAGAAAGGAATGGCTGTGGTGGAGATAACACCTGAAGAGCACAGGGATGATGTACAGGCCTGAGTGTAGTGCCTGATTCAGCAGGAGCCCTTTGTTTTATTGCGCCCTCTGAAACTCAATCCTTCCCAGGGAGGGCCTTTGCCCTTGAAGGGGGAGATTTGGGCCTTGTTAAGTTATGATCGAATTGCTGATTTCAGCAAATGAAAACTAATGGCCACTGATGGTCTTCCTATTTGCAGGAGGGTCTGCAGAGATAATTCAGCAGGATCAGAGTTTGGATGAGCTTCTGGGAGTGATTAATTCCATTTGGATACCTCAACTTGGCCTTATTGCTTGGACTCTGATGTTTCAAAGGGAACGTTTCTTGCTGGGGTCGAGACTGTGTCCTTTTTTTTTTTTTTTTAAGGCCAGAGCTTTATTTTCTTTCTGCGTCAACACAGAGGGGAGGGAAGAGAAGGATATGTGAGCCCAGGTTTCTCAGGAACTTGTACCCTTTGCATCTTGCAGGCAGGCTAATCACTGTAACCACCTTGACCCTGTGTGTTGGTGTCACCTTTCTGAGTTTTCACTTTGGAAAACTTGGAAACTTGTCCACCCTCCTTCAGGAGGGCGCACCCTCCCTCATCTGGGCCTACTAAAATGGCTTGTCCAACCTTTGTTTATTCCCTCTTAGGGAAGGGAGGAAGCTAGCTGCTCTCCTTTAGGGGCAGTATCAATTTTTGCCTTTAAGTATCTTCATTTAAAATGCAAATACAATGCCTCATCAGGCAACACATTAGCTTAGCTTAATAACAGTCAACAATAATGATATTATCTGTCATCTATTTTTTATTGAATAATTACCAGGATCTAGGCTAAGCTTTTCACAAACATCCTCTCTCTCTTTTTTTAATCCTCACCACAGCTCTCAGGCAGGTATTACATTTTATATTTGGAAAAGATTCAGCAAAGTATCCAGGTTATACACAAATAAGTGTTATCAACAGGAAAACCCAGGCCGTCTCAGCCTTTGCTACAGGTGTTTAAGGTTGCAGCAAGTTTGGGGAGAAAAGGACATAGGGGTGGGAAATTGTGCTCAAAGGGGAGACAAAAAGAGACGAAAGAGAGCATGGTATGATTGAACAGTTAATGTCTTTCAAGTCTCACAAACTTGGATTAAAATCTCAGTGCTGGCACAATCTCCCAGGCTTTGTGTGATCTTGGGCCACTCATCTCTGATTCTCAGTTTCCTCATCTGATAAATAAGGATAATGACACCCTCTTTCATTGGTCTATCCTTTAGGTCTCTGCTTAGGGGTTGTTTGCTCTTGGGAACTTCCCTTGACCTTTCACCCCATGCCTATTTTACCATCTTCTTACTTGACTGTACTCTTAAAAGACAGGGAATATTTCTTTCCTGTCCATTATCAATATCCACAGTTCTTCACAAACTTCAAATGAATGAATGAGTGAACAAAGTAACAATTAGGACTAAAATAACATGGAACATAGAAGACTTTCAAGAGATCAGCTCCGCTCACCCCCTTGACAATTTTGCCTAGGGCCAGCCTCAATGTTAAGGCTCAGAATGTCTGTTGAGCACTTCTGTAAGATAAAAGCCATTTAGGACAAAGGAGATATTTGAGTATTTTCCACCGTTGGTCACTGACTTTTGGTCTAGGGCAGAGGTGTCCAATGGCAAAGTGGTACTCTAAGTGTGAAGCTTCTTGAAGGCAACCACAATGTTTTCATCAGCCTTGCCCTCATCAGTCATCCAGTGAATGTAAAATTGGCTTGAGGAGGTGGCACTCAGCCATCAGTTCATGTGTTGACCAGAATAATAACCTCATTCTTGTACTGATGTTGGGGCCATGGAAGCAGAGTTGAGAGGCCACAGCTTGTCTGTGAAATAAGTACCCCTAGTCCTGCTAGTTAGTCCAAAGCAATCCTTACGAAAGTGGACACAGGCAAGTGTGTGGTTCATAGAGCTATCCAGATGAGGCCCAGACACTTCTGAATATAGGGAGAGCCTACACATAGCACCCAGGAAGTTGTAGGGGTGGAGGGTGGAGACAGAGGGTAAGGGCAGGGTCAGTCTCTGTCACCACTGCCCTTAGTGCAAGAGTCCATGCTACCTTGATGCAAGCAGAGCAGCCACTCAAGGCCAGTGCTTTCTCCCCAGTTTCTCCCCCCTTCTCAAATCACTCCCCCTGTCTCCTCAACTAGTTCAGTTGACATCACGTGCTTCTCACTGGGTTCCTCTACTGTTTTGTGAAGCAATACATGCAGTAATAATAACAAAAGCAAACACAGGAAACACTGTGTGGCAGGCACTGATCAGAACTCTCACAATAACCCTCAGGGGTAGGTATTATTGTTCTCCCCATTTTACACACGAGCAAACTGAGGCACAGAGAGGTCACACAGGTGAGGAAGCCTGGAAACAAACCCAGGCAGAGTGGCTCCAGAGTCTGTGATCTTACCTAGTCTGTGCTTCTGGGAGATGGAGGAGGAGAAGGCAGGGAAGGGACCAGGGATGTTGCATATTTGGATTAAACCATGCCCCCCCAAAAAACATGTGTTGTAATCCTAAACCCCTATTTCTGTGGATGTAATCCCATTTGGGAATAGTAATTTCTTTGTTATGTTAATGAGATGATATCCGTGAAGTGTGTTTTTTAAGCCAATCACCTTTGAGATATTAAAAGACCAGATTAGGCACAGAGAAGGAAGCACAGAGAGGAAGAAACATGCCACATGGAGATTGTCAAGGAACTGAGGAACAGAAGCTGCAAAGAGACTAGGGCCTTCCGCCAGAGCCAACAGAGAGAGAAAGCCTTCCCCTAGAGGTGACACCCTGAATTCAGATTTCCAGCCTCCTAAACTGTGAGAAAATTAATTTCTGTTAAAGCCACCCACTTGTAGTATTTCTGATATAGCAGCACTAGATAACAACAACATTGTGTGTAAACAGAACAATGAGAATGTCTATGGGTGGGTGTGAGTATCCCTGAATAGCACTAACAAACGGTAAAGCACTGGGCTACTAACTGAAAGACTGACTGTTCGAACCCACCTGGAGGCACGTAGAAAGAAAGGTCTGGTAATCTGCTTCTAAAAGGGCACAGCCAAGAAAACTCTATGGAGCATACTTCTATTCTGAAACACATGAGGTCACCATGAGTCAGAATATACTTGATGGCAACTGGTTTTTGTCTTCGTTATAGGTGGATGCAGCTTGGGTCTCCATTAAAAGTGTTCTCTTTACCTTCACCCTCTCATACACACACATCTATTTCTCCCATTCATGAGCTAACGTTATGTTGATTAGTGAGCAGGACGTCAGAGATGTTTTTTCCATGTGGGAGGCAACAAATGGTGTACTCTGTCCTCCAGGTAACTGTCAAACCTAACCCCTCACCTGGCAAGACCAGTGGGTGGAGACATCCCTCTGCCAATCTGTCTGTGGGGACCACAGAACATGCTGGAAGTTCAGTTCAGACACTGAGCCTCCCAATACCTGCCTTTCTTGGCTGCGTGAGCACACGCATGCACGCTCACACACACGCGCGCGCACACACACACACACACACACAACCTCCACATGAGGCCCGGCCACAAACATCTACTTCTCTCCCTCACCAAGGAATGGAGCCGGTCCCCCTGCGCTACAGGGACAATGAATGGAGGCCGTCCCCCTGCGCTACAGGGACAACTCCCTCCCTGTGTACCTTCCTCACCTGGGTTGACTTTCAACAACAAGGCAGATATTTTTCAAACCACTTTTGTTTTTTACTGAACAAAGAAAAAATGCTCCTGTCATTGTTCACTGTGCTGTTCCTTCCCCCTATTAGCTCTGCTAAGATGCACCCAAAGAAAAGAAAATACAATTGCATACAATTAGCAATGGGAATTATTAATAGGAACAAGAGATTCAATCCATTCTACAAGTAATTCTGTAGTGATTTTAGTAATTGATAGTAATTAAACACTAATTAATTCATTTTCTAAGTAATGTATTTGCTTTGTTTATGGGTATTCACTTTAATTACACTTGTTTGCATTCCTCAGATTAAGTAATACCGATTTGCTCTCTTTTCTGAAAATATTTATTTGAGTTTCTTAAAGTCATTCTTTGAGAACATGTGGGAACAAAGACTAATTGCTTTGAATTGCCACTAAGCACAATGATTTGTCACTTGGGAAAGTGGAGCTAATGGAAGTTGAGGCTTTGCTGCCTACCCAGGTTGGGCTTCACCTCCTTGCCCCTAATTTTGGTCCAGCCACCAGGCAAATTGTTTCCCTGAGTCCTTCTGAGAGAAGATCAGAATCTTGCCTATGGGAATAAGTTTCACCTGAACATGAAATGTCAGAGAACGAAAATTCCATCTTTAGGCCTTATTTTGGAATGAGTATGATGACCCTAGAAAAACACATAGGTGTGTGTCTGTTCTTGAGATGGAGTGATTGCTAGTTATTTAATTAGTAGATAAAAAGCACAGACTACCAGGACTGGAAGTAAAGTGTAAGGCCACTCAGTCCAGGCACTCAGCCAATGCTCAAAAATCCCTATCAACTAGCCATGTGGACTTTCTTCAGACATTTCCCCAGAAGGGGCAAACTCCTCCAACATCCCACCTCTGGGCAGCCCTGTCTATTGGAAATTCTTCCTCCTACGGGCCTAAAGCTGTGACTGTGAATGTATCTTCCTGTCTGCCCACTCCCCACCCCCAACTCTTCTATCCGTAGGGCTGTAGAGAGCATGTCCAATCTCTTGTCCACAGGTCAATCTGCCTGAGACTTCGCAATCAACATGGCGACACCAAACATCCAATTCACTCAACCATTCTTGTGTAGAGTGTTTTTGCATACCTACAACGTCTGCTTGCTGAATACGTGATTGGCTATGGTCTGTCACAGATGCCTGGTGGCACAAATGTTAAGTGTTCGACTGCAAACCAAAAGGTTGGTGGTTCGAACCCACCCAGTGGCTCCACTGAGGAAAGAGCTGGAGATCTGTTTCTGTATAGATTACAGCCAAGAAATCCCTATGGGGCAGCTCTGCTCTGTCACACAGGGACGTTATGAGTCAGAATCAACCCGATGGCACCTAACAACAACAACATGGTCTATCACAGAGAAAAATGCAAACAACCTCCCTCAGTCAAGATTCTGTGCTTGCATTAATGAGTATATTAGCTTGGGTTGGCCACACAACAATGATGGTTCATTCTGAGTTGTTGGCCCTTTTTGGAGAACAAGCAATGTACTGTTTCAGAGGTATGCTAGGAATAAGAGTGTGAAGGAGATGCTAGATCATAGGGTTTGGAAATCCCAGCTCTGGCATCAGCCGTATAGAAGCTTCTCAGTTTGGCTCATTATACTTGCCTTTTATATAAACCATGTTTTACTTCAGACTAGTCAGAGGGACCAGTCCCTGGAGAAGGACATCATGCTTGTAAAGTAGAGGGTCAGTGAGAAAGAGGAAGAGCCTCAACAAGGTAGACTGACACAGTGGCTGCAACAATGGGCTTAAACATAGCATCAATTTTGAGGATGGTGCAGGAGCGGCAAATGTTTCCTTCTGTTGTACTTAGGGTCTAGGGTCGCCGTGAGTCAGAATTGACTCAACAGCACTTAACAATAATGGCAGCAGCTAGGAACAAAATTGGTGAGGGGTCTACAAGGGACATAAAACATACAGAATGAGGATGGAAAACAGACCTATCTACACTCCTGATGAATTATTTTGGCATCAAAGTTGTCTTTTAAGTTCCCATCATTGCAGATCCCAGAGTTCACCTTCATCCTGGGAAAGGAAGGAAGAAGATAGGAGAGCAGTCGTTGAAGCAGGAATAAACAGGAGAGTTGGGAGTGGACTGTTCTTTAGGAATGCCTGAAGCTGAATGCCCATGAGAATCACATGACAATGATAAAAGGAGAAATCTCACATATACTTAATTCCCATATCTCAGGACCTACCACGATACCCGGGATGTATTTGTCAATTTTTTTTTTTTTTTTTTTTTGGTTTGTGGAGCACTGTAAGAGTTAATCGATTTGGACAAGAAAAGAATGATAGGCTGAGGCCTTGCAGCAGGCTCATTGCCTATTCATTGGTGTTGTACCCACTGGTTCCTTACACCTCTGGCTGGGGTCTGACCAGAGGAAAGGAGGAGAAGAGTAATGAAAGGTTGGGTCAGAGTCTTCAGCCCTGGGCTGATGAGCAGCAAAGTGCTGAATCAACCCTTACCCCTGGGCATAGAGGGCCTGCAGAAACTGTTGCCAGGGCTGACATCTGGCAATTCACCTTTCCAAGGAGGGCAGGAGGTGGTGGAAAGAGCCACACAGCCACATTATTGCAGAATCATAACTGGAGCTTGAGCTGCGAGAAGAGTAATTTTGGCAAAGGCATTGGGTCATAGGCATGAAAGAAAGTCCCACCCCTGGCCTAAAGAAAGGCACACACGTACACTTCATGGAGGACACCTGTTTAGGCAAAGGAGGAGGAGAGCAGAAGTGACCATCACTTCCTTGCATGGATGATCAACCTCTCCAGTGAGATGAGAGCCCTAAACTTCCAATTCCTCCTATTATTGTTTGGTCCCTCTGAAACTCGTTTCTCATTCTGGAAAAGTCCTGCGTGCCTATCTTTAGAAACTGCCAAGGGAAGGGTTCCCCACCATGCAGAATTGAATGTACCAGTAATATGAATGTGTGTGTATTTTAACAAAAGTTGTGTGTGTGTGCATGCCATCTGGAGATGCGTAGATATGTGTGGTCTGGTTTCATCAGCATGCATTTCAGGGTTTGTGTCTGCTGATCAGTTCAGGGGCCAGAAAAGTAACTTCCCATAGAAGACTTCCATTACTAGTCAGCAGGCTGTGAAATACCGTACCTGTCCCATACCTTATAAAAAGGAGCCTGCTTCACCTCCTGTTCTCTCTCTCTCTTTCTGTCTTTCACACACACACACATGCACACCATGTGACCTTGGCATGCCACAAGGGAAATCAGCTAAGAACTCATGACAAAGTCCCTGAAGGGGGAAAAAAATCAAGGTTCTTTGAATTAAGTTTTTCTATGAACTGGAATGAGATTTCAGGATCAGAATCCTTAATATATTGTTTTGTAATTAAAAAGAAAGAGAGGCACAGGGAGGGAGGGAGGGAAGAAGGAAGGGAGAGAGGGAGGGAGGGAAAGAGAGAGCAAACTCTTGCAGATACAGAGGTCTGTGTGTTCGATAGATAACTTAAATGAAAAATAATAACTATGGGGTAAAATGCGCATGACCAACATACAGACCAAAACCTCTCACCCTCTCTCCCCTTCTCAGCATCTTCGGAAGGGAGGCTTTTAAGCCTTGACTAGAGGTACCTCTCCTGTGCCGTTTCCCGCTGGAATTTGACTCTCAAATTTAAGAAAACAAGTGGATGAAAGAAAAATGAAATCAGATGGAATACTGTGGAAGGAAAATATCGGGACGTTATTGAGGATTAAGTCCATTCTCCTTTTTGTTTTTTTTCCTTTTTGTGTGCTAAGGATGATCTCTTGTCTTGATTCCTTGCCCCAGAATAGTTCCTCACCACAGCCAATGTGAGTTATGCATTTGACTGAATCTAAGTAAGAAGACTTCTCACCCAGAGAAATGAGCGTGCACAACCACCAGTATTTAAAGGAAATAATTCAAAGTGACGATAAAGTGCCACCTGCACCATTCCACATATATGCTGGAACAAGCTAAATCTTCTGACCAGCTTTCTGTTCAAAGTGAATTTCATAATCAAGAGCCTAATTACCGAAAGGCTCTCATTGACATGAGATGAGAACTGGGGCAGAGCAAGTGACCCGGCAATTCCACACCTAATGAAAGACTAGAAGCCTAAAATGAAGTGAAATTAGCTGAGCACAGTGGACAGAATCTAATCAAGATTCAGACCCCAAGTAAAGGATTTGAGAAATCGACATAAAAACCAAGAAAATAGTCAGTTGGATATATATATGTTCTGATATATGGTGATTCTGCTCACTGTCGCTGTCTCTTCGTTAAACATTTCGTCCCATTTCTTTCCCATTCCCTACTTTTATAATCCTTTCCCCTCCAAACACTCAGATGTACATGCTACTACCAGTTGCCACTGAGTTGACCCTGATACATGGTGATCCCACATGAGTTGAGTTCCACAGAATTTTCAATGGCTGATTTTTCTGAAGTAGATCTCCAAGCCTTTCTTCTGAGGTGCCTCCGGATGAACTTCAACCTCCAACCTTTTGGTTAGTAGCCAAGCACATTAACCCTTTGTACCACCCAGGACTCCCAGATGTGTGTACACCCATGTGAACATACCGCGTCCACCTGCCAAACCAGCTGTTTCTCTTCCGCACGCGTTGTTCATCTCCCACTCATTCAACATTATTGATCCTCCCCTCTTCCCTTGCTAACTGAGAGAATATCTCTCCTGTTTTCTCCAACAAGGTGGAATTCAGCGTAAAGGTAATCTGGATGTACATGCATTTTAATGTACATTGTGTGTGTGTCCATACTCATGCTAGCTGGGAATGATGATCAGTTAACTCCGACTCATGGCGACCTATGTACAACAGAACGAACCCATAGTGGTGGCAAATGTGCCAATCCATCTTACTGAAGTTCCTTTGCTGGCCCTCTCCCTTGCTGGCTGTGTACTTCACCAAGCATAATGTCCTCCTCCAGTGATTGATCCCTCCTGATGATGTAGCCAAAGCAAGAGAGTCAGACTTCTGTTGTGCTCCGTAAGTTTTTCATAGGCCTTGGTTCCTAGTCTGTCTTAGTCTGGAAGCTCCACTAAAACCTGTCCACCCTAGGTGACTCTGCTAATATTTGAAAAACTGGTAGCATATCTTCCAGTATCAGTAGCAACACACAAGTCACCACAGTACAACAGACAGACGAGTGGTGGCAGCTAGGCATACACAAATATTTTTCTGCTTCCTCATTCTCCTCCCTCACGTCCTTCTTCCTGAGTATAGATATTTACCCTTCCCCCAAGCCTTGAATCCTTTTTCTGTATGTTCTCCCCCAGCAATTCCATTCACTAATGAGGCTGCAACTATCACCTGCACAAATATAAGTATCAAATTTAACTTCAGTCCTGAAGTCACTTCCCACACCACTTTCAAATGTCCAATAGTTTGCTGAACTTCTCCATCTAGGTGTTCCCTCCAGTCCTTTAAACTCAATATACTCAAAACTAAGCTCACCATTCCTCCCATTCCCCATCAGAAAATACGTGAGCTTCTCGACCTGTATTCCCTGTTTCTGTTATGACACCTCCATTATCCCAGGCCCCAAATCCCATTACCATCCCTCCCCTTCTCCTCTTCAGCTAATTCCTTTTTGAGCTCTGTCAATGTTAGCTCCATGATAACTCCTTTATCTACCTCTCTGCCTCCACCCCAATTCAGACATTCATTATCTTTCTTCAGGGTTACTGTCACAGTCCTTTAATTGCTTTCAATGCCTCCAGTCTTCCCCCTCTCTAATTCACCTTGCAAACCCTATCACAGTGAGCTTCCTAAAGTACTGCTCTGATCACCTTACTTACCTGCCTAAAAAAGTCAATGCCTCCTGATTCGCTAAGTCCGAAATCAAAATGCCTTAATTTGTGTCCATAAACCAAAGAACCAAACCAGTTACTGTCGAGTCGATTCCAACTCATAGCAAACGTATAGGACAGAGTAGAACTGCCCCATACATTTTCCAAGGAGTGGCTGGTGGATTTGGACTGCTGACCTTTTGGTTAGCAGCTCAGCTCTAACCACTGCACCACCAGGGCTCCAGTGTGGGTCCATAGCCCTCCACAACCTAACATAAACTGACCATGTGTCTCTGGGCTTTTGTTTCTGGTACTCCCTCTGCCTGAAATGCAGTGCCCTCTCCCACAGGTGCAAATCCCTTACTCAAACACCATCTCCTCCTGGAAGTCCTCTCTGGTGTCCAGCTCGAAGTCATGCTATATTCCTGGAATCTTATTGTTTCTTTCCTGAATCTTATTATCAATCTTATTATCACTTCTTATTGCTGTTGTACTGTAGTATCTCATCTCCTTGAGGAAAGTAAAAATCCTTGAGAGCAAAGCCTATATCTTCATGTCCCACGCAACACTTAGCCTGGTATTTTTAACACAGTGAGGGCTTAGTATTTAATATACACTTAATTCATGAATTCTATGTCTATACAAATAGATATAGATATATGAATGCTCATACCTGTTCACTATACATGTAGCCATATATACATATGCAAATATGTATGTATTTATGTGTATATTTATATATATATATAAATCAATCGCTTAACCACACATTTACAATGTGCCCATGATGAGTGCTGTGAGGACATAATTGCCTGCCCATATGCACTCATGCTTAAAAACAGAACAACTCAGTATTGGAACAAATGGGCAATGATTCTCTCTCAGCAACGCAGTCATCCTAGCATGGGCACCTGTGTGAAGGGAAATGAAAACACTGGCGTTGTTCTGAAAACGCCAGGCCAGATGAAAGAGCTGCTGGTACTGGAAGACAGCCACATACATCAAATAGATATGAGAGCAAGGACTGGGAGCCAGCCCAGGTTGCCACCGGTGGGGTAAAGAAGCCCAGCCCAAGAATGTGGTTAGAGGGAAGAAAACTAAGCAGCAGGCAATCTCAAAATGGCTCTGTATGAAAAGCAGCCTCCCAAATATACAGAAAACAACATGGCCATGGCTGTCCTGTAGCTGTGTGTGTATGTGTGTGTGTGTGTGCAGAGTGGGGAGGAATAGGAGAATGAATGAATGAATGAATTCAGGGCACCCTGATAAATTTCCCCAGGGATAAAATCCAAAGCATCTGCTCCTAAGAGATAAACAGAAAGCGTTGCTCCTCAGAGGCATGGCCAGTGGCTCTGCACCACGCTAATCTCCTCTGCACTGAATCGCAGGGACCACGGCAAATGTGTGTTAAAAAAAAAAAAAAAATGGAGGCAAAGAAGAGAGAACCTCACAAAAGCAATAATGTGAATTCAAATACTCTTTGCAATTTGGATGAAAGCAACTAAATTTGATGTTGTTTCAAAGGCGGTATAGGAGCAAGAGCCGAGAAATAGATTAATTTGGCTGGATTGACGAAGAGGCCTCATTGGCTAAAAGGGTGGGGCTGGGCTAGCAGCCAATGAGCAAAAAAACACCATACATTTCCCAAGCACTTTGTACCCTTTGGAGCCCTTTCCCATTCATTATGTCATTTGATCTTCCAAGCACCACAGTTAGTAGGCAGCCCAGGTGCTATTATTCCCCCCACCCCTTCACAGAAGAAGTGAAGTGAAGCCCCAAAGACCCCCAGATGGACATCCAGACCCCCTTAGGCAAAATCCAGGGCTCTAGGCCAGGGCTTCTCAAGTGTTAACAGGAACATCAAAAGGAGGACCTATTGAAATTCAGATTCTGACCCAGTAAACCTGACATAGGGCCTGAGACTCTGCATTTTATCAAGTTCTCAGGTGATCCCGGTGCTGGTGCTACCGTTTGGGACACGTCTCGGCTTTGGACACCACAGCCAGATTATAAGTTCTTCCCATCACAGGACATCATTTATTTTCAACTACTAAAATTCTCAAACAAATACCACAAACAGATGCTAGCGAGGAGGGAGTGGTCTTTAACTCCCTGAGGCGTGACCACTGGAGGAGATGGCTTCCTACACTGCCTCAGTGACCCTGCAGAGGGCACAGCACCTCTCTAGACCTCTGCTCCTCCATCTGTGCAAAGTCAAAGCACGCCCTCCTCTGTACCTCAGTAACTCAGATGCTGAAGGAGCCAGGCAAAGACTCTTTGTTTTGATTTATATGGCTATTTTGAAGCCCAGGAAAGATCTGAGCCTCCAAAGGAAGCTTGTTTGCACCATTAGACGGGGAAAACCTGACTCCTATTTCACTTCGTTTCACTGCATTTGAATTGTGGTGTTGGCGAAGAATATTGAATATACCATAAGAATGAACAAATCTGTCTTAGAAGAAGTACAACCAGAATGCTCCTTAGAAGTGAAGATGGCGAGACTTTACCTTGTTTACTTTGGACATGTCATCGGGAAAGAGAAATTGCTAGGAACGGACATGGTGTTTGGCAAATTTAGAGGGTCAGCGAAAATGAGGGAAACCCTCAATGAGACTGATTAAAACAAGAACCACAACAATGGACTCAAACATTTTTAAAAGATCCTGAAGATGTTGCAGGACCGGGTAAGATTTCATTCTGTTACACAGAGGGTCGCCATGACTGGCAACTGACCCAACAGCAAACTAACCGCATTTCCTTTCAAGAATCTCAACACACTTCACCACCATCTTCACCGCCCTTCTCAGCTAAAAGCACATACAGGTATCATTACTCCAGCCTTTCCTAAGGGAGAAAGAACCCATGAAGAGGGGGCAATCTCACCAAGCGTCCAAAGCAAGGTAAAGGCTAGACCCAATGCCCTGATTCCTGACCCCATGCTCTCCTGTAAAGGCCAGTTCCCACATCCTTCATTACCAATCATAGCGCCACGTTCCATCATTTAAAACACACCCCTTTAAGATTATAAGTCCTTTTACTTTTAAGAAAATGTATTTCTAATACTAATTGTCTAACACCTTTAAATGCTAATCATTTAGCAACATTGAGGAAGTTAAATTTCTTGTGACAACCAGCTGACATAAAGGGACTATTCCAGGGTTGCTATGAGTTGGAATCGACCTAATGGCAATGGGTTTGGGTTTTTTTGGTTTTATAATAGGTGGGGGGAGGCGCGTTTCCTGAGTGGTGCAAACAGTTAAAACGCTAAGCAACTAACTCAAAGGATGGAGGTTTCAGTCCACCCAGAAACACCTCAGAAGAAAGTCCTGACCATCTTCTTGTGAAAAATCAGCCATTGAAAACCCTGTGGAGCACAGTTCTACTCTGACACACGTGGGGTCATCACTATGAGTCAGAGTTGACTCTGAGGTGACAGAATAAGGGGACACTGAAGGGTAAGAGGGAACCCCTAAAAGTAGTGGTAAGAAGCCACCTAAACAACCAATGACTCCTTCCCAGCTGTGCTGAAAGTCAGGCCTGTTTCCATGACCCACTCTGGACCCCTGAGCTGACACCAAAACACACCTACAAAGGACCCCTGGACAGACAGATGTAGTCCTTCTTCCTCTCTGCCCTTCCCAGCCTTGGGCTGAGCTATGACTGGCTCAGGGTGTGGGGGCCTTGGAACCTCCATGCTGCTCCCAAAGGACATGGTTTAGGGCCAGGGATCTCAATTTCCTGAGGACAGTTCTGCAGCAGCTCAGAGCTGAGCAGGCTCTCCTGGCACAGCCTGTTTTCAGTGGGCCTGCTAAGGAGATGACAAAGAATGAGAACTTCGATATCTTCATTCCCCACTCCAGGGCCTGCTGAATTGGCCTCCTCGCCAGCCCCAAATGCCCTTCAGAGACTGCAAACCTCCAGGAAAAATTAAATCCTCACCAAACACCCTTTAATTTTATCCACTTGGCTTAATGAAGGTTCCAGTATTAATGACCTCGGAGGCATTCTGTCTGACAGTTCTGCTGGTAACTCAGCCCTGTGCTATTTTTCCCCCCCGCAGCCTGAAATCTCAAGCGTTGCCTCTAATCTTATTTTCTATTTCTGGGCTATATTGCATTAGCACCTTTTTATTTCTCCTGGCATGTTTGACAGTGAGTTCAGGCTGGTGAGAATCATCTCTTTGTGCTGGCAAATGGGGATTGCATTGGTTGTTTTAGAATAATGACTTACAGTTAAAATTACCCCCAGGATGTCATAATTACATGGTTGCAGCTTTCTTCTTTGACAAGGTGGAGAGGCAGAGCTCAGGTGACCTGTGGGAAGGTGCCTGGTGTAGAGGAGAGAGGGGGATAAACAACCATGTACCCAGAGGACCCCAGGAATCAGGAGGCCAGGGAAAAAAGACCCCACCTATGATTAGGCAGGAAAGAGCTGCTTCCCACACACATGTGCACACATGCACAGGCATGCACACACACGCATATACACACATACACATGTACACACATACGCACACACATGCCTTCCACCCTTCGAGGATGGAAATGGGAGAGTCACAGCCTCAGCCTCACCAAAAGTGGTATGACATACTGTATACCCCAAAATTCCTGTAACCGTGGGATGTATCAAATATCTGAAATGCACAAATGAAACATTCTTATGGCCAAACTCATTAAACAAAAGGTCTCTGCTAAAAGGCCAATGTTATCTGGGAAGCCCATTATTAACATCAGTAATACAGACCAGGTTAATTCATGAATGCACTATCGCATTTGTTTTTTTAATATTTGCTTTTAGTAGTGAAATAAACATTATCCTTCATGTAATGCATTGTATGTGGTGGGTGTATAGCACTATCGACAAAATTTGGACCACTCATTCCACCGCCCCTGGGTGCTTCTATTGAGGAAGAACTATGGAGACCCTGGTTTGACAGTCCTTGCTCTGCCTAAACTTCTAACATGGGCTTGAGAGACTGAGCTATGGAGTTAATGAGTTTTGATGTTGGGAAACAGGAAGGGGAAAGGTTTAAAACACTGATCCCTGAAAGGTAGAGGTCAAAAGGAAAGGCCCTGGGCACCTCCCAGAATGAGTGAGGCTACTAGATAAATGGATGTTCTGAATTGAATTGTGTCCCCCCAAAATATGTGTTTTAAATCCTAATCTCTATGCCTGTGGTTATAATCCCACTTGGGAATAGGTTGTCTTTGTTATGTTAATGAGGCTGGATTAGTGTAGGGTGTATCTTGAGTCAATCTCTTTTGAGATATAAAAGAGATTAAACACAAGCTAGCAAGCAGAGTTGGGGGAAGAAAGATATGAAGCCACATGAAGATCATAAAGAACAGAAGCTCAGAAGAGACAAAGACCTTCTTCCAGAGTCAACAAAGAGAGAACGCTTTTCCCTAGAGCTGACACCCTAAATTGAGACTTCTAGTTTCCTAAATTGTGAGAAAATAAATTTCTGTTTTATAAGGCCATCCACTTCTGATATTTTTGTTGTAGAAACACTGAATAACTAAGACAGAATTTGGTACCAGGAGAAGGGTGCTGCTCTAGCAGACACCTAAAATGTGGAAGCAGTTTTGGAATTGGGTAACTGGTAGAAAATGGAAAAGTTTTAAGGTGCCTAATAGTAAAAGTGTAGATTGCCTTGGGGAGACGTTGGTAGGATTATGGACTTCAAAGACAACTCTGGTGAGGGCTCAGAAAGAAGTGAGGAGAGCTATAGAAAGAGTCTATATCATCTTAGAGGATACCTATGATACCAGGAACAGAATGTTGGTACAAGTGGAGACATTAAATGTGCTTCTGGTGAAGCTTTAAAAAGAAATAAGGAACGTGTGATTGGAAAAATAGAGGAAGGCTGATGCTTTTTATGCAATGGCCAAGAACTTGTCTGAATTATGTTCAAATGTTTGGTGGAAGGCAGAACTTGTGATGAACTTGGATATCTGGCTGAGGAGATTTCTAAGCAAGGTCTTATAGGGGCTGCATTGTTTCTTCTTGCTGCTTATAGTAAAATGCAAGAGGAAAAAAGATAGACTTAAAAATAAACTGTGCAGGTTGGACCAAAGGAGAATAGAGAAGACCAAAGACACAAGGGAAATATTAGTCCAAAGGACTAATGGACCACAACTACCACAATCTTCACCAGACTGAGCCCAGAACAACTAGACGGTGCCTGGTTACCAACACCTACTGCTCTGGTGGGATCACAATACAGGGTACCAGACAGAGCTGGAGAAAAATGTAGAACAAAATTTAAATCCACAAAAAATAAAAGCTC
Source organism: Elephas maximus indicus (assembly GCF_024166365.1). Classification (NCBI taxonomy): domain Eukaryota; kingdom Metazoa; phylum Chordata; class Mammalia; order Proboscidea; family Elephantidae; genus Elephas; species Elephas maximus. The sequence continues at coordinate 30,117,349 of NC_064835.1, read as the reverse complement.
AGGCTTTCTGGTCTGACAGAGACTGAAGAAACCCAGAGAGAATGGTCCCCAGAAACCCTTTTAACTCAGTACTGAAGTCACTCCTGAGGTTCACCCTTCAGCCAAAGATTAGATAGGTCTATAGGGCCAACAATGACACACATGAGTGATTTGCTGCATAAATTCAATTATATACATGAGACTAATGGGCACAGCTGCTCAAAAGCAAAGATGAGAAGGCAGGAAGGGACAGGAAAACTGGACAAATGGCAACAGGGAAGCTGGGGTGGAGAAGGGGGGAGTGTTGACACGTTGCAGCACTGGCAACCAATGTCACAAAACAATTTGTGTATTAACTGTTTAATGAGAAACTAATTTTCTATGTAAACTTTCACCTAAGTCACACACACGCGCACACACACACACACAACAGTCGCTGCCAAGTCAATTCTGACTCATAGCAGCTCTTACAGGACAGAGTAGAACTGCTCCGTAGGCTTTCTAAGGAGCGTCTGGAGGATTCGAACTGCCGACTTTTTGGTTAGCAGCCAAGCAGCTGTAGCTCTTAACCAGTGCATCACCAGAGCACCATGTGTTACTAAGTCTTCCGAAATTCACTACGTCTCTTCTAGGTTGCTTTCCTGGGAGCAACTGTATTTTACATGCAGGAAGGAAGGTGAAATGAATATTCAGTGGCCAAAAGGGCAGATTCTGATACTTCTATACTCTGTTCATTTCTGTTTTTCTACAAGGTAGAACTCTACTTCCCTGGCCTTTTAAAATTAGTTGTGGCATGTGAATTGTTTTGACCAATGAAATGTATTGGAGGTAATGTGTGTCTCTTTTGAACAGAAGCTTTTAAGTGGTGGCACACAAATCATTTTCTTTCCTTCCCCCTGTTATGAGAACTAGGAACATTTGGAAGGGAAGAAGCTCCGTCAGCTTGCATCCCTAAGTGAAGATGATATAAAGCAGATCCTCCATTGACCCAAAATGGGCATACAGCATGAATGAGAAATAAACACTTGTTGGAAAAAAAAAAAGAAAGAAAGAACTGTGCAAAATGAATACAGAACTTAAATATTTGGAAAATTCTGTTGTACAAACCAAGAACTTGTGTCCTAGAATTTCCACTAAGGACGTGGCTACACAATCTTTCGTTAAAGAAATGAAGCCTGTGACTGATGGATCTAACCAACTACCACACCAGAAAACCCATCAGCTTAGACTGAAGGGGACAGAGAAAGAAAGAAAGAAAGGAAAGAACGCTGTCTGCCTCTTGAAATTCTACAGACCAGAAACAGGCCCAAGGAGCTACATCTGTTGTCCTCCAGGAAAAGCAAAGGACCATCCCTGGAGCAGCTCAGAGATCATCAGAACTGTTGGAAGGAGCCCGGGAGCAGGGCTGCACCTGTTTCAAAGGGTGGAGTCATGGCCTCCTCAGTTTCAAAGAGTCAGATCTTCACCAACTGAGTTCAGGAGTGTGGGGCTTCTGTTCAAGAGTGCGGGGGGGATGAGGCCACTGCCCAAAGCTGAGGGGGCAGGGCTGCCATGCCCAAAGGGCAGAAAAACAGGGCTTGGAGGGGCCGAGGGGGTGGGGTCACCACTCAGAGGGACTAGGAGAGTGTGGCCACCCAAAGCCAAGGAAGCAGAGCTGCCATCCCAGTGGGCCTAGAAAGCAGAGCTATAAAGCCAGGGCTGAGGAGCCTTGCTTCCAGAATCCAGAGGGCATGGCCAACACCTAGAGTCTAAAGGGCAGAGCCATTGTCCAGACCGTCTTAGAGAAGAGAGGATTGTTTTCAAGCAATGAGAGCTAATGTAAATTGTTCTGCAGGGTTTGGGATGGCCTTGGTGCCCGTTATCCCTTCTTTCCCTCCAATTTCTCCCATTTGTAATGGAAACATCTACCTTGTACCTGTTCCACCATAGCACTTTGGAAATAGATGACTTGTATTCTAGATTTCACAGGTTCACAGATGAAGAGGAATTGTGCTTCAGGATGGAGTATACCTAAAGTCTCACTCATGTGTGATTTAGACGATTCAGAAGATGACATTTTGGACCTAGAGTTGATGTAAGAATTTTGGGATGATGTAATAGGATGAATGTGTTTTGCCTGTGGAGAGGATGTGAATTTTGTGGGGACAAAGGATGAAATGTTATGGATTGAATTGTGTCCCCCCAAAATACATGTTGTGAATCCTAACCTCTATGCCTGTGGTTATAATCCCATTCGAGAATGTGTTGTCTTTGTTATGTTAATGAGACAGATTTAGTGTAGGATGTATCCTGAGTTAATCTGTTTTGAGATAGAGAAGAGATTAAATGCAAGCTAGCAGAGATCAGGGAAGAGAGATGCCAAGCCACATGAACATCACCCAGGAGCAGAAGCTCAGAAGAGACGAGGACCTTACTTCAGAGGTAACAGAGAGAAAAAGCCTTCCTGGGAGCTGGCACCCTAAATTGAGACTTCTAGCCTCCTAAACTGTGAGAAAATAATTTTTTCTTTGTTAATGCCATCCATTTATGGTAGTTCTGTTATAGCAGCACTAGATAATTAAGGGGGAAATACTGTAGGGCAGGAAAAGGAGCAGAAATGAGGACAAGGGATGAGATAAGCAGGTCACACCAAGGGGAAAATATAACTTAGTGGATGTTAACATGTCCTTTTGAATCAGACTTGAGATGGAATCCTGGCTTTGAAACAACTGCATGAGTGTCCTTGGGCAGATTACCTACTTTCTCTATGACTCAGTTTCCTCGTTTCTAAAATGGGAACACGAACAGAATCTGTTACGGGGTTATGGGAAACTACATAAGTTAGTACAAGTAAATTATGTAGAACAGCGTGCAGCACACGGCTTGTTCTCAATAAGCAAAAGTTATTAGTGTTACCATTTTTCCCTTGTCTTTTTTTTTAATTTATTTTATTTTTTGTTGTTGGTGGTGAGAACATACATAAATTCAACAATTTCTACCTGTACAATTCAGTGACATTGATTACATTCTTTAAGTTGTACAACCATTCTCACCCTCCTTTTCTGGGTTGTTCCTTTCTCGTTAACATAAACTCACTGCCCCCTAAGTTTCCCATCTAATCTTTCAAGTTGCTCTCGTCAATTTGATTCCATATAAATAATTCTTAAAAGATTATAATGCTAACAACAAGATGTACACCTGTAAAAATCTGAACTGGCAAATGTTGTGTGATATGTATATTTATAAAAACATCACAAAAGAGAGCAGATGCTAAGGCGACTTATGTAGAACCAAACACATCATAGGATTTAGTTTCTTGGCTTGGAGGTATAGGGTTATGGTTTCATGGAACATCTCATTTAATTGGCCTCCTATCTCATTTAGTGCTTCTGCTCTACCGCCTAGGGTCTTAAAAACTTGCAAGCAGCCATGCAAGGTACAACAATTGGTCTCTATTCGCATGGAGCAACAGAGGAAGCAGGAATGTCAGAAATAGGAGGAGGGAATGGAATGTGTGACTAATTGCCTCCATGAATAACTGCCTCTTTGCCATAAGATCAGAACTGGATGGCGCCTGGTTACCATTACTGAATAATTTGATCAAAGATTCTATAGATGAATCCTGTTCGAAAGGAGAAAATTGCAGAACAGAATTTTAAGTTATCATGGAATCCAGACTTCCTGCAACCATTGAGACTGGAGGAAACCCAGAAACTATTACCCTGAGATAATCCTTAAACCTTAAACCAAAAATATCCCTGGAAGTCTTCTTTAAACCAAACAATACTATCATTTTAATGTATTATTGTTAGGCACCAAACATCAGTTTGTCAGATACTGTGGTGGGTTGCATGTTGCTGTGATGCTGGAAGCTATGCCCCTGGCATCTCAAATACCACTAGGGTCACCCACCCAAGGTGGACAGGTTTCAGTAGAGCTTCCACACTAAAACAGACTAGGGAGAAAGGCCTGGCAATCTATTTCTGAAAATCAGTTCATGAAAACCTTATGGATCAAAACAGAATATTGTCCAACTCACTTGCCTTGGAAACATCATTAGGAAGGACCTATCACTGAAGAAGGACATGATGTTTGGTGAAATAGAGAGCCAGTGAGGGCCTGGGAGACTTTCAGTGATATGAATTGGCACAATAGCCACAATGATGGACTTGTACATGCCAGCAATTACAAAGATGACACAGGACCAGTCAGCATTTCATCCTGTTGTACGTAAGGTCACCGTAAGTCAGAGTCAACTCAAAAGCAGCTATCAATCTACCTATCTACCTACCTACCTACCTACCTATCTGTCTGTCTGTCATTAAAACTGCTCCCCCAGCCCCCAAATAATTATCTAGATCTTTTCACCAGGAAGTCTGTGAAATGCTGCATCCTGCTGTCGCCCCAGCCCTGGGGGAGGGGGCCAGGGAAATATTCCAGGCAAGGTATGAAAGCTGAACTTACTGAGCCCAAGAAACCCTACTGTGCATGTAGAATCAGACTGCAGGGTCTGCATGGGGTGAGCCGGGAGCGAGGGGAGCCTGTATTTACCTGTCAGGGAGGCAAACAGGAGCCTAGTGGGGGCACTAAGAAGTGAAGGAGGGGCACAGGAGAAAGTTGATTTTCTAAACATGATTTCTGATCTGTGTAACAAGAGAGGAGGAACCTGGTAGACCATCTTCCCTTTTTGCTTTTCTCTCCATCAAAGGGACCCTTAGAAAGTACATTTTTTCTGCAGCAGATTCAGCTTGCAGGGATGAGGGAACCTCACTGCATCCTCCCTAGATTGCCAGCTGAGGCTCCAGCAAAGGCAAGTAGGCCATTTTTGAAACAGCACTAATTAATATAGGGCTTACTGGAAAGGCAAATCTACTTCAGCCCCTTGATTAAAACCCTATCTGTTCCCCATGACCCCTTGTGCCTGCAGGATCTTTTTGGTGAGCACTTGTCTTGGGGCACAGTCCCTGGGTGGTGCAAACAGTTAAGTGCTAGGCTGCTAACAGAAGTGTTGGAGATCCGAGTCCACCCAGAGGTGCCTTGGAAGAAAGGTCTGGCAATCTAGTTAAAAAAAAATCAACCGTTGAAAACCTTATGGAACACGGTCTACTCTGATACACATGGGGTTGCTATGAGTCGAAATTGACTCGACTCTCCATCCCTGGGCTCACAGGAATTCTCTCACCTAAGCGTCTGCCTTAAATTCCTCCTGGTCTCACAACACTGAGGATGGGATCAGCACTGAGAAAGGAGGAAAAGAGGCTGTGTGATCTTGTGCACAGCCCGAGAAGACGTGAGTTTAAGGCCCGCTGGATCACTTAGTGGTCAAGCCACTTAACCTTAATGTCCACAACTGTTCTAATAATAATACTGACCAACCCACTGTACAAGCTTGCAATGAGGAAGGACTATGAAAATGGATACTGAAAAGCCTTTTAAACCCTAAAGCCCTGCACAAGTGTGATGATTAGGATGGTATTCAAAGACACAGGAGGGGTGGAGAATTGGATCCATCACCACCCTTTGCACCCAGTAGAAGCCTTGGTAGAGGAGGAGGGCAGTCCGTGTCTGACGGAAAGTGTGGGTTGGCATCATGGTGCATTTCTGCAATGGCAGCTGCAGAAGTGTGCTGCTAGGCCAGGCCCAGCGACCCTTCTGACTATGAGGACAGGGGCCCCTTCCTAGGCCCCCCTGTGATACAGCCCTGAAAACTCTGCTTGCAGTGAGCCCTCCCTCTCCTGAACGGCCACTCGCTCTGCGCTTGCTGGCAGCACACACATGTGTCTAGGTTCCCCGGGTCCTCGTGTACACAGTGGGGTCTTTGGCACCCCCTCTGCCTTATATCTCTTTGCGTCTGAGATCTCTCGTACAACTGAGCCCAGGTCTGGGGCACACAGCAGGCTCTACAACGGATCTTATGGGTTCAGCTATGCTCTACCCGAGTTCTTTCCATGCCTGCTTATGTGAAGACCCCCAGCTTCTTCACTCCCTGAACCCCACACCTCTCTGGCTCTCTCTGCCTGCAGGGACCTGTGCTCCATCTACACCTGTTCACCACAGGGCCAGGCTAGGGGCTCACCTGAGCCTGACACAAGGTCCCTCTGATCTCATATCATGGAGGGTGAGATCAGTATCCCCTCCCCCAGCCCTTCGTGCCCAGCAGGAAAGAAAAAAAAAAAAAGAGCCACAGCAAAACTCTGCAGTGTAGACATATGAGGAAGCTAAACCCTGGTGGCATAGTAGTTAAGTGCTATGACTGCTAACCAAGAGGCTGGCAGTTCGAATCCGCCACGCACTCCTTGGAAACTCTATGAGGCAATTCTACTCTGTCCTATAGGGTCGTTATGAGTTGGAATCTACTCGACGGCAATGGTGGGTTTTGGGTCATAAAAAAATGCATTCTGCAAGACTGCAGGACTGGTCGTTGTTTTCTTTACCATTAGCCATCATTCTCTTTAGCTCTTTGGGCCTTAACTTCCTCACACGTGGAATAAAAGGCCAGACCATGTGAGTGAGCACTGAAGTCCCTCTACCTCTCAGAGGCATCAAGGAGGGCAGGAGGGCAGCCAGAAAACACACAGGGGGATAAGATCTCTGACACGGGCTGGCAGCTGGTGTTCTTCCCTTCCTGGCTTTGGGGTGCTGTATGAGTTGGGACAGGTGACAATTACCCTGATTCTCAATTTATTCATTAGTAAAATGGATGGCATTTATAACTACCACATACAATTGTGGTAAAGATGAAGTAATAGACTTAGCCTAGAGCTTAGTAAATGGTGGTTGGTAGTTGCTGTCAAGTCAGCTCCGATTCATGGCGATCTCACAGACAACAGAAGGAGACATTGCCCAGTCCTGCACCATCTTCACCAATGGCTGGTATGCTCAAGTCTGTTGTTGCAGCCACTGTGTATTCTGAGTGCCTTCCAACCCAGGGGGCTCATCTTCCAGCGCTATATCAGACACTATTCAGTTGTGATCCACAGGGTTTTCTTCGGCTAATGTTTGAAAATAGATCATCAGGCCTTTCTTCCTAGTCTGTCTTAGTCTGGAAGCTCCACTGAAACAGTCCACCAAGGGTGACCCTGCTGGTTTTTGAAATACCACTTGCATCGCTCCTGGCACCACAATGACAGGCAAGCCACCAGGGAACAACAAGCTGACACGGGTGGTGGAGTAAGCTGTAGGTGCCAGGATTGCACGTGAAAGTCAGATGCAGGACTACCTTAGGTTTTACCCAGCTTCCAAGTTCCACTCCTGTTTTCGGCAAGTGTCTTAGGTCATTTTGTTTAAATGGCAGAGACCTTTGACATCACCCCTTTCGGATCCAACATCACGAGGGGTGACACCTGGGGCTCAGCCTTAGCTAAGCCTGCTGTGCATCTGGTCTCCCAGGGTTGTTTGTATGTTTCGCCTAGCACCATCTCTTGCCTCTTTTTATTTTCTAAAGTAGGATCTGATGCCTGCCTTCCCTGGCCTTCAAATTCCAAGGCACCAACCTCAGGCTGCGATTCCTATTCCAGGAGAACACGAAGAGTCTGATTTCTTGGCACCTGGAAGCTGTGTTATACCGCTCTCTTGAGATGGCAATTTCGTTTTCTGTTGTTCTGTTGAATACGTTTTTTAAGAAGGTTCCCTTGCCCGCCGCTGCCTCACTTCTCTTTGTGGTTGGGTGCAATGACTAGAATCTTGCACGTACTTACAAGTCAATTTTCCTTTCATGACGGTTTTACCTGCTCTGAAGCTTATCAGAAGGCGGGTTCGTGCACCCGGGTCTCGGCTTGGCGCTTGCAGTGGGCCGCAGCAGCTGGTCTATAGGCAGTTGCACCTGTTTTGAATGTCATCAGTGTAATGCTAATATGCAAAGCAATTTGTGATGCAGGAAACCGGAACCAGCAGCAAAAGAAACTGTGTTTGGAATTATAAATCACTTCCCCATCAGCCGCTGAGATTCTCTGGGATTCAGCTGAGGAGGTTTCATGGGAGGAGGGACCTGCAACAACCCCTTTACTGACTTCTCTTCTCGGAGAGAAGGGTCCAGAGGGACATTGTTAACTCTGGACAAGAAGGAATTAGAGGGAGTGAGAGTGGAAGAGAGGCCTTAGGCGGAAGGAGTGAGGGAAAACGGCATGCGATAAGCCCAAGCTGTCAGCATCTGCAGAGGTTGGAACCGGAAGTTCTGCACGGGTCACTAGAGTTCACGGCTAGGGCTCCACTAGGGTTCATCAAGAACTCAAGTCTACAGCCCCCACCCCAGACAGCCCTCCACTTCAAAGACTTGCTCTTAAGACTTTGAATCAACCAGTTTCCATTAGCAAAACACGAGGAGTAAGAGCTCAAAATCCAATCAGTTATGGTGATAGCCTGGCAATTTAAAGAAGCTAAGTTTCTCGGTTCTGTAGTACCAAAGGAGCCCTGGTGGTGCAGTGGTTAAGAGCTCCGCTGCTACCCAAGAGGTTGGCAGTTCAAATCCAACAGCTGCTCTTTGGAAACCCTATGGGACAGTTCTACTTTCGCCTACAGGTTTGCTATGAGTCAGAATCGACTTGACGGTAACGAGTTTTTGTTGTTGTTGTTTATTTATTTCTTATACTTTCAAAGATGTCTCCTGAAATACAGCCAAGGCATGGCTGCAGCCAGTTTCCACATCTGTAAAATGGATCCAAACCATCTGATGAGGTTCCAGGCTTGGAGAGTTCCTCTCTAATGAGAGCTTTGCTATTTATCAGGGCCAAGATTGCCTTGTCTGTGGCTGGTACAACATAAAAAAATACATGACCGGGGGACATAGCTGTAAAGATAGCCACCACCCTTCTGTTGTCACTTAAGCTGCATGCTCTCCAGAATTCTCCAGAATTCTTTAGGCCAAGGCATGAAGGTCACACTGTTTGTTAGTGCTGGTGATTCAGAATCTTTGGCAAAGTTGGCAGAGAAGATTTGGCTTTGGGATGACAGGGGACAACAAGCCGGGCCAGGGAGAGAGGCCACTTAATATCTGAGCTGATCCCACCACAAGGGCTAAAGTGAAGGTGGCCATACACCATCGGCTCCATGGGATAGACAAGCACGGGGCATCTGGTACGTGCAAGACGTCAGCCTCCATTCCGCCCACAATGAGCACACAAAGTGCTCAATAAAAACACAAAGTGGTATGTCCCACAGGTGAGATGCTGGAGCCTTAGATGCTACAAAATTTCAAGGAAAGGGGAAATTAGTCTACTGTGGGGCAAAGGCTGAACTGAAAGTTGGTGTGGACCTTGATGATGTGGAGTGGAAGCAGAGGAGGGCAATTCGCACAGAGAAAGTGGCAGGAAGAAAAGGGTGATGATAAGAATGAGCGGAGCACGGTTTGGAGATCTGGTAAAGGCAGAGTGACCAGAGGCAACAGCATTAGCAGCATTCCACAGCCCAGGGAGAGGCGAAGCTTGGGCACAGGGCAGGTAAAAAACAAAACAGTTGTTGTGGAGTCGATTCCGATGCATGGCAACGGCATGTGTGTCAGAGGAGAGCTGTACTTCACAGGGTTTTCAATGGCTGACATTTTGGAAGCAGGTTGTCAGGCCTCTCTTCTGAGGCATCTCTGGTGGACTTGAACCTCCAACCTTTTGGTTAGCAGTTGACTGCATTAACCACTTACTCCAGGGGCAGGTTAGCAAGAGTGTAATGAAGTCACCATGGAACACGAATTAAGGAATCCTGAACTACTGGTCTCCCTCCTGTGTGCCTGAGAAGCAGGGAGCGGAGTGGGGGAGCGGGGGATCCACTGGAGGATGGGGCACCTGCACATGCAGGTTCCATTCTCACAGCTGCAATAATCTGTTTCAATCAACACTAGAGGGGGTTAGTGCCCAGCAAGTGAACCCACAGGTGTCTGGGGAAGGGCGGCCCCAGCCCTGCTGCACACGCATCTGCTTGGTGACAGCTGTGTCCTGTCCCATCCTGAGAACACGCTGAGAATCACCAGAAACTCATCATGGGAGTTTCTCCTGGTCCTATTTCTTCTTCCTTTTTTAATTTTATTGTGCTTTAGGTGAAAATTCACAGCACAAATTAATTTCTCAGTAAAAAATCTCTACATAAGTTATTTTGTGACATTGGTTGCAATTCCCACCATGTGTCAGCACTCTCTCCCTTTCCACCCTGGCTTCCCCCTGTCCGTTCATCCAGTTTTCCTGTCCTTTGGTGCCTTCTTGTCTTTGCTTTTGGGCAGGAGGTGCCCATTTGGTCTCATAAATCTGATTGAACTAAGAAGCACATTCTTCATGTGTGTTATTGTTTGATACCAAAATCAAAGCTACTGCCATTGAGTCAATTCTGACTCATATCAGCCCTACAGGACAGAGTAGAACTGCCCCATAGGGTTTCCTAGGAGCGCATGGTGGTTTCGAACTGCCATCCTTTTGGTTAACAGCCATAGCTCTTAACCACTGCACCACCAAGGTTTCTGTTTGTTTTATAGACCTGTCTAATCTTTGGCTGAAATGTGGACTTCGGGAGTGTCATCAGTTCTAAGTTAGCAGAGTGTCTGGTAGCCATAGTCTCAGGGGTTCCTCCAGTCTCTTTCAGACCAGTAAGTCTGGCCTTCTTTTGTGAATTTCAGTTCTGTTCTATGTTTTTCTCCCACTCTGTCAGGGACCCTCTATTGTGATCCCTGTCAGAGCGGTCAGTGGTGGTGGCTGGCACCATGTAGTTCTCCAGACTCAGACTGGTGGAGGCTGTGGTTCATGTGGCCCACCAGCCCTTTGGACTAATATTTTCCTTGCCTCTATATTCCTCTTCATTCTCCTTTGCTCTGGACACATTGGTACCAATAGATGTATCTTAGATGCCCAACCACTCACAAGCTTTTAAAACCCCAGTCCTGGTCCCATTCCTGATATCGTTGTTTTCAAAGCTGCAATAGAATTCAAGTCCCTCTGGACTTCCTGGGGAGAAAGTACAGTTATTTACTTATTGGGCTTATTAAAAATGCACCCAACACTTACTTGAATGCCTCTAGGCAACAGCACAAAAATTTATTTCTAAAAGTATGAGAAGTCAATTAAGCGGAGATGCAGATGCAAGTCCAGCAAGGAGGCCACTGGCCATCCCCTGTAGGATGGACAAGACCCAGATGAGGGCCATCCTCCCCACGGCCAGGACACCTAGGCTCTCCTAGACAGGAGGGAGGATCCATGGAGACACAAGCTCCACTGTGAGTCCTACCTGCCTGCTCTTTCCCACTCCAATCTTGGGCTTGAACAATGGCACTCAGACTGGGCTTAACATCTGTGAAGAGCCCAGAAAGGGATCCAAGGTCTCAGGTAACTAAGGAAGAAACATCAAGGAAGCAGGTTTGGAAAACACTATTTATTAATTGCCTGTTATTTTGGCTTCATGCTGAGCCACAATCTAAAACAGTTGTGTGGTAAGGCTATGAGGAGCCCTTGCGGCACAGTGGATAAGCACTCGGCTGCTAACCAAAAGGTCAGTGGTTTGAACCTATCAGTTGCTCCACAGAAGAGAGATGTAGCAGTCTGCTTCACTAAAGATTACACCCTTGGAAACCCTATGGGGCAGTTCTACTCTGTCCTGTAGGGTCACTATGAGTCGTAATTGGCTTGAAGGTAACGGGCTTGGTTTTTTGGTTTGGTGAGAGTATGACCATTCCTGCAGAAATCTCACAAGGCAGGTAGTAATCTTTCTAAAACCTGGATCTAATGATGTCGTTGCCTACTAAAAGTTCTCCATAGATCCCCAGTGCCTTAGGGCCCAGACCCCTCCTCAACAGGGTATATGATCAGCACTTTCTGATCATTGTCATGTCTAACTCTCCTAATTCACCATCCCACTCCAGGCACATGCTGCTATTGGCAGGTCCTCAAACTGGGATGAACTAGTCTATACCTCAAAACCAAAAAACCAAACCCAAAGGGCTCTTTAGAGCACCAAGAAGAAGCACTTCCATTCCCAGAGTGGAAATCAGGGAAGGCTCCCAGCAGTAGGTGACACCTCCACTGACTTGAAGATTGAAAGATCTATCCAGCTGCAGAAGGACAGAGAATGCTATTGCAGAAGGAACAAATATTTTCAAAGGCCTGAGGTATAGATTTCTATACCTCAGGCCTTTGAAAATATATATTCTATATATATATATATATATATATATATTATATATATATATATATTCTATACCTCAGGCCTTTGAAAATATTTGTTCCTTCTTCAAGTCAGTGGAGGTGTCACCTACTGCTGGAAGCCTTCCCTGATTTCCACTCTGGGAATGGAAATGCTTCTTCTCGGTGCTCTAAAGAGCCCTTACCACACAGTATTAGAATCCTTTGTTTATCTTTCTGTCCTGCTCACGCCAGTGTGAAGTACTCAGAGGGAGGGCCATGACACTCACCTTGGAAGCCCCAGTGCCTAGCCGTGGAGCATCAGAGTTAACATAAAGGCTTTGGAGCCAAATAGACCAGCCTCTAAGACCTGTCTCTGAACCTTTGGTTCTTTAGGCCTTAGTCTTCTCTAAAATAAGGATTCTAATGGTACCTGTATAATTGTTTTAAACGTGGGGATGAAATAAGACTCCCCATATGTAAAACCCAGCCCAGTGTCTTCTGTCTGTTGCACAGCCTTAGCCAACAATACAAAAGAGATGGGGACATAGCACTTTTTTGTTGGATTTTCCAAAAGAAGAGACCGAAGCTCAGGATCGTGAACTCACTTGCCCAAAGTCCTACAGTCAGTATGGAAGTGGCAGAGCTGGAGTACAAACCCAGCTAGTCTAACTCCAAAGTCCACAAGAACTAGAGGACAAACCCAGGCTGGTCTAACTCCAAAGTCCACACTCACTCCTCAGGGCTAGAGACACACTTCTGAGCCAGTCTCTGCAGAGATGGCACACCCAGGGGCCAAGTAACATCCTCTATAAGGGAAATGCAGACACTACTGGGCTCTGCCCAGTTGAAGAATTCGGGGAGCCTTATTCACCCTGATCACCAAGGCGGTGAGTCCAAGTAAGTTTGTTAATTGCTATAGAGACACTGTTTATATTTGGAAAGCAAAGGAGTGTAATGGAATGAGCAATGAACTGAGAGTCAGCTACTGCCCAATGAAGCAGCATGACCACATCAGTGCCTTTCTGAGCCTTTCTTTTCTCCATCGTAAAATAAAGAGTTTGGAATAAATTATCTCTGTAGTCCTATCCATCTCTAAATTTCTGTGCTCTGTGTGTGAAGTAAAACAACAAGCTCAACCTAAAGCCAGAATTGGTGATGCAGTGCCCACTTTTCTGGATAGCACGCACTCTGCTTCCCTCCTTGGGTCTGGATGATGAGGAGCTGTCAGTGTGTGAATGTTGTTCACCAAAGTGAGGTGATGGTGGTGAGGTCAGCCACAGGGAGAAAACATTCGTGCCTGGCACAGGTGGTTCAAGCCTCCCCAAGCTCCAACAGCCTCCTGGGGAGAGGGAAGCAGGTGCAAGACCCAGAGCTGCATTCTTTCCCAGGAACCTGCCCAGAGTCCCATCCATCTCTGCCCCTTGGGTCCAGCGAGGGGCTTTCCTGGAGCAGGAAACACTTAGGAGAACTGACCCTCTCCCATCAGCTTCACTGCAAGGTTGTTCAGCTGCTAGCCCAATTGCTACTAAGAGACCATTCCCTGCTGGGAATAACAGCTGTGTTTGCATTAACTGTCTAGGGTGACCTGTGCTCCCCAGAGGCACCTGGTCACGCTCAGCTCCATGACTCAGCTCAGAGAGGACTTCGCTTTCCAGGAAAGAACTGTATTTACCATCGATGCCATCATGCAGCAGGGAGCCTGGCTCTTCCTGCAGCTGCAGAAATAGCCACCAAAAACTTTTCTGATTGGCCCAGATCACCTAGAACCATTTCATAATCTTTGTTGCTCATCGCATGGGTAGAGTCAGGGAGCAAACATAAAGATGTCATCTCCACCATAGGCTATGTTTGTACCCAAGGAGAAAGCCCAAGTTTGTAGGCATCATCACAGTCACTGGGCTGAGGCGATGCTGGGCCCACTTCACCTACCATTATTCACTGATGTTTATTCATAATAGTACCTACTCACGGGCCTGTTGTGGGGAGTAAATTAATACATTGCATGCCCTTCCAACAGTGTCTAAACCAAAAAAACCCAAACCTGTTGCCATCGAGTCGGTTATGGCTCATAGCAACCAGATAGGACATACGGTTTCCAAGGATCGACTGGTGGATTCGAACTGCTGACCTTTTGGTTAGCAGCCAAGCTCTTAACAACTTCACCACCAGGGTTCCCAAACATTGTCTAGCACGGGGTAAACATTATACAAGTGTTAGTCTTTATTTTTCTTAGTCAATCCAATAAACATTTAGAAGGTACCTACTACGTGTCGCTGCCAATGGTTTGCACTCCACTACTAACCTAAAGGTCGGGAGCATGAACCCACCCAGCGGCTCCACAGGAGAAAGGCCCGATGACCTGCTTCCATTATGATTACAGCCAAGGGAATCCTATGGAGCAGTTCTACTCTGCAACACACGGGGTAACCATGAGTTAGAGCATACTCGGTGACAATGGGTTTTACTAGGTAACAGGTACTGTGCCAGGCACTGAAGATGTAACAGTAGATAAAGAAGAATTGGTTCCCTCTGCCCTTGAGAAGCTTAGGCTCTATGGAAAAAGCCATGGGTATTCAGGGGGACTTTTCCCAAGCACAGAAACCTGCCCTCTGAGGTGGGAAGAGCACTCACAGCCTCACTTTCCAAAGAAGTATAGGGTCACTACGAGGCAGAATTGACTTGATGGCAGAGGGTTTGGTTTAGTCTTGGTAGGGGAGAAAGTTTGCTCACACTGACCTGCCACCTGAGAAGCAGGTAGGGTGGTTCCCTGTAAGCTTCCCCAGGGCTCTCCAAAGCTGGTCTCTTAGACCGAAAACTTATCCCGTTTGTCTCAAGCCCATATTTATCTACTGAGAAACTGCCTTGTTCTAAAGGTTCCTGGATTTCATTTCCTAGTAGAACCATTCCAGTTAGAATTAATCTCCAACCCAGCCCTTTTAGTAAAATTGCCTTTTTTCCTAAGAAACAAGTAGAAAACTAAAGCTGAAAAAATGATCCTATAGCTGTCTTTAATCTTCTCATTTTTGGTACCCCATAAAACCTTATTGTTAGGTGATGACCTGATAGCAAATGGCCGTCCCGCAACTGGAGTTAAAACGCCTCAGCCTGGTCTCCTTCTCATCAGACATAAGGAGTGGCCACTCACCATCTTCTGTGAATCAACCTGAGAGGGTACCCAACTCTCTGAAACACCAGGTCTGGGGACGTAGTGTCAAGAAAGCCTGGGATTCCTCTTAGAAGCTGATTTTAGTTGATTTACCATTCATCAAGTATTTATTGAGTACATAGTATAAGCTAGGCACTAGGAGAGAAAAGAATAATAAGAAACGGCTCTTCATTCAGGAAGCCTGCAACCCTGTAGGGAAGACAGCGTAGATAACCTACAACACAGGAGATGAGTTTGATGCTTACAGGGGCTCTTCACCACAGGATAATGTGTTAGAAATGGGGCTTTGAACTGCTTTGTTCCAGTTTGAATCTCTACCGAGAATCTGCATTTCCACCCCAGATATACTGAATCAGAATCTACAGTGTAACAAGATCCCCAGGTGATTCTTGTGTATAAAACATTTTGACACCCTCTGCTCTACTAGTGGTTCTCAGAACTGGTCTCTAACCAGCAGCATTAGCATCACCTGGGAACTTGTTAGAAATGCAAATTCTCAGCAGGGGTTTTGAATCGGAAGGAATGGTTCCAAGCCCTGGTTAGAAATGTAATCCCATTGCTGCTGGGCTTTCCATCCTCAACTGTGGCTGCTCCCCCCTTCTCACCTATTCTCTGGCAATTTCCTAGACATGCCATTCCTTCACCTGCTATGCCCTTCCCTCCCAATTCTGGTCCATATGGCAAACTCCTATCACCCTTCAAAATCCTTTTCAGACAAGCCTAATTGTATTAAGTATGCCTCCTCCTATACCACTTCTCTTTCTTTTTTATATTTATATTATTGCATAGCACATATAGTGAAATTAGTTGTACACCTATGTCCTTACTAACCCAGTGTCGTCTAGTCTATTCCGACTCCTTACCAGACCACACATTTCTTGAAGGCCTAACACAATGCCGAGCTCATGGTAGGTATTCTGAAATGTTCATTGACCTGAACTGTGTTTAGATACGATGGTAGTACTACTACCACCACCAGCGACAACGATTTTTGAGAGTTTTTATGAGTCAGGTACTATAAGTGCTTCACATACATTTCCTCAGAACAACTTTGAGAGCAGGTTAGAGTTATTATCCTCTTCACAGAATAAGCAAATGAAGACCTATGGAAGTTAAGTAAATTTTGGTGGGTGGAAGGAAAGAATCAAGTAAGTGAAACCTTAGACAAAGAATTTCCCATGTGAATTATTTTCTTTCCTCTATTCGTTCACTCTTTCACACACACGCACACACAGACACACACACATATACACATTTAAAGAAATCGTATGAGGTGTCTTTGAGCCTCCTTTTCCATTTCTAGGAGTGGATAATCTAACTTACATGTCTCATCTCTGTATTCCCTTAGTGCCCAGCATATAGCCATGTAGAATAATGATCAAGTATAACGATCGATTTGGTTGTTTGCTTCCTTCATTAGACTGTAAACTCCTTGAGGTTAAGCATGTCTTACTCATTTTTTTTAAATCTCAAATAACTAGCATGATACCTAGAACACACTAAGTGCTTAATGAGGATTTATGGTAAAAGGAAGGGAGACAGGGAAGAAGTGAAGGAGGGAGGGAAAGACAAGTGAGGACAGAAGGGCAGTATTTACCAGAGAGCAGGTGAGTTTTTTAGATAGAAAAGATCATTCTACATAAACCCAAAATACTCTTTAGCCAGGAAAAGCAGCCAGATGAATGAGCATCCTGGAATCTTCTGGAATTACTGAGTGAGTTAACCTCCTCCACTGCTGTGGATTAAATTTTGACTCACAGCAACTGACTGTATGGGGCTGAGTAGAACTTCTCCATAGGGTTTCCAAGGCTTTAAATCTTTATGGGAGCCAACTGCCACATCCTTCTCCCCTGGAGCAGCTGGTGGGTTCAAATTCAAATTCACTGACCTTAACCTCCAGCATCCCCATTTTACAGAAAAAAAAAAAAAAGGTATATTGCTGAAATAAATGGCCTTCACATTCTTGGTTGCCTTAGGCAAAGTGCCCATTTATTTCTGGCCTGCTGCTTTGCTACTAGTCCCAACACTTCCCAAGGACAGCCCCATTGGCTTCTCAAGTGCTTTTTTTTTTCCCAAGCAAAAGTGGGCAAGACCAACAAACAGTTAACATTTGGGACTCCCTCTTCTGCTCCAGGTCTCTGCCGGGCCTTTGGGACCAGAGCCCCGCCTTCTAAGAGGTTACATTTTTAGAACAGGCAACACCCCGCCATCTCCACGCACCCCACAACTCAGCCCAGCCGATGTCAGCACATCGATGGTGGCAACAGCTGTGCGCTCAACTAGCCAAGAAAGCTTTTAAAACTACTTAAGAAGCAAGGGGAGAGAAAGAAAAAGCTTGTGAAATTGCACTGGCCTGTGAATTGGAGTAACTTTAAAGTACAAAGTTTTGCATAAATGGCATGGGCTCACGTCATTTTTTCCTGTGCCACTTTTCACGATCATTTTATCCGTGCTAAATGCTCTTCTAGAGAAAATCTCCAGATTCATTAGATGCTACCTGCAGACGACAGCCGGACTATTGGCAGCCCCTCCCACTCATGTTTTGCTATCTGACTTGCAGCCAGCCTGCTGCAGATTTTATGGCAGAATGTAGTGGCCACATGACAAAACGCATCCAGAGACACGAGGGAGAGGTTGTTTGTGATCGGGGGCCCCCCCAAGACGAGGCTGCTGAGAGTGGGTCCACAGCCCACCCCCTGTACCACTTCCCCCACCTTCTCCACCATTAGTACGAGCCCTTCTCCCAGTTCCGAATTTCCAAGTGAGACACTTATCCAATACAGGTCTCGTCACCGAAGGGTCATCCATTGGCTCTCAGCTGGTACTAGTTTTACAGGGTGAACCAGATTCACATTTAAAGCTGGGGGGGAGGGAGTCCTGCTCCTTTGGGGGCAGAAAGAAGTGCTCCCCCCCACTCAGAGATGGCTGTTGGCGTTATCTTCCACCCTGAGTTTTCCCAGACACCTGTAGCTGCAACACCCCACAGGAGTTGTCACACTGTCCCTGATGCCCAAACCGCCCCCCTTCCACCAGGGCTGCTCCACCAGTGGGAAGGTGATTATAACCTGTAATTCCTCATCTCAGTTAGCAGGTGACAGGCTCCCATAACATGGTATCCATATGGCATCACCCCTTCTGTTGAGCACAATTTTAGGGCAAGATTCATGCTGCTTCTCTGTGCTCAAAATAGATGCCCAAAATTGGGATAGAATTTACATAAGTTGGCTGGAGAGACTGTGTTCAATTAAAAAGCTTTTGTTGCCAAAGAATTTTTTTAGTGGATACATATGCTCCTTTATTGCAGTCCTGTGGGGAGCGGGGAGAAGAGGTGGGTTCTCTCTCTCTCTCTCTTTCCCTCCCTCTCTTATTTCCTGCCTTAATAAATAAGGAGGGGGGACAAATGCCCCCAAGGCCAACTGAGCACCAAATGAAGACACAACCCAACCCACATGGAAATAACAGGGATGCCTGCTGGAGAGATACAGAAGCAAGCAGTGCCCTCTTGCCTAGCCTGAGGCAGGGCAGGACACAACAACGCTCTGCTGCGTGCATTGTGAGCTCCGCCCAGCGAGAATGGGTTGTCCCACTTCGCAGTCACCAGAAATTCAATGGGACGTGTTTCCAGCCACATTACACTGAAGCAGGCATTTAAGAAAAGGGAATCTTTTTTTTTTTTTTAAATCATGAAATAATACTTTTGGGGGGGGACATAAAAGTACAAAACAAAACAAAAACAAACAAACTTGCTGCCATCGAGTCAATTCCAGCTCATAGTGACCCTATAGGACTGAGTAGTACTGCCCATAGAGTTTCCAAGGAGCTCCTGGTGGATTTGAACCACTGAACCTTTTGGTTAGCAGCTGTAGCACTTAACCACTATGCCACCAGGGTTTCCTAAAAGTATATATATAAAAAAAAAAAAGACTAAAAGTATAAAGGAAGGAAAAATTCACTCGTACTTCTGCCATTCAAAGACAAGCTCAGTTAACATTTTAGTGTGTTTCCTTCTAGCCTTTGTGCATATTTATACAAATTGGGACTGGAACACATAAATACTTCTGTGTCTTGGACTTATTGTTTAACACTGTATCATGATTTCCTGGGCGTTTTTCTATATCAAGTACATTTCACGAGCATGGCTTTTCGTGGCTGTACTCTAATGTATTTAACCATTTCTCTATTATGAATATTTATGCTCTTTCCATTTGTATTGCTATATAAATATTTCTCCAACGAGCAGCCTTGACTCGTTGGATGCACCTCAGCTTCCTTCCTTAGGATAAATGTGTCTGGGTTGCGACTGGAGGTGTATATTCAATAGCGAAGGCAAGTTGTATTGAGCCTTTCACACACTCTGGGGCCGATTCATCTCGTGATTAATGCATGCGTATTTAACAACGCTTGTTTAGCATCAGAAATGAAATCAGTGTTTAAGAAAGTGTTTTCCCATGGAAAGTTAAATAACACTGAATTGGACATCTGTTGTTTTGCTTGCTGAACATCCACCCCCGCTTCTTCTGTGGAACAGGGTCCACCCATCTCCACGCTCTGCCCATGTGGTACAGGTGGGGCTAATGTCTCCTCATCTTGTGATTCAGGAGTAGCCAATAGGATTGACAGTGAAGGTCAGGCCTTGGACTTCTGTTAGGATAACCAGGAAAGTGACTCTTTCTGCTGAGGTTGGTGAGTGGGTAGGACAGAAGCCCCAGGGATGCTAGGAGCAGTCTCTGCCCACATGTGGGGAAAGTCAGCCCACGATTCAAGTCAAATGAAAAAATGGAGAGCCAAGAGACAGAGATGGATAGATTGCTGACAAAACTGATAAACTCTGATCTACCTATGCCTGACCCTAACGATGCTACCCTCCCCCCGCCCCTGCACCTGAGCCATGAAATCTCTTTTCTTACTTAAAACAGTTTGAATTGGGCCCCTGTCAGATGCCACCTAGAACGTCCAGCTAACACAAACTCCCTTAGTGGATCAAACTCAGAGCCTTGATCTCATCAGACCTGTGCCTTCTGCAAATAAGCCAACTGATCAACTATGTGATTATCTAGCATCCACTGTGAGTTGGGTTCTGTGCTAAAATCTGCTGGGGAAATCCTAGTAAGACCAACTCCAAACTCCTGAAAGGTTTGAGTCTGGTACAGCGATGGGAAAAGAGCACAGAAAACAAACTATGGGGCAGGATAGAGTCAGGCTCATGAGCAAGGAGCCACCAGGTATTTCAGAGGATGGGTCATGTTTTATTGAAAGAAATAAAAGTAAATTTTGTCATGGTCAGATTTAATTTGAGTCTTGAAATATTTTTGTGAATGGAGAATGGGAGAATTGCATGCCATATAAAAACAGCAGGAGCAAAAAGCAGAGCAGGAAAGCACTCGTGGTAGGTAAGGGCTGACAGGACGTGCAGGGATCTCTGCCTCTTCTCGGCTCCCTCAAGGACCAGTACACAGTTTATACTATTTCTGAAGAGGGTGCCAACTGTTTCCTGCGGTGCTATGACTATGAAATGACGAGATAGATAGGCGGAAGGATGGATGGAAGGAGAGACGGAGGGACGGAGGGAGGGAGGGAGGGACGGAGGGACGGACGGATGGACGGACGGACGGACGGATGGGTGGCTGGGTGGCTGGGTGGCTGGATGGCTGGTTGGCTGGATAGGTGGGTGGATAGACAGAGTTGCTGTCAAGTTGACTGGCTGTTGACAACCTTAGGTACAAGAGAACAAAACTTGCCCAGTCCCGCATCATCTTCAGTGACATTTCCTTGGCAGAAGATCCAGCAAGTGACCATTGGTATGTTTTAGTCCATCGTTGCAGTTATTATGCCAATCCATATGACCGAGGGTTTCCTTCACACTTGCTGGCCCTCGACTTCATCAAACATGATGTCCTCCTGCAGTAATTGATCCCTGTAGTGCAAAAGTTTAGGTGCTCTACTACTAACCAACGGGTTGGCAGTTCAAACCCACCCAGAGGTGCCCAAATCAAAATGTCACAGCCTTGAAAACCCTATAAAGCACAGCTCTACACTGCACATATGAGGTCACCATGAATCTGAATCAACTCAGCAAATGGTTTGGTTTTTGGTTTTTTTGATGATGTGTTCAAAGCAAGTGAGCCCTGGTGGTATAGTGATTAAGAGTTTGGCTGCTAACCAAAAGGTCAGCAGTTCAAATCCACCAATCAGTCTTTGGAAACCCTATGGGGAAGTTCTACTCTGTCCTATAGGGTAATTATGAGTCAGAATTGACTTGATGGCAATGGGTGATCCATAGGGTTTTCACTGACTAATTTTTGGATGTAGATCACCAGGCCTTTCTTTCTAATCTTAGCCTGAAAGCTCCCCTGAAACCTGTCCACCATGGGCGACCCTGCTGGTATATGAAATACTGGTAGAATAGCTTTCAGCATCACAGCAATACGCAAGCCACCATAATACAACGAACTGAGAGTTGGGAGGTGATATAGAATTATGTTGTTTTGTTGGTTACCATCAAGTCAATTTTGACTCATGGTGACCTCATGTGTGCAGAATAGAACTGTTCCATAGAGTTTTCAAGGCTGTGACCTTTTGGAAGCAGATCATCAGGCCTGTCTTCTTAGGCACCTCTGGGTAGGTTCAAATCGCCAACCTTTTGGCTAGTAGTCGAGCACTTAACCATTAGCACCATCCAGGGACTTCCAGATATAGAATCATAATTGTCCTGAATTACATCTTGCAATGATGTATTCCAATTACCTTATCTGCTTAACTGAAGGCTCCTAGAGGCTAAGCGAAGCCTTTCTTTACTCTGTACACCATTCTCTTAGCACATTGCCGTATATTCTATGGATGTTCCCAAAAGACCTATTGACCAAAAACAGCGTAAGGGTAATTGCAATGTTTGACTGACCGGAATCTAACAGACACTGAGAGATTACACTTTCACCTGGTGTCAGTACATTTCCTTGGCAGAAGATCCAGCAAGTGAGCGCCTTAGTCATGTTAAGCCACTAGGTCTCTGCACCTCTGATAACTGCCCGTCTTCTATTTCCCAAGATGTCACTCCTGACCCACCAGGCAGGACCTAATAAGGTGCTTTGTTTGTAAATAAGAACTGAATACATATTTGGTGATCGAATTAATAAGCCGTGGACTTTGTTTGTTCTTTTAGTTAATAGGGCCGGCACGTTCTTCTGCACACCCCTCTCATGACCTTATCAGATGTACCTGAGACAACTATTCCAATGCCAGACTAGGTGAAAAGCAGGTTTTCTAGGCAGAATTCACTAGCCCAGGTTTTTCCCCATTTTCCTGATCATGGCAATCACTTGAGTTACTTGTTAAATATACGGATTACCAGGCCTATCCCTTGGAAATCTGATTCAGTAGCTCTGGATTGGGGCCCAGAAGCCAGAGTTTTAAACAAGTACCTGAAATGATGCTTTGCACGCCTTTGGAAAATCCTGCAAGTCAACGGAGCCAACCTGGCTATAGCATGTTAACTAACCGTGAGCACAAGCAACTAGTTAACACGTAGAAAAGCAGCCCCATGGAGTGGAAAGACCACTGTTTGGGGAATTAGAAATCTTGGACTCAAATGCTGACTCTAACTCTTGCCAGCTGGGTGATTTTGAACAAATTATGTAACCTCTTTGAACTTGTACTTCTGCCGTTGTAAAATAAGGATGGCCTCTTTCCCTCCAAGGAATCTAATTAGGTGATACACATAAAAGCGTATCATCTCAGAGGGATTTTCAGTTCACTTCCTTGTGACTAAAAGCAGCAGTTATAGGATGATCCATTTGATGGAGGAGGTGAGCCTTGCAACCGTCACCAGCGATTTGTAAATATTAACTTTAAAAGTCACTCGTTGCGCACATGTCCTATTTTCTGCCAATGCGCCAAAACTGGAAGGTCATCCCAATAAATATCAATTAGCATTTATTGAGTATGTACTAGATGTTAGACGTGATTCTAAATGAACTACTCAGACTGATCAATTTAATCCTCACAACAGCTCTATGAAGTAGGTACTGCTTTTACTGCAGTTCTGTGGCGGGGCGGTGGGGGGGAAGCTGAGATATAACCGTTGTTGTTATTGTTGTGGTGGTTGTGGTTGTTAGTCGCCATCCAGTAGGCTTTGACTCATGGTGACCCCATATACAACAGAGCAAAATTTTGCCTAGTATTGTGGCATCTTTGTGATCGATTGTTGGCATATTTGAGTCTATCATTGTGGCTATCATGAGATAGAACTGAGGTATAGTTAAATAACCTACCAAGGTATAAAGGAGGTATAGCTAATAACCTACCTGAGGTCACACAGCTAGTAAGTGGTAGAGCTAGACGTTGAACCCAGACCGGCTGGCTCCAGAGTCCCTACTCCTGACCCACTAACTAGTTGCCATCAAGTCAATTCTGACTCATGGCAACCCCATGGGTGTCAGAGTAGAACAGTGTTCCACAGCCTGAACCACGAGACCACATTGTTTCTTAAGGTGATGGGCAGCCCCCACGATGACAGCAGAGCATCCAGTTGTCTGGTCATTCTATTCCATTACCCTCTAAAAAATGCAGAAGAGAGTCGTTTCCCCAAAGACCACCAGGTAGATGTCTAAATGGCCCCATGGAGTTCAGCCTTACCCTAAATGCCTCTTACTACTTACACAGAATATTAAGAGTTTGATGGAACATTGACAAACACCTAGTCCACAGTGGCTCAAACTAGAAGCCCATACAACAAACGCTCCCACAAATTTGTTGCACTTTTGTTTTGAGAATGAGAATGCCTTTAGAAAAGGCTCTTTGTTATTATTATATGTTGTTGCTGTAGTTAGTTGCTGTCGAGTCCGTTCTGGGTCACAGTGACCCCAGGTGTGCAGAGTGGAACTGCTCCATAAGGTTTTTAAGGCTGTGTGACCTTTTGGAAGCAGATTGCCAGGCCCTACTTCCGAAGCTCCTCTGAGTGGGTTTGAACTGTCAACCTTTTGGCTACTACTCAATTGCATAACCGTTTGGCCACCCAGGACTCCTGCCATTGTTTACACCTGGTCGTTGCACATCTGTATTACCTGTATCACCTGCCTAGCCCCTACAGGAGCCTGAGTGTGCTCCTTTAATCCAATCCCATACCTGTAAGAGGGAACAAAAGCCCAGACAGATTAAATGGTTTGCCCAAATTCAAAGCACATTCATGGCAGAGTCTGGAGTAGATCCAGGGTCTCCCAACTCCCAGCTTTTCCAGACCACAATGAGGGGGGAACCACCGCAGTATCCTTGGCAAGGGGGGTTGGGAGTGGCATCATTAAAGAAGGAAAAAAAAAGCACAGTAAGAAGGAGATTGCCAGGAGCCCTCAGAGACAGGCACGGAGAGTGCAGAAATGGTCCCTCCAAATAGACCTTCCCTAGGCTGGGATGGAGGATAGGACAAGAGGCCAGAGAACAGCCATTCTGCCATCACTGTGCGCCGTAACTGCAAGACCAGAATTGCCATTGTTCACTCCAGAGCCTGGAAAGCCAGAGCACTTCGGAAGGGCCCCACTCACTCCATGAGGCAGGAGAGGCGGCTGCCGATCCGATTGTGGCCTTTTAATTGCAGCCAGCAAAGAAGAATAAGAGCCTGCTTGCTTTCTCTCCGGCCTGTGAGGAAAGGCGCAGAGGGAGGAAAGCTTCACAAAGACGCTTGCTCCCCGGGCTGCGTTCAGGTTGCCGCTTCAGAGCAGCTTGTAGCTCTGAGAACTTTTAATAGAAATCTTCAGAATGAAATGGGCTACAGCTGTTTGCCTTGATAAATATATTTTATGCTACATGCCTCAGCCGCCATCTGTTTGCTGATACAAGCACTTCTTCCTGACAACTAAGGAGAAGTCATCAAAAGGCATAGCAGGGGAAGGTTTGGGAAGCAGGTAGAGAGGGTGAGCACAGGGCAGAAGGGGCTGGCCAGGGATAAAGGCGCTGGAGAGCAGGGCAGACTAGGCGGTGCACAGGGGAGTCAGATAACCCACCCACGCGCTCACTACTGTTTCCAAGGCCTGTCTGTCCTCCCTCCACCTCCCACCTCTGGCCTCTAACATTTAACAGGATAACAACAGTAACCACATCTGAGCCAGCACAGGCTGCCTACTCTGTCCTGTCCCCTGAGCCCACTTCCCAGCTGCTCTGATCAGAGGTGAGTGCAAAACAGATGCTGAGGCAGGGCAGAAGCTAGAGCCACCTACTCGGGTGTCAACCAAACCCAGGAGCGGGTTTTTAGCACCTCTGCAGAGCCCTGTAAGGTCCCTGGATGGCACAAACAGTTTGCACTCATCTACTAACCTAAAGGTGGACGGTTCCAAATCACTCAGAGACACTGCAGAAGAAAGGCCTGGCGATCTGTTTCCATAAAGTTTACAACCAAGAAAATCCTATGGAGTACAGTTCTACTCTGAACACATGGGGTTACCATAAGATGGAACTGACTCAACAGTAGAGGTTTAGTTTTTTTGGTTGCAGAGCCCTGTGACCACAGAGCTACACTGCCCTGTAAGGGTTAGAGAAGCAGTCCGTATGTGCTTAGAATGAATAAAACCTGTTGTCGTCAAGTCGATTCCAACTCATAGCAACCCTACAAGACAGAGTAGAACTGCCCCATAGAGTTTCCAAGCAGTGCCTGGTCGATTCGAACAGCCAACTTTTTGGTTAGTGGCCATAGCTCTTAACCACTACGCCACCAGGGTTTCCTTAGAATGAATAGGAAGGAGGAAAGATTTACCAATCCTGGGACTCTCAGATATCTTTATGGAAGGCAACAGGTTTGCTATGTCTTGAACCATCAAAGCAAGAACACAGGGGACTACTGTCTGGGAAACCAGCACCCACAGGGGGCAGCTGAGAAACTTGGAGAATCCCAGTCACTGGTTTGGAACCTCTGTGACTCTCCCTTTCTTCCTCCCTTCGGGAACAATGTGAGAGGCGGTGTGACTCACCACGGTCCTGAGTGGCTCCCATTTCTGGCCTGCAGGGCATCACCTGTCACTCTGTCTCCCAACTACCAGCTCCCCCCCCTCCACTGAAGGATGCAGTCTGGCTTGAAGGTGGGGTAACCGTGTGTGCTCCAAGATGTCGCGCACAGAAGCAGACGGAATCCAGTGCAGCCTTCTCCTGCCTCTCCCCACCTGAGTCATTGTGTCAGGCGGAGCCTACTCTGACCCTCTGCTTTTGGCAAGAAGAGGGCCAAAGTGTCACTACCAGCTGGAACCCCGCTGCCTTCCTTCTCCTCTTGGCACTGAAAGCCCCTGGAATGGTTGGGTGGGGAGCAGGTTTTGATGCTGGGGGGCAGAGACAAGCTATTACTCCTGACTCTCAAGAGCACAGGGGCACCCCAGAGATGTGCTGGATCAGAGGAAACCATGAAGGGACACCAGCTTCTGAAAGCACACAAGTCAAAACCCAACTGGACTGAGCACCCGCAGCTCCACGCCGCCCCCTCTCAAGGACATGGGCAGGGTGACTGCTGATGACATGCTCTGAGGCACTCTGACAGAAGGCACTAAATCATTGTGTACTGAGTAGCATGGTTCTTGGTCCAAGAAACCAAGTGCTTTGGACGAGCTACAGAACTGCTGGCTGCTGATGGCAGCCTGAGCAAGCCTCCGGCTCCACCAGCCCAGTATTAATAAGTGTTTCCATGGCATTTGATATTTTGCAATTATCTTTTCTAACACGTCTGCCTTAGCAGAAGGAGCAGACCAAATGCGCCAGGCACTGTTTTAAGCAATGAAGATATGGCTGTGAATAAAACAGACAAAATAAAATAAAATCCCTGTCCTCAAGTAGCTTATATTCAATGAGGAGGTTGATTAACAATAAACAGGTACATGGTCACCATTATGAATAAAAATAAAGCAGGAGGGCAAGCTGGTAGAGGAAAAGGGGAGCCATTGCTTGTCACATTGGTGACACCAAGTTTCTGTGAATGGTGGTGGTACAATTGGGAAAGGATGTTGGTAATGGTCACACAATAAGATAAACATAATTGAGGTCACTGAATTGTACGTGCGAGAAATGTGGAAATGCAAATGCTTTGTACTATAGCTGCTAACCAAAAGGTTGGTTGTTCGAATCCACCAGGTGCTCTGTGGAAACTATGGGGCAATTCTACTCTGTCTTATAGGATGCTATGAGTCGAAATTGACTCGACAGCAATGGGTTTGGTTTTTTTTTTTACCACAATAATAATAAAACTGGGTAAAGGGTAGGGAGCCCCCTGGGTGGTGCAAACAGTTTGCACTCAACTACTAACTGAAAGGTTGGCAGTTCAAATCCACACAGTGGTGCTGCAGAAGAAATGCTTGGCAACCTACTTCCAAAAAATCATTGAAAACCCGTGGAGTATAGTTCTACTCTGAAACACATAGGAATCACCATGCATCAGAATTTACAGCGATGGATGAGGAGGGGTAGGGAGTAACTGGGAAGGATATTATAGATAACAATTATTATAGATCTAGAGGTCAGAGGGGAGTCCCTCGGTGGTGCAAACAGATAAGAATTCGACTACTAACTGAAAGGTTCGAACCCACTTAGAGGTGCCTTGAAAGTAAGGCCTGGTGATCTACTTCTGAAAGGTCACAGCCTTAGAAACGCTGTGGAGCAGTTCTACTCTGCACACGTGGAGTTGATAAGTCAGCATCGATGCGATGGCAAGTGGTCAGAGGACGTTTGAGCAGAGATCTCAATGAAACGAAGGAAGAAGCTCTGCATTTATGGAGAACATTCTAGGCAGGGATGTTCTTTCTTCTGTCAGCCTTGAAAACTCTATAGAGCAGTGCTACTCTGCACACATGGTCACCATGAGTCCAGATCAACTCAGCAGCAAGTAGTTTAGTTTTTTGGTTTTTTATAGCTTGGCCATTTCACACACTGGTGTTTTCCTTACTCATAGAAGCTGAAGGTTCTCCATATTTTCCTCTGATATCTGTGTCTTTCCCAAACCACGTGGTCATCCTATGCATCTCTACCTTCTAACATCCTGGATCTCTTCCCATGGCCTCCTGGAAACCTGATATTGTGAAAGAACTCTATCCTGTCAGATACATGTTCCTGTGATCACACCACACACCCAGGAGCACTCGCATTTTAGTTTCCGCTTCAGACAGTGGTCCCACTTTTCAAATTGCTCCTGGGCAGCAATGCGTCTCTTGAGAGGGCGTCTATTCACAGAGTAGTCACCCATTTATTCATTTAACTTTTTGTGTCCCTATGTGCTAGACACTGTGCTAGAGTCTGGGGATAAAATGCTGAACAAGACAGGCTCCCTCGATAAGCAGAAAGTCTAGGGAACAGATAAATGATAATAGAATAAGTAAATACTAAAACAACAACAACAAAAAAAACAGTGCCACATTACAAATAGTGCCATGAGAACACAGAGGACAAAGCAACTAATTTTCAAATCTTCTGGAGAAGACAGAAAAGGCTTCATGGTAGAGGTGATGTTACAGGTAGGTCTCAAAGATTAGGATGGCATCTACTGGACGGAGGTCAGGGATGTTGCTAACCATTCTACAATGCATAGAATAATCCCCCAATAAACAACCAGTCCTAAGTGGCAATAGTGCCAACATTGAGAAACCCTACATTAGAAGTAAAGGGAACATGTACAAAGTCATCAAGTTTGCAAGGATCTGGCAAGCCTAGACAACAGTAGATGCTCAAATGTGAAGCAGAAATATAGAGTAACTGAAGGCAATGGCAGATAAGGCTGGAAATATAAGCTTGGCCAAAGACAGAAGGGTCTCATACACCCAACTGCAAGGTTTTTCTCCATAGTCAACAAAAAGCCAATTAAAGACAAGACTGAAATAGATGGAAATGTTAGTTGCCATCGAGTTACCTCTGACCCACGGCAACCCCATGTACGATAGAACTAAATGTTACCCAGTCCTGTGCCATCTTCATGATTGTTGGTATAGTCAAGTTCAGTCTTGCTGCCACTGTGTATTTTCAGTGTCTCCCAACCTAGGGGGCTCATCTTCCAGCACTATATTGGACAACATTCTATTATGACCCATAGGATTTTCATTGGCTAATTTCTGGAAGTAGATCACCGGGCATCTTCCTAGTCTGTCTTAGTGTGGAAACTCTGCTTAAACCTGTCTACCGTGGGCAACCCAGCTGGTATTTTAAATACCAGTGGCACAGCTTCCAGCATCATAGCAACATGCTGGCAGACACGTGATAGAGATGGAAATAACAGCTGCCAACTACTCAGCCTCCACCTGGCCAGGTGCTTTACTACATTACCTCTAATTCTCAAAAGACAGAGAGACACAGAGACAGAGAAGCCCACAGGGACTCATTATTATTTCTGCTTTAGAGATGAGGAAACCAATGCTCAGAAAAGGCAAGCTACCTACCCAGTGTCAATGAAGGGATTGCTAAGGTTCAAGTGCAGCCAATGACCTTATTAGGTGACACAGCCTCTTGCAGCCTGGCAATCAGCACGGCTGGGACTCCACACAGGTCCATAGGGGGCCTTCCCACCAGGGATCATCCACCGAGCTCTCAGCCATCTGAAGGAAGGGAAGAGCAGTCCCCCTGGAATCCATTTTGGAATTGGGCAGCATTGACTGTATTCTTTATAGACTCAATGGCATGTTTTGTGTCCCAGAAAGCATGCTTCAATTACCTCTGGAGAACTATTGAGCATTTGCTATTTGCTGATCTTCCCTTTATTATTATTTAAATGAGAGTGTGTGTCTGACAAACTGTGATGCATTCTCAAAGCTGCTTTCCTTTTCTACCTGAACACAGGAGCAGACTGCATTGCCCAGCCCCCTCTGTGGTCACGTGCCTTGGTTCTGGCCAATGAAATCTCAGTGAAAGCAGCCTGTCCCTCACCCAGGCATGGCCCATAGAAACCACCCACCTGCTATTCCTGCTCATTTTTCCCATCTGCTGCCTAAATAAAGAGGATTTGGAGGACGGAAGTTCTCCAGAGACACAGATGGCAGGAGCATAGGTCTTTGGGTTTTAGGAAGGCTGCCTGCCAGCTCTTTAGTTTTGCATTGCACTTGGCATGAATGACCAAAAAAAAAAATTGTTATTGGGCTAAGCAACTGAGATTTGGAGATTTGTTTGTTACAGCAGCTAGATTTGTCCTGACTAATACAGGGAGTATAGAGGAGAGGTATATCAGTTAGGACTGAGTTGGCTGCCAACACAGCAAATTCATACATGTAGCCTCGTTGGAACAAGCCCACAAGTAGGCAGGACAGCAGAGGTAGAGCTGTCACCTAGAACCACTATCCCTCTATGTTTCTGCTTCACTGTCTCCAGCTTGTAACCCTATCGTCAAATTTGCCTCAAAATCCAAGTAGACATCTACACTTGAGGCAGAAAGAACAAAAGAGATGGATCTCCCAACTGAGTCAGCTCCTCGGATGGGCTTGTCTAAAAGTCATACCTAATGATTCTGTTTACATCAGGTCAGCCATCCCTAGTTGTAAGGGAGGCTGGAAAACATAACCTTCATGTTATGGATTGAATTTTGTCCCCTCAAAATACGTGTTGGAATCCTAGCCCCTTACCTGTAAATAAGAAGCCCTGGCAGCACAGTGGTTACAGCACTCAGCTGCTAACCAAAATGTAGGTGGTTCTAACACACCAGCCACACTGCAGGAGACAGATGTGGTAGTCTGCTTCTATAAAGATTTTCAGCCTTGGAAACATTATGGGGCAGTTCTACTCTGTCCTATAAGGTCTCTATGAGGTGGAATTGATTCCACAGCACTGGGTTTTTGGTTTATACCTATAGATATAGACCTGTTTGGGAATAAGGTTTTCTTTGTTATGTTAATGAGGTCATATCAATGTAGGGTGTGTCTTAAACCAATCACTTTTGAGATATAAAAAGAGCAGACTAGGCACAGAGGCAAGCAAGCACACAGGTGGGGGAAGACAGAGGCCATCCCATCTGGAGATCACCAAGGACCCAAGGGTCACTGGAGCTGTAGAAACTGAGACAAGTACCTTCCCCCAGAGTCAATGCCCTGATTTCAGACTTGTATCCTCCCAAACCGTAAGAAGATGAATTCCTGTCCTTTAAAACCACCCACTTGTGATATTTCTGTTGTAGCAGCACCAGGAGACTAACACACTTGGCATCTTGCCTGCCAGGATAACACAGTAAGAAAGAGGGGGAAATAGACATTGCATGGGAAACCAGGAGTCTCTGTTAAAAGAAGGAGGAAATAGTGGTTTGGGGTCAGAAGATGGTACCCAGACCAGCTATGTGATTGCTCACTCCCCTTCACACACTGAGCAGTGTCTGGCTTCTGCACCTATGACATAAACCAATGGCACCTAGGTGGCTCTCCCCAGGCCATTCCAGCCTCCCCTCCTTGATTACCCCTGAGGCATGATGCATTCCCCAATTTGTCCTTTGCACTCAGCCCAGCCCTCTGCACACTCACTCTCCTCCCCTGTACTAAAAGTCCCATCCTACAAGAACAAAGTGTCTCTCCTTTCCCTCTCCTTACTTCTTTCTGCAGAATCCCAGCAACAAGGGGGAAGCAGCCAGTAGCCACCCTGTGGCTGCCTCCATGTTCCACAATGCTGGGAAGAGCTACATTGCGCTCCTGAGCCCCGGCTGCTTCCCCTGCACAGTTAATACCATGAAAAAAGCACATTCACCTGCCATCAGAAGAAGCCAATCACCAAGTCATATTTGGAGTTAATGCTGCTCTCTCCTTGGTGTTACTAAATGCCGTTCCCTGTGGCACTCAGCAAAGGCCTGCAGGGAGAAAATAACACAGAATTAACCTTGAACATAGGTGTGGGGGTGAAAAAACAGCTTTACCAAAATGAGAATAATAAAGGGCCGGTAATCACCCCCTTAACGAAGCGCTTTGGGGTGTCCCACATTGAAAAAAAAGAAAAAAACAGTGTTAGACTTTCCAATTTTTTATAAGACTTCCTGTAGCCGATTAGCTCCTCGTCTTCCTACCTGCACGCCCAGGCGGGAACAGAAAAGAGGCAAGCTGAAGAAATGGAGAGCAGCCTGCCGTTGGCATCTATCCCCAGGTAGCCAGGCAGAGGAGGAGGACAATCTGAGTCAAGCTCTGGGTCATGAGCCAAGGCCAGTTCCCATCGCCCAGCCACTGCACACCAGCATAGTGGGATTTTATAATTCAGTTATTTCCCAGCAGGTCAGACTGCCTCTTTTTTATTCCTCGGTTCCTATTGCATTGAGTCTGATTCCCTCCTATTCCTCTTGTTTGAGAAAGATCTTGTCTACCCACCAAGGGGACAATGCAGGCAGTACTTCTCAGACTTTAAGGTGTATATACATCATTAGGGGATCTTATTAAAATGAGGATCCTGATTCCTAGATCTGAGGTGGGTCTGAGATTCTGAAGTCTAACACTCCCAGGTGAAGCTAATGATGCTGTCCTTCAGACCACACCTTCAATAGAGAGGATCTAGAAGGCACTCAGGCCTTGGATGGAAGACCCTGTGACTTTTAGAACTGCTGATCCCTGCACCACAAAAGGTCATGAAACGAAGACTTGGAGGCGTATTTGGAGTCAGATCACTGACAAAGGAACCACTGAGGCAACATCAAGTTACATATGAGAGTGGATTTACCATTTCCAAGAGCACTGCTGCCTTTACATAGGCTATACGCAGGTGATTCTTCACCTCATGGTAGACCGTGGACAGAGTGGTCCAAAGAGTCTTATGCTTCCTTCCGTCTTTGCTGTCACCTAATGATTTTGTCATCAGCATCCTAAAGACTGATAATTAAGGCAGGCACAAGCTGCACAAGAGAACACAAATCTGAAAGTCATTTCCTTTTAAACTAGCCAAAGGATCTCATGACAATGTTAAAAATAAGAGTAGCGCCCAGCCCAATACTGCTTTTCAAAGCATCCACATCCACTTTCCCAACATACATGGTGCATCATGTGAAAGAGCCTCTTGAATCTAGACTACCCTCGAGAACAAACTGCTGGGCCATGCAATCCACCCAGCTCTGGGCCCCTCACCTTGTCTTCCCCTTCTGCTCCTGGCCACTTAGCTGCTTCTTCTCCCATGCTTCCCTAGTTGGTCTCCATTTTGTCCTTACTTCACCCTTTGGATATGACACCCTTATTGCTTTCCCAATTACAACTGCGTGACTGTAGTTTCTCCTGTCTGCATGTCTGCCTCTGTAATGAGAAATACGTCCTCAGGCCACCTCAGGTAAGACTCTTCTCACTCAAGACTCTCTTCCAGGTGATCTCTTCCACTGCCGTGGTTTCAATTACCAGCTGTATGCTGATGTATCCCGAATTTATATCTCCAGGTCAAAGCTCTCTTCAATGTTCCAGATGCATATATCTACAGGCACATCAAATTCAGTGTGTGCTGAACTGCACCAGTCATCAAACCTGAAAAAAGGAAGGCAGGAAGGAAGCAGGAAGGAAGGAAGGCAGGAAGGAAGGCAGGCAGGCAGGCAGGAAGGCAGGCAGGCAGGAAGGCAGGAAGGTAGGGAGGCAGTGAGGCAGGGAGGCAGGGAGGAAGGGAGGGAGAGGGGAGGGAGGGAGGAAGGAAGGACTTGCTTTTTAAGCCCCCAACTCGAGAGCTGACACAAGCACCCACCCAATCACGTGAGACTGACCCCTAGGAATGGCCCCTCCCTCCTCCTTTCTCACCCTCCCACATCTCCATCAAGTTTTAAGACTTAACTTCCATCTTCTACATTGCTGTAGGACCTGCCATGTTTTCTACTCCTTTGGGGTCTTCATACAATTTTTCCTCTGCTTAGATACTTTTCTTCCTCTTTTTAAATGGCTTACTCTTGACAACCAAGAAGCCTGTGTCCCAGTTTTCTTTGGCTCCCCCACAGCGTATGACTATCTGTTGTTGAATGATGGTATTAGGAAGTGAAAAATGAGTGATAAGTGAGTTATGAAAAGCTCTTGGTAGGTTGGGAGTTTTAACCACAGCTGTATTGTCCTTGGACCCTCCAGGTGGTGCATTTAACACTTTCAGCTGTTAAATGAAAGAATGGAGGTTTCAGTCCACCTAGAGGCACCTTGGAAGAAAGGCCTGGTGATCCTCTTCCAAAAAAGTAGCCATTGAAAACCCTATGGTGCAGAGTTCTACACAGACACACATGGGGTAGCCCGGAGTCAGAATCGAATCCAGGCAACTGGCACGGGTGTTGCCCTTGGTATTCACGCCATTTAGGAAATACCATTGGGGATACTGTTATTTTCCCCAGGAGAAAGATTCCCAATTATTCCCAGAAAGAAGAACTGCCCCCATGACTCAGCACAGAGCAGCGAACTCTGCCCACCAGTGATGGTTTATGTCACCAGAGACCATGTCCCTGAAGGTGAAAGTTTACCACACGAATTCCCCTCTGACTTACTTCTGGTCAGCAGGGAGATGGGAAAGATTAGCGATTGTTTAGAAGAAGCTAATGAGCCCCCATGCTGGCTCTTCCAGCAGCACTGCTTCTCTCCCTTTCTCTTTGCCTCTCCTCCCCTGCCTAGGAATACTTCTGATGCAAGAGTCTTTCTAGGTGAAATTCAACTCAGTTTTCTACACTGAAAAAAAAAAAAAAACATTGTCATGGAGTCAACTCCAACTCATGGTGACCTCATGTGTGTCAGAATAGAAACATGTGCCATAAAATTTCCAATGGCTGATTTCTTGGAAGTAGATCACCAGGCCTTCCATCTCAGCTGCCCCTGGGTGGACTCAAACCTCCAACCTTTTGGTTAACAGCCAGGCCTGTTAACCATTTGTACCACTCGGGGACTCTGGTTTATGCTATGTACCCCAAAACATGTTAGAGAAGTTGATAAAAGATGCAGACAGTCTGCATGATTTCGTGGGAAAGAACGGTGAACTATAACCTCGAAGTGGGCAAGTTACTCACGTCTTCATTTGTAAAGCCAATTGCTGCCTACCTCAGTTTTTATGCTAATTATGTGAGGTAATATCAGCACTGTATAAACTCTAAATCATGCTACAAATAAAATTTGTTGTGGTTGTTAGCTGCCATCAACTCATGGCAACCCCGTGCACAATGGAATAAAATGGCGCCCAGTCTGGTACCATCCCCATGATCTGTTGCAGATCAAACCATTGTTACCCACAGGGTTTCCAATGGCGGATCTTTGGAAGTAGACTGTCAGGCCTTTCTTCCTAGTCTGTCTTAGTTTAGAAGCTCCTCTGAAACCTGTTCAGCATCATAGCAACACACAAGCTTCCACTGATAGATAGGTGGTGCCTGTGTGTGAGGTGCATTGTCCGGACATTGAGAATTCTACCACTGAATCACCAATATCCTCAGGCAAAAATTACTACTACTCATAACAGTAATAAATTATAAACAAGTTCTTTTAGAGCTGGTTATAAACTGCTCCAAAATTATTAAACACTCTCATCAGAGAAGAGGAAGATGAAGCAGAAGAAAGTGACAAGGAGCCTTCTTGGAAGAGGGTGAAGGCCCTGAGACAAGATCATTTTGGGGGTGGAGAGGAGCTAAGAGGCACATTAAAGGACGAAAGCAGCAGTGAATTCAGCAGACTTCGATGTTGCCTTAAGGAGATTGGATGTTTCTATGAAGACCATGGGAAGCCATTAAGCAGAAAAGTGTCATAAGAAAAAAAAAAAAAAAAAGGTTTTTTTTTTTTAATTATTATTATTCATTCAAGAAAGCTTACATTTACTGCAGTGTGGAGATTGGACCTGGAGCAAGAGTAGAAGTAAGGCAACCAATTTAGGACTGTGTGGCCACCATTCACGTGAGAGATGGAGGTGGCCTGGGCTTGGAAAGAGCCAGTGGGGATGGAGCATGCTGAATGGATTCAAGAACTAAACTGGCAGTAGAATCCGTACATCCCAATCTCATCAGAAATCACAGCAACCACAAGGCACTGCCCATGGGAAGGCAGACTGGATTCGTAGGAAGACACCAGAATTCTAATCAGAAAATTTTTGATTCCTAGCTTTGCAAATTAGTATTAGCTTCATGTATTTGGGCAAGTCACTTAACCTTTCCAAACCTCATTTTCTTCATCTGTAAAATGGGGATAATAATAATTGCCCCGTCTAACTTACTGAGTTGTTGTGAAGCTCAGATCAAAGCAGATAATACTTGACTAGGTATTCTGTAAACTGTCAAGTACTCCATAATAGTAAGGCAGCTGTAGTGTTCCCCAGAGACCCAGGCAAACACAACATAAAAGGGGCAAGAGAAAATGAACATTCAGTTCTGCATTCGGCCCTCCTGCCTGATGTTTACTTGACCTACCTGGATTTGTATGAGACCAGGGATTATTTTCATGCCTCCTTAAGTTTTATAAAGCCTTTCGTAGTGAGCAAACTTTGCAAGAATCTTATTAGACACAGCAAAGACCAAAATCAGCACAAAGCTCACATATAAAAGCTTTAGCAAAAAAGAAGGATTTCTCTAGAGGCTCTATATGTGCTTAAATGGCACAGAGAGCTAAATTGTGAAATTACAAATGAGATGTGGAATGGCATATTCGATTATACGGAGTCATCTGAAACGCCTCATAACATGGAAGAAATTTAGAGACTGTTTACCTGGCACTGAACTACAAGCAGAATCCACAGGAAGAACCAATGATCTTAATAAGATAAAGCATGGACTTTGGGATGGATGGTATGGGCCCATCTTCATGCCAGGGGCATCGGCTCCACTTTCTCACCAAATTCCAAAGGCTCACATGAACTTTATTTGGTCTGACTTATTTGGGAAGAGATGGAAATATCGTCCCTGTTTCACAGGTGGCGAAACTGTGTCATAAAACAGTTATAAGGCATGGTTCCTGCTCTCAGCCAGTTTACAATCTGTGGCTGCTGTTGCTGTTTGGTGCCCCTGAGCCAACTCTGACTCAAAGATCTTTTATATACCAAAATGAAATGCTACTCAGTCCTGTGCCACATTCACAATTGTTCCTATGACTGAGCCCATTGTGTCAGCCACTGCGTCAATCCATCTCATTGAGGGTCTTCTTCTCTTTTGCTGACCCTGTACTTTACCAAGCATGATGTCCTTCTCCATCAACAGGTCCCTACTCATAAAGTCCCCAAAGTAGGCGAGATGAAGTCTTGCCATCCTCACTTCTAAGGAGCATTCTGGCTGTACTTTCTCCAAGACCTATTTGTATGTTCTTCTGGCAGTCCACGGAATATTTTATATTCTTTGCCATCAACACGATTTGAATGCATCAGTTCTTATAAGATGGGTATGTGATACAAATAGCAAAGCCAGATGCCAGCACAGTGTTCTACATGTAAGAGGAGATGGTATAGCAGGGGTCTGGGGGTCAGGCAGACCTGGGATGAAATCCTGGCTTTGTTGTTCAATGGCCTTGAAACCTTGAATAAGGTATCATAAGCTCCCAGAGCCCTGGTTTCCTGGACTGTAAAGTAGGGACAGCAAAGCCTGCCTCAGAATGTTTGTGTAATTCAGTGAAATGATACATGTAAGAGGCACACCCTGGGGCTTGCACACTGAAAGCGCTCAGTATCTCTCAGTGAATGCTCTGTGCTTGTTGTAGACGGTGGCTATGTAACCAAACGCAACAGGTCCTCCACTTGTACTCTCATGAAGAATAACTAAGAGTCAGGTGTATTTAAAGCAGGCATACTTTAATGCTCACCGTGAGTAGGAGACAGGGAGATCACTCTCAAAGCACTGTCTCCCAGAACAAAAGACTGGGAAAAGTTTTATACTGTGTAGTAAAAGGGAAGTTTTACATATTCATTAAACTTCTGGGAAATAGCATGCATATTTTTAAAAAGGGCTAGGCTGAGACTTAGCACGAAAGTGGGTGTTGGACTTCTTGTTTCTGAATTGGGTCCGGCTACTGTCTGGTGATGTGTGTCTGGCATTTATAGTTCCCTGACATGAGTTTCTTGGTTCCTAGGCAGGACTCATTATGGGATGGGGACATCCAGCAGTCAACAAATCATTTCTGCACCTGCGCAGAACTCTGGTTTTAGCTGGTTTGCCTGAAAAACAACCCTAAGAGGAGACGTTAAGGGAAATATGGTAGCTTATCATTTAAAATTTAGCCACAGGTTGTGATATTGGTTTCCTCATGTCTGGCCTACACCATATCTTGTTTGCTTTGGAATTTTCTACAGCCTCTGTTCACAAGAGGGTTAATTTTACCTCAGGACTCCAGACCTGTCTCAGCTATGCCTGAGTGTGTGGTGAACGTCACCCGTGCAGCCAGGGGCTGAACAGAGGGGAGTCCTTGGTCACCTCTGATTCTGAGGTTAGCACCCCACTCTTCATCAAAGCTCCAAACAACGTTTAGGCTGTCTGTGACCTCCTACAATACGCTAAGATACACATGGTGAAGTAGCACTTCAGAGTTGTGTATTTCTCTAAGCAGACGCCATGAGGCTCAGCCCCCAGTTCTGCCACGCACCCAGAGCCCATCCTCTGTCCCTACCCCTGTCCTTGACTTCTCAGCCCCTGCCTCCAGCCACAGGACCTCCAGCCCTGGAGTTGCTGACATTGCAGTGGATAGAGCCCAGCAGGCAGGTGTACAGGAGGCTTTCGCAGGAGAGAACAGATTGAGAAGTGCTTTGGGCAGTCTCTGGCACAGATGCAAAGGCAGAAGGAAAGATTTGACCTGTACTCTATCTTCCAGGCTCTCCCCCATCCCCCCTCCCCACCCTAGCCACTCAAGGAAGGGGCAAGGAATTTGAGGTTGAAAGGAGCTGTTAACCAGAATCCAGCGATACTCCCTGCCTCCTCTTCAAATTCAGGCAGTTGAAGTGTGACCCCGAAGATCAACAGCAAGGCGTACTGATAAAAGCATATTTGTGTGTGGAAGGCCATGCCACTCCCTACTACCAGGAGTCTACTATCCGGCTGCGGAGTACACAGACGAGTTCAGCAAAGATGACAAACATATGACACACGTGTGTGCGTGTCTGTGCATGTCTGCACACGTGTGTGAGTATGTGCTGGGACAGAGGGGCCGGGAAGGTAGGGCACGCTGACTAACTTAAATTTGATTTTGCTTCTTAATCATTATTTAAAAAATGAGGATGGGACTTGAAGAGAGTAAAGAAATAGGACCACAACGCAAAGAAAAGACTTCCTCCTCCTTGGACCCTCCTCCTTGCCTTCATGCTATCAATACCTCCCTAAAATAGAACACGAAATTTGTTCTATTTTATAAATCACACACATACACAAGATTTAAGTCTTGTTTATCAGTTTGGTGAGGCACTGTTTGTTTAACCTTTACCTATGAGCTTCTCAGAGAACTTTACTTCAGGAAACCCCCATTGTAAGATCCCCTGAATAATCAAGTCAGATATCTTCTAATAAAAAAGGTTCTCTCTAATGTCTCACCTAAATCAATCAACAAGTATACATTAAACACCTGCCACACCACTTTCCAGGAGACACAAGAAGGTCTAAAGTGATTTTCTCTGCACCACAATCCATCACAAAAGCCTACCGATTTGCTGTGTTAAAATGTATCTCTAATCTGCCAACCCCACCCTGTCCCCATAATCCTCATTGTCTTGTGCCCGGGCCCCAGCTGGTACATCCAGGTGCCATGTCTTCCAAGAAGCCTTCCTTGACCCCAATCCCCGGCTTTGCTCAATGTCCCTCATCTGCATCCTCAGAGACCCTAGTTTACACTTTTTGTAGCACTTTCAGTTTTTTTTCAGTTGCCATCAAATTGATTCCGACTCCTGGCAACCCCACGTGTGTCAGAGTAGAATTGTGCTCCAAAGAGTTTCCAATGGCTTACATTTTGGAAATAGATCACCAGGCCTGTCTTCCGAGGCACCTCTGGATGGACTCAAACCACCAACCTAAGCAGACAAGCACTTACCCAGGGACTCCTTGAACCATTTACCATATGGCATTAAAACAATGTGGTTTGGAATCTGCCTCCGACACTAAACTGATTGTAAATTCTTAAAGGGTTTCATTACTCCAGCATTAAACATGGTATCTGCCACTTAGTAGGCACTCTGATGGCATTTGCTTACCAATGCTTAGCCTCCACCACAGCGTAATGTAATTTACCATGTGTTATAATTAATTATGTATCTGGCCATCCCACCTAGCAGACTGTGGGCTCCTCAAGGGCAGGACCTGATTCATCTTTGAATCTCTGGGGCTTAGCACAGTGCTTGGCACCTAGTTATGAATGAGTGAATGCGTGAATGAATCAATCCCTAAATTCTCTATATGTTCTCTAGGGCTCTTTCTAATGCTGAAATAAGAGTCGATGTGTATCACGTGAGCAGCCCAGACAGCAAGTGCTATTATATTTCACAGGAGGGAAAGATCAGTTTCAGCTAGAATGATTGGGAAAGGTCTTAAAGAGACAGTGTGGCTTCAGCTGGGCCTGGGGAGTGGGCAGGATTTGAGTATGTTGATGGGGAGGAGAGGACCTCCCAGGAGGAAGAGCAGGAGCAACCATGCAGGGGTGGCCACCCTATTTGCTTTCTGTGTCTGATCTGTATGGGAAACAGACTAATGAGGTTGGTGTTTTCTCCTCCTCTCTCTGAACCCACTTCAGAACTCTCAGAGCCAGCAAATTACTTGATTTATTCTTCCCACCTGACCCTTCAGAACTAAAGATTCTGGAGTAGGGGTGGGAAGGTGGTAGGGTGACCACCT
This sequence comes from Elephas maximus indicus, assembly GCF_024166365.1. Lineage (NCBI taxonomy): Eukaryota > Metazoa > Chordata > Mammalia > Proboscidea > Elephantidae > Elephas > Elephas maximus. The sequence goes on along the minus strand of NC_064835.1, from coordinate 30,076,470 downwards.
GTCTCAATATTCCCAGGACTGAAAGTTTCTCAGGACACAGGACTTTTGGTGCTAAAACTAGGAAACTCCCAGGCAAAGGAGAATGAGCTGATCACCCACAGCCCTGGTGGAGCTGGAGAAAGTAGAAAGTAGTCAAATGAAGCTTTTATAACCACTCTCCGTCCGTCTCCTACTGTGAGCTCTAATTCCTGATTTATTTCCTCTTTGGGGACAAAAGGAAATGGTTTTACAACTGAAGGAAACTGTTTCGCCCTCTCCAAGAAGCTTTCTCAAGCCTCCTTTCCTCCTAATTTAGATCAGGTTTACCACCTAGGTGCTTCCACATGAAAATGGCTGTCACACAGCTACCAACTACTGTGTGGCAATCATCTGTAGTCTGTGTACCTCTAAGTAGACAATAAACTCCTGGCTAGCACGGGTTGTGCCTTCTTTACCCTCACAGCTCCAGTCTATAGCACTTGAGAAGCAACCCAGTGCTTATCATTGAATGAATGGATATGTCCGTTGGTTAGATGGCTGTGGCACGCTATTGGAGTATTCCATAGAGCTAGTGGGTCCATCCAAAAGTGACAGGTGCAGACTCTCCTTATGGGAACAATCCACTCCATGTGCAGTCCTCCATTTTAAAAGGGAGACTGAGGGAACATTTGCTCTTGAGCAGAAATTCATCATATTTCACAAGATTTTAGTCTCCAGTGCAGAAGGACTCAGCAAGCCTTAGGCCACTGAGGCTCTGTGACTCTCTAGACACTCCCTTAGGTTCAGTGATAAGACAAACAGCCTCCACTAATGGTCCCTGATGGTTCAGCACAGAGCTCAGAGGTGGCAGCGGGTGGCGAGCCTTCTCGGCAGACTTGTTCAAAACCTTGGCCCCATTGGACCAGTAGGCCCCGAGCAACCCTTACTACATCATGCTGAGATTTGGGGGAGAGGATAAGCTGCAAGGGGAGCAATTCCAATTTGGATATAGGATAAAGAGGTAATTTATGGATGAACTAATGTCAGCTTTTTATATTTTTCCCAAGTTTTTATTTTGAAATTTTTAAACCTGTAAAAAGTTGAAAACATGAGAACTCATGTATTTTTCTCTTTGATTCACCAATGCTAAAATTTTGCTTTATTTGCTTGATCTCTGTCTCTTTGGTTGCATTCTATTTGTTTAATGTTAAACCATATTGTCTTAGCCTGGGTTGTCTAGAGAAGAAAAAAACAGTGAAGCAGAGAGAGAGAGAGAGAAAGAGATTTATCTCAAGGAAATTACTCATGCAGTTGTAGAGACTGGTAAGCCCCGAGTCCGTGGATCAGGCATCAGGCTGGAGGTTTCTCCTGATTCATGTAGCTGCAGGGGTGACGAATCCAAGATCAGCAGGTCAGACAGCAGACTGCTGGCTCACAGGCTGTGGAGGCTGTCTAATCCCAAGATTAGCAGGGAATATAGCAGGCAGCTGGCTCAAGTCCCAAAAACCAGAGGTCAGTTGATGATGAACTGGATACAGGATCCAGAAGAAGCAAGTGAGCTTTGCCAGAATACCCATATGTATATTGGATGTAGGCCACACTCCCAAGGAAAAGCCCCTTACAACTGATTGGCTGATCACATCAGATCACATCATGAAGGATGCCTACATCAATATATATCACTGCCAAACTACATTACATAACTGCCAGACCACTGAGAATCATGGCCTAGCCAACTTGACCCACAGCCTTAACCAACACAGATATCAGGACAATTTACACTGTAAATGCTTAGGCATGTATTTCTGAGAACTAGGGCATTATCCTACATAGCCTCAATGTGTTTTGCACTGCCAAAATATTTAACTCCCAAGACGGCCATACAATAATATTATCTAATATGCTATCTATCTATAAAATTTTCCCAGTTGTCTTAGTAATGTTCTTTATGACATTTTTTCTGATCCAGAACCCAATCAAGAATTATCTACTGCATGTTGTTCTCTTTAGTTGTTTTAATCTAGAACAGTCTCCCACCTGAATTTGTTGTTGCTGTTATTGTTGTTTTGTCTTTCATGGATGATAGTTTTGAACAATCCAGGCCAAGTGTCCTGCAGAATGTCCTATAATCTGGATGTGTGTGATTGTTTCTCTACTACTGTATTCAGATTAGACATTTTTTGGCATGAGTATTACCCAGGTGATGTTGAATCTCTTCATAGCATACCAGGAAGCTCATGTCATTTTGTCCCAATAATGATAATGATTCTGTGATCCTAAGTAGCACGGAAGATTCAGTGAGGTAGTCAGGCAGGGCATTTTCTTGTTATTTGGTTAAACTGATGCCTGCTAGATCTCGCCACCATAAAAGCTCCTTTAACCTTAGTAGATAATGAATTATCTATGGGGGATAACTTTGAGACCATCCTGCACTTTAACAACATTTATTCGATGGTTTTATCAGCCATGGATGATCTTTGCCTGAATCAATTATTGCATTAAAAACCAAACCCATTGCCATCAAGTTGATTTCGACTCACAGCGACCCTAGAGGACAGAGTAGAACTGCCCCACAGGGTTTCCAAGGAGCGACAGGTGGATTCGAACTGCCAACTTTTTGATTGGCAGCCTATCCCTTAACCACTGCTCCACCAGGGCTCCAAATTATAGCATTACCAAAAAAAAAAAAAACCAAATCCACTGCCGTCGAGTCGATTCCAACTCATAGCAACCCCACAGGACACAGTAGAACTGCCCCATAGAGTTTCCAAGGAGCGCCTGGTAGATGCAAACTGCTGACCTCTTGATTAGCAGCTGAAGCACTAAACCACTACACCACCAGGGTTTCCAATTATTGCATAAGTAGTTATAAAAGGGTGATCTTTCTATTATTCCTTCTATATACAGTCATGCACCACGTAATGTCCATTCTGGCAACATCCGACCCCAAACATGTCCATGGTCCCATAAGGTTTATGTAAAGAGAAAGAGGCTCTCCTTTTGTTTATTATTTCCTCCTAATGGTCTTGCCCTGGTGGTGCACTGGTTAAGAGCTCAGCTGCTAACTGAAAGGTCAACAGTTTGAATCCAACAGTTGCTACTTGGAAACCCTATGGGGCAGTTCTAATCTGTCTTATAGGATTGCTATGAGTCGGAATAGGCTTGACGGCAATGGGCAATGGGTAATGGTTTTAAAGATCACAAACTCCCAGACTGAATGAACAGCAAGGTTCCAGGCGTATCCCAATCCTCACAGTGTCTCCTCTGCCTCTTTCTCCTCCTGGCTTCTTTCACCCTCCCAGCAGGGCATCGACTGCCCAGCACTGATGGGCTCCTGGCTCCACGTGGCACAGCAGCGACTGCACATGATCAGGAAGCAACCACACCAGTAGGGCAGTGGCAGCCAGAGCTGTTACCACCAGCTGCACTCCTGGCACCCACACACCTGCTCCCCGACAGGTCCCATGGCCATCTCTCTGCACCTCGAGTGCCACCTGCCCCAAACGAGCACAAAGTCCTGATCTGGCTGCTGGTGCAGCCCCTGCCTGGCCCGCAGCCTCCTGTATCCAGTGGATACAGCTCTCTGGCTTTGTCCAGCAGGCAGCCGGTGGGGGGTGGCAGGGGAGGGATGGCTACAGGGCGGGCTGGCCCTGCTTCGCAGGTGGTTGGAACAGTGGTGAGCCTGGGAACTCCCTGTATATAGTACGGTGCTGTAAATGTCCAAATTGCGTAACATCCAGCTTCACAGAACATATGGAGGACATTAAGGGAAACATGACTGTATATAAAAGCACTCTTCTGTAGTGAACACTACCCCAACTTACAACACACATACACACTTTTTGTTAACTTTTTACTTTGAAATAATAACAGACTCAGAAGAAGTTGCAAAAATAGCACAGAGAGACTCTGTGTACCCAAAACCTAGCTTCCCTCAATGGTAACATCTAAAATAGATATAGTACATTATACCAGGAAATTGACATGGGTATAATACAATTAACTAGATTACAGATCTTATTTTTTGTTTTGTTTTTATTTTATCTTTTTTAGTATCACTTTGGGCTCACATTTTTTCATTGTATTATAATCTGTTACCATCATTATTCTTTTAATTGCTCAAATTGTCTCACATTTAACTAGTGAAAGCCCCTTCAAGTGAGCCCCTGTATCCTTTGAACTATTCTTTCTGATACACCAAGATGTTTCAGGCTCACCTTATACTATCCCTGGCCCAGACCTGTAATTTCTCCAATAAATGCTGCTTTCTTCTAGTCAGGAATGGTATTTAGAAACCAGGATCTGGGTGCTAGGTGAGCTAGTTGCCACTGGGGTTTATCATATCAAGGCCCTTTCAGTAGACAAAACTGAGTTCGGCCTGATATCTCTAATTCAAATCAACATCACAGGGTTTTTCCTCACCTTTCTCTATTCTGTATTTGTATACCCTTTTTTTTTTTTTTCTCCTGGCTCCTAATACCATCAATATATTTTACTCATTTGTGCAACCCTACAATACGCTCAAAATGATTTTGGAATTACCGTGCTAGTATCACTACTGACGACAAACCTACTAAGTTCAATATGCCTTTACAGCGATTTTTTTCTTAGACTATAACCCACGAAGGATATACATTCAGAATGCTGTTCAAAAGATATTTTTAACTCTTTTTTCTGTGTTTGTGTTATTATTTTGATAGATAGTTGAGTTTATTTGTTTCACTTTGTATTTAGATTTAACTTTTTCTTTGTATCCATCCTTACAGACTTAATTTTATTTTTAAATCTATAAAACATTTATATTATTCATAGACCAAAACTATATAAAAACTATACTCCAAGAAGTCTCACTCCCATCCCCTATCCCTTTTATCCTATCCCAACACAACCCCAATAAGGTAGTCATCTTCATTTGTTTCTGATTCATGCTTCCCATATTTCTTTTTGCAAAAATAAACAAATAAGTACCTGTTTTCTTGTTTCCTTTTTTCTTATACAAAAGGTACTATATGCAGTCTTTTATACCTTTCTTTTTGCTTTTAACAACATATCCTGGGAACGGTTCCATATCAGTTCATAGTTCCAAGAGGCGGACTGGGTTCAGTTCTAAGCCAATGTATGTCATGTATAGCCAGCGGTGGCTTGTATGCTGCTGTGATGCTGAGCAGGATTCAGCAGAGTTTCCAGACTAAAATGGACTAAGAAGAAAGGCTAGACAATCTACTTCCAAAAAATCAGCCAATGAAAGCCCTATGGATTACAGTGGTCTGATCTGTAACCCATCATGGATGGCACAGGACCAGGCAGTGTTTTGTTCATTTGTGCATGGGTTACCATGAGTCTGGAGCTGACTCAATGGCAGCTAACGATACCATAGATTATTCAACATGTCAACTATAGAAGAGCAGTTGGTTCCAGTATTTAATTACTATAACATCACAATAAAAAATCTTATCGTAAGTGTTTAATATTTGTGGAAGTACATCTCAGGGTAAATTTCACCAGGAAGAGTTGATAGGTCAAAAGATAAATGCATAAGTAGTTTTGCTAGATATGCCAGATTCTTCTCCATGGAGACTGACCGTTTTGTTCTCTCACCAGAAATTTATGAGAGAAACTGTTTTCCCAAAGCCTCACCAAAAATGTTGTCAATCTTTTGAATTCTGTCAGTCTGAGAGGTGAAAAAAATCATATGTAAATGTAGTTCGATTTTGCATTTTCATATTACGAGTAAGATTAAGCAGCTTTCGACATGTTCGAAGACCATTTGTATATATTTTTCTGTGAAGTATCCGTTTGTATCTTTTGTTTATGTTTCTTTCAGATTTTCAGAATTTCATTCCTTAATTTTTAAGCATCCTTTCTATAGAGCCCTTATCTGTGATATATATTACAAATACTTCAAGTTTGTTACTTGTCTTTTGACTTTGTGTTTTTTTGCTATGCAAAAGTTTCATTTTTTAATGTAGTGAAATTTATCTATCTTTTCTCTTATTAAATCTAGCTTTTGAGTCATGATTAGAAAGGCTTTCTCCAAACCCAAATTATAAAGAAGTTCACCCATCCTTTCTCCTACTACTTGCAGGTATACTTTTATTATTATGGTTTTATATTTAAATATCTGATCCATTTAAAGATTATTTTAGGATATGGTAAGAGATATGTATTCATTTTTATCTTTTCCTAAATAGCTATCCAGTGATCCCTCCATTTATTAAAAAGCCTACCTATTCCCCAGAGATTCTTGAATGTAGAACCCTACATTTAAAAAGTCTTACACATCAAAACTGAAACCAAAGCACACTAAATTTTCTTTCTGTGTCTGTCCAACATGCAACTGCCAAACCACTAGAGGAAGGGAAGACACCGAAAGAAAAAGACCAAAAGTTCAGAACTCAGAATTTCTAAATATACGTATTTTGCTTAATAGTTTTAAAAAAATAACAGCAAAAATTCAGATAGCATGAAATGTTGTACAGGGAAAAGTAAAATCATCCTCCTGTATCAGATTCCAGATTCTCTTGAGGCAACCACTGTTGCCAGATTCTTATTTATCCATCCACAGGTAGTATATGCCTGGCCAGACAGAGAGAAAACAAGAGTGATGTAGAGAGACGCCAGTTTGAATGAAGGAGAAGGAGGACAGTGAGCTCACACCTACTGAAGGACTCTGAAGCACCAAGCATGCCGTGTGTTATCATGCCCATCTTCCAACCCTCTCCTATGGGTTCCATACATCTTTTCCATTTTACAGATGAGAAACTGAGGTTCAGAAGTGTAAAGTGATGTGACGCAGAGGATCAGGGATCTGGATCCACACTGCCCCCTCTCTACCATGACGAGGACATGCAGGGAGTGGGGGGCCACCACCTGCAAACCATCGCGTGCTAATGAGTGTTTGGATTCTTGGAGGCATTCAAAGTGCAGGGTTGATAGCGCCCCAAAATGACTTGGCAGTATGAACAAAGGGTATCTAGGCTGTGCCAAGAAATTAACATGCCATGTCATACTCATGCGCTACTTGACAGGGAGCTCCTGTGGATGGTAAGAGTGGTTCAGGCATCGGCACAAAAACCGCCAACCCCAAACACTGCCAGAAGGGAATAAAAATCAAATTAAAAACTGGATTGTGTCAAGAAACGCTAGCATCTATGACTCAAAGATACATGGTGGGTGGGGGGAGCTCTGTTGACTCAGAAAGGTCCATTTCTTAGTCCCTTAGCAGCTTTTACCACACTTGAATCTTTTAGAGAAAGAAAGCAGTTTACAAAGTGGCGGGGGAGGGGGGGGAGGTAAAAATACAAGATTGCAACAGAAGGATTTGCTTCACAACAGCAGTTCATGGCAGCCTGCAAGGAAAATATAGACGAGAAAGCATTGTCATGCTATTCCAGAGAGAGAGTTTTTGAATGCCGAAGTAGATGGGTGTCAATTTCTGTATATTAAAACATTCAAAACATAGCTCCATTCTCCCAGCAGTCTCCTGCTTTTATAGTGGAAATGGATTTTTTTTCTCATCTTTACAGATTACACACTGTGTTGAAGGAACATGTTAAAAGGGGGTGCAGCTCCCCTGGAAAGTTCACAGACTATTTTTTGGTTCCCTGAGGATTTAATGCTTCTGGACTAAGGCCCTTGAGTTGCTCCATTCTTTGAGATACCGGTGCATTCTGTTCGGATGGGACTCTCCAATAGGCACCTCATTTGGAAGCTGCGGAGATCTAGTTCATGATCAAGGCCATGTATTCCCAGCCCACCCCCCTTTCTACCACCCTGAAAGCATCACCACCACGAAGGATTCTGGAAGCACTAGAACTCTGTTTTCTGGACTTGAGCTTGACGTGTGTGTATTTTATCTACTCTTTGTTCACCGACTGCAACCCACACTTCCGTGGCAAGGGTGCTGTGCGCAGATAGAAAGCCCACACAATCAGCTGTCTGCTCTGGGGTAAGCTCCATGCCAGCACCTCCCCACTGGCTTCCCAGGCTTCCATTCATTCTCCTCCTTTCCTTCACTCTTTACCTAACTCCCTTCAGCTTCCATTCTAGTCGAATTCTTGCTGCTAGCTGCTGTTGAGTCAACGCCCAACTCCTGGTGACCCCATGCACAAAGGGATCAGATCATTGTGATCTATAGAGTTTCCATTGGCTGATTTTTGGAGGTAGATTACCAGGCCTTTTTTCCTAGTCCATCTTGATCTGGAAGCTCTGCTGAAACCTGTTCAGCATCACAGCAACACACAAGCCTCCACTGACAGGCGCTGGCTGCACATGAATTACATTAGTTGGGAATCGAACCTGGGTCTCCCACATGAAAGGTGAGAATTCTACCACTCAATCAACACTGCTCTTAATCAGAATCTAGCCAAGGAGATATACTGTTCCCCTCAGGTCTTCTTATCTCTACGCTCAGGAATATAGTCTTCTGTTCTTCCTAACAAGGCTCCACCCTCCTTCCCTTTTAAATATTCTATTAAAACCCCATGCTTTATAGCAAATGTCCTTTAAATTTTTCAAGTGTTTCAAATCATTCTGTTCTCACCCTTTGCATCTGTCTGCCCACCCATCAACCAGCATATTTATTATGCACTTGATATGTGCGAGTCACTGTGCTAATATCAGGAAAAGTGAGAGTTGTATAATGCTTTACAGTTTGCAAGACATTTTCACATCAGTTTCCTATGTGATCTTCATAACAACTCCAAAAGTAGGAAGGGCAGGAATAATTGCTATCTCCATTTTACAGATAAACAAACAAAAAAACCACGATGCTGTCAGGTAGATTTCGACTCATACCAACTCTATAGGGCAGAGTAGAACTGCCCCATAGGGTTTCCAAGTAGTGACTGGTGGATTCGAACTTCTGACCTTTTGGTTAGCAGCCACGCTCTTAACCACTGTGACACCAGGGCTCCGTTTTACAGATAGGTACACCAAAACCCAGGGAGATCAGGTGGCTCTGAGCACGTGGCAAGCTAAAAATTCAAATGCAGACCTTATTTGAAAATTTAGGTACTTTCTGTCAACATAAAGCTTTTGTATATACACGTGCCTGCATCCCCCCAGCCCTTACACACACACATACACACACAGTATCTTTATAGTTGCAATTAGTGGCAAGCATGTTTTTCTCTTGTTTTTCAAATGTGTTTGTTCTCTTCCCTTTAATGGGTAAGGTCCCCATAGACTGGAACCTAGAATGGCTCTCTGAACTTGGTGCTCAAAGGAGGAAATAAAGTCAAGTAAATCAATGATTCTTAGGGGCAAAGCCTGGTGAAGATCTCCGTGTGCTCAGGTGCTGCCCCATCTGAAACAGAAGCTCTAGGTCTTCAGAGCCAATGCAGAGGGCTCCCTAGGGCTTTGCCCATTTCATAAGTATTAGTGGTTTTTTGGCGCAATTTCCATTCCGTCAACACAGCATTCAATGAATCAGCTTGCAGTCTCCCTCCCAGTCCCCCTCTCTCTCCTCAACACAAAAGCCAGTGGGCATGAAAAGCCCCCATAGTGGGCATATAATTTTCATCAAACAGCAAACCCATTTCTCAAGGATCCCTCCTCATTGCTAGAGAGCTGGATTAAGCACTGCTCACAGTGGTTCTTGCGTCTCTTAATTTACTAGCAAACACTCCTTCTCTCCTGAGAGGAGCTGTTTTGTTACATGTAATTAGACCATGTACGCAATCCTAGGTGGGACTCGTTATTTTTGCACAGGGGGATTACGGAGCTGTCTCCAGGTAGGGAACAGTGACATGCTGTAAGAACAAAGGTATGCTGGGTGTTCATTTGCAAATTTCCACCAGTGGGCACAAGCTCAGCTGGGGAGATGTTAGGGCTGGAGGCACACATGGGCTCAGCTCTGCCACTGCCCAGAGGTTCAGAAGACGAGGTTGAAGCCTATGGTATCTAATGCTTCTAAGGTTTTCTGCCTTCTGAGACAAGGCAGCAGCAGCCACCACAGGGGTTAAGGTCCTGGCAGGGACTTTGAGCCTCTCCTTCCCAGGACAGGGACAGGGGGATTAGGGAACTTCTTTGAAGAGCTGCCACTGATTTTAGGGAGTGACAAGGTGACTGGGCGTCTTGGTCATCTAGAGCTGCTATAACAGAAATACCACAAGTGGATGGCTTTAACAAAGAGAAATTTATTGTCTCACAGTCTAGTGGGCTACAAGTCCAAATTCAGGATGTCAGCTGCAGGGGAAGCCCTTCTCTGTCATCTCCGGAGGAAGGTCCATGTTATCAATCTTCCCTTGACCTAGGAGCTTCTCTGAGCAGGAACCTCAGGCCCAGAGGACACACTCTGATCCCGGCACTGCTTTCTTGGTGGTATGAAGTCTCCATGTCTCTCTGCTCGCTCTTCCCTTTTATATCTCAAAAGAGATTGGCTTATAGACCTCATCAATGTAACTGCCACTAATCCATTTTATTACATCATAGTGACAGGATATACAACACACAGGGAAATCACATCAGACGACAAAATGGTAGACAATCATACAATACTAGGAATCATGACCTAGCCAAGTTAACAGTTATTTTGTGGGGACACCATTCAATCCATGACACTGGGCTTTGGAGGATGAGTATTCCAGAGCCCTGAGCCCCAATCCTGGAGCTTTTCTTTGTGAAACTGATCCCCTCGTAACACTTAGCATCCCCTGAAATGAAACCCTTGAAGCTCTCTGCCTGCAGCACCAGAAGCTGAATGAAGAGAGAGCCCTGAAACACCTTCCAGCCTGTTTCAAAAGCCCTCTACTCCCTTGCTTGGAGCTTCCACTCATCACTCAAATTGTACTGGAGACAGCTGTTTAGAATTAGAGTTAGTCAGTGACAAATAGACTCCGGTCACATTCTTTCTCAGCTGTAGTTATTTTCCTGTTAATGATAAAAAAGCAGGGTGTTACAGGATGCCTTAGGATCAAGTGTCTCACAGAGGCAAGAACACACTGGTCAGAGTGAAAGAGGACGGTATTTGACACCGACCACTAGGTGATCATTAGGAGGCACTACAGCGTAGACACGCTCTGGATCAGAGGCTCCTGGTTCCTGCTTCAACGCTTGCTAGCTGTGTGACCTTGGGCAAGTCACTTAACTCTCTGAGTCTCCATCTCTTCATACATATGAGGATAATAATAGCACTAGCGTCTGACCTTCCTCCCAGAGTCTTTGAGAGGATCAAATGAGATAATGCAAGTGAAAGAGCTTTGTAAACCATATTCCACTATGCAAAGGAAAGTCCTTGTTATTAATAGTAATGGCTCTTCCCAAGGATGATAGCTCTCGTCTGGAAGTTGGTGGAGTTTGCTTTTCCAGCAATGCCTATCTCTGCTAAAGCAGAGCGCTTTGTGAAGGAGTAGCTCTGAGAAGTGACTAGCATGTCCCCTGTCACAGGGCGTGGATCATCCATAGGCAAGGTAAGCAAGGTGCTTACCTTGCTTACCAGATCATCTGTAGTGAACAATTTCACATTTTTTCACCTCAGCAAAGATTCTGCTTCTAGGTATGGCAGACATCTGTCTCTCTCCTTACCCCACAGCACCTTCCTACAGAATCAAAGCATCTTTTCAAATTTACAATCCCTGACAGGGGCAGATGACCCGACAAGCAAGGTATACACGGACTTACTTGTTCTTACTTACTAATCTGTGAACAATTTCACATGGGAACGATGTAGCTAAGTCCATGTGAAAATGTTCGCTACAGATCAGTAAGGAAGCACAAGTAAGGTCATACTTACCTTGATTATTGGCTAACCCACCCCTGCCTGTCACTCTCCAGGTGACATCTCAGGAGACGGCATTCAGAAGGTGCCTGCAGGAGAGGTGCAGCAGCATCCTGTCCCTCAGGTTTGATGCAGCATAATTGCTTTGACATATGATGGAACTTGTCCTCGCATGGGTCAGGAAAAAGCCCAATCCTAATGCTTTTCATCTAATTTCAATTACAGTCATTAAAACCCTTACTCCTGAGTCAAGCCTTTCCAAAAAGCCATCAATGACAGCCCATTACAGACGAGTTATTTATAGCGGTGCATGTTAATTTTACAGTACCGCAGACCAGTGATTCATGGCTTGGCATTAGTGAGAGACATCATTCACTGGGCTGAGTGATCCCTGACATAACAAGCACTGCTCACTATCTTTGCAGGGACAACTCAAGGCCTCGCAATGGGAGGCCAGGCTCTGCACAGAGCAGAAACAGTAGAGCACCTTCAGCGTGGTGCAGTCCGCGCAATGAGACGTCCTGCTCCAAGAGGGGAAAGATGGTATAACCCACCAGAAGCTGGAGTGTAACATCTATAGGATTTCTGACTGTGCTAAGACTTGGCCTGAGCCATCTGTGTAGACTTTCCTTCTCATATTTACAGCAATCAGTATGGCCATTCAGAAGACCTGGTATTATTTGCTGCTATTCGATAACTCGGAGGGGCTATCTGATACTCACCTGGACTTGATAGAAAAAGATGTCCCTGGGGCCATAGAAAGCCCAGCATCCTTTTATCCAAACTGCTTCAACCTCAGGTTCCTAAGTGCCACTTTGACCGATCAATATTGGGCCTCTTGATTCCTGGTCTATTTGTAGCTGAATTCTCCCCCTTGATTAAAAATTCACCAAAAGGCAGCTTGATGTGACATTTATGAGTTCCTGGAAGTCCATAAATGTTGAATGTTAGAAATTAGCCCAAGTTGTTTAGATGATAAAAAGCAATAAGCAAGCAAGAGGGCTAATGTTCAACGTGCTTATATTTTTATTGTCTATTTGTGGGACCTCACAGAGAAGTAGATCTAAAACTTCATACTGATCACCTCTTTTTTTGACTTACCTTCTGCACCAATCCATGCCTTTAAATTAAACTCCCTTCCAAATGGGGATGAGTTAGGCTCAATGAAGTCCAAACTATCTAACTATCCCACTTCCTTCCAACTTTGTAACACTTTGAAAATTAGTACCTGGCCCAAGTTCCCCGCTGTATTTTAAAACAGGCCATGAGAACAAATATTGAAATTGATTTTTTTCTCATATAATAGTAACTGCAATCATTGGGAGAATAGGCTGGTAAAAATAAACTTTGCGATCTCATTATTTTGGAGTTCTCAACTCCAGGTCTCTTCTGCACTCTACGCATAAATATTTCCTTCAAATAATTTCCAGCCCATACCCCAGCTCTTCTTCTGAGGCTCTATTCCTTTCTTTTAAGTGATTTCTTCAGACATCTCTATAATATTCTCTCAGTAGATCCCTCTGAGCCATTGATCACGGTTCTGGGAGTCTTTGTCTAGTCTAGGCTGAAGTCAATGAAGAGACAGAGAAGGTTAAATGACTAAGCTCCAATCAACTAGCCTGCATGCCATGCTACTTCCTTCACTGCATGGCCACCCAGAGAGCAGTTTGTGTATGGAATTTCAATTCTGCCAGGCTGCTGATAGATTTTCTAAAAATACAATGAGGCACTCTTCTTGACTCTCAAATGGGAAAACCAAGAAATGTGCTCTTATAGGATAAGTTGGATGAAGGAAAGTACAGTGGTAAGGGGGCAGAATCTAGTCAAGTTGCTTCGGTTGACACCAAATCCTACCATTTACTAGGTTTGTGACCTTGCTCCCTAACCTCTTTATATATCAAATCTGTCTTCTGTGAAATGAAGGTAAAGACAGGACCTGCTTCATAGGATTGTTAAAGTAAATGAGCAAGTGTTTAAGGACACTATCTTAATAACAAACAAAAAAAAAAAAACAGTGCTATAATGGTAATAGGTATATAATAAATACTATATAAGCTGTGCTTGGAGCCCTGGTTGTGTAGCGGTTAGGTGCTACGGCTGCTCACCAAAAAGTCAGCAGTTGGAATCCAACAGCTGCTCCTTGGAAACCCTATGGGACAGTTCTACTCTGACCTGTAGGGTCACTATAAGTCAGAATTGACTTGATGGCACACAATGACAACAGACTGTGTTTGTTAAATAAGTGATTTTTTTTCATTTAATTAATACTTATGGAATGCCAACTGCCCACTATAAGACACGGTGTTAGCCGCTTTGGGAATATAGCAATGATCAACATTTTATGTCAGCCTCTAAGGACAGTTCCTAGGGAGGTAAGAGTATTCTCAAATAACTGAGAGTAGGGCTGGCATGTGCCACAGTGGAGGCCCAGTCACACAAAAATATCCCTGGGTGGTGCAAGCAGTTAACTTGCTCAGCTACTGACGGAGAGTTTGGAGGTTCGAGTCTTCCCAGGCATACCTGGGAAGAAAAGCCTGGTGATGTACTTCTGAAAAACCAGCCATTGAAAATCCTATGAAGCAGAGTGCTACTCTGACACATACGAGGTCACCATGAGTCAGAATCAAACTAAGGGCAACTGGTTGGTTTATTCACATAAATGTGATCAAGATGAAGAGGAGGGAGAGACTTCTCTGGCTGGGAGGGGACCAAAGAAGGTTGCACACAGGAGATGACATTTTAATTGTTCCTTAAGGAATGAGTGGAGCCCTGGAGGCACAGTGGTTAGTTAAGAGTTTGGCTGCTAACCAAAAGGTTGGCACTTCGAATCCACCAGCTGCTCTTTAGAAACTACGGGGCAGTTCTGCTCTGTTCTATAGGGTCTGTATGAGTCGGAACCAACTCAATGGCAATGGGTGAGTAGTATTGCAAGGGCAGATGATGGGTGCAGCTGGCAGAAGGATATTCCACTTGTGCTTAGTATGAGCACAAAGCCAAATTACTACCTCCTCTACTCACTAATGGCATAGTGGGTAAGAGCTACAGCTGCTAACAGAAAGATCGGCCATTTGAATCCACCAGGCACTCCTTAGAAACCATATAGGGCAGTTCTACTCTGTCCTTTAGGGTCGCTATGAGTCGGAATCAACTCGACAGCAATGGGGGTTCTACTCACTGATTCATATATGTCTCCTCCTTTGCCTCATCTCACCTTTCCTATTCCTTCTCCCACCTGCGAACTTCTACCATTGGCCATCCTTTTTCCCCATCAATTATTCTTATTTTATCTCTTGTTTAATCCCCAAACCAATTCATCCAATTAAAAAAATAATATAATGTTGCTCCTGTTAGTTGCTGCTAAGTGGCTCCAACTCATGTCGACCCCATGGACAACAAAACAAAAATGTTGGCCAGTCCTCCACCATCTTCATGATCATTGTTATGTTCAAGTCCATTGTTGTGCATTGTGTACTACCTTCGGACCTAGGGAGCTCATCTTCCAGCACTATATCGGACAATAATCAGTTGTGATGCATACGGTTTTCATTGGCTAATGTTAGAAAATAGATTGCCAGGACTTTCTTTCTGGTCTGTCTTATTCTGGAAGCTCTGCTGAAAACCTGCTTACCATGGGTGATCCTGCTGGTATTTAAAATATCAATGGCGTGGCTTCCAGTATCACAGCAACATGCAAGCCACCACGGTACAACAAACTGACAGATGGGTGGTAAAATAATAACATACCCATTGCCATCGAGTCGATTCCAACTCAAAGCGGCCTTATAGGACAGAGTAGAATGGCTGCCTAGGATTTCCAAGAAGCAGCTGTTAGGTAAGAACTGCCAACCTTCTGGTTACCAGCCAAGCTCTTAGCCACTATCCCACCAGGGCTTCAAAGATAATAATATAGATGGGCATAAAATGAAAAGTAAAATCATCTTCCTCCACCTCCTACTCTCTAAACACCTGTGTAGTGGTTTTTAGAATATAGCCACAAATTCTTTGATACTTCACCCTCTTAAGGGTAAGGTTTATACCCCTCTCCTTGAATCCCAGTGAGCATGTGGCTGCTTCAACCCACCGAGAAGTGCAGAAGTGAGGCTATGTACCTGCTGAGGCTAAGTCGTAAAGGCCATGCACCATCTACCTTGTTTGCCAGACACTCTCCAGGAGCCCTGAGCTGCCATGTAAGAAACTCAACTTCCTTGAGGCTGCCCTTCTGGAGAGGCTGCATGCAGACCTCTGGATAACCTCCCAGCTGGGTCAGGTCTTTCAGCCCTCCACGGTGCTCACATAGCTACCTCTTACCTAACACATCCCATTGCCTGGATATACCACAATGGGATGTGTTAGGTAATTAATTATTTAATTACTCTGCTAATGATAGATGTTGTAGTAGCTTGCAATTTTGTGGCATTATGAAAAAATGCAGCAATGGGCATCCTTATTCATACATCTTTATGCACTTATATGGGTACTTCCAAGGGGTAAACTCCTAGAAATAGAATTGCTGAACCAGAGTATGTAACTTTTAAAAAGTTGTTGATACCAAAAAACCCATTGCCATGGAGTCAATTCTGACTCATAACAACCCTGCAGGACAGAGTAAAACTACCCCATAGGGTTTCCAAGGAGCATCTGGTGGACTCGAACTGCTGATCTTTTGGTAAATATTACCGTATTACCCTCTAAATAGGCTGTACAAATTTAGACTTCTCCCCGTGGTACAAAAGAGGGCCCATTTTCCCTGTAACCTCACCAACACTGAGTATTATTCCACTTTTTGATCATTGCCATTCTGAGGTCATTTCTGCCTTCATCGTGATGTGCCCCAACAGTATAAACTAGCTTACCCATGACTTGTCCCCATGACTTGTAACCCATGACTTGTCCCAGCTGGCAATTCCATGGAGCTGAGTTGATGTGGAAGTGGAGAAAGGGCTTTGAGGATGTTAAGTATGAAGACAATGCAAAAGGGCAAACTCTTAATAAGTCAGGCGGATGAGAACTATCTACCATAACTGTGAGCCAACCTACATCACAGGCTTGCAGAGCAAATGTGTCAGAACATAATGACATTCGCTTGACGACATTCTGCTCGTGGCAGGTGTTATCTGCAGCCCAGAGTGCCCCAGGTGGAGGAAGAGGCCCGGTCATAAGGAATGGGGTAAAGGATAAAGGACGTTCTTTCAGTCATCAAAGTGTTCACGGGACAGTTCACTATGATGGAACAATGTGTGACGATTGATTTCAACTCCGATGATTCCAGAGGACAGTCAACAATCGAGTTTCCTAAACCTGGCTGCCTAGAAACATTATCTGAAGCATTTTTTTAAGAATAATACAGATATTCCATCCTCCTCACCACCACCCCCAAGCACACACAGGGTCACCATAGATTCTGATTCAGCGAGTCTGCATTTTTTAACAAACCACTCAGGCGATTCTGAGGCAGAGTCCAGTTAAGAAAAATTATTCTAGAGCACAGTTCTCAGACTTTGGTGGGTATTAGAATCACCTGGAGAACTTTATAAAGCACAGATTGCTAGGCCCTGCCCCCAGGGCTTCTGATAAGGTAGGTCTGGACGGGGTCTGAGAATTCATATTTCTGATGGTGATGCTGATCTGAGGCCACACCTTGGGGACCGCTGCTGCTGTAGCAGCGACACCTGAGAGCTTGCTGGAATGCAGAAGTGTAGGCCGCAGCTCAGGCCTACCGAGGCAGAAACCCTGCATTGAAGAAGATCCCCAGTGACCCGGCCGCTCACTGAAGTTTGAGAAGCACTGCCTGCAAGGCCTGCCTCCATCGCCATGCCCCCTGTTCCTGGAGGAGGAGGCCCAGTGTAGCCGGAAGCTGCAGGTGAAGCTCTGGATTCAGTCAGGAGACTGGGCAAAGGCCCAGCAAGGCCATTGATAAGCTTTGTGACAAAACCTATCACCTACCTTCCAGGGGTTTCAACTTCCTATAAATAAAATGAAGACGTGGGGCTAAACCATCTTTTAGATTTTCTCTGCCTTCCTATCATTTGAATTTGGTAATTTACAAGTACTGAGCTTTATAACCGAATCCAGATTAGATTCTAAACACAGAAATTTAACTGATTATATAACTTATTTCACTATCAGACTGGTGAGCTCCAGTAGCCAGATTCTCAAAAGATGCCAGTGCCTTCCCCACTATTGTTAGTTGCCGAGTTGGCTCCGACTCATTAAAACTCCATGTAAAACAGTTTTAAGCATTGCCTGGTCCTGCGCCATCTTCACAGTCATTGGTATGAGTCCATTGTTGCAGCCACTATGTATTTTGAACACCATCCAACTTGAAACTCATCTTTCAGCACTGTATTGGTCAATATTCTGTTGTGATCTGTAGGGTTTTCATTGGCTAATTTTTGGAAGTAGATCACCACGCTTTTCTTCCTAGTCTTAGACTGGACTGTCCACTGAAACCTGTTTACCATAAGTGACCCTGCTCGTATTTTAAATACTGGGGGCATACCTTCCAGCAACACAGCGATACACAAGTTGTCAGAGTATGCCAAACTGACAGACAGGTTGTAGGCTCCATTGTAATCTCTCAGTTTTCCACGCAATGTTCAATGCTGATGGAATTCCATTTCCCAGATTCTATATCTAAGAAGCATCACACCATTGTTTACCATTGAACGCCCGTCCCATTCCCCCTCTCTCATTGTCCCTGACACATCTGCCTTCCCATCAAGTCTCCCCTCACCTCCCCACCTGGGTTTGGTGTAATCTTTGCTCTCTGACTTCCTTAACCCCCTTTCTCTACACTGTGCTCAAGCAAACTACACTTCTGTACCCTGATCCCAGTTGCTCAAATACCAGCAGGGCCACTCATGATGGACAGGTTTCAGCAGAATTTCCAAACTAAGACAGACTAGGAAGAAAGGGCTGTGAATATAATTCTAGAAATTAGCCCCTGAAAACCCTATCAATCATACAATATTGTCCAATATAAACCGAGAGAAAAAAAAAGAAAACTCCAAAACTCATTGCCAATGAGTCAATTTCGACCCACAGCAACCCTGTAGGATGGAGTGGAACTGTCTCATAGGCTGTTCAAGTAGCGACTTGTGGATTTGAACTGTCGACCTTTTGGTTAGCAACTTAGCTCTTAACCAGTGCTGGAAAATGAGCCCCCTAGGTTGGAAGGCTCTACAGAACAGCCGCGATAATGGACTCAAACATATAATAACAGTGAAGGTGGTACAGAACCAGGCAATATTTCGTCCTGTTATACACAAGGTCACCATGAGTTCAAGTCCATTTGATGGCAAATGAAAACAATAAATGTCAGTTTTCTGCTTTTCCCCTGTCATGGAGATACACTCTAAGCCTAGGTAGAAACGTACAGGAGCTTTCTTGTCTAGTCCCAGAGAGCACAGGGCTACCATTACCTGTACCCACAAGAAGAGGCAATCATGAAATCCTTCACGTTGCTCTGAATTTCTGAATGAACCTATAGAGCAGTGGTTTCCTAAAGTGTCTGCACATTGGCATCACTAAGGAGCTTCAAAAATTAATGATGTCTGGTCCAACCCTAGGTATTATGATTTAACAGGTCTGGGATGTGCCCTGGACTTTTGAACTCTTTTACAGGCCCGTTTATATAGGGATGGAGCCGTTGGCTGCCATCTTGCCACCAGCAAATGAGAGCTGAAGAAGCCAACTTAGAAAAGAAAGCGAAGAAGCAGACACTGTGTCTGAAGGCATTGTTTGTATCCTGGATAAAGCTGTGCCTCCATACCTGCTGCGTATGCTAATATATTCCCTTTGGAGCCTAATCAAGTTTGATTTAGCTTTTCTGTTATTTGCAACCTAAAGAGTACTAGCTGCTACACCTAAAATGGATTTTTTAGGAGTATTTCCTTTTGTGATTAAAAAAAATAAAGAAAGAAATCTATTTACTATCTGATCATGAATTGCTCAATTTTCTGTTTTGTAAAAATAATGTTTCTTTAGTGTGTAAATGGAATCCTGTAAAGTAAGTCAGATCATAAGCTCAAGATGTTTTTAAGAAAAGTATTTAAATAATGCTACACCTAGTTTTACACCTAGTTAGCTGCTGCCAGCTAAAGTCTCAAACAGCAGATGGAGAGAAATATTCCAGGTTGTTCTACTGTCTTCTAACAAGTGCCTGAGAAGCCTTCTAGGATTGAAGAGACCAAGTGGAGGGTTTTTGCTTCCTGGGTGGTGATGCTATGTGATTTGGAATCACAGATGAAAAGGAGCCAAAGAAATATTGCAAAGGTTGTGATTTGATCTGGAGGATCAACTGATTTTTGTTGTTGATCTTTCTCCTAAATGTTTTTCAAATTGTCCTCTTGTTTCCAAATGTGCAAACATTTTTGTCCAGACTCTTATCGTTGCTAGTCTAAATTAATGTCATGACCTCTTCCTACCTTGAATGAATCATAATCCTACCTCCAGACACATCCTCAATCCATTCTCCTTTCTGCTGCCAGAGTGACCCAATCATGCGACCTACTTAGAAATCTTCACCCTTGTCCCATGACCTATAGAATAAGCCCAAGATTTCTACCAAGGTGTATGTCGCTTGTACCTACCTATCAAGCCTCCTCTTTCACCACTTTCTCTCTAGATCTTTACAAAGAAATACTTAACTATATCTCATTCCCAGAATATGCTAGACTATTTCAAGCATCTGTGCCTGTATTAGTAGCATTATTTTTGTCTTGAATCCTACCAGGAAAGCTCTTCTATACTTTAAAAGGAGCCCTGGTGGCACAGTGGTTAAGAGCTTGGCTGCTAATCAAAAGGTTGGCAGTTTGAATCCAACAGCTGCTCCTTGGAAACCCTATGGGGCAGTTCTACTCTGTCCTATAGGGTAGCTATGAGTTGGAATCAATTTAATGCACTTAAAAAAAATCTTTTAAAACTAAATTTAGACATTTCCTTCTTGAGGAAACTTCCCTAGAATATTCCCACCTTCAAAGGAATCCCTCACAGTCTTCTGTACTATATTTATGATTTTTGCATCCTTCTATCCCCTTCTGTCTGAATTTTGAGTTCCTTTAAAATAGGACCACGTTCTTATTCATTTCCCCATCTCTAGTACAAAGCACAGTACCAGGCATATAGTTACCCATTGCCACTGAGTTGATTCTGACTCATAGTGACCCTATAGGACACAGTAGAACTGCCCCATAGGGTTTCCAAGGAGTGGCTGGTAGACTCGAACTGCCAACTTTTGGGTTACCAGCCAAGCTCTTAACTACCATGTCACCAGGGCTCTTTGGCATATAGTAAGCACTCAATAAATATGCAGTGAATTGAACTGATTGCCTGTGAATCCAAAGTACTTCTGAGAGTGATTTTTAAAAGGAGTGTTCTGCTAACCAGAGGATAATATCATAATTAGGTTAAGATGTGGTTGATTAATAGCTAGGAATTAGTGATAAAAAGTTTATCCACATATTTATGTATTTAAATGTCTTCTCTAAAAGATTAATAATACCAGAAAGATGTTTACCTGTGTTTTATAGACTATGCAAAGGCATTCGATTGTGTGGATCATAACAAATTACGGATAACTTTGTGAAGAATGGGAATTTCAGAACACTTATATGAAGAACCTGTACATAGATCAAGAAGCAGTCATTTGAACAGAACAAGGGGACACTGTGTGGTTTAAAGTCAAGAAAGGTGTGCATCAGAGTTGTAACATTTCACCATACTTATTCAATCTGTATGCTGAGCAAACAATTCAAGTAGCTGTACTATATGAAGAGCTGGGGCGTCAGAATAGGAGGAAGACTCATTAACAACTTGCAATATACAGATGACACAGCCTTGCTTACTGAAAGTGAAGAGAACTTGAAGTATTTACTGGTGAAGATCAAAGACTATAGCCTTCAGTATGGATCATGCCTCAACATAAAGAAAACGAAAATCCTCACAACTGGACCAGTAAGCAACATCATGATAAACAGAGAAAAGATTGAAGTTGTCAAGGATTTTATTTTACTTAGACCTACAATGAATGCCCATGGAAGCGGCAGTCAAGAAATGAAATGGCACATTGCATTTGGCAAAGCTGCTGCAAAAGACCTCTTTAAAGTGTTGAAAAGCAAAGGTGTTACCTTGAAGACTAAGGTGTTCCTGACCTAAGCCATCATGTTTTCAGTCGCCTCACATGCACGCCAAAGCTTTAGCAATGACTGAAGAAGACTGAAGGAGAATTGATGGCTTTGAATTGTGGCGTTGCAAAGAATATTGAATATACCACGGACTGCCAAAAGAACAAACGAATTTGTCCTGGAGGAAGTACAGCCAGAATGCTCCTTAGAAGCAAGGGTGGTGAGACTGCGTCTTACATACTTTGGACATGTCAGGAGGGATCAGTCCCTGGAGAAGGACATCATGCTTGGTAAAGCAGAGAGTCAACAAGAAAGAGGAAGACCCTCAACAAATGGATTGACACAGTGACTGCAATAATGGGCTCAAGCATAACAATGATTGTGGGCATGGCACAGGACCAGGCAGTGTTTCCTGCTGTTGTACACAGGGTTGCTATGAGTCAGAACTGACTCAACAGCACCTAACAACAGCAACAACACCAATAACCATGATTAACTTTTAAATTAGATGTATTGTGACTAATATCTGAATATCATATATTTATAAAGTGTGTAGGTTTGAGTTGAAATCTCCATAGCAATCTCAAAGACACACACATACTTATTCCCAAATACCTTATAGTTCATTCTGGGAGAAAAATGGGACTTAATTACCTACCTTAAACTCAGTAAAAATACTGGGGACAAAAAGAAATTCTTTTTTAAAAAGACTTTCTCTTAATTCCTAAATATGTGAAACTAAAATTAACTAGTTGAGGTCATCTAGCTGAAACCAGAAGGGTCAGGTAGGCAAAGGAAAGACTCGAACCCCCATCACTACCTGGCCATCCTAACTGTGTGTTCCCATTGCTGAGCAAGGATTTTGAATTAATCCTGCCCAGAGACAGGAGCATGAACCAGGTGGCCCTGGATTTTTCTTCTGACTCTACTTTCACCCTTGTTGGACAAGGGCTATGTCCATTCCTAGCAACTATTGCAGAGTTACAGCCTCTTTAAACTAGCTGCAGTAAAAGAAGAATAAACCAAGCAAGGGGAGACACACATTGCCTTATAAAATTGGCCAGGACTTTACCTTGCTTTCTGTTGGTGCTCTTAAATCCAAGGCTGGTTTTAACGTGCCAGGAACCCTATTTTGTTACCGACAGACACTCAGCAGAAAAGGTAAGGGGTGAGGGACAATTCTTCCCGATTTTTCTCTATGTTTAGCATTGCAATTGTCCTGTTCACGTAACCAGATTAGCCTTGTTCTACAGTGGGTATTGCCCCCTCCATTTCAAAATTACCATTGTGTTTGTAAGTACAATAAATAACTTAAAAAAAAAAAATCCAGCAATCAAGACACAAATGTATCGAGCCGGAATTTCTAGACTCACCACCACACCAATCTAATTACAATGGAATGAAAGGACATGGGCCTAATTAAACTGACAATCAAACCAAAATGATATGCATCCTCTTTACAGGAATGTTTACTCTCACGGCATGGACCAGTCATTTTTGGCACAGGAGGCAGCAGCTGGCAATTAAGAAACTACTGCCTGGGGTACTTGGATCAGGCGTCTCCACAAACTAAGTAATTTAGCCTTACTTGGAGGCTAAAATACACCTTAATCTTATCATAACTCCCGGGCTTCTTTCTGTCTCCTTTCCGCTTTGTCTCATTTAGTAGAGCTTGTAGATATGACTCATCCAGACCCCTTTCAGAAGGGCAGTGGTGGTTCAGTGGTAGAGTTCTTGCCTTTCATGCTGGAGACCCGGGTTCAATTCCTGGCCAATCTGCTTCAAGGGGAGCCACCACACATCTGTCAGTGGACTCTTGTATGTTGCTATGATGTTGAACAGGTTTCAGCAGAGCTTCCAGACTAAGACACATTGGCTGAAGCAAGCCCCTCCAGTGCTGCCTGCTTTGCCAGCCTGAGTCCTAGAGTGAGGAAATGAGGAACAGAGCACCCAGTCCAACCAATGGGCATATAGCAAAAGCAGGAAATAAAAGTGTGTGATAAGCCATGAAGACTTGGGTGTGCTTATTACTGTAGGGGTGTCCCTGAGTGGTGCAATGGTTAATATGCTTAACTACTAAATGAAAGGAAGGTTTGAGTCCACCCAGAGGTGCCGCAGAATAAAGACCTGGTGATCCACTTCTGAAAAACCAGCCACTGGAAACCCTATGGAGCACAGTTCTGCTCTGACATGCAGTCAAAGTCAACTCAGTGGCAACTGGGGTTGGTGGTATTACTGTATTATAGCCAACCCCATTCTAACTGATACAGTAAAAACACCTAGTTTTGTGAATTTAATCTATACTTTGACAATCCTAAGTCCCAAATTATGTCTCTTACTGGTCCAGTGGTCTGAACTCCAGACCCATTTATCTGTCTTCTCGAAAGTCCTTCTTAGGGAACTTATATACATCTCAAATGCAACGTGTCCAGATGAAATTCCTGATCTTTCCCCCCAAATCTGTGTCACCACGATCATTTACATCTCAGTTAATAGTGGCTAAAATATCCCCATTACTCAGGCCAAAAACCTTTGGGCCATTCTCATCTCCTCTCTTCTCTTACCCACCACATTGAATCTACCTGAGAATCATTCTGGCTTTACTTTCAGAATAAATCCAGAATCTGACCACTCCCTTGGTTATCTAATTCTAGATACCATGGCCTTTTTTTCAAAAATTTACTCTTCCAGACATTTGGTATTTTGGGCTAATCTTTCTTTGAAATCTTTTCACAAATGCGCTTCCACAATGTCCCCAACCTATTTGCCATGGTATCCTGCATCTCTGTTTCTCCTTGACTTCTTTCTTTCTTTGTAATTCACTGGCCCCTTTTCTCCCCCCGCCCACTCCCCCCCACCCCGGTAGCTTCTGGTCTCCTGGCTTTTCTCTTTCCATGGGAAAGCCAGTGCTTCTGATGGCTTTCATTTTCATTTGTATCAGCGTTTCACAAAGTGTGGTGTGTATAAAAATGATGATTCTGGGAATGATTATAGGAGGTGAATGGATGAGTATTTCCACCTTAACAGTAATGACTTTATTTTAATGTGTATTATACAAAATGCAACTAGCATATAAAACTTGAGATTTCACAGATTATTGCATAGATCAAGCCAAATAAGTCAGTTTAAGTCAAATTAAAGTAAAATATTAAGTAAACAATATTACAGGAGTTACAAGACAGGGAAAAAGGTAAGCAGAACACAAGCGAAATATAGGAAATACAGTATGGCGCATCAACTAATGAAAGCAGCCAGTTCTCTTGAATGGCGGAACAGTCCTAACGGCCACTTGAACAGCATTAGAACATAAACTTGTAATGGATGTTTCCCCCTAAAACCAGTTCCCCCTTTTATTCAATGATGCCACCGTTCTGCTAGACCAGCCTAAAAACTAGAAGTCTCCCTTGACTCTTTTCTCTCTTCTGTCCTCTTTTTTCAGTAAATGTTTAATCCTCAAGTGTCTGTCATATATGCCCTTTCCCTTTTATTTTCGTTAACATCATCCCAAGCCATGACCCAATTACCTCATACCCAGATCGTCACAATGACCTCCAAGCTATTATCCTGCCTCCATATAAATTCAATTGCATACAGCCAGTGCCCTAAAATAATTATTTCTGTGTTCAAAAACCTGCAGTAGCTTCCTTCCAAGGCAATGTCCAAAATCCCCTAGTTCAGTGCTAATAATAACTGACATTTATTGAGTGTTCTCTGCTAAAAGCCTTACAGGAATTATTTAATCCTTATAACAACCTTATGAAGTCGATACTAGGGATGAGGAAATGAGGGCTTCAAACCCGTTTGTTCTGGTTCTACCCCCTGCTGAGAATTTTGCTTTTCCGCCCCAGATAGGCTGAATCAGAATCTACATTTTTAACAAGATCCTCAAGATCTCCAGGATACATAAGAATCACCTGGGGAATCTTGTTAAAATATAGATTCTGACTCTGTCTTTCTGGAGTGGAAATGCAAATTCTTAGCAGGGGGCAAACAAGACCAAATCACCTAGAAGCCCTGGAAGAAACTAAAGTTTAGAGTTTTAATGACTTGCCAAGAGCTGGTAAGCTGCAGACCCAGAATTCCATCCTGGGTAACAGAAGGCCTATATCTTTACTCTAAACTGTCACTCTTAACTGCCTATTGACACATCTAACATTATTTGTCTTTATATATCACCTTTGTACTTTCTCTTTTGTCTTGCACCTTTTCCTCCATTGAGGTGAGTCTCATTCCAGCCTCCATTTCAGTCTTTAAAAGGACGCAGGTGGGTCTTGTATACCAGCCCCACCTCACTCCACACACTCGCCATCTTCTGATGCAATATCCAAATTGTACCCTTCCTTTAAGCTCAAGCTCAGTTCAACCCCGTATTGTCTTACTAAAACCAAAGCTAACACTGGAGTCAACAGATTTTGCCTTTCCAGATCTAAAATTTATTTGCCTGGCCCTTGAATCGTCCAGTTCCAGTCCAGATATTAACCTGGCACAGTGGGCAAATAGCTAGAAGAAAAAGAACTGACTCCCATATCCTATGAACAGGAGATCCCTTCATCTCTGAATTAAGAACAGTTCGAAGTAATGCAAGTGGAAGCAGCTCAAACATTGCTTTTCTTTTTCAGCTCCCAGTTCTTTATGTTTCACAGACACTCAGTAATTATACTAACACAGGCTGATTTCCAAATACTCCAGTATTTCTGAGAACAGAGAGTCAGATATGAGTCCTAACCAGAGAAATCATGGCTTAATTGAGCGTTTGGTTGACCAGATACTTTTTGGTCACTGGTCTTTTCTCAGTTGGTCAACTAGTAAGCTGCTGTGCACGGAGAAACAGAAAAAGAAACACAGATCATAAAGATAAACCGACTCTTCTTTCTGTACAGTTAAATTTCCACAGAATTAGAAGGAAACTTAGACACCATCTAGGCCCATCCCTGTCTTTCACAGATGAGAAAACTAAGGCTCTGATAGGTGGAATGACCTGCTCAGAGTCTCTGTCTTAGGCTGGGTTCTCTAGAGCAGCAAAGCCAGTGAAGCATATATAGATGGAGATGGAGACAGAGATTTGTTGTTGTTGTTAGGTGCCGTCCAGTCAGTTCTGACTCATAGTGACCCTATGTACCACAGAACAAAACACTGCCTAGTCTTGCACCATGCCCGCAATCACTCTTATGCTTGAGCCCATTGTTGCAGCCACTGTATCAATCCATCTTGTTGAGGGTCTTCTTCTTTGCTGATCCTGTACTTTACCAAGCATGATGTCCTTCTCCAGGGACTGATCCCTCCTGACAACATGTGCAAACTATGAAAGTTGTAGTCTTGCCATCGTTGCTTCTAAGGAGCATTCTGGTTGTGCTTCTTCCAAGACAGATTTATTCGTTCTTCTGGCAGTCCATGGTATATTCAATATTCATTGCCAACACCACAATTCAAAAGCTTCAATTCTTCTTCCTTCTTCCTTGTTCTTTGTCCAGCTTTTGCATGCATCTGATGCAACTGAAAATACCATGGCTTGGGTCAGGAGCACTTTAGTCTTCAAGGTGACACCTTTGTTTTTCAACACTTTAGAGAGGTCTTTTGCAGAAGATTTGCCCAAAGCAATGCGTCTTTTGATTAATTGACTGCTGCTTTCATGGGTGTTGATTGTGAATCCAAGTAAAATGAAATCCTTGACAACTTCAATCTCTTCTCCATTTACCATGATGTTGCTTATTGGTCTAGTTGTGAGGATTTTTCAGGTAGATATATATATAAAGAGATCTATCCCAAGGAAGAGAGAGAGAGATCCCCCACGTGTCTGTCAGTTCATCGTACTGTGGGGGCTTGTGTGTTGCTGTGATGCTGGAAGCTATGCCACCGGTATTCAGATACCAGCAGGGTCACCCATGGAGGACAGGTTTCAGCTGAGCTTCCAGACTAAGACAGACTAGGAAGAAGGACCTGGCAGTCTACTTCTGAAAAGCATGAGCCAGTGAAAACCTTATGAATAGCAGCAGAACATTGCCTGATATAGTGCTGGAAGATGAGCCCCCAGGTTGGAAGGCACTCAAAAGATGACTGGGGAGGAGCTGCCTCCTCAAAGTAGAGTCAACCTTAATGATGTGGATGGATTAAAGCTTTCAGGACCTTCATTTGCTGCTGTGGCACGACTCAAAATGAGAAGAAACAGCTGCAATCATTCTTTAATAATCGGAACCTGGAATGTACGAAATATGAATCTAGGAAAATTGGAAATCGTCAAAAATGAAATGGAATGCATAAACATCGATATCCTAGGCATTAGTGAGCTGAAATGGATTGGTATTGGCCATTTTGAATCAGACAATCATATAGTCTACTATGCTGGGAATGACAACTCAAAGAGGAATGGTGTTGCATTCATCATCAAAAAGAATGTTTCAAGATCTATCCTGAAGTACAACGCTGTCAGTGATAGGATAATATCCATATACCTACAAGAAAGACCAGTTAATACGACTATTATTCAAATTTATGCACCAACCACTAGGGCCAAAGATGAAGAAATAGAAGATTTTTTCAGCTGCCACAGCCTGAAACTGATCAAACACGCAATCAAGATGCATTGATAATTACTGGTGATTGGAATGTGAAAGTTGGAAACAAAGAAGGAGGATCACTATCTGGAAAATATGGCCTTGGTGATAGAAACAATGCTGGAGATCAAATGATAGAATTTTGCAAGACCAATGACTTCTTCATTGCAAATACCTTCTTTCACCAACATAAACAGTGACTATACACATGGACCTCGCCAGATGGAACACACAGAAATCAAATTGACTACATCTGTGGAAAGAGACAATGGAAAAGTTCAATATCATCAGTCAGAACAAGGCCAGGGGCTGACTGTGGAATAGACCATCAAATGCTCATATGCAAGTTCAAGCTGAAACTGAAGAAAATCAGAGCAAGTCCACGAGAGCCAAAATATGACCTTGAGTAGATCCCACCTGAATTTACAGACCATCTCAAGAATAGATTTGACACATTGAACACTAGTGACCGAAGACCAGACGAGTTGTGGAATGACATCAAGGACATTATCCATGAAGAAAGCAAGAGGTCACTGAAAAGACAGGAAAGAAAGAAAAGACCAAGATGGATGTCAGAGGAGACTCTGAAACTTGCTCTTGAGCATCGAGCAGTTAAAGCAAAAGGAAGAATTGATGAAGTAAAAGAACTGAACAGAAGATTTCACAGGGCCTCTTGAGAAGACAAAGTAAAGTATTATAATGACATGTGCAAAGAGCTGGAGATGGAAAACCAAAAGGGAAGAACATGTTCAGCATTTCTCAAGCTGAAAGAACTGAAGAAAAAATTGAAGCCTTGAGTTGCAGTAGTGAAGGATTCCATGGGGAAAATACTAAACAACACAGGAAGCATCAAAAGAAGATGGAAGGAATACACTGAGTCATTATACCAAAAAGAATTAGTCGATATTCAACCATTTCAAGAGGTGGCATATGATCAGGAACCGATGGTACTGAAGGAAGAAGCCCAAGCTGCTCTGAAGGCACTGGCGTAAAACAAGGCTCCAGGAACTGATGGAATATCAATTGAGATGTTTCAACAAACAAATGCAATGCTGGAGGTGCTCACTCGTCTATGCCAAGAAATATGGAAGACAGCTTCCTGGGCAACTGACTGGAAGAGATCCATATTGATGCCTATTCCCAAGAAAGGTGATCCAATCGAATGTAGGAATTATAGAACAATATCATTTTATCATTAATATCACACACAAGCAAAATTTTGCTGAAGATCATTAAAAAACGGCTGCAGCAGTATATCAACAGGGAACTGCCAGAAATTCAGGCCAGTTTCAGAAGAGCACATGGAACCAGGGATATTATTGCTGATGTCAGATGGATCCTGGCTGAAAGCAGAGAATACCAGAAGGATGTTTACCTGTGTTTTATTGACTATGCAAAGGCATTCGACTGTGTGGATCATAAGAAACTACGGATAACACTGCGAAGAATTGGAATTGCAGAACACTTAATTGTGCTCATGCGGAACCTTTACATAGATCAAGAGGCAGTTTGGACAGAACAAGGGGATACTGACTGGTTTAAAGTCAGGAAAGGTGTGCCTCGGGGTTGTATTCTTTCACCATACCTATTTAATATATATATATTTTTATTTAATCTGTATGGTGAACAAATAATCTGAGAATCTGGACTGTATGAAGAAGAACAGGGCACTGGGACTGGAGGAAGACTCATTAACAACCTGTGTTATGCAGATGACACAACCTTGCTTGCTGAAAGTGAAGAGGACTTGAAGCACTTACTAATGAAGATCAAAGACCACAGCCTTCAGTATGGATTACACCTCAACATAAAGAAAACAAAAATCCTCACAACTGGACCAATGAGCAACATCATGATAAATGGAGAAAAGATTGAAGTTGTCAAGGATTTCCTTTCACTTGGATCCACAATCAACAGCCATGGAAGCAGCAGTCAAGAAATCAAAAGATGCATTACATTGGGCAAATCTGCTGCAGAGGACCTCTTTAAAGTGTTGAAGAGCAAAGATGTCACCCTGAAGACTAAGGTGCGCCTGACCCAAGCCATGGTATTTTCAATCACATCATATGCATGTGAAAGCTGGACAATGAATAAGGAAGACCGAAGAAGAGTTGACGCCTTTGACTTGTGGTGTTGGCAAAGAATATTGAATATACCATGGACTGCCAAAAGAATGAACAAATCTGTCTTGGAAGAAGAGCGACCAGAATGCTCCTTAGAAGCTGGTGAGACTGCGTCTTACATCCTTTGTACATGTTGTCAGGAGAGATCAGTCCCTGGAGAAAGACATCATGCTTGGCAGAGTACAGGGTCAGCCGAAAAGAGGAAGACCCTTAACAAGGTGGATTGACACAGTGGCTGCAACAATGAGCTCAAGCATAACAACGATTGTAAGGATGCCGCAGGACCTGGCAGTGTTTCGTTCTGTTGTGCATAGGGTCTCTATGAGTCAGAACCGACTCTACGGCACCTAACAACAACAATAACATCTCAAGGAAATGGCTTAAGCAATTGTGAAGGCTAGTGAGTCCCAAATGTGCAGGTCAGGTATCGGGTTAGAGGCTTCTCCTGACTGACATGGTTGTAGGGGCTGACAAACCCATATCAGCAGGTCAGACAATAGGCTGTTGGCCCATGGGGCTGCAGAAGCCAGCTAATCAGGTCAGACAGTGGACTGCTGGGGTTATGGAAGCTAGCTAATCCCAGAATCAGCAAGTCAGATATCAGGATGCTGGCTCAAGTCCCACCAAACAGAGGTCAGATGATGAGGAGCCAGGCACAGGATCCAGAGCAAGAGAGAGATTTGCCGAGG
Organism: Elephas maximus indicus; assembly: GCF_024166365.1. Lineage (NCBI taxonomy): Eukaryota > Metazoa > Chordata > Mammalia > Proboscidea > Elephantidae > Elephas > Elephas maximus. The sequence continues at coordinate 30,045,306 of NC_064835.1, read as the reverse complement.
ATTCAGAAACATATTGGATGCAGGCGACACCCTCAAGGAAACTGCCCTTACATTAGATACTTGAGTAAGGGTGTGACTTGAGTCATGCCGTGACCTGAGTCACACCCTTCGGTGAGGGTATGACTCAAGATACACCCCTCACTAATCCTGCCCAACTAACATATAAAGGTTTAGGGTTTACAACACGTACAATGGAAGATAATTATACAATACCACCGAAGGGAAGGCAATTACACAAAACTAGAAATCATGGCCTAGCCAAGTTGACACATACCATTAACCATCACAGTCTCATAATTAATTAGCAGCAGACCTGAGACTGGAACCCAGAATCTTGAATTCCAGTGTAGCTTTTAAATCCTTGCTCTACTTAATAGTGTTATTTAGCCTTATAAAAACAGACAAGTTACTTACTCTGAGGTTCAGTTTTCTTAATTTTGCAATGATAGCATTAGTGATACACTTGTCTTAAGGAATTGTTTTAAGAACCCAATAAAGCCCAATGAAACAAGTAGCGTGGAAGCACCTAACACATAGTAGGTACTCAATAGATACTGATTTTTTACTCAAATGGTTAAGTCAGCTGACACCCAGGAATAATCTAGAAGAAACATTTTAGCGAAGATGACTAGAACATTGAACATCTAATCGCACGAAGTTTCTGAGAGAACCTTGAAATCAGGTGGGGAAAAGAGAGGCATCAGTGAAGGAGGAGCTGTCTAATGGCTAAGGTGCCTCAGTTGTTTGTTTTTAAAAGGAAAAGGTGTGTGTCAGCTGTGTGACTCAGGAAACACTAATTAATTTTGTTCACTCTTTTTATCCTGGTAAAATAAACAGACCACTTTTAGCAATGCCAAGCTTTCTGGAGACCCAAGAAAATAATTACCTAAGCCTAACATTAATTGCTTTAAAAAATAAGTTTGAAGTTTTGTTTTGTTTTTTAAGATGTTAGGTGAGTGTTAGGACCAAGTCATAAGTCAAGTGGTGACTTCTAGTCTAGGATGAAGAGAGGCAAAGTTAAGGGAAGTTGCTCCTGACCCTCACACACTGTTGGAAGCTAAGCTCTCAGTCTCCTTTAGCACACTGTGGCTGCTGTGCCTGATCCCGAAGCAACCACGCACATCCCAGCTTTACCCTTGAGTCAGTACCTGGAGGCTCTTGGGCAGGAACCTTTGAGGGCTCCTCCCGTCAGTTCTGTTCGCTCCGAAGAGTGTAAGAGCTGAACAGGGGCTGTGTGGGCTTATGAGTCACGTTAAAAGGTCAGCATAATACTGATTGTGCAAAATGTTTTTTAATTTCAAATACTTCAAATAAATGTAAAGAGAATAATTTAACAGAAACCCATGCACCCACCACCCAGACTTGACACAGTAAGCATTTTTTTTGCCCATCTGCTTCAGAAAGAAAAATGTTAAGCAAATACTTACATAGACCTTTGAAAACCCCATACGTTTCTTCTCTTGTCAAAGTTAATCACCATCTTGAAGTTGGTTTACATCTTCACATATATCTTGTTAATATTTGTATTATTTACGTGTATACTCAAAAACAGTATGTAATATTAATTTGTTCTTAAACTTTACATAAATTATTCCATCTGCGTATATATTTTTATAACTTGCCCTTTTTGCTCAACTTCATGGTTTTGAGATTTGCTTATATTGATACATTGAAATCTAGTTCATTTATTTGAACTACTAGAGAAGTTTTCTTTGAATTAGTGAACCACACTTTATTTATCAATTCCCTTATTAATGGACATTTAGCTTGTTTCCAGTTTTTGCTTTGTTCTCACAAAGAAGGCAGCAACGATATTCTTGCTCGCATTCATTTAGATATATGTACATGATTTTCTTTAGGGTATACATAATTTCTGGGCCATTGGGCCGTATAGCTTCCACTTCACTAGATATCGATGACTTGTTCTCCAAAGGGGCTCCACCAATTTACACTCCTACCCCCAATTTATGACAGCTCCTGTTTCCTCTTCAATGTTTGACATTATGACACTAAATTATTTTTTCCTAATCAGATGGATATAAAAATGACCTCCCTTTCTTTTAACATGCATTTTCTTTTTTACTAATATGTGTGCATATTTTTAAATATTTACTGGCTGTTTCAACTTGCTTTTATGTGGATTACTTTTTCATGTTCTTTGCCAATTTTTCTCTTGAAATTTTTTTTGTAACTAATTCATTAAAATATTCTTAATACCCTGAAAGCAAAGTCTTTATTGGTTAAAAGGTATTGATTTCCATACTCCTGAGCTCTCAATCATTTCTACTGGGCCAACTCTAATGTGAGGGCAACCATAGAGAAGCCTTCATGTTCCAAGTTGCCCAGACACAGTCTATGTTGGCATTGACGTGTGCCTTGACTAGGTCTCTGAAGCAATGTGGTGGAGTGGCTAGGGACTGGGCTAGGATTCAGAAGCCCTAGTTTCTATTCCCAATTTGGCCACATGTCTCAGAGTTCTTGGGTTTCTATTTCTTTACCTGTAAAATCACAATATTAATATCAGTCTCAAGGGCTTTTGTGAGATGCGAATGAGGTACTTACAATCACCTTGCAAAACACTACACAGATGTTAGCCATTTTTAGTAGCAGCAACCCAAATAAGAGGTCGTGGTAGATTGGTGTCCACTCCGTTATTTCCAAATGGATCTAAGACCCCTATGGTTTCATCAGGGCTTGGTGATTACTAATTTAGGAAAGCATTTATCTCTGGCTTACTCTGTTCAACAGCATTGTTGTTATCAAGCCAAGGTTTGACCATTTTGCGATTCTCTTTCACAAGGGCCATTACTCCATACACTGCCAGCTTAAACCTGAATGGGGAAAAGGGCTAAACCAACATTGTCCAACAGGGCCTTCTATGATGACACAAATGGTCTATAAAATCTGCACTGTCAAATACAGTAGCCACAAGCCACATGTGACGAATGGACACTTGACAAGTAGCTAGCATGACTGAAGAAATGTAGTTTACTTTAATTTTAATTAATTTAAATATAAACTTAACAGCTCCATGTTGTCGGTGGCTACAGTGTTAGTGCCGGTCACCGGCAGCTGTGTTCCCCAGGCATGAAGGGACTGTCTCAGCAGCTGATTTCTTCTCTCTGATTTTGTGGTCTTAGATCCCAGGACTGTGTATGGGTGTGAATGGACTGAGGCTTAGGAAGTCAGAAAGTCAGAGAATGGCATAATAAAGGCGTGATATGAAGTAAGGCAAGGAGTATCTCTGAAGGGAACACCCCTACAGGAAGTCCAGGATTGGCATATGCTTCCAAGGTCAAGCATTTGGAAAACATCAAGTTCTTACCTTTGCCATTTTTCTTTTACTTTCAGGAAATCTGTGAAATAATACTTAACTACAGAGGGTTTCCAGATTTATGATAGAGAGGTCCCCTTGCAACCACTCAGGACTAAAACTCAGCACGTCTGACATGAGAGAAGAACAAAGCAGCCACTTGTTACTTCAAAAGGTTTTCAGCTCCCAAATAGGAGCAACTCACAGAAGGGGCTCACTAAGCAGAGACAATTTAATCACCAGTCAGACTATGAGACCAGCCAGCTCTGATCCCATCCCAGGTTCCCTGTCCTGACCCCCAGCTCTTATTAAGATACCCCAGTGGAGGAGAACAAATGCTAGTAACCAGGGGGTCTGAAGCCAAGAACAGCCCATTCGAAATGAGCAAGATTCATTAGGCTCATTGGTAAGAGAGAACCATGACAAGATATTTATGGAAACCATAATTTGGAATTATTGGTCAAAGCAGAAGACCAGTTGCCTGTCTGACCAGCTCTGACTCATGGCAACCCTATGTGTGTCAGAGTAGAACTTACCCCATCTAGTTTTCAAAGGTTGATTTTTTTTGGAAGTAGGTCACCAAGCCTTTCTTCCAAGGCACCTCGGGGTGGACTTGAACCTCCAATCTTCCTGTTAGCAGCTGAGCACATTAGCCGTTTGCCAACAGACAGACTGGTCCAAATCTTTTCTGGAAGGGCAGGCTTAAAATACCATCTTTTTTGAAAGGTGTTCAGAATCTTGAAAACTGTGTTTCTATCTCTAAACCTGAACCCTCACCCACTCTGTTTGGTTCGCCACTGCCACTCATGCACGCCCGAACTGTATTTACTGTGTTTGTGTTTTAGCAAATGCTTTTGTGTGTCTGACATCAGTGTTCAAATTATGAGAACTTTCTATTGTGCTCAGATCAATAGGCCAAACCCACACTTACTTTTAGCTCAGAAAAACTTTCCATTTTCTCCCTAATGGCCTTTAACATCTGTGCCAATAGGCATTGAACAGGACTAAATATCCCAGGGAGGTGGGGCAGGAGCCACTGGACTGGGCACTCCATCGCATAATCACCAAGGTCCTCAAGGTTCGAAGGTCTTGGAGGAACACCTCACCCTCCAAAGTCTCCACTCCTCAATCAAGGCACTCTTCCACTTGCCTCTTCACGCTGCCAACACTTCTGAAAGTCAACCCTATGCCCTTGCTGTGTCTAGCTTGTCATTGCAACTCTCCAAGGCGGTGTCAGCATCCAGATCACCATGGTGACACAATCTGGGCCCACATCAGAGAGAAGCAAAGCCCACAGGAATCCCAGGGACTTCTCAAAAGCCTAGTTCTAGCCCTATTATTCACTCAGTGGGCCAAATTGCTGTTGTTTTTCCCCACAATGCCTCATGGTTTCTGGTCTAAGAATAACAATAATGACTAATGTTTGCAGAGCGATTTATAGTTAACAGAGCACTTTCTTGAAAAACAGTTCCAGTCTCTACTGTACCTGTCACAAAATCATTTGCCCTCTCTCAGCCTCCATTTTACATCCAGATCCCGGGGATCATACTGGTAACAGACCTCCTGTGGTATTGAAATATTTGAAGAGAGGATAAATTCCATCCTTAAAGGGGCCACCACAGCAAGCATCTGCTCAATTTGATTCCCTGTCTATATGAAACCCTACAAGGAGTGAGTTAGCACTGTTTTCTCACCACCTCATCTCTCACCCTGGTCTCAATAACAACAAATCATAACAGGCTTTAACACTATCTGTGGTGGCAATTGGGTGTGTCTTGCACTTATACATTTGAAAAAGAAAGAAAAGACAGTCTCACTTGGGCTATAACACAGACGGGCAGCCAAGAGCTCAGGAGCATGCTGTTTCTCCATTTAGCTCCTTCCAGGTGACTTCTGTACTTCTCCCTTCCCTAATTCCCTTTGTTTCTCAAACTTGCCTGCACAGCAATGTGGGCCCCTCCAAAGGCCCAGTCTCATAGGACCCAACGCCTCTTCCATGGCTCACAATGAAGCCTTAGCCTTCCCTAAGTCACAGGTATCCCATCTGATCTGCAAATGCACACACCCACGAGCACCTTCGGGTTTTGTCGGCTCCCCTTGCTGATCTCATAGCAACAAGAAAAGACAGCTGGGGAAAAGAACAGTGACTAGGCCTTACTTTGTGAAATCATGTCACAGTGAGGTGAGCAGCTGAACGATTTTTCCTTCAGAAGACTCTGCACCAGCCCCTCCCCACCTCCCACTTCGGGGGTAACCGACAGATGACTTGCTGGTTAAATTCCTCCTGCAGATTCCTGGGACTGTGCAGGGCACCTGGCATGCTAGAAACCCTGCCTGTGCTGAAACAGAACGGTGTCCACCTGCTGGTGAGAAATAGGAAGAGACCCTCGGAAGGAACCCGGCAAGGAGAGGCCAACGCAGTGCGGGCCACAGTCAGGAAAGCCAGGGTTCACATCATCAGCAGAAGAAAGCCGAGGAGGACAGGCATTTCTAAAAGGGAAAACAGTGTGTTTGGGGCCAGAATTTGCTTCCAATTCTCATTACATATGGAAGGCTTAGAAGGACTTTCTTTCCAGAAAGGATTGTATTTAAAACATCTGAGCCAAATGTGAAAAAAAAGGGAAGTGGGGAAATCAAGCAGCGCAACATCATCACAGGTTTTTGAAAGCCTGATCTCATGGTCTCCTTAGGTTTCTTTTTTTTTTTCGGGGCGGGGGGGGACAAAAACTAGATGCAACTTTGCTTTTTGGAAAGGTCTGGCCAGCAGCAATGCTGCACAACACAGTCTTAAGGACCTTGTGCAAAGATGCCTGCGAGATGCCTGGGTGTATTAACACAGTCATTACCCACCTACCAGGGATCGGCAAGGCCCCTTCCCAATTGCTGGCCCGAGCTATTTTCCCCTACATATATGTTGATATGCAGAAAGGAGGACAGAACTACACCCTGCAAGCTGTCCTATTCAAGCCTCGCTTCCTGTCAATCTTCCTTTTTTTCCCCCACGAAGCTTTAATTTTTTCCACAGCACTTTTTACATTTTAGTTTCCTGCAAACCTCAGGAAATAGACTGAAATTAATACAGTCAGATGCTTCTAAAAGTGCTGGCTTGGCGGCATTGCAGAAGGCTTTCAGATGCCATTTTGGGATTAAAATACACCAGTTATGCCCCATTGTTTGTGAGAGAGATTCGTGAAAAGAATTGTGTTTGAGATTGGACCGGATTGAAATACAGGTTTAAGAAAATGGAAATGGAGACCTCAAACCTCAAAATAGGCAAACCTGGTAGGTAAGCAAACTAGACGAGTAAGCTAATGATGGATCCAGTGATCACAGTGGCTCCCGGAAACATCATCAGTGCGGGAAACTGAGTCAGGGACACCACACTTTTGTTTTCTATTTAGAAGTTCCAAGCTTTGGGTAAGACATTGACACTCTAGCATCTGCAGATCTGACTCCCGAGAGAAACACAATGTGTCAAGAGACATGAAAAGACATGTGGAGAGATCATATTTAGCATGTGTATTCTGGAGGTACTAATGGAGCCTCAGAGCAGGGGTGAGGCTATGCCATTTCTAGTCCCAGCTCTGGCCCTGACTTGCCTTGGTGACTGGGGCAGATCCCTCCTTCTTGCAGTCACAGTTTCTCAGCCAGCCTACTGGGGGTGAGATGGCATACCTGTCTCTGCTTCATTGTGCAAGGGTACTGCAATGATAAACTCCTAACAATGATGCAGACATGCTTTGGACTCTTCAGGGGGAGAGTGTGACATGAATCACAGTTATTTTTACTATTGTTGGTTTCTCCATCTACGACTTTCTAAGAGTGCGTGGTAGGTGAAGCCACACGCTGTATCAGCATCTCCAAAAATCTATGCAAAATCTTTGTAATATTGAAGAGCACTCAGTCTTTTTAAATTATTCAGGCTTTATTTACCTTTGGATCAGGCAACTACAACTTCTCCCTCTGCACAACACAGCCTCCACCCAATCAGTTAGGGAATCCTATGGATTCCACCACCTGCTCATCTTCCTGTACCTCTATGCCCCGATTCAGGGCCTCACTACTTTCAACCTCATTCTATTAGTTCCCTGAAACTGCCATAACAAATTGCTCTAAACTGGGTGGCTTAAAACAACAGACATGTATTCTGTCATAGTTCCGGAGGCTAGAAGTTCAAAACCAAGATGTTGGCGTGGTTCTAGAGAAGAATCCTTTATCTTTCCTCTTCCTGGCTTCTGGCAACTGCTGGCGACCCTTGGTGTTCCTCGGCTTGCAGCGGCATCAATCCAGTCTGGCTTCTGTCCTCACACGGCCGTCTTTCCTCTGTGTGTCTGTGTCTCCATGTCTCTTCTTACAAGGACACCTGTCATATTGGATGTAGGCCCCACCCTCATCCAGTATGACCTTGTCTTAGCTAATTACACCTGCAAAGACCTGTTTCCAAGTAAGGTCACATTCTGATGCCTCTCGGGTTGCTGGGAAGATTTATAATTTTTTTTTTAATTTATTTCTTTTGTTGTTATTGAGAATATACACAACAAAACAGACACTAATTCAATAGTTTCTACAGGTAAAATTCAGTGGTATTGATTACATTCTTCAAGTTGTACAAACGTTCTCACCCTCCTTTTCTGAATTATTCCTCCTTCGTTAACATAAACTCACTGTCCCTAAGGTTCCTATCTAATCTTCCCAGTTGCTGTTGTCGATTTGATCCCATATACATAGCTCTTAAAAGAGCATAATGCTCAAGGCAGACCTTTTCTTCTAATTAAGCTAAATTTTTTTCTTTTTGTTTGATTGATTGTAAGAAGACTGACTTCAGGGGATATTTTTGGTTTAAGGTTTAAAGAGTATCTCAAGGCAATAGTTTCAGGGATTCCTCCAGCCTCCATGGCTCCAGAAAGCCTGGAGTCCATGATTATTCAACATTCTGTCCTGCATCTTCCCCCTACTGATCAAGATTCTTCTATGGAATCTTTGATCAAAATGTTCAGTAGTGTTAGCTGGGCACTGTAGAGGTCTATTGGTCTCATGACAAAGGAGGCAGTTGTTCATGAAGGCAATTAGACACACATTCCATTTCCTTCTCCTATTCCTGACTCTCCCTCTTCCTCTGTTGCTCCACATGATTGAGAGCAATTGTTGTGTCTTGGATAGTTGCTTACAAGCTTTTAAGACCCCAGAAACACACAATGAACTAGGAACTAGAACAGAAGCACTAAACGCATTATTTGGCCAGTTAACTAGGATGTCCCATGAAACCATGGCCCTAAATGGGAGGTTTTTAATTTTAGATGGGCATACTGCCATTCTGGAAAAAATGGGAGTTTGTTAGTAACAATGAAGAAGAGAATGAATACTGACTGGACAGGCAACCAGCAGTCTCAGTCCCAAATAGTTTAGTGTTGACTTTGGGATACTGTACAACCCTACCCCAACTAATTTTTCTAGTTCCATCTCCTGTTATCCCCGGTCATTCTATCTATACTCCAACCATACCAGAGCTCACCATGTTCTCCTAAATATGTGCTGTACTTTTCTACCTTTCTGCTTGTATTTACCAGGGAAGGTCCTCACCTTCTTCAAGGCCCAGCTGAAATACCACTCTGCTCTCTGTAATGGTCAGAGTCAGAATTAACCTCCCACTTTTCTATTCTCCCATAAACATATTATATTTATTTCTATGAAAACATTAATCATACACCACTTTGAATTATAGTTTTCCATGTACACAGCTGCTTTACTCACCAGAACATAAGCTTCAGAAGAGCAGGGGCCATATCTTATTTGTCTCTGTAACCAGCATAAAGTCTAAAACTCTGCATGTCCCACAGAAAATGCCCACGAAAAACATATAATTTACTTTTTTTTTTTCCATTTTGCTCATATGACTAATGGTGGATTAAAATGTGCACCTCACGAATCTGTAAGTAAAAAGGCTGCAATATTCTTTCACTCTGGAATAGTTCAGTAGTACCATCTTTGGAGGCAGGGGGGTGAACAAGACCTCTGGAATTCTCTTCCAGCCCTTGGAGTCTACGGTGGTGTTACCATCCAAAGTATCAGCAACGTTACAGAGTCAGTGACTGCTGGTTCACCCCGCATCCTTCAAGCTCTAAGGGTACTCAGGTGATGTGGACAATGCTTTCTTTGAACTTTTTATTTGCTTCTGAGCCTTATGAAACCACGCCAAGTTTCTCCGCTCTGGTCTGTTTTCGTCTTCAGTCTGAACCTCCCTTAGGCTGAAATGAGGGTCATTCTTTGTAGCTCCCCACCAAGACTGGTCCTCTGACCTTTTCTACTTTGTTCTGTGCTCTGGGTTGCTGATCCTATAGAATATGTCTCCAGGTTCCTTTTCCTTCTGGCTTCCAGCCAGGTTCAATCATCAACAGTGGCCAAAAGAGATTCAGCGCAGGAAGAGAGAGAGGTAAGGGTATTTCTTCCACAGCTCCCACTCTGCTTCTGTGCTGAGTTCTGAAATTGGCTGGAACCTGATCCCCTGAGATGACAGCTCTGCTGGGTGTCTGCTCGCCTGTGGCTCCAGGTCTGAACAGGCCCCAGTAACAATGGCCTCTCTCCCTACCACATCAGGGCTAGACATAGTAATGGCTTGCTGCCTTTCCTCGTTCCTCAGCCCTAAGTGCTTCAACACCACCTCTTATTGGCTCCTTAACCCTGGCCATACCTTTATGAAATTTCTTGTAGAACCCCACCTGCATGTACCTTATTTGATGCCAGGATACTGACTAATATGGCTACCAAGGCCCTTGCTCCGTGGCCTATGTTAATCCTTTTCAGCATAAGGACTGCTCAGAAGTTTGAACTGGCTCCACAACTATACCCCCTATCATAGTCTCCAGACAAGCCCTGGGTTGTGTTTTCTTTATATTCCCCAAGGACTATGTGAATCTTCACCAACGACTCAGATATTCTGTTCATTTCCACAGCTGCACTAAAACAGTTTGTACATTCAGGAACTAATCTCCTTCTTTGATATTAAAATGTTGCTTCTTCTGTCTGACCTGATTGTTTATGTTTTGGGCAATGGTCACACTGTGATAAGAACTCAGAATAAACTCTTTTCTGCTTTATGTTTTCTTTATTTTTTCCTGTTGCGGATTGAACTGTGTTCCCAAAAACCGTGTGTACAAATCCTTACCCCTATGCTTGTGGTTATAATCCCATTTGGTTTTCTTAATTATATTAATGAGGCAGTATTAATGCAGGGTATGTCTTAAGTCATTCTCTTTTGAGATATAAAAAAGCAGATTAAGCAAGCAAGGCAACACCATAAAGGGGAAGATACATACCACAGGATTGCCAAGGCACCTAGGAATAGAAGCTGAAAAGAAACAAGGAACTTCCCCCTGAGCAGAAAGAGAGAAAAGAGCTTTCCTCCAGAGCTGGCACCTGAATTCAAACTTCTACCCTCCTAAACTGTGAGAAACTAAATTTCTGTTCATGAAAGCCACCTACTTGTGGTATTTCCATTATAGCAGCACCGGATAACGAATAACACACCTGAAAAGATATGCTGAAGTCCTCACCCTTGTACCTGTGAATGTGACCTTGTTTGGAAACAGTTTTTTGTTTTTCTTTTGTTATCAGTTAACAAGATCACTTGGAGTCGGGTGGGTTTTCATCCCTTTTTAGTAGTATCTTATAGGAGGGAAGAACCAACATGGAACCAGTTATACACAGGGAGAAGATGCCACGTGAAGATACAGCTACAAACAGCAAAGCAACGCTAAGGATTGCCAGCGGCCACTGAAAGCTAGGAGAGAGGCATGGAACAGTTCCTCTCTCAGAGATCTCAGAAGAAATCAACACGACCAAGACCCTGATTTGGACTTCTAACCTTCAGAACTGTGAGACAATAAATTTCTGTTCTTTAAAGCTACCCACTTTGTGGTATTTTATTATGGTGGCCCTAGGTAACTAAGTCTCTCTGTCCCTCTCTCTTTCTCTCTAGTGTGGAGAGGGGGTGGTGGTAGACGACATACCACTAAAACACTTGTACATTCTTTGCACATAGAAAATGATCAACAAATGGCCCTGATTCCACTCCCTGAATTTGAGCCAGAGTACAAAGACCTGCAGACTGTCATTCATACTTCCTTCTGCCCCTCACCTTTTCCCTTTTGACCAGGACAGCAATTACTGCTTTAATGGGAGTCTGAATCAGATATGAATGAAAGAAGCAAGTGTCCCCTGGAAAAGAGAGGACAAAAGTGTATGAATGTTTTAATCTCTGTTTCCTTTGGGCATGTTAATGTGGAATACCATTGGAAAAAAAATTGATAAGATATATCGTTAAATTAAAAAAAATAAACTTGCACAATAATATATATCATGTCCCATTTACGTACTTGTTCTTATACGTGTATATAAACACGTAATAAGAGACTAGGGACAAAACTATTAACAGTGGTTACCTCTGGGAAGCGCATTTGGAGCAAGGGTGGGTAAAAGAAGGTCAATCTCTTTGCCATTGAGTCGATTCTGATTCATAGCGACCCCACGTACAACAGAAAGAAACACTGCTCGGTCCTGCTCCACCCTCACAAGGGCTGCTATGTTTGAGCCTGTTGCTGCAGCCACCATGTCAATCCATGTTTTTGAGGGTCTTTCTCTTTTTTGCTGACCTTCTACTTGACCAAGCATGAGGTCCTTCTCCTGGGCTGGTCTGCCCTAATAACATGTCCCAAGTACATGAGATGGAGTCTCACCATCCATGCTTTTGAAAGGAACACTCTGGCTGTACTTCTTTCAAGACAGATTTGATTATTTGGCAGTCCATGGTATATTCAATATTCTTCACCAACACTACAATTCAAAGGCTGCCCCACAGGGGTTCCAAAGCTGTTAATCTTTATGGAAGCAGATTGCCACATCTTTCTCCCATGGAGCAGCTGGCGGGTTCAAACCACAACCTTTTGGTTAGCAGCGAGCTCTTAACCACTGAGCCGCCAGGGTTCCTCTAAAACAAGGTATTCATATTTTACTTTGTATTCCTGTATAATACTTGCTTTTTAAAACAAGATCATCTTCAGTTTCTTATCACATAAGTAATATACGGATTTAATCACTGGCAGTGAATTTGTTAACAATTTTTTAGTTTTTTTTCTTCCCTTATATTCAGATTATTAAAAAAGAACATTAAAAAAAATTGAGATTTCTTCACTTGAAATATATCCTCTGTCATTTTGGGGTGTCTTTGTGCTTCCTGATCATGATTTAAAATAGATGGCAATGAATCATCTTCCACAGCCAGCTTGACTCAGTTAAGTAAAAATGGTTCAAAGGAAATCAAAATTAGGAATTAATCTCCTCCTCTATTACCGCAATTATGCTTCTTCTGTCAGGTTTATTGCTTATGTTTTGGGAACTGCAACGCGAATTTGAGAATAGAGGAAAATGGGCACCAGGCTCTCTGAGTTAACTGCAGCTAACATCAGATTTGAATCGTGCTCTTTCCTGTTCCAAAGGCCAAGCCCAGCCTTCCCTGTCCACCCAAAACCAAACCAAACCCACTGCCGTCGAGTCAGTTCTGACTCATAGCGACCCTATAGGACAGACCAGAATGACCCATGGGCTTCCAAAGCTACAATCTTTGCGCAAATGATTGCACCACCTACTCCCCAGAAGCAGCTGGTGGATTCAAACCACTGACCTTTTAGTTAACAGCTGAGCACTTTAAACACTGCTCCACAGGGCTCCTCTAGTCCACCCATAACCCACTAAATCCATTGCCATTGAGTCAATTCCAACTCATAGGGACCCTACAGGACGCAGTAGAACTGCCCCCAAGGGTTTCCAAGGAGCAGGTGGTGGATTCGAACAGCCAACCTTTTGGTTAGCAGCTAAAGCTCTTAACCACGGTGCCACCAGGCCTCCTGTCCACCCAGCACACAGCATATGCTCCGTTTTCAGGAGATCTAAACCACTGGATCACTTTCAGCTTATCTCAAAAGCTTATATATTGTCTTTTATGTCTCACTAGACCCTAACAGCCACCACCCTCTGTCAGTCTGTCACTCTGTGGTAGCTGTGTGTTGCTGTGATGCTGGGAGCTATGCCACCAGTATTTCAAATACCAGCAAGATCACCCATGGCAGGTTTCAGCCACACTTCCAGACTAAGACAGACTTGAATAAAAGGTCTGGTGATCTACTTCTGGAAATTAGTCAATGAAAACTCTATGGGTCACAACACAACAATATCTGACTCACTTGCTTTGGACATGTCATCAGAAGGGACTAATCACTGGAGCAGGACATCATGTTTGGTGAAGTAGATGGCCAGCGAGGGTGAGGGGAGATTCTCTGTTGAGATGGATTGGCGTCATAGCCACAACAATGGGCTCAAACATGTGATTGCGAGGATGACACAGGGCCGGGCAACATTTTGGTCTTTTGTGCATAAGGTCGCCATGAATCAAAGTCAATCTGATGGCAATTATCTGTGTTATCTATCTACCTGTCTTTCTATCTATCTATCTAGACCATTAGGGACTCCTTTTTTTTTTTTTTTTTCAGACAGAGAGCATATCTTTTTTGTCTCTGTGTCGCTAGCACCAGAATATAGTGCCTGACACAAAGTAGGTGCTCAATAAATATTTGTAGCGTGAACATTTGCATGAGTTAAATAAGGTATAGCTTATTCAAACAACCAATGTCTCCGTTTCGTGTCTTCAACTGGGTTGGAAGGTCTTGAAGACAAGAGTATCCCAAGAAAAGAGAGTATTCAACAAATGTTTGTTGATCAATTCCTCCTATTTTAAAGGATGACCTATATATATATATGTTCACAGAGATTTCTATCTTGATTTTCTTTTTTTAAACTAGCCTGCTGACAAGCAAGGGGAAGAGAGACATGTTCCTTCCTGCATTTTATAGATAAGTCAGATGAGGCACAAAAAGGCAAGAAGCCTTGACAAATGAGCGAAATGGAAACCCACTTCCTGACCATTCAGCCTGTTTCTGAGGGCCTTTCTGGCCCCCTCAAGATCCCAGTGTTTCCTTCCTGTGTAACTGTTCTTTCTCTTCAGGGGGCAGGCCAAAGCTCAGCAGAGAGCCCATTGCTGGGTGATCTCTGAATTTCAGGTAGTGGCACTTCATAATTAGATACCGATAGCACAATTATTTGAAGACGCCTTATGATTACATCCCTTCTCCCCAAGCTCTCTTAGCTGCCTCTACTGGGATCTCTGGGTCCCTTTCCCTTCCTGCCCTGTGCCAGTGCAATGCCACTGTGCCAATATGAAACGGTTTACTAGGAATAATTGTACCTTTGTTATTGTTAGTTTCTGTTGAGTGTAGAGTTGGCTCTGACTCATGCTGACCCCATGTACAGCATAACTAAATGTTGTCCAGTTCTGTGCCATCTCATGGTCATTGATATGAGTCCACTGTTGCAGCCACTGGGCATCTCGAGTGCCTTCCAATCGGGGGCTCACCTTCCAGCATTATAATGGACAACATTCTGCTGTGATCCATAGGGTTTTCATTGTCTAATTTTTGGAAGTAGATTACCAGATCTTTCTTCCTAGTCTATCCTAGTCTGGAAGTTCCATTGAAACCTGTCCACCATGGATGACCCTGCTGGTATTTGAAATGCAAGTGGCATAGCTTCCAGCATCATAGCAAAGCGCAAGCCACCACAGTACAATAAATTGACAGAAGAGAGGTGGTACTGTAGCTTAATAAGGATGAAACCCTTCAGTGGATTCTCTCTCAAAACCCCAGAACTCAAGGACTGTCTTTGCTATTACAAGGCAAACAACACTCCTTGCCCGTAACCAAAAACCAAACTCTTTGCCATTGTGTCAATTCCAACTTACAGTGAGCATACAGGACAGAGTAGAACTGCCCCATAGGCTTTCCAAGGAGCAGCTGGTGGATTCAAACTGCTGACCTTTTGGTTAGCAGCTAAGCTTTTAACCGATGAGGTAGGGAGGAGGCTGAGAGATCTTGTGTAAAAACAGAATGGAGGGAGGTGTCTGACTTCCCCCAAACCCACAAGGCGGAAAGAGGACCAAGATCAACAGCACAAGGCTGACTTCCATGAGGTGGAGGCCAGACAAGCCTCCTCTCTCCACCGTCTGTACTGATCTGATACCAACCATCCCTTCCACGGCATTCTCTCCTGGGTTCAATAATTCATTGCAATGGCCGCACAGAACTCACAGACCATACTCACAATTATGGAGTTTATGAGGGAAGTAACAGTTACAACTCAGGCTCAGGAACATTCAGGATACGTTCTTCTATCAGGACAGCCTCTCCCCAGCTGTGCTCACAGGCACGCCTCTCTCTGGCCCTCAGTCCCTGCCCAAAGGCACTCAGCTTTCTCTCTCCCTGGGTCGGGAAGCCCATCACACCATCTCTTGCTGCTGGGTCTTTCCTTCCTTGATGGTGGTGGGCTCCTCCTCTCTGCTCTGGAACTGGCTCTCTTTTAAGACAAAACTGACCATCTCCTCAGTGAGCCACAATTATTTGCACAGCACCACCTAATCACCTGGGTGGGAGTCACAAGACTAAGGCTGGAAAGGCCACACACAAAACTAATTAATCGCATGGCACCTTGCGAGGTCATTTAATCTAGAGGCCCCTTCAACCTTCGTCTCAATGGATCCTATGGCCTTAGCAAACCATCCTGAGGATCCCCTCCCTGTCATATGCAAATCTTCCTTATTACTAACCTCCAGTCCCGTGAAAAACAAATTTCCTATTGGTCTAGCCTTGAAAGAACATGAAAGTTACTGCCCCCTTTTACCACAAATAAAATTTCTGTGCTTTCCTACCTCTTGAGGTGAAATATAGCTCCAAATTGACACCCTCTGTGCAAACAATACACCCCAAAATAAGGTCAGGAAGTTAAAACAATCCATCAGGTGGGAATAGGTAGGGAAATTTTAGTCAATAGTATGGAACATCCGCTTTGAAAAATGGCCAACTGAATGAACACCCCATCTCAAGAAAGGAAGGGCCCAGGGAGTCATTAATGAAAGCAACAAACTCAGTTTTACACCCCGTTCAAAAGATAGATTCACTGTACAACTCTTGATCCAGGTGGGTGAGTTGGTTTAGTGTGGAATTTGTCTGCCTTCAGTGAAAACTCCGGTTAGGCAATGAATTATTCCAAGTAAATTAAGGGTATTGATCTCCTACCCTTTCTGACACTTTGCAGATATTGCTATCAAATCATGCTCCATGCAAGCGTCAGTTTTTGCCACAGACATCTGAAGAGGGGAGAAAATACTGTTGAATTTCTCAGACAGCCTAATAAATACACATGGGGTGTGATAGAACTTGGTAGCACCGGGCAATGACATACCCCTACGCTGGTTAATATGAATGATCAGCACACTCACCTGGTTAGAACAAGGTCATGGCTTCCTCTCTGTGTTTCTCAGGTAGTATTAGGCCATGCTCATACATTGCATTTTAACTCTAGCCAATTTTCATACAAATCCAAGTGGGTCAGAAAGAAGATTGGGAAAAACAGTATAGATAAAAATTGCGAATCCATCACAAACCTTGGAAAACAATCAATTACATTGCCTTTGAATGAGAGGTAGTATGATATTTTTATAAACTGTAAAGAGTCAGCCTCTTTCAAAATCAGATCGATAGATAGATAAATAAAAAGAAAGAGAGAGCTGCCCTCAAGTCGACACTGACTCATGGCAACCTCATTCATGTACAACAGAATAGAAGTTGTCCGCTGCTGTCATCTTCATGAACACCAGCATGTTAGAGTCCGTTGTTCAGGATATTGTACTAATGCATCTCACCAAGGGCCTCCCTTGCCCTCACTGTCCCTCTACTTCACCAAACATGATGTCCCCCCCAGCGATTGATCTCTCTTGATGGTGTATCCAAAGCAAGTGTGTCAGGCAATGTTCTTTTGTTATCCATCAGGTTTTTCTTGGCCAATTGTCAAAAGTAGATCCCCAGGCCTTTATTCCTAGTCTTAGTGAGGAAACTCTGCTCAAACCTGTCCACCATGGGTGACCCTATTATATCTGAAATACCAGTGTATAGCTTCCCTCAGCATAGCAACACACGAGCCACCACAGTAGAACAAATGGGCAGACAGCTGGTGGTTTCAAGGTGAAGGGGGATCACTTTGTCAGAGCCACAACTGAGGCTTGTTTCTTTGATACTAATCTTTCCTTCCTCCATCACAGTGATCACACTCATCCTTTTCTAAATAATAAACTCTTAATTTGAAAAAGTATGTGTCTCTGCCTTGACTACTTGACCTGTCTTTTTTTGACCAAAAGCTACAATAGTTAGACTGTTGAGTATATTCTAAAGAAGAGTGGTGTAGAGATGAATAGTCGAGCCCAGCTAACGGTTGTATGGTATAAAATATTATTTCCATCCATATTAAAAGTCCTTATCACACACTGAATACTTGTGGATGAAAGGTTATAATGTCTGCCATTGTTTCACAATAATCCAGTGAGATGGGAGGAAGCATAAATAGATGAATAGATCAATAGAAGACTTGGCCATGGCCTGATAATTGTTGAGGCTGAGGGAGGATACATGGGGTCCTTGTAACAGTGGTTCCTAAACACTGACATGCATCAGAATTACCAGGAAGGCTTGTTAAAAGCCAGACAGTCAGTTCTCATCCCCAGAGACTCTGATTTAGTAAGTGTGGGTAGAGCCAGAAAACCCTGGTGGCGTAGTGGTTAAGTGCTACGGCTGCTAACCAAAGGGTTGGCCATTTGAATCCACCAGGCGCTCCTTGGAAACTCTATGGGGCAGTTCTACACTGTCCTATAGGGTCGCTATGAGTCAGAATCGACTTGACGGCACTGGGTTTGGTTTTGGCTTGAGTTTGGGTGGAGCCAGAGGATTTATGTTTCTAACAAGTTCTCAGGAGGTGTTGATGCTGCTGGTCCAGAGACCACACACTGACAGCCACTGTGTTATACTACACTTCCAATTTTTGTATGGTTAAAAAAAAATCAAGGGGGGTTGCAAAATAGGATGGAAGAGAAGGAGACTAACCCTGACCGCTCACAACCTCAGACACAGCAGCTAAGGAAGACATAGAAGACACACAGACAAAGCACTAAACTGTCGGCTCAGTTCAAACTGGATTGAGTTTGGGAAAAATTAATGCTGATTTTCTTTATTTGCTTTGAACCTATGTCTATAGAATTGTTTTGGAGTGTGATAGCTTTGCAACTGATTTGGGATTACGTGGTTAAGCAATATGAATATTTCTAATTGTCTTTTTAATGCAAGAGCTAGGTTGTGATTTACACAGATTGATAGCACCGCTTCCCACCTTTGCCTGAGACTCTAATGTATAGTCAGAAATCTTTCTTCCCAGCCCTTCAGTGTTTCTGGTTCCAGAAGATGGATGTGGACTTTCCTGGATGCAGTTGGTAAAGGCGTCAGACACCGAGGAAAGAACATTTCAAGCTTGAGACTGGATGATCACAGGAAGGGCCCTGGGACTTTTGGCCTAATTTCGCTTCATTTAAACACCATTTAGCGAACAAGCACTGTATGCCAGGCAGGGAGCTGTATACTCTGAAAGACGCAAAGATACATTTTAAGAAGCGGTCCTTAACCTTGAAGATCTCATGTCTAGTGTGGAAGGTAAACATGTAAATAAATAATTATAATATGATTTTAACCGTTATGTAACAACAGCCTATAAGAATGCTACTGGGAATGCTAATGCCAAGCAGAGATGCATGAGTGATTCATTTTCTTACTAAATGGAGAAAGAGGTGAAGCAAACTTCTCACAGGATAGCATTTTATGGGATGGCATTGCAGCTGATTTTTGAGCAGTGAGCAGTCATTTATTAGGCAAAAGGGTAGATGAAGGGGGGAAGGCATGCCAGGAAGAGGGAAACAAATATGGAAAAATCAAAGTGGCTGCCGTCTGCAAACAAGAAGAGTAATTTGGCAGAACTAAGGTGTGAGCTGTAAAAGAGGTGGGCCAGAGCTGGGGGACCAAACCAAACCCGCTGCTGTCAAGTCGATTCCGACTCATAGAGACCCTATAGGACAGAGTAGAACTGCCCCACAGAGTTTCCAAGGAGCACTTGGTGGACTTGAGCTCCCGACCTTTTGGTTAGTAGCTGTAGCACTTAACCACTATGCTACCAGGGTTTCCAGAGCTGGGACAGGAGAGGTCTATTGGTTTGACATGGCCTGTATGTTGTCATTAAAAGTTTATTCTCTATCCTTGGGACTATTCACATTCTTAAGCACAGGGAAGACATTACAGAGCTGAAATGAAAACAGACAATGTGGTAGAAGACTGGATTAGACAGTGGGGAAGAATTCTGTTAGTGTGCAGACAAGGCAGTGAGTGGAGGAGGCTATTCCACCAGTCAGAGCAGAGATGCCGGAAGCCTGCTTTAGAGCTGAGCAAGTCTGAACATTTCGATAGGCAGCCCATTGCTAGCAAGTCAATAGAAAAGTGTGTGTGTCTGTAAAGACAGCTATATATAAACTTACATAAGCTTCTACATATATAAATTTTATACAACTTTATATCTATATTTACATATAGATATTTATATATATAAGTTGTGTATATATTTGTGTATAATATACATAGACAGAGAGGGCTGGAAGGGAGGAAGACAGAAAAGGTAGAAAGGGAGGAAAGAAGGAAGGGAGGGATGGAGGAAGGAAGGAAAAAGAAACTGTACATAATAAACAGAAAAGAGAAAGAAAACTGTCATCTATGAAGAAAGCTTAAAGGAACTTGAAGCAGAATTCAGCTGTCCCCAAGGCTGCTATAAAGGGTTACTAATTTATAACATAAACTGAGAATGTGCATGTGTTGGGAGAGGGGTGAATAAGAATAATAAAGAAAAAGAATAAATGCAAGATAATTCCTGAGGCTTTGAATACCACAAATGAGTCATAACTGGAATTTCATTTTGTCTTCCAATATTTTTCGCATAATTAGCCTCTTCCTACAAACAAAAAGAACACATGGCGTACTCTGAAATGACACAAGACTTTTTCAAGTGTTGAAGAGGGATCCTGAGGCTGGTCTTGGGTGCCACCCCTGGAGCACGGATGAGGTCCTGCCTGGGAACCAACCCCGCAATGAGACGGGGCACGGGGACACCGCCACCTCCTTTTCATAATGTTTCTCACAGCTTTTCTTCCCTGTAAATTATGCACTCTCAAGGCCTTCACTGAGAGATAATACTGCTCCCACATGAACTGATACCCAGTGCCCTGCATGCCAGAGTGTGTCAAGGCTAAACAGGCCTATTGTTCTTAAACAGCACTGCCGGAGAATTGTATCCTTGCGCAGAATGATGCTGGAGAGATAAAAATATCTTTCATTTCTATAGTGCTAGGCACCTTAAAGTACGTCCCACATTTTGGAAACTATATATAGGCTGGATTCATTACCCATCCCCACAAAATACAGCCAGAGCAGTGGCAGGCACATGCCAGGTGTTTGACAATAGTTTCAAAACAGAGTGAAGAATAAGTGAAGCTGGATTCAGAAAACAGGAAGTGGGACGTGGGACACTAGGTAAAACGTAGTCATTCATTCAACAATTAGGTGTTGAATGGCCACTGTGTATCAGCTTCCAGGGTAAGTGTCAGGGACACAGTTGTGAACTAGAGAGACACTGTTGCCACCCTCATGGAGCTGACAGTGTGTCAAGGAGGACACACAACTAAACACATTGTACAGTAGAGTGTGATTACTGTTATAACTCAAGAAGTACTAGGTGCCCTGGAAGGCTTTTCTGATTAACACCACCTGACAGGATCATTCTCTTATTTTAGTAAAAGCCTGGCATCACCAATGCAAATAGAGAATGTAAGTTGAAGAAAAGCTGTTCTCGAACCCAGAAACCAGGCTGATGTGGGGCATGGTTCCAGTGAGAGGAAGGAGAAGGGGGAAATACACAAGTTAGTAAATTGGGGAAAGCCTGATGTCATCCAGCATAGAGTAGACATGGAACAGGTTGGGGAAAGTCAGCCTGGTGGGGGGGCGGGGGGATAAGGGATCCAGGTAGATCCACGGCCATCTCTTGTTTTCTCGGAGTGAGGATTAGTCACGTGAAATAACCTGCCCTAATATTGATCGACCATGGTATGGGTTTTTTCAATTGCCTCCTATGCACGTGGAAGTTGGGTAATGAAAAAGGAACACAGAAGAATTGACACATTTGAACCGTGGTGTTGGCAAAGAATATTGAAACCCTGGTGGCACAGTGGTTAAGAGCTACGGCTGCTAACCAAGAGGTTGGCAGTTCAAATCCACCAGGCATTCCTTGGATGACCGTATGGGGCAGTTCTACTCTGTCCTATAGGGTTGCTATGAGTCGGAATTGACTCGACAGCAATGGGTTTCGTTTTTGGTTTTGTGGAACTCCAGAAGAACGAGGTCCCTGGGCCACACAGTTTGTACTCGACGGCTAGCCAAAAGGTTGGTGGTTTAAACCCTCCCATTTTGTCACAGAAGAAAGGCCTGGCAATCAGCCTCCATAAAGAAAACCTTAAAGAGCTCATTTCTGCTCTGTAACACAAGAGGTCACCATGAGTTGGAATTGACTCAACATCAATAGGTTTTTTTTGTTTGTCCGTTTGGGCAGAAAAACAAACAAATCAGTCTTAGAAGAAATATAACCAGAATGCTCCACAGAAGAGTGGATGGCCAGACTTTGGCTCACTTTGGATCCGGCATCAGGAAAGACTAATTGCTAGAATAGGACATCATGTTTGGTAAAGTAGAAAGTCAGTGAAATGAAGGAGACCCTCAATCAGATGGATTGGCACAACAGTTGCAACAAGGGACTCAAACAAACCAAAGGTCATGAAGAAGGTACGGGACCAGGCAATGCTTTTTTCTGTTATACATAAAGTCTCCGTGAGGTGGATCTGACTCGATGGCAACCAACAACATTCATCTCTTTCTAAATTGCTTCACGTTGAGAGGCTGTGGCCTCTGAAATTTAGACAATAGGATTTGAGGGCTGGGAGGGGTCTCAGAGATCAAAGCAGTCATTTTATAGATGAGGAAGTATACACCTAGGTTCATGAAGTGGCTACCAAGGTGAATGGTGGCCTGGTCAGAGCCCAAAGGTCTCGTCATGAGCCCCTCACTCAGGCCTGGTCCTGGGTGGATTGCTGGGGCTGAGTCGTCCTGCCCTTTAGGGGATGTTTTCAAAGCTGAATGCCTGGCTCTTAGGGTCCTTTCACACTTAATGGAGAGTCAGATCACAGTGAGCAGGGGTTAAGGTTTTGTAATCCATCTACACAGATATGAACAAGAAATTTGGCTCAGATAAATGAAAAAGAAATAGGCTTGAGGATTTTGACTGTCAGACAGGCTGCCACCCAGGGAGGACCTCTGAAGACCATTTGATTTCTGGAAGTGTACGCACCTCTGAGCCCTTGTTAACTTGTCCGGGATGGAAGAGTCAGGCTATCCCAAACACCCAGCAAGGCACTGTTCAAAATGTGTTTAAATCCCTGGACAAGGAGGTTTGAACCAATACTGGCAGGATGTATGATAAACAGAGGAAATGGGGTTTATAAAGCATCTGTGCAACAAACACTGTGCAGAGACATTCAACAGGAAACTCTGCTCCTGATGACAGCATCTCCCTGCCCTTATCCATGGTAATGGCACCTCATGAATACTGCAAGACAGTGAGAGTGAGGGAGCCACTCCTAAACAGTGCAGAATAACACGGCTACCAGGAGGGTAGAAAAACTAGACCGGGGGTTGGGGCCCTGTGTTCTATTCATGACCCTGCAGCTTCCCGTAGGACCTCAGGCAAGCATGGGCCTAGAAGGGGCCATATAGAATATTCAGGGACCTCATACATCACCTCCAGGGCAACTTCTGTCTTATTAGAAAGTTAGCAAGATGTTTTCTAATTTTTGTCATGTATAAAGTGTCAAGTATACAATTGTGTATACATCTTTTCAGAGACCCTAGGAAGCACAAATGGTCAAGGGCATGGCTACTAACCAAAAGGCTGGCAACTGGTTGAAACCCACCCAGAGGCCCCTTGGAAGAAAAACGTGGCGATCCCAAGCACCTTTGGGCGGACTTGAACCTCTAACCTTTCAGCTAGTAAACCAAGCCTGTTGCACAGGCAATTCTGACCCATAGCAACCCTATAGGACAGAGTAGAGTTTCCCCACAGGTGCTTTCAAAGAGCGGCTGGTGGAATAGAACTGCCTACGTTTTGGTCAGCAGCCACATCACTTAACCACTGTGCCACCAGGGCTCCTTTCAGCTAGTAGTCCAGCCCTTAACTTTTTGCACCCCCCCCCCATCTCCACGAAGATTACAGCCAAGAAAACTCTATGGAACAGTTATATTCTACAACACATAGGGTCACTGTGAACTCCAGTTCACTCCACCTCAACTGGAATAGGTGTCTCCAACTAGAGGGCAAATTTTCCAAAAACAGGAATTTATGTACTCATTCCACAAGTCTTTATTAAGTACCCCAAACAGACTTTTGCTCAAACCAAGGGAATAATAAATGTTACAGACATTAGATTAACAGCCTATTAGGTCACCGGAAAATACTGATGAGCAGGGTCTGAACTGTCAGTCTGAACTGTCCCGCCTGTTCAGGGCACTGTACACAGGGACCCAGACCGTCGCACCTTAATCTCTTCCTACCAGATCTCAGAACACTCAGGGGCACGCTTAAGGCTGGGAGAGTAGGGTTTGGAAGCTGTCTGATGGAGACTGGCTCTTTGGTAACTTCTTGGACTGTGAGCCCTGTAATGTGAAGCCAGCTCCATTCCCTGTTGGGCCTGGCCTCGCGTGGCTCTTGGCGAGCCTGCACTCGCCCGCCGGGGTAGGGCGAGGTGGGGGGTGCAAAAGACACAGCCCTTGGCACTGATGATTCGGTGAGGGGGGCTGGGACTGATGAACTCAGCCTCGAGGCCAACCGCCACCTGCTGGTGAGGCACCCGGGCTTGCACGGTGGGCGCCCGAGAGCCCCGGAGCCTGTCTGTGCAGAAAATAAGAATTCGAGCCGTTCTCCAAGTTGCTGCTTTGTTCATGTTGTTTTGCTAGGACTGCCCCCTCCACCCGGCTGTTCCCAGAGACCCCGTCCCCGCGCGCCCCGCTCAGGCGCCGAGCTTTGCGCCGGGGGCGGCGGGCTTGCTCCTCGCGCCCTCGCCCGCCGGGCGCGCTCCCAGGTCTGAAGACCCGCCGCTCTTCGCCATCTGGTGGAGCCGTGCGCCTCGCGGTCTCAGCCCTCCGTGCGGCCGACTGCACGCGGCCACTCGCAGTGCCGGGAGGTTAACCGAGTCCCGGAGTAGGTGAGGCCACGGGCCGGCCCGGGCGGAGGTGGCGGGGCCGCCGCCCGGGCTGGCGCCAGAGCCGGTCGCCTGTGGGTCCAGCAGGTATTGCTCGCCTTCTCTAAGTCCACGTGAGGGCTGCCCAAGATTGCCGTGGGCTTTCCAGCACTCAGGGTTGAAATGCCTCCCGCTCCTTTTAGAGGCAGGCAGCTCATCACTTAATCCAAGCTGTTTTCCTTTCCGCCTGAGACCTGAGGCTGCTAGGGGAAGGGGGCGGGGGGGGGGGGGGGGAGGTGGGGAGAGAAGGATGAGGGAAGAGATGGGGGACCTGAGCCAGTTTGGGGGCTATGGAGCCAGTCTCAGGGACCAGTGGGAGAGCCAAACAAGGTGCTTCCAACCTCAGACTCCTGACCTCCCGCCCCTTCTCCAGCCGACAGTGAGTGTGGAAGTGCTGTGCCTGGTGATGGTGTATTGCACCTTTCACTAGCGTCATGACCCCGGTTTTGTAGTTTCCCTCAGAGGCTAAATTAAACAAAACTGGGCCCCAGGCACTTGGGAATTAGCAATCAAAATGCAATAACAATGTACAGGATAAATCTTTAGTGAAATTAAATGTAACTTTGTAAAGTATGACCTACCCTCTAATATTAGTCTTATTCACTGCCAGGCTTAGCCTTAGGAATGCTACCCAGACCTTAAAATTCTCCCTGCCCCCACAGGTGTAGTGAAAAGTGACCCCTAAGGCTATTGCACTATGCATACCCTATTTTCAGTCTTGATGTTTTATTTGGCATCCATTGTTTAACAATCTCATTTATCTTTTCCGTGTGTTTCTGATCGCCTCTTCTGGTTCACTGCAATAGCTGTTCCGGTCCTCAGCAAGCCCTGGCCGCCATCACCAGCAGGTCAGTGGGCGAAGGCTGTGCTGACACTCAGCTCTGCATCTTGCGTGTTCATTTAGTGGAGGAGGGGACCTCTCCCTTTCTGTTGCTTGGCGTTCCTTTTTTCCACTAAAGCTTGCTTACAAATTTCCCTTTGATATGTTTAACAGCCTCTAAGGGATGCAGTTAAATAAACTATTAAATTAACAATGGAAAAGTCAACAAAGCAGACACCTACTAATTTGTAGACCTTTGATGTCAACTGCCCGGTACCAGCTCCCACCACACACATTTGCACGTGCGTTTACCCGCGCTTCTTTCGTGTGTATAAACACCAGGGCCTCATTTTTTGAAGTTAACCTCCTCATGGAAACTTGGAGCTTGAAATGTGCCTTGTAGTCAGCAGAGTTGTCCAAAAGTGTGACTCTAAAGAAGGAAAGGCTGAGAGTTTCCCAAAGACCTCCTCAAGGTCCCGTGACCAAAGAAACTAATGATTGATTTTGTGACTGGCACAAATGAGAGCACCTTCCATCTTCCTCTCATCATTCTTTGACCCCCCCCCCCGCCAGCACCTTCTTTATGATGCTGCACATGCTAACATGTTGTTTTCTCACCATCCTTATAGCTTGTGACTCGCGTGTACATCTGCCTCCACACGAGATTCTGAGCTCTGGAAGGCATGGTCTGTGCCTCCTATTTTATCCCCCTCAATGCGTTGCTTACAGCGGGCATGCCTAAATGCTTATCAAGTAAATAAAATAGAACTAGATAAATTCACGCTATGTCCTAGAGGAAATGGGGATTGATTTGAGTGTGGATCTCCTGACAGGTAAAAGACCTGAAGGTTCTTAGGAGGCAGTTGCCAATGACCTTGGCCTCTCCTTCGCTGGATTCACAGCACCTCTTGGAGGAAAGACAAGCTCTGAGCGATGGAGTGCTCATTAGAGGAGAGCCTCCAAACGGAGAGGCAGGCTGTTCCCGTCCTCGTTAGGAAATCCACAAACCAAAATAATAATAATAAATGGGCATGTGTCAGAAACCCACTTGTTTTCTCTCTAGTTCCTGCAGTCTGTTTTCCAGAAGTGCAAAGCAGACTCATTTCCAGACGTTCAGGTTTTCTTACCTATACCCCCCACCCCCCTAGGAAAGTCTCCAAAATGCAAAGCATGCTTATCTCTCCTCCAGCTCCAGTCTCCTGCAGCATACACTGGCCAACTCCTTCTGCGTGGAAGGTGTGCCCCCTTCTTGCTTCCCCCTCCACTCGGTCCAGCCCCCATTCTCCTGGACAGAGGGACAGCATGCATGCTTTAACGTATATGCACGCACACAGTCATCACTAACTTCACTCCTGTTAAATAACGTTGTCCTGTGGACTAAAAGTCACAGCCCCACTCCTTGCTAAAGATGTTGTTTGATCAGTAATGGTGACAAAAGCTGCAGTTCCCCATTATTTAGAAGAAAAAGGAAAGAGCCTTTCCCCCATCCTCAGTGTCCCATACGTTTTCTTTCTCCAAGTGTTTCCTTTTTAATTAAGCCCCGTCTCCCCTCCCTCTCCCTCTCCCCCGCCCCAGCCCCAGCCCCAGCCCCAGTGAAAGGAGCCCTTCTGTCACTCAGTCGCCCGCTCCCTCGCCCGCCCGCTCGCTCGCTGTGGGAGGAGCCCCGCCGGAGGAAGCTGTGTGGCTGGGATGCCAAGAGCCTGAGAATGGAGCTGCTCCGAGTGGGGACATTACTGACGATCCCGGCTTCCCGAGGCAGCTGAAAAAAGGCAACTTGTCTCGGCTGGCAGCTGATATCCAGAGGCACAAAGAGACCGAGGCTCCCCCAGAGAGACCCACGGACAGACAGATGGTCGGCGCCAACCAGAGAGGACCGGCGGCCGCGGTGGAGGAGAGCGAGCCGGGGAGGCAGAGAAACTAACTGCCAACCCAAGTTGCCCCGCCGGCTTCCCCTGGCTTCGCTGAGGAATGAAATCTTTCCAGCTGGATCTGCTCTTCACCTGCTTCTTCCTTTTCAGCCAAGGTAGGACCCAGGCACTGCTGGAGTTGCCAAGAAAGTCGGGTGGCTGTCAGGGCGCGGGGAGGCTGAGCGTGGGAATGTGGGCAGGCTTGGAAACTCGGACTGATGGATGCGGCTCTCACTGCCCGGGGAGATGCACTGGGCATTGCTTCTTTTCCTTTGAAAATGCAACAAAATGATACTGTTTCTTTTCCGTCCGGAGGCAGGGGCTTGGCTAGGGGGCTGAATTTCTGCTCTGACTTGTCAATATCATCCTGGTCAAACTCTCCAATGCAAATCAGTTTTTTATGCTGCCGGTATGTTAATTAGATAGTATTCTGGGGGATCTGCCACTCTGAACTTCTGGGCACCTCAGACCCAGGTTTGGGCGAGGAGGAAGAAGGGAAGAGGAGCTTTGTTGAGGTGGACATTTCTGCTGGAATAAGGTCTGACTTGCAGGAGTGGATTCAAAAGCGAGTATGTGCACGGTTGTACAGGAGCAGAAGGGGCTACAATTACGGAGTGTACTGTGGGGTAATTTGCGGTGGTTGGGAAAAGACTGTGAAGAGTTGAGTTGAATTGAATGGAGTTCTCTGAATAAGGCTGAATGCTGAGTCCTACCCAGCACCGGATTCAGGGTCACGAATGGAATTTCTCTCTGGGCAGTGATTGTTTCCTTTCTGCAGCCTAGCAGGAGCTGAGAGGCTGGTGGACTCTCAGAAAAGAACTTTGCCATTGCTCAGCTCCTGGCCACTGAGAGCCTTGGGGCTGGGAGTGGTGGAGGGGAGGGGAGGGGAATTGGGGGAGGGATCATGAGCGCTGATTTGGCTGAAGGCATCAAAGTCACCTGTGGAACGGATTTGCAAGGGGAGAAATCAGTGGGTTCCTGCCCACTCTTTTGGAATGCCAGAACCTACCCTGCCATCTGAGGCAGCATTTGTGCCAGCCAGCACAGCTCTTAGAGGGGCAGAGCTCTCTCAGAAAAAAAAAGAAAAAAAAAAAATCCACAACAGAGCATGTCCATCTGTTGATTAAATGAAGGGTAAAAGTTTTAGAGAAAGCAAAGCACCTCCATGGGTGGCTGGCTTTGCAAGCAAACAGCATGCTTCTCTTTCTTCCCCTGTCAGGGAGAAGCCAAATATAAACAAAAGCCTGTGCCTCTTTCCCCAGCCCTTCCACTGGTACTGTGGTCATTGCAGGTTCCCCCCATTATCCGTGCACTTCAAACTTGGCTTGAGATCATCCTGATTAAGCCCAAGGGCCCTTTTCGCTGTGTAGGTATGTACATGCCCATGCCTGTATATCATTAGAATGTGCACACACATGCATGCACACACACACATACACTCAGGCATTCATGTGGTTGTGCGCATCTCACCAGGGCTTCTTACGGCAGCTGGAAGATAAATTGCCTTCCCCAGAGTTTTCAGGCTGAATGAATAAGAACTATCTCAGAATACTGGTATAGAAACGGGTTGGGTTATATTACCATTTTGTGATATTGCCTTCTTTCTTGGATGCGTGCATGCTGGCTCGTGGGTGCACACAAACACACTCACTCCTGTTCTTCAGGAAGTGGAAAGTAGGAGGGCTTTATATTCCAACCAGCTCCCCATTTACATGGGGCCCGGTGCACTTTTTAATCAGTCTTTTGTGTTTTGAGAAGCTCAATCCATGCTGCTGCTCCGATTGGCGTAAGCAGCCTCTCTAGGTGTCTAAGTGCCTCCCTGGCTCTCTCAGTCATTACTGTGTGCACCTTCTACTTTGATTATTCATGTCTCAGCACAGAGCTAAGCCTTGACTGCCTCATATGAATCTTTATGTATTTACCTGTGGGGATTAAACACTGTTTCATTTACCTTTAGCCCTGGGGGCCCTGGGAAGAAACCACAGGACCATGCAATTCATAGTTCCCTGCTATTCCAGAATCCCCCCAGCATGGCCAAAGCTGCCCACCTTATTGAATAGTAAATGTGTAGTCCAGGGGACTTCAACACAGGTCTAAAGCAAGGTCATTAAACCAAAGAGGAGCTGGCTAGTCAGAATCACCTCCATGGCTGGTCATTGGCAGTCCCTTGAAAGCATACTAACTACAGGAATTAATGGTCAGGTGGGACGATGTTCTATGAACTTCATTGCTGTGCTGTCTTTTGACTTGATTTGTGACATTAATTTTAGCATAGATGTTGTTCTAAGTATTGTGAATTCCATCAGAGGATTCTGATGACCCTCCTGACTTACGTGCTTAGTGGGCATACTGTGCCCCACCCCTGCCTAGTGTCTATGTTTACCAAGTGATTGTATAGAGCTTACACACCCTCAGCAAGGCACTAGGATCAGCCTGCATGGCTCTAGCTGGCACCCACTGTGACCCCTCCTACCTCGCATCCCCGACAATCTGACCCCTGGCTCCTGCATGTTGCTCCTTCTGGGGTGCTTTTCCATGGAAGTGTGGGGACACTCGGGGTGCCCTGCACTCGGGGAAAAACAAATGTTCAGGGTCCTGTTTAGGTCCTTACCAGGTGCTCAGGTGACACATCTACCTGGTGTCCCACACTTCTCACGGCGGGAGGTTGCTTGTCACACTGGAGGTTCTGGGAACACAGTTCTCCTGCTTCCTGCTCCTGGTTGTCTGTCTTAGTGCCCATGGGGAAGGAGCACCCCAAACAGTGCTGTGGAGGCTGTGCTAGAACACAGGTTAAGTAAACACCTGAAGTCCCTTTCAATCGCCCTTTCTCTCCTAATTTGCCAAATATTTGTTTACACCTACTTTTTCCCCAACCCTCTAGAGAAAAGAAATTAAGTTGTAATTAGTGTCCGTAATATACCGTATCCATGTTCTTTGAAAGTTTGGGCTTTGACTGGAGTTGACTAACTGGCACTCCTCTGTTTCCACCCTTGTCAGTGTCCCCCAACCTGGCTCCCACAAGGTGATGGAGAGCTGCCAGTGTGTGCCATGTCTGTGGGTTTCTGTCTTGCTGGGAATGCCTCCTCCCTCAGCTGTCAGGACGGTGGTGCTTTGTAAGGAGAGGGATAATGTCACAGCACAATTTGCCTCCTGCAGAGAAGAGGCATGTTCTGCCCCTGGGTAAGGAAGAATTGATTCTCTTGTCATCCATAAACTTAGAACTTTCTATATTTTTTTTCCCTTTATCATTTTGGTTCCCCCACAACTGTCTGTGTCCTTCTTCATCTTCAAACTCCATCTCCTCCCACGTGCACATGCCCTGCCTAAGTAGCTTTGGAGGAAGAATGTCTTAGCAGGACTGAAGACTTCTTGCTTCCCATCAGCCCTCGGCTTCTGAACCCTTTAGGAAGTATACAGTAGTACAACTTGGTGTCTTCTACCTCAGATGCTCTTAAAAAAGGGTCACCTACCCCTCCACTCTCTGACATTTTTCTCTGTCAGTCCCCAAGCATCATGTTTTGCCTGGTGACTCCGTGGTCCTAAAGGTTCTAATTCTGGGGGTGTCAGATGTCTTGTTGGGTTTGTGTGTGCGCCATGCCGCTATGAACATGTGGGGTGAAAGTGAAAACTTGTATTTACCTATCAATGGAATCCCTGAGTTGACGGCTAACATGGGTTGTCATCTCCCTGTTGGGAAAAATTAAGTGACCTACTTACTCTCTTACTTGCTGGCAGGAAATACCAAAAAGGAGGGAGCTGTCAATGGCCATCAGTGGGGCAGGGGTTTATGGTGATGTGACTCTACAAGGAAATGGAAGAGCGTCAAGTATGCAGAAAGGAAACAGAGTGTGAGTGGATAGAGCTGGTCAGGGTGAAGTGCAGGATCCACAGGGGGGACAGGAAGCATGGAAAAGGGGCGGAACTGCAAGAGGCTTTAGTTTGCCAGGAGCCCCCTTGAGGGAAGGGAGGAAATCAAAAGATAGGATCAGCTCATCAGAGTCATCCAGAAGAATGGAACACATAGTAGGGGGTACAGGCTGAAAAGGCATTAGAAAAGGAAATTGGGAGGAAACAGCAACTTTGGAAACATGTATTCTTACCCAGAAAGGTCATATCTCAAAACACAAGGCAAGTAATATGTGGTTCTACCCCCACAGGCACCCTGACTGGTATGACGTCTTGTCTAGAGAAAGAAGAATTACCTCTTTTGTCCTGAAAGGTCAATGCCAAGGGTGTGGGACCACTTATTAACAAATCTTTTGGGTGAAGGGAACTGGGACATGTCTGTTGGGGATATGGGGGTGGCCGTGTTTGTGCCCAGCAGGGACTCCTCAGTTGCCAGCCTGATCTGTTGAGAGTGGAAAAGAAATTCCCCAGCGGGAGGTGAGTGGGGGTGGGGTCCATGCCTGCACACTGCACTTAGAGGACACCATGGGGGCCCCCTCTTGGATGTGCAAAGGAGGATCTTGCTTGGAACATGGCAGCAGTGAGCCAGGCATGGGACCAAAGAGCAGCCCTGCCTGGCACGCGTTTACATCAGTAGAAGCCAGGGCCAGCAGGAGACGGGGTGGAGCAGGGGATTAGGCCTGAAGATGCAATTTCTCTTTTTGTTCAGCCCAGTGGGGGTGACTTAGGCAGCATTATTTTGCAGACCCAAAAAAGCACATGAATAATCCAGAACGAATTCAAGAGATTTCAATAGGAAAATAATAACAATACTAATGATACCTTAGGTTTGTGGAGTACTTTTCTTCCAAGGAGACAAAAAGATAAAACTGTTTTGGAAACATGAACGAGGAAAAGAAAATTGCCTGTGATGGAGGAGGTAGGGGGAGGACCAAGGCGTTCATTTTAGGGTCTGGATGTAAGGGGGGAGGGGGGCGGGCTTGGGCGTCATTTCTCCGATACAGCCCTTATCCCTGTAGGAGACTGAGATATGAAGACGTGTAGGTGAAAAGCCAGTGGCGCCATCTTTAATCAGGGTCAGTCAAGAAGCAGAGAGGCCCTAAACTCAGCCTCTGCGGGACCGGGGGACAAGGAGTATTCTACCTCAGCCGCAGAGAAGGGCAGTGAGAGTCCACATCTGAGCTGTCACCACTGCAGCGGTGCCGACTTTGACGGGGGCTCTTGCAGTAGAGGGATTGGAACCCGGTCTTTCTTCAAAGCCAGTGGACACCCAGCGTTCATGGAGCAGTGTGTGGCTGGAGCTGCAAGGCCAGTGGATACCCAGCGTTCACAGAGTGGTGTATGGCTGGAGCTGCTGCCCTGGGGACATCTCTTTCCTCAGGTTTCGTCTCACGTCACTGCTGTTCACGAGAGCACAAGGAACAAAGCCAGCCAGAACCCTGTGCCATGTTGGAATAGCTTCACCCTGCTGTCCAAATAGACAAGATTATATTTCCAGTTAAGGGAGTGATGCAGAGAACCTATTACACTGAGACATTGTACTGTTTCATATGTCACTTCTTGTCATTTTCTTTTCCCAAGGGGAAACCTGGAGTTTACCCAGTTAGGTGTGTGCATCAAGTAAGAATATAGACACGAAGACATCGTTGAAAGACTTCTCACACATTCACACCAGGACTCACTCACATTCCTGCTTCTGCTTTATTATTTATTACTGAGTGTGAAGGGACTTCAGCTTTCCGCCCCTCCTCACCCACACTGTTGCCTCAGAGTAAGGATCACTAGAAGGCAAGGGCTTGTACCTTGTAAACCTGCCCGCGCCCCGTAGGCACACATTTAACTTAACTTTCATTAACTTCCTGCCTCTAATCCACTGAAGCAGCTAGGGATCAAACGTTATGATTTTTTTTTTTTTTTTTTAATTTTCCTTCTCTCTCAGTGGTAAAAATGAGTGTCTGGCTGTATACTTCTAGAAAAAAAAATACTTCTAGAAGTCAGTAAATGTCAATATTGGGTAAGTGTTTCTTTTATATCACTGCAATTTAGCATAAGCTGCTTGAAAACAAATGTCTTCCATGAGCATACAATGTTTCAATGAGTACACACTCAACACCACTGTGAGGGTTAAATAAATGTCAGCTTTCCCTGGGTACACTTGGTGACAAGTTAAAGCCATCGAAATAGTGGCCAAAAAAAAAAAAAAACCTGTGGCCATCGAGTCCATTCCAACTCATAGTGACCTTATGGGACAGAGTAGCACTGCCCCATAGGGTTTCCAAGGAGCGGCCAGTGGATTCAAACTGCTGACCTTTTGGTTAGCAGCCAAGTTCTTAACCACTGTGCCACCAGGGCTCTTAGCCCCAGTGAGTCCTGCTTCTCGCAGTTCTTCTGTTGCGGCCCTGGCTGTGGCATGGGAAGCAGGAAGTGACGGCTTATTTACCCTCTTCCTGGAAATAAAGGACGCGGACGGAAGCAGACGCCTCCCGCCATGCCAGGGAACCAGGGGAGGGTTTTTTCTGGCAGTAAAGAAGCCTTACCCCCCACCCTCTTCGGGCCTGTTCCCATCCCTGCCTTCGTTCTACACACACGTACATATATACGCACAGACACACACACCCCTGTTGCTAAAGCACAGTGATGCTAAAATTAGAACAGATTTACCTCAGATGGGAGGTGAGTGCAACCCTCATCCTCAGTCGGGTGTCCTTATAGGCAAAGTGAAGTAGATTTACCTGAGGGCATTTCTCGGATAATTGAAACTGAAACTGCAATGGCGTACCATTGCCAGTATGGAAAAGGATACATGCGTACGGGCTGGATTACCTAAGTGGTAATGACTTGGCCTGTGCTCACTGGCTAGCTGTTGCGCTGAGTTGTCTGAAAGTACAGCTTCTTTCAAACGTAGGCCTAGAAGATAGGAACTTGACATCTGCAGCATCACCTGATGCTGGGAGCTGCAGCAATGACAAAGATTGCTTGCGACATTCCACAGTGTTTCCCCAGGAGCTCCATGGAGCCTGGGCTCTCGGGGGCGGGGGCCCAATTTATTATCCCTTTTCCTTTGTGCTCACTAAAGCATTTTATCACACCAGAGCTCAGCCCTTGCTCGCTCGGCCTGTGTTTATTGGGGGCCTACTATGTGGTAGGAACTGCATCAGGTTCTTTTGATTGCAAAGATGACTCAGACCATATTTCTGCCTCCAGGGAGCCCTGAGTCTGGTCAGGGAGCAGACGCTTCAGCTAATGGTTACGATGGATGGGCTCAGATCTACCATGTGTTCTAAAGTGCAGCTGGAATGGCCAGGGGCACCAGGAAAGGTTTCACAAGGGAGGTGACATATGTGCTCCAGGTCAAGCATGAGAAAAGCGTTCCAGGCTATAGCTTAGAGCGTGTGCAACGGCAAGAAGACAGAACAGAACGTGGTACGATCAGAAGCAGTGGGTAGTGTGGGTGGCTAGAATGCTAGGGGGCTGAAGGAAGTGGGAGAGGAGCCGGGTAAAAGGGAAGGGAAGGGCCAGCTTGCCAATGGTCGTGAATACCATGCTAAATATTTTGAGGATGGATTGACATAATGAAGTCTATAATTTAGAAACATTGTTAGTAGTTTATGGGTCTTAGCCCTCTTTATAGCATACGTTCCACGAAGAAAAAAGGGGAGAGTAACACTTTATTTATTCTTCTGTGTATTCCCTGTGTTTCTCAGGGCGTTTAAAAAAACGTAGAATTGAATGGAAGTATACTGGTTCTTTCCAGCTCACCTTCATCATAGCTGGTATATAAAAGGGATGGGAAAGTGAGCAAGAGGGTAAGTATGGCGGAGCTGACCTCAAGTCTTGGTCCTACATTCCAGAGGGGAGGCAGAGAAGGAGACTAGGTAAACATATGCTTAAGGGTGATGTGTTGGACAAAGAATGTGGAAGGGAAAATGGAGCACGCAGAAGCAGGGACTGCTGAGTAAGCACCGGACTGTTGTTATTAGGTGTTGTTGAGTCCTTTTCAACTCATCGTGACCCTGTGGGACAGAGTAGAATTTTCATAGGATTTTCTTGCCTGTCATCTTTACAGAAGCAGATCTACAGGTCTTCCTGTCATGGAGCAGCTGGGTGAGTTTGAACTGCCAAACTTTCAGTATGCAGCTTGTGCCACCAGGGGTCTTTATTGGACTGTTAAGTGAAGGGAATGCATTGAGGAATGGAATTCGCCAGTTCCTGGGGCTCTTTGCAGCCTAGCCAGAGATGGAGGCAGCCTAACATTAAGGACTAACGACAAAGCAGAGGGGAGGTAAGGACAGGCAGGTGGTGAGCAAGAGACACCTAGAGACATTTGCTGATGATTGTTTCCTGTTCTAAAGAGGAAGCTAAGCTCAACTGGCTTTGGGAAAAAACCAGGTTATAGGCAAAGTGATTCTACCTGGACGATGTTAGAAATGTCTTACAAGTCTTTAGCACCAACACGCCTTTCATCCAAGAGTAGAGAATGTTGTCAAATCCACCTATATGTTCCACACGCCAGAGCGTTCCCCTCAGGAACTGGAGGAGGTTGGCTGGCAGGCAGGTCGATGGCAAGGCAGAAACCTCAGTTGTCCTGCAAGAAATAGTGACATTTTCCAAGACTGCCCACGAATAGTCACACGTTTCTGAAAAGGTCCTCAGACTACGAGTGGAATTGGGTCATGAGGAATGTAAAAGAGTCAACTCCTACGAAGTGGGTTAGAAAGCAGAGGAGATGATGCTCCAAGTCTTTCCAGCTCTAAGATTCTTTGACCATCAGGTACTGGCAGCAATGTTGTTGATGATTCCTAGGTCTCTTTGACCTTTGAACAGGGGTCAGTCATTGTAGCCCTATCTCTCCTTGATTTCAGACTCTTTCTGGGTTGGATCCTTCATCTTCCAAACATTCAGCTTTACCTCCAGGGCACAAGGTTGCCACACCACCCTTGTCCGGGGAAAGGGCAGGCCAGCCTTTTGGGTTAGGAATAGACATCATAGAGATGCTACCTAAGTAGCTCCTTTTGTGGCTGTTCTAACAAAAAGAAAAAGAAAGAAAGAAAGAGAGAAACAAAGAAAAAGAAAGAAAGAAAGAAAGAAAAGTAAGGGGCTTTTCTTAATTTGTTGGTTAAAATCTCTATATTTCTTCTCCCTCTGGTGCCTGGCACACTATTCGGCACATAGAAGGCTGTGAATAAACGTTGAAGTACTGGA
This sequence comes from Elephas maximus indicus, assembly GCF_024166365.1. Taxonomy (NCBI): domain Eukaryota; kingdom Metazoa; phylum Chordata; class Mammalia; order Proboscidea; family Elephantidae; genus Elephas; species Elephas maximus. The sequence continues at coordinate 30,008,800 of NC_064835.1, read as the reverse complement.
ATGAAATGTCACAAATAATGAAAGGGGGGAAAGAAAGGACCAGTGCTTTCACCAGCTCCGCCTGCAGAGATGTAGGGGACCTGGGGGGAGGCAGAGGAAAGAGCCCCAACCGTGTTAAGTATGGCCTTGCCCTGTAGAGAGTCCTTCCTCTTTGGGTGAGGCCATGGTGCCCATTGGGTCACCAGGGACATTGCCATGAGAAGCCTCCTCTGGCAAATCACCCAATCCTCCGTATCAGCAAGAAACAATCGTGTCTTCTGTTCCCGAATGCATGTCAACTCCCGTTTCTGTCAGTCACTGGCAGATGTCACAGGTGACTCCACTATGGAGCAGTGTGACAGTCCACCTGTCACCCTTGGCGATGCTGGGAGCTATGAAGCTTCAGAGCAACACTGGGGACAGGTTGGCTTGTCATGCAGGGATTCACGGAACAGAAACTTAGAGCTCTTTCCTGGATATGATCGGGGCATTGCCACACAAGAAGCAGCTCCCAGCCTCTCCTGCCTCACTGCTCTGGCAAAGAGAGGAAAAAAAACCCACTGCCATTGGGTCAATTCCAACTCATAGTGACCCTATTAAAAAAAAAAAAAAAACCACTGCTGTCGAGTGGATTCCGACTCATACTGCACCATAGAGTTTCCAAGCAGTGCCTGGCGGATTCAAACTGCTGACCTCTTGGTTAGCAGCCGTAGCAGTTAACCACTACACCACCAGGGTTTCCACTGACCCTATGTAAAACTGCTCCATAAGTTTTCCGAGGCTGTAAATCTTTACGGAAGCTGACTGCCACATCTTTCTCCCACAGAGTGGCTGGTGGATTTGAACCGCCAACCCTTCAGTTAGCAGTGGAGCATTTAACCCACTGCACCACCAGGGCTCTTAAAGAGAGAGAAACTGCCCATTAATCCCGATGGCTTTGCTCTCCATACAGGAACTCCACTTTTCCCAGCCTCCTTGCATGCATGCCGAGTTCTACCCCACGCTCACCATGAGCTCCTTCGTCACTGGGCATTATAACCTCTGTAGCCTTTTTCTTACACAGGGTCTTGCACCTGCATGACAGGGAACTACAGACAGAGGGCCTTTTCTTTCCTACCGGCACACACCAAACCAAACCAAACCCATTGCCGTCGAGTCGATTCCGACTCATAGCGACCCTATAGGACAGAGTAGAACTGCCCCACAGAGCTTCCAAGGGCTGCCTGGCGGATTCAAACTGCCGATGCTTTGGTTAGCAGCCGTAGCACTTAACCACTACGACGGCGCACAAGAAGAACTCACAAAATGATTTGGGACACTAAACCAGGTGAACTTTGTAGTTCCTAAGTCAGCCTGATGGTGGCAGCAGCAGCGCTTGCAAAGTCCTGGAGAGCGAGCTCAGGGCAAAATCAGGAATGCCAGGAACTGAGCAGGGCTCCTGCGCTCTGGGTGCCTGCGTCCTTCTTTCCTGGGACAATAGGCTGGGAACCTGAGCATGGGGCCGAGGGCGCAGAAGGAAGGAGGGCCAGGTGGATTCTCATCGTCTGGGGTCTGGGTGGTGTGGGCACCTTTTCAGATGGCAGCCGCTCCCCCAGAAGGCTAGGTTCTTTTCCTTGTTTCTGATGGAAGTTGGGGCAGAACCTTAAAGGAAATAATACCTAGGGAGAGTGGCAGGAGGCAGGTGAGGACAATTAAAATACTAAAGGGCTTTGGGAGAGCTACACAAAGCGGGTGTGAGAGGAACCCCAGCTTACGGTGTCTGTCTCCCTGCTGCAGGGCCCCTCTGTGGGGATGCTTCTCTGTCCATGCCGGTGATGAACGTGCTAGCCCCCACAAAGGGTGGCCAGCAGTGAGCTGACCACAAGCCCGGGGCCACTGGCCCTCTCCAGGATTCTGCCCCTGTTAGTGACCTAGGAGCCAATATTTCTACTGCTGTTCCCCTCACGCGCTGAAAAAGCAAAACGAGTAGATGCTGAAGTTAGTCTTCATTATTCCTGATCTCCTGGGCAGACTGTCGAGGTGCTATGCTGTCTTCACCTCTGGACAGAAACAGGTACGGTGAAACAAGTCACCATGAGTGGTGGCTGTTTGTTTGAAAGTGCATCTTTCCAGGCCAGGTAGCCAGGTCCTGATGGCCAGGTGCTAGAAGGGTGCCCGCACTCTGCGGGAGGGGAGGAGCCCCATCGGCCCCAAGAACTCGTTAAAAAAACTGGTGCTGCTGAGCCAGCATCGACTCATGGTGACCCTATGTGTGTCAGAGTTGAACTGTGCTCCATCGGGTTTTCAGTGCCTGCGTTTTCAGAAATAGATCACCTTCTTCTGTCTCCAAGGGGGCGGCAGCTTGCCTTTTTACCTTTTGAGAATTGTAAGTGGGATGAAGCTAAGACTCCAAAGGCCAGTCCATGCGCAGCGTAAGCTAAGGCAGAGGAAAATAGGGTGAAGGAAGGAGAAAGCCCTTGTCTCAGGGTCCACGTCTTTGCCTTGTGTGTATGGTGGAGTGGCTGGTAGAACTGGCCCTTTGTGCTGCCTGAAGTCATCAAACACGGTTAGGCTTTCCACTTGATTTTGGTTGCCAGTGGGGTTTTAAATGAGGTTTGCTCAAGCCGAGCAGCCTCCCACGCCTGATTCACCATCAAAATCTTTTCTTTTCTTGCTGTTTTCTCCAGAGGGAGGGGAGCTGCCACCTGCCCACATTCATCCTCACAGTCTGCCTGCTGGGGGTGGGGCATGCAGTTGGGCAAAGGTAGATAGGATTGCTCCATCCCTTTTACAGGTAGTTCCACTGGAAAATGGCAGGTGACATCTCATGTCAGAGAAGAAAACTTTTTGTCTAAGGTTTGCAAAGCCTGATCGCAAACTGCAGGTTTTATGCTACAGGGGTCAGAGAGGAAAAGTCAAGTGGCAGAGTTTGAGAATTTGCTAAAACTGATAGGGGCTGACCTGCTCCCACAGTAAAAGATGCTAAAACAACGGGGTGTGCCACCTAGGCACTGAGGCCTTCCTGGCCCCCTGATTTGATGCCTGGCCCCGCTTTTCCCTTCACAGACAAAACCTTCACTAATGCTTGGGGATCCCTAATGGCAAGCTGGGGTACAGGGAGTAGGACAATAGAAAAGAACTGAAATCTGGAATGGTCTTAGCAGGGCTGAATCGCCCAATAAGCAAGGTCCGCACGGGCCCAACTGTACCTTCCCACCAATCTGCAGTGCAGGATTTCACCTGTCCCCTCCACGGCAAAGACATGCTGAAACCCCCGTGAAATTGCACACCACAGAGTAACAAGTGAATACAATTAAGCCCGTGCCTACCTTGCTCAGTGCAAGCCAGTGCACTCGGTGCTTACTGGTTAAGCCATGCCCTGTTCCTTTGGGAAGAATTCGAGTCACACCTGTGCCTTGACAGCCGTGGGACTGTCAGCAAGCCACAGAGCTCCCTGGCTTGGCCTGAGGTCTCCTCCTTTGTCACGTGGAGGGTTTGGAATGAAGAGCTGATGGACATGGAAGGAGACGTGTCCACCGACACAGAAGCTGAGGAAGAATGTGAGAAGCTTTGCCACCCAGCTGTGGCTGCTCTTTGTCTCCACATGCGGCTCCAGTTTAGCTGAACATTTTGAAAGCTAAATGCTGATTTCTTAGTGAGAATCCATCCCCACCTAACTTTGCTTCAGTGGATTAAAAACAAAAAATTTCCAACCCCATTCTGCTTAGAGAGAGGTTACCCTGATGTTAGCTGCGCACTGTACGTTAAAAGACATTCCAGGACATCAAAACCCTCCTTTTTAGCAAGTCAGGGATAGTAAAAATGTCAAGAGACTATGGTCCCAAAATGACTAATAACAGCCGTTAGTGAGAAACAGAAGGGCTTCTGGTGGAACGGAGTCAGAGTCTAGCTGAGCCTGCGGGTCCCTCACCTTGGCTCCGGCAGGTCCACTAACCTCATGTCAGAAACCATTTCAGAAGGTGGCAGGTAGCTACCTAGGCTGTACTTAAAATCATAATATTGGTTTAAGATAGACACTTAGGATAAACTAGCAAGCCATGAAAGTTCTTTGAAGTTTTCAAAGCCCCTTTAGATTGAATTAGAGGAAGAAGGCGAGGCGGAAAGATCTCTGTGTGGAAGACATAAAACCCCTTCTTTATATTCTACAACTTGAGCCTTTCTGCGAAACACACCCACCAGATCAGCAGTGCGTTGTCACCTGTTGCCAAGGCTCCATCCACACAGCACCCCTTTTCCTGGGCCTGAGCTTTGGTTTGAGTTTCTCTTCATTAAACTAGGGCAGTGGTGTTCATGGACACAAATCCATATTTTACAGGTGAAAAAAAAAAAAACTGAATTCTGAAGCTTGTCAGAACCAAGAAATACCATCCAGAAAAACCTATTACTCTCCTCCAGTCTTCTCCTGCTGGTAATAATGTCACCATGTATTTTCTAGGCTCTGTACCATTGGATTTATGCTAAGGAAGAGAAAAAAAGGTACTACTGTATTTTTTTTAAGTTAAATTATCTTGGCCTTCTTATGTTGTCGACCTTACACATAGTATAGATGCTATCAGATTTTCTTAGTAACAATTAGAGTGGGAAAGGAGTCTTAGTGGCACAATTAATATATACTCCTATCCCTGGGAGGCATGGTGAAGCACTTGATTACTAGCCAAAAGGTGGGCAGTTTGAACCCACTCCGAGGCACCTCAGAAGAAAGGCCTGGCGGTCAGCTTACAAAAGGTCACAGCCTTGAAAACCCTATGAAGTGGTTCTGCTGTACACACGTGGGTTTGCCCTGAGTCAGAACCGACTTGACGGCGACTAACCACAACAGCCGCAGGTGGTGTGGACTCCATTGATGCATAGCTGAGAGGTAACTGTCTCATAGAAAAAAAAAAAAAAAAATTTTTTTTTTTTTTTTTTTTACCTAGGGAATATTAGGTTCTGCCAGGTGTTCTCTGATTATTGGAGTTCACAGCTGCTCCATCACAATGGTTCACAAAACATGGTGTGTGGGTTAGCTGTGTCAGCAGCACTGTCATCATCTGGGAGACTGTCAGAAATGCAGATTCTCAGGTCCCACCCCAGACATGAATCAGAAACTTTAGGGGCTGCCCCAGCAACCTGTGTTTTAACAAGTCCTCCAGGTGCTTCTGATGCAAGCTACAGCTTGAGGACAGCTGCTCTGTCACCTGTGACTCTTCTTTGCCACACCAGGCTCCCCCACCTTTCCCTCCATAAGACGGCTGCTTATATTCACTTGGCCTGGGCAAGGGGCTTGAGCATAGTTTTTTACCAGATGATTTAAAGTAACTAAAGGGAGTGGCCTCTGAGGGTTTTCGTGTTCCATTATCTTAGGGTGACTTGCACAATGAGGGTGCAAGCAGGAATCATGATCAGTCAAAGGCACAGGAAACCAAACGTACCATAAGGTCAAGAACTTGGGGCTTGGAACGTGGGTGCTTTGCCAGCCTGTCACTGACGTCATCGCCTTCTCCACACCTGAGCAGCAACCTGAGAGCCATTCCTGTTAGAATGCCTTTCAACCCTGTCCCGCCTGGGAAGAACCCAGGGAAGCAGTGATGCTGTGAGCTGATAGGGAGAATGGAGCTAAGAGTGGCCATAGGTTGTCTTCCACCTGCGCTTTCGGATGTCTGTCTTAAAGTCAACAGTGTTCACCACAGGTGCTTATGTCCGTAAAGGATAGATTTTCTGCTTTGTACAGTGAAGAGATTCAAACTGTGTGTGAAAATTCACCATGAGAATTCTTGCTCTGTATTGTAAAAATCTTCGAGGCCGGTACAACACAGACACTGGGATTCACTTCGCTGTGAACTGGCATCTGCTAGCTGCTCACTGTCATTTTATTTTTCAATTCATAAAAAACGATGCTCTTATCACTAGGCCTCTGGGTCCCTTTCTTCAACCCAAATCACCAATGGAAAGCCCAGTGCAGGGGCTGGTGAATACTGCAACCCCGAGAAAAAAGAGAGGTGGGGCCCATGCCTGGTTTAAAGGTACCCCTGGTCCTACAGTGGCTGCAGTGCCCACCCAGATACCTGAGCAATGAATGTTGTGATGGAAGGAGAGGGCCGGGCAGAGGGGCACAGGTGTGTGCATGAGCAGGCTGGAAGGGAAGATGCAAGAATCCCAAGCATAATGGGAGGCAGGTATTTTAGTCTCCAGAAGGCAGTACAAAAGCAGGACTGCAGGGTTCAAAACCAACAGCTTTAACTAGTTCATATGGGGGTCATGAAGGCACACTCTTCATATACCAGAAGGTTTTCAGGTTTCCAGCGATCAGGAAAATACTTCAGAAGAGGTCTTGGGTGGTGCAAACAGTTTGCACTCAACTACGAACCTAAAGGTTGGCGGTTCGAGCCCAACTAGTGGTGCCACAGAAGAAAAGCCTGGTGATCTGCTTCCATAAAGATTACAGCCAAGAAAACCTCTATGGAGCACAGTTCTCTGTAATGCGTGGGATCACGTAAGTCAGAATCGACTGAAGGCAGGGGGTTTGGTTTGTTTTGGTTTAGCTGAGCCATGAAGATTGTCAAACGTGCCAGATTCTTAGGCGTAGAGGTCTCTGTCTGCTGGAAGGTTGTATGGCCCTTTGGCGGCATCGTAATACCTTCAGGTCTGGTCTCATCTTCTTCCCCACATGGTTGTACACGCCCTTCACTCAGGCCAAACTGAGCTGTGGAAGTTCTGTAAATGTTCTTCTCCCTCACGTCTCCTGACATTTGCATCCGTCTTTCCTCCTCTCTGGGAGTGGCTAAGTGCTATGGCTGCTAACCAAGAGGTCGGCAGTTCGAATCCGCCAGGCGCTTCTTGGAAACTCTACGGGGCAGTTCTACTCTGTCCTGTAGGGTCGCTATGAGTCGGAATCGACTCGACTGCAGTGGATTTGGTTTGTGGTTTCCTCCTGTCTGGAATGACCTTCCCACCTTCCCCCTCCCCATGGTGGTCCAGCTCACTTCTCCAAGGACTTAGCTCACTGTGCCTCTTTCTGCACAGCTGAGTCGAGTGTCCGTCTCCCCTGCTTCCACATCCCTCTGTGGAAACCCCTCATGGTTCTTGTCACAATATATTGAAGGGGCTTGTTTTCCCATCTGCCTCCCCTTCTAGCCTGTGAGCTTCCGGAAGGCCAGGGCTGGGTGCTGTTAAGCTCTGTGTCTTCAGGGCCTTGGCCTTGGGCACACAGTGGGCATGGTGTACCTACCACCAGTGTTTGTTAGAAGGGAAAGAATGTGATGAGTTGGTGACTCTGGATCACCTCTGCCTTTCTGTGCCTGGAATTTTAGTTGTCAACCCATGCTGTCTTTGTCAGAGACTACACTCCGTGTACCATTAATATTGCAACTAGGGCACCCATGAGCACCAGGCATCCCTTGGGGAAACAGTAGTAATCCTTTAACCCCTCCTTGCATTTGTATGGAAACCTTGGTTGCGTAGTGGTTAAGTGCTATGGCTGGTAACCAAGAGGTTGGCAGTTCAAATCCACCAGACTCTCCTTGGAAACTCTATGGGGCAGTTCTACTCTGTCCTATAGGGTCGCCATGAGTCAGAATCGACTCGACGGCAGTGGGTTTGGTTTTTTTGGTTTTGCATTTGTGGAGACTTTACAGTTTCCAAAACACTTTTACGTTTATTATGGCCTTCCTCCCCAAATCAACTCTCATCCTCTCTTTAAAAAATTTTTTTAAAAAGGGGTGAAATTCCATTAAGCAACTCGTCTGAGGTCACCCAGGGAGTAAGCGTGGAAGTCAAGATAAAAACCTAGGAGTGCGACCCCAAGCCCAGAGGTCAAACCACTCCCTCCTCCACCCCTCTTCTCTGGGTCCCTGTCCCCAAGGAATGTATATACTTAGGGCGCATGGCAGCATGGCAGAGTAGGCCCCTGGAGGTGTTCCCTGCGTCATCACATGGAACGTAATGGGGTGATTACCCCCTGGAGAGGCAGGACCACAACTTGAAAGAGGAGCTCAGGCAGAGTTTCTGGTTCAATAATAGCAATTTTGATGAAGAAGGTGCAAGGGTCTCTGTGCAGAGGCTGGGGAATAAAACTGCTCTTGGCTGAGCCTCTGCCCTGTAAATGAGGCATAATAAAGAGAACATAATCACTCTGTTACAGTCAGAACTTCACAGCTCAGTGGTAGCAGGTGAGACTGGCCGGAGGGCCCCTCCCCAGCGGCCTTTCACTGGGCACATTGGTAGGACCCTCCCCAGGGTGCATCTGCTGTGGAGTGTCAGCCCAGGAAGGTTTTGTTGAGGGTCTACCATACCGGTCTCAGCAGCTCCTCACTCCAAGCCTGTGAACCAGGCTCTGGATAGAACCCAGGAGGCCCTTGCTGTACCACACTCCTGGAGCTTTGGGCATGCTGCCCTCCCACCTACCTCACAGAGTTGTTATGACTTTCAAAAGTGAATACTTTTTAAGAGTGCTTTAAATGTTATAAAGGGCACGATGTTGTTAACTGCTGTCGAATCAGCCCCCAACTCATGGCAACCCAGTGGAGCAAAACCCCGCCCAGTCCCACGCCATCCCCATGATGGGCTGGGCATCACACCATTGTGATCCATAGGTTTTTCACTGGCTGATTTTCAGAAATAGATCACGGGGCCTTTCTTCCTAGTCTTAGTCTGGAGGTTTCACTAAAGCCTGTTCAGGATCATAGCAACGTGCAAGCCCCCACTAACAGATAAGTGGTGGCTGGGAATCGAACCGGGGTTTCCTGCATGGAAGGTGGGAATTCTACCACACAACCACCTCTGCCCTCCAAGAACGGTGAGGTGTTTGCCACCCTTTGTCATACTGTTTCCAGGAGTGTTGAGTTGGGGCCCCAAGATTAGAGAAGATCTGCTCAAGATTCTCAGTCTCTTTTCAAGGCAAGACACTGGTGGGCTCTCTGGGAAGCAGGGCCTTAAGGCAAAGATGGGGCCGTTCAACCTTACTCCACGGACGCTTCAGGAGAATTTAGCTATGACGCCCTCAAAGGCATCCATTGTACGTAAAGAATCAAATTATCTCCTATGCTTCTAGAATGGTACTTTGTTATGTACTGTTGTTGGGAGAATGAGGAAATAGTTACTTGTATTAATTTCTTGGTTCTTTGGCTTAGAAGAGGCATCCCAGATGGCACAAATAGTTAATGTGAGAGGCCTGCTAACCAAAATGTTGGAGGTTTGAGTCCAGCCAGGAGCTTCTCGGGAAAAAAAAAAAAACACACCTGCTGATCTGCTTTCGAAAAAACAGCCATTGGAAATCCTATGGAGCACAGCTCTGACACAGGGGCGGTCACCATGAGTGCAGGTCGACTCCATGGTAGCTGGTTTGGTTTGGATCAAAAGAGGAACGAGAAAGGCTGTGTAGGGACTGTATTGGTTTCCTACTGCTACAAATTTAGTGGCTTGAAACAATACAAATTATTATTGTCCAGTTCTGGAGGTCAGAAGTCCAAAATGGATCTCACTGGGCTAAAATCAAGGTGTCGGTAGGGTTACCTTAATTCTGGAGACTCCAGGGGAGAATCTGTCTCCTTGCCTTCCCCAGCTTCTAGGGGCTGCCTACATTCCTTGGCTTACGGCCCTTCCTCGCATCACTCCGACCTTCTGTCCTTATATCTCCTTCTCTGACTTTGACCTTCCTGCCTCTCTCCCTCTTATAAGTGATTACACTGGACCCACCTCTGTAATTCAAGCTAATCTTCCCATCTCAACAGCCTTAACTTAATCACCTCTGAAGTCTCTTTTGCCTTGTAAGGTTATGTATTTGGAGATTAGGAAGTGTACATCTTTGGGGGGCATTCTTCTGCCTACCATAGGGATTAAAGGTACAAGGCAGCCGGGAGCCGTTCTGTCTACCTGTCCATGGGAGAGATCTGTGTCCCTGTCTCCCTGTCTGTAAACTGGGGAGAATGACTCCCCTCCACTTATAAGGAACTTTGGGATTATCAAATAAAAGGTATTTAGTACTAAACGGTTATTATAATATACTAGAACTTCAAGCCTTGAGTTGCAATAGTGAAGGATTCCATGGGAAAATATTAAATGATGCAGGAAGCATCAAAAGAAGATGGGAGTAATACACAGAGTTATTATACCAAAAAGAATTAGTCGACATTCAACTATTTCAAGAGGTGGCATATGATCAGGAACCGATAGTACTGAGGGAATAAGTCCAAGCGGCTCTGAAGGCATTGGCAAAAAACAAGGCTCCAGGAATTGATGGAATATCAATTGAGATGTTTCAACAAACAGATGCAGCGCTGGAGGTGCTCACTCGTCTATGCCAAGAAATATGGAAGACAGCTTCCTGGCCAACGACTGGAAGAGACCCATATTGATGCCCGTTCCCAAGAAAGGTGATCCAACCGAATGTGGAAATTATAGAACAATATCATTAATATCACACGCAAGCAAAATTTTTCTGAAGATCATTCAAAAACGGCTGCAGCAGTATATCGACAGGGAACTGCCAGAAATTCAGGCCGGTTTCAGGAGAGGACGTGGAACCAGGAATATCATTGCTGATGTCAGATGGATCCTGGCTGAAAGCAGAGAACACCAGAAGGATGTTTACCTGTGTTTAATTGACTATGCAAAGGCATTCGACTGCATGGATCATAACAAATTATGGATAACATTGCAAAGAATGGGAATTCTGAAACACTTAATTGTGCTCATGAAGAACCTTTACATAGATCAAGAGGCAGTTGTTCAGACAGGACAAGGGGATACTGATTGGTTAAGTTAGGAAAGGTGTGCGCCAGGGTTGTATCCTTTCACCATACCTATTCAATCTGTATGCTAAGCAAATAATCCGAGAAGCTGGACTATATGAAGAAGAGTGGGGCATCAGGATTGGAGGAAGACTCATTAACAACCTGCATTATGTAGATGACACAACCTTGCTTGCTGAAAGTGAAGAGGACTTGAAGCACTTACTAATGAAGATCAAAGACCACAGCCTTCAGTATGGATTGCACCTCAACATAAAGAAAACAAAAATCTTCACAACTGAACCAATGAGCAACATCGTGATAAATGGAGAAAAGATTGAAGTTGTCAAGGATTTCATTTTCCTTGGATCCACAATCAACAGCCATGGAAGCAGCAGTCAAGAAATCAAAAGACACATTGCATTGGGTAAATCTGCTGCAAAGGACCTCTTTAAAGTGTTGAAGAGCCAAGTTGTCACCTTGAAGATTAAGGTGCACCTGACCCAAGCCATGGTATTTTCAATTGCATTGTATGCATGTGAAAGCTGGACAATGAATAAAGAAGACCAAAGAAGAATTGACACCTTTGAATTGGGGTGTTGGCAAAGAATATTGAATATACCATGGACTGCCAAAAGAACAAACAAATCTGTCTTGGAAGAAGTGTGGCCAGAATGCTTCTTAGAGGCAAGGATGGCGAGACTGCGTCTTACATACTTTGGACATGTTGTCAGAAGGGATCAGCCCCTGGAGAAGGACATCATGCTTGGCAGAGTACAGGGTGAGCCGAAAAGAGGAAGACCCCCAACGAGGTGGATTGACACAGTGGCTGCAACAATGAGCTCAAACATAACAATTGTAAGGATGGCTCAGGACCAGGCGGTGTTTCGTTCTGTTGTGCATAGGGTGGCTATGAGTCGGAACTGACTCTGTGGCACCTAACAACAACAACAACAGAACTTGTACACGTTGTGCTTACATTAATCAGTGGGGCTACTACGAGATGCAGCTATCACTGGGTCCCCTGAGGGAGAGGTTATGGGGAGCGTCTGTGAGATTCTGTCGTTAAACGTAACCAAATGATTCTTGATAGCAACTTTGGCTTCATCTGCATGGAATGTGAGAACTCTCCTTTAAAATACCATATACTCCAGCCTCCTCCCGGCTTTGGAATGATTGAAATGAAACATGAAAAAGTAGTGTAAAACAAAGGCAAGTGGGAGCGGGTTTTTCCTGTTAAAGATTTGCTGAAGGGTAGGAGGTTTATTGCACTTTGGATTTTCACCCCTTCCTTCTACAGCCGGGTAGGTTCCGGCTTTTGACTGAGGCTCTGGCAAAGAAAACATCCTGCATGGACGGACCGTGAAGTTGTGTGTGGAAGTGAATGTGGGGTTATAAGTGTGAGTCCATGCATCTTACCATGTGCCAAAACCAAGTGCAGTGTGTGATAATTTAATAAACCAGCTACAGTGCGTGATAGTTTAGTAAACCAAGTGCTATGTGTGATGTTTAGTAAGCCAGGTGCAGTGTGTGATAGGTTAGTAAACCAGCTGCAATGTGTGATAGTTTAGTAAACCAAGTACAGTGTGGGATAGTTTAGTAAACCAGGTACAGTGTGTGACAGTTTAGGAAACTGAGTACACTGTGCGACAGCTTAGTAAATCAGGTGCAGTGTGCGATAGCTTAGTATCATGTACCACTTTAGGAGTCCCTAGGCGGTCGCTATGAATTGGAGTCGACTAGATGGCAATGGGTTTGATTTGGTTACCGGTGGCACAAATGGTTAACATTCTCTGCTGCTCACCGAAAGGTTGGAGGTTTGAGTCCATCCAGAGGTGCCTTGGAAGAAAGGTCTGGCCATCTACTTATGAAAAATCAATTCTACTGTGACATACATGGGGTCACCATGAGTCATAGTTGACTTGATGGCAACTGGTTTGTTTTTTTGTTGTTGTTTTGCTTTTAGACGTGACTTTGGATCATTTAGGTCTTGAAATTTAATGAATGTACTTTAAAGACGTTATGACCTCTCATTCAGGTCAAAGAAGATTTAAGAACTGTGGTAACTTAGCCCCCTCTCCACCCACCTCACCACCAGATGCACTGAGACTCCTTAAAAGGCGAGGGTTTAGGGGGACATTCCAGGGGGTCTTCATGGTGACTGCACCTACCTGGGCCAGTTCCTGAGCCTCCAGAAGTGGAAAAATACCGGAAGCCTACAGATGGACCCCTACTCACACTGCAAATCCCTGGGCTCCACTTTAAAAGCCCAGGGGGAGAACCCATCAGCAGACAAGGATAACATCATTCAGTGAGTTCATAGGATTCTCACCCCTGGAAGAACTCCTGTCCAGGAAAGGTGATGCTGCTCACCAGTCCCAGGAGGCAGCATCAGGAGGAATGGGCTCGGAGTCTTGGGCTCTGGGGAATTACAGGAGAGAGGTGAGCCCTGAGAATGATTCTAATCCCATTATACAGCGCTCCCCTATTTATTTCTTCATATGGGTGAATTTGTATATATTTGCATTTTGTTCTATCAGATAGTATGCATAGAATTCAAATTGAAATGACTTGAATAGATTTGAATATTAATGAGGCATTTAAAGGCTGCATCCCTGGCACAGTCCCTTGGCAAGGGAGTGTGCGGTGCAGCTCAGCTGTCTCCCCTGGCGCGGCCACAGAGGCTCTGCCGTGGGCCCCGGGTAGGGAAGCACGAGGCACAAGAGAGACGCCCTCTGGGGTGGAGGTAGAGGCCCCCCAAGTCACGGAGCCTGCAAGCCTATGCCACTGAGGGAGGGGATTGAAAACAAGCCCACTGAGTATGTGGCTTGAGGTCTTCTTAGAAACCCAGAGACATGGGTTAATGTTTTAACTCTGCCGCACAAGGCAAGCCGTCTTCCCAGATTAAACCCCAAACCAAACCAAATCAGTGGCCATCAGGTCAGCTCCAACTCACGGCAACACCATGTGTGCCAGTGTAGAGCTGAGCTCCAGAGGATTTTCAACGGCTTATTTTCAAAAGTAGATCACGAGCACTTTCTTCCTCGGCACCTCTGGGGAGACTCGAGCCTCCAGCCTTTCAGTCAGCAGCTGAGCGCATTAACCATTGGCACAATCCAGGGTCTCCTTTCCCAGATTAGGAAGAACCTGACTGCCTTTTCCTCATAGAACTGGGTGGTGGGGCAGAGTCGGGTTTCAACGAGACAGGAACAGGTGTGTAAAGGTGTGCCACGCTTTTCCTCAGCGCCCCAGGAAGGTGCCCACTGTCTTCTGCCAGAAGTCCTACAGCCACAGCACGTGTGACACCTCCTGGTTATTTTTCTACGGAATAATGGCAGTTAGTCAATGTGCTCTAAGTGGGTGTGAGGAACATGGTACCCAAGCCCTCAAGCCATCAGTCGTGCTCCCTGAGGCTCTGATAGGAATTCACTTGATACTGGTGGCTGCAGCAGGCCGGCATCTGTAGCCTGTTAGGTTCTGGGCCAGACTCTGAGACTAAATAGGATAGAATGGCTTGTAAATATAAGAAGGCCCCCACTGTGGTTCAGCTGGTCATCTTGTCCTCCCTTTGTCTAGTTGTTGTTGCTGTTAGTTGCCATCAGGTTGGCTCCAACTCATGTGCCCCCATGTATAAGAGAACAAAACGTCGCCCAGTCCTACGTCATCTTCATTGACATGCTCCAGCTCATTGTTTCCGTTGCTGTGTATTTTGAGTGTCTTCCAGCCTAGGGGCTCATCTTCTAGCATTATGTCAGACAATTTTCCATTGTGATCCATTGGATAATTTTTCAAAGTAGGTCACCAGGCCTTTCTACCTAGTCTATCCTAGTCTGGAAGCTCTGCTGAAACCTGTCTACCATGGGTGACCCTGCTGGTATTTGCAATGCCGGTGACATAGCTTCCAGCATCACAGCAACATGCAAGCCACTGCAGTGCAACAAATTGACAGGTGGGTTGTGGCCCCTGGCCCCCAGCAGTCTTGCAAATAAACTAACATTTAGTAAGTACTTGCTACTATTCTAGAATTTTCCCATGATCTTATTGAATTCTCAAAAAAAGAAAAATGATGAAAATAGTTTTGTGTTCATTTTGCGAATGAGGAAACGGAGTCTCGGTGAGCCTCAGGAATTTGCTCAAGGTCATCTCTCTAGAGGGTAACATAGGCAAAACTGAAGCCCAAGCCTGCCGACTCCACAGCCAGCATTCCCGCACCGTCCCACAGCTGCCTCCTGAGTCAGCCCCAGAACAGGCAGCTCTCGCCTTCCCCAGACTCCGAGTCAGGCTTCAGTGCACTGAGAGAATAAGCCTCCCTCCAGATCAATCCTGGATGCAGTTATTATTTTATAGGGATGTTGTAAGTTGATAAGGTAGCTGTTATATGTTAATAGCTATTGTAATGTTGTTCTTAAGGCCTATTACTTGTGCTAGTTTGTATTTTAATGTGTGCAAAGGTGATTACGACTTTAATATGAATGTTAAACAGATTAGCTGACTTATATGTAAAATAAATAAATAAAGGAAACCCATACTCTCTTTTCTGTTCCCTCCTCTCTCCCTTTCTCTCTCTCCCTCTGTCCAAAAGCAGATGTGGTCTGTGGAGCACTGACAATGGAATAAAAAGAGAGTGTTTTCTGGGTGATAAATAATGGTTATAGACAGGTCTTTTGTTCCAGGTGGATTGGGCTCTACGTCCGTAATAGCTGCCTGTCTGAGAGTTGGTGCTGTTGGCTGTGTTTGGGAGTTCAGCTTTGTTGGAGAGGCAGGAATTCACCATTGGCTGGCCCCTGCTACCCCCTGTTATTTTCTCAGTGCATGCTGGGAAGTTGGCCAAACTTTCTGAAAGGCAAGCACACCCTGATGTACTCAGGAGCACACGGCATGGGAGGGAGGACAGATAAGAAAATGTACCATAGAATACCGGAAAGTGGGGGCCAGGGAGAGGCCTGCATGGTTACCCACCTGGGAGAGGCAGGGTGCCGAGCCCACCTCACGGAGACAGCTCCCAGAGAAGGCTTCCTCCATGAAGCAAGGCTTGAAGGATGGATTGAAGTCCGCTAAGAAAGTGGGTGCAGGTGCGAGTGGGAGAGAGAGGTTGGGAGAAGGAAAGGACATTCCAGGCAGAGGGAATAGTACGTGCTAAAGCCTGGACAGGGGGCTTTGGTGGTCCAGTGGTAGTATCTCTCCCTCCATGTGGGCGGGGCAGCTGAGTTCGATTCCTGGCCGATGTACCTCAGGGACCGCTACCACTGCCTGTCAGTAGAGGCTTGTGTGTTGCTCTGAGGCTGAGCAGGTTTCAGCAGAGCTTCCAGACTAAGACAGACTAGGAGGAGAAAAGGCCTGATGATCTGATTTTTGAAAATCATTCCGTGAAAACCCTATGGATGACAACAGTGAGATCTGTAACTGATCATGGGTATGGCACAGGGCTGGGAAGTGTTTCACTCCATTGTACATGGGGTTGCTATAAATGTCTGGAAGCTGAGAGGCTGCAGCCCACTCAGGGAGCTACCTACATGGGGCTAGGTATGGTTAGCCCCAAGGAGCACTGAGGCCTTTGGTAACACCACTGGTTTAATGCACCGTGCACAAAACCAGATCTCAGGATGCTTCCTGGCCAGGGAGTATAGATATGATACTGGAGAGGAAAGAAAGAACCTGTGCCAGCCTGCTGTCTTTTAAGATATAATTGCTGCCAGGGATGGGGTAAAAGAAAAGATAAAGGCCTCTTGGTTACAGAGATTTCATATATGGGCGGGGGAAGAAACCTGATTAACAGCACCTGAAACTGGAGTTTGAAGGGGAGGGTGAAGAACGCACCTATCTTAGAGGACAGCAGGTGTGACATAGAGAGAATGTTAGTGCAGGAAGAGGTACCCAGTGTTCCTGCAAAGAGAACCTGGAGAAAGACACATGCAATGCTGGAGGACTCACGTGACCTGTCACCTACAGAGTGGATGGTAGTAAATCAAGGTGGTGGTAACATCTATCACCCAGACTGCTTGTAATTACCCCTCGGCCATCAGTGTCACAGCCTCGCAGGAGGCACTTTTGAGTGGCCCATGGTGTTGGGAAGATGACTGTCAGGAGAGCAGCAGCCAGGAAACACAGCCCTTGGGCAGGGGTCCAGGCTCCTGCAGGATGGAGCACATGGGCCGAGTGCGAATACAAAGAGCAGAGATCCTGTGGTGATGGCACTCTGCCTGGGTGCCCAGGTCATAGGTGCTCTTTCCCAATGCAGATGTAAACCTGGTGCAGAAGGAAGGCACAGCTCTGGTGGGGGCTTCGCTCTCCAGTCAGTGGCTGGAGATCTAGCCTCCCTAAAAGCAGGGTTCTTGACATACTCTTTAATTCCCTTACAGGCAGTTTGATTGCTCAGAAGGTTGCAAAAATAAAAACAAATCAATGAGGGACTTGCCACTCTGGGCTCCAATCTAACTAATTTTCACTTTTTCAACAAATATTTATTGAACACCCAATATGTGCCAGGCACTGTGCCAACGAGGCATAAAGCTCTTGATGAAGGGGACAGACGCATAATAGACTTTCAATAAATATCTGTTGAAAGCATGAATAAACTAGCGTAATGAGAACCTTGGGGGAAAGTGAATACTTATCTTGTTAGTTGCCCTCAAGTCATCTCTGACTCATGGCGATCTTATGTATAACGGAACAAAATGTTGCCCAGTCCTGCACCATCCTCATGGTCACTGGTAGGTTTGGGTCCATTGTTGTAGCTGTTGGCATACTGTGGTGGCTTGTGTGTTGCTATGATGCTGGAAGCTATACCACCAGTATTTTAAATACCAGCAGTGTCACCCATGGTGAACAGGTTTCAGCAGAGCTTCCAAACTAAGATGAATGTGGAAGAAAGACCTGGCCACCTACTTCTGAAAATCAGCCAAAGAACACCTTATGGATACTTCTCTTAGGAATTCTTAATAAAAGCAGGACACTGGGCATGGCCAGACACCTACCCTAGGCTTCAGAATTAGCCCTGAAGTCTTTAGAAAAGAAAGATTGGAAAAGATGGGTGATAAGAAGAAAAGTTGGCCCAAGGAGGAGGGGCACTTCAAATAATAAAGCATTCTTTGACAGCACGATACTGATTACCCTGATGAAGAAGGAAAGGGGTAGAATCTAAGAAAACCAATGTGGCTGCACAGACACCTCTCCAAGGTGCTCAGGTTTGAAAGGACAAGCACAAAGGAGGGAAGGCAGAACA
The DNA here is from genome assembly GCF_024166365.1 of Elephas maximus indicus. Classification (NCBI taxonomy): domain Eukaryota; kingdom Metazoa; phylum Chordata; class Mammalia; order Proboscidea; family Elephantidae; genus Elephas; species Elephas maximus. The sequence continues at coordinate 29,990,893 of NC_064835.1, read as the reverse complement.
CCTGAAAAAGGATAAGGACAAAGAGGAGCAGGAACCTGTAACAGAAGTGCCAGGTGACATGAAGCCCCAGGATGAGCTGAAGCATGCAGAAAAAGACAAAAAGACAAAGAGAACCAGGAGAAACACCAGAATGGAGATTTTTCAGTTCTAAGAAAGTGGCAGAATAAAAGGACAGAGCTCCCTGGGAAATGTCACATAATATTAATCAGTTATAAGACATAAAACTCCTCAGCTTCTCTTTTCATGCTCTCATTCCTATGAAGGAAATGTTTTTCATATTTGAGGGAGAAGAAACTTGGGTAATAAGGAATTGAAGCCTGAGGTGGGTGGTGTGATAGAGACTATTTAGGGTAGTGATTGGAGTCACCCAGATCAGGGGTGGTGGTCCAGCTCTGCCAGCTCTGCCACTGAGTAATCTTGTGCCAAAAATTACCACTCTGTGGCTCAGTTTACCCTCCTATAAAATAGACAAGAGTTCCTATGTCATAGATTTATTGTGCAGATCAGAAGGCACGGCACAAGTGAATCACTTAGCATGATGTCTAGGACATAGAAAAAATTCACTAGACACTAGCTATTATCCTTATCATCCTCATCACCATCATCATCAGATGTTTAAAACAAGTCTGATTACTGGGCACAATGAAATTAACCTCTCAAGATACTGAAATAATTTGAAGATACAATTCTGGAGCCATTCCAGGTAAACAATAATCAAGAAATATTTAAAAAAGAGAGTCTGGAAAAATATGTTTTTTTAAAAACTAGAGGAGTAAACAGCAGCAGAGTCTGGTAATAGGTAGACTTCACACAAGTCTCCAGAAAACAAAATTGCAAGGGTTAATTTGATGGTTTGTAAGCACTCAGAAAATCATCTGTGGTTACTAAAAGCCACTTTGGGCTCTTTAAGAGCAAGTTATGTTCATATTTCCTTAAAAAACAAACAAACGAACAACAACAACAAGAAAAACCCTGGCATAGTTTCTTGTTACAATCTATCTCGCCTTTGTGATGTTATATTATTCACAAATTTGCTAAACAAATCTTCCTCTGCCAGGTATATTCTGGAGTCATAATTGAAGGAGCTTTTTTTTTTTTTTAATTGAAATCTCAATATGAGCTAACAGTGTGACATGGTTACAAATACTGTACTCTTTGGCTTCCTCAGTAGAAAGCACCATGTTCATATTGCAGACAGTAGCAACCCCATTTTTCCCTGGGGTGATGAGACCACATCTGGGATGGGAGTGCTCCCTGCTGACAGCCACATCCAGAGGGCCATTTACACATGAGGGCATATGCAGAAAGCTGAGAGAGCAAGGGTGATGAAGAGCTTGAAAAGATGTAACATGAGGAAGCGTGGAGGGATATGGAATTATTTAGGTGAAAAGGGAAAACTTGGGGATTCTCCAGCTTTATTGTACTTGAGAATCACCTCCAGATTCCAGCAGCACCAGTCCCTAGATTCCTAGAGATTCTGATTTGTTAATCCCAGTAGGAGCCCAGAAAATTATAGTTACACAAACATCTCAGATAATTCTCATTCCAGAAACATACTTTAAGCAACACTGCCCATAAAAGAACAAATTGACCTTAGATATAAGAGTTTGGCCCTGGTGGCACAGTAGTTAAGAGCTCAAGCTGCTAATCAAAAGGCTCAGCTGTTCGAATCCACCAGCTGCTCCTTGGAAACCCTGTGGGGCAGTTCTCCTCCATCCTGTAGGTCGCTATGAGTCAGAATCAACTCAAACAGGGGTTTATACTGTTTAGAAAAGAGTTCTGGTGGTGCAGTAGTTAAGTGATTTGCTGCTAAGCTAAAGGTCGGTGGTTCAAACCCACCAGCTGCCCTCAGGAGAAAGATATGGCAGTCTGCTTCGGTAAAGACTACAGCCTTGGAAACCTTAGGGGGCCATTCTACTCTGGGGCAGTCCTGCTTTCCCCTGTGAGTTGAAATCGACTCAGTGCAACAGGTTTCATTTTTCTGGCTTTTTGTTGTTTAGAGGACAGAACCCTAATCAACAAGTCCACAACTCCACTGTCACAGTTGGAAGGTGAGAACCTTAGTGACCTTGTTTCTGTATTCCGAGCTCAGAATATGGTATAACGAGGCTGGTGGCCTGGGTGGGTGGTAAGCCTGCCATCAGCAGCCATCTTTATGGAGAGCTAGGATGATAACCAGTCAGAGATGTCATAAAGGAGATTGTTGTATTAGAAGAGAGGTTTAACCAAGCTGACCTCCAGGGCTCTCCATATTCTTAAGACTCTGCAATGCATTGAAAGAATCTTTTGACTACAGTACAGATACAATGGAATTGGAAAGTTAGAGATAGGGAAGGAAAAATGGTGAGGAACGCTAAAGACAAGAGTAAGAAGCGAACATCTGAGAAGAGATGATTAAGTCTGAAGAAGCACCTAACAAGGTGTTCAGTTGTGGATGTGGCATCTGCAGTATGTAACTTCATTCAACCCAAACACTCTTTGGGCACTTACGGTGTACAGATAGGCCACAGAGTCCGACTTGGAGCTCAGAGGGTAAGTGAAGAGAGCATGAGCCCTAGCTCTGCCCTAGAATCACAGAATACACATCTAACTCTTTTAGTGGAGAGACAAAAGTGAGTGCCACAAAGAAAGGACACTATCTGACAGATAAATGGTTGTATGTCCAGCACCTAGAATGGTGCCTTGGCATGTTGTGGACATCAGTAAGTATTTGTTGAATGAATGAATGAAACTTGCATTTACTGAAAACATCCTTTCCAGGCAGCGTATTTGCATGTTTTGTATATACCATAATTCCTTCAACCATTGTGTTATTATCCTCATTTTATAGATGTTGTAATGGAAACTCTGTTGAGTTACTTGCCCAAGGTCATAAAGCTAGTAAATGCTGTCACATGCTCTGTAGCTAAAGATACTGAACTTGAGATGATCTATTTCTTAAATTTATGTCATTCCTAGTACGCCACACAAGTCTAGATGACTTGGCTTTCAGACAAGTGAATTGAGATTCAGCGAGGTGAAAGGACATGCTCAGAGTTACCCTGATAGTTTGTAACAGAACTGGATCCCAAACGGAAGCTCTGGACAGTGATTTCAGCAGCAGCCAGAATCTTCACTACAACGCAGCAGCTGACCTTGCTCCACATACAGACCACTGACTGGCCTTCCACTGACCCTTGGAGGCCCTCGACCTTCACATAGAGAAGCAGTGTGTATACATTAGCCAGCTCTCCCTGTACAATTGTATGGTGGCCCTTGAGGCTACCTCCAACATTGGTTGGGCCAATTTGAACATGATAAGGTGGGGCTGGTAGGCTTGGTGACACAGAAGCCAAGAAGACTTGCCCACCTAAAAAATGGGCAGGTTGTTTCGCTGGGACATTCGGTCTGTTTTTCAGCAGCCCATGACTGACAAGTTCATGCAGGTTGGCCTCAGGACTCGATTTTTGTCTCCTTTTTTCCCCCAAAACTTAGAGTTGGCAGTGAAATAAGTTGTGTGCCAAATTGTTCTCTGGTCTCTATGGGTTCAGCTGTGTCCTTAGTTATACAAATATAGTTCCCTTTGACTTTGTCCAGTGACCTGCTGGGGTGAAAGGGAGGGTGGGATGTCAGGCTCTTAGCTCAATCAGAGCAGCGTGTTGTTCTTTCTCTTCTGTCACTTTTTATGTGGATAATAGGAAAAAGCAAAATTTTTTTTTCACGCCTCTGCAGTTCTTTTCAGCTCACTGCCCCATATTTTTCAAGATAAGGAAAAAATAAAAATAAACGGATATAGGGAATAGAAAAGAAGGTATGTGTGTGCTGCGTGTGCACACCCGTGGCATGCATACGTATGTGGGCACTGTATCAGTCAGAGTCCTTGGTGGCAAGCAACAGAAGCCATCTGGCTGATATGAACAGGAAAGGATATTGGGCAGGTCACAGAACTGCCAGAAGGGCTGAGGAGCCAGGCTGTGAAGTGGTCAAAAATAATAACTCACACCCTCTTCAGAACCCTGCCCCTGCCAGCAAGCACTGCTGCCCCCAGCAGTGATCTCCCAGCAGCTGCCAGCCCTGCTAGGAGGGAGGCTCACTAATTCCTGCGTCCATGTCCGGGGAGTGTGTCAGATTAGCAGTGACTAGGGCATGGGCCTGTGCTCTAGCTGCAAGGGAGGCTGGGAAAACCAGGACCTGGATTGTCTCAGCTTCTATATATAGCAAGAAGGAGCCTCTGTTTCCCATCAGGACTCACAAAGTGATGAATATCCCCCAATACAGCAAGGTTTCTGCTGGTGGGCAGCCAACAGAATACCCAATACCCATGAGAAGTAAGCCTGATGGAGCTTGGGGGAAACACAGCATATGAAGAAATAAATAGGCACAGCCTTGCCTCTCTACCAGACCTTTACTGTGCAGTCACCAAGGGCAGCAAAGGTGTACAAGTGGATGATACCCTGTCATATTTTTCAATGAAAAAGGCTCTCAGGCATCATGAGTAACTCCTCTGGAGCTCTCAACTTTCCAAACAGGTGAAACCGAAGAAGCTTCTGTGTTGCTTCGGCAGCAGTGGGTTTACAGCCAGAGATGGGAGGAAGGGCTGTGTAAACCCTCCACCATTAATCTGTCTGTCCTAGACTGATTGAATTTTCAGAAGTTACTCTGACTTCATTGGGTTCAGTGGCTGGTCATGTTGTCTGCACAATGTCTGAGCCTAAGCCACCAAGAACCAGGTGGTTTGGCAAATCGCTGCAAGTGAACCATTAGAGGCTTTTGAACTAAATAACCAGATTTGCTTGACTTTTATCTTCAAGCCATACAGGATAGGCCAGAGGCAAGATGCAGAAGGACTCTACGTGCCCTTTGCTAATTTGGGTTAGAGATGTTGATTCACAAGGGGTGCTTTTTTTTTTTTATAACAACTCCAGGCAGGTTGAGCCCAAAGCAGAGAATCAGACTGATTTTTGTTTTGTTTTATTTTTTTGTCATTTCCATGGTTCCTTTCAGAGAGCTTAGGACAGTAACTCCCTCTTCTAGGACTGCTGAGTTAAGGTAACGTGATGCTTTTTTTATGGGTGCAAAACTTCATAAGAAAGAGACTCAGTGATATTGCCAAAGGCCAGATGGTGGTGAGGGAAGACAGCACCCAGAACAGGACATAAAAAGTCCCAGTGGCTTTCTTCCTCTCGCACTTCGCACTAGCTGTTACCTCTTGAGAATTTTCTAGCAATTTGTAGTGATTATAGTCTTTTAGATAACGATCGTCATTCTCAGGTCTAGCTGGGAAAACTGGGGCCCTGGGTGAGGCGCCTCTGCACCCCTTAGTCATTCTGGAGTCAGAAACACCCTTTGATGATTTTTCACTAATGGTGAAAGCATTGAACTCTTCATAGTATTTATTCAGTTCTGTTTCTGGGATTTATGTCACCAGAAAGGTAGATAAAACATTCTACTCATAAATAGTCAAACACTCACCTTAATAAGCACCTGCTTCTTAGAAGGAATCAACAATAAAGAGATACGAAGGAAAGCAAGCGCTGTGTTGTTTTGGGGGGGAGGGGAGGAGCAATAAAGGAAAATTTAAAAATAATATTTATGTACTATTTCAAATCCCAAGACTACATTGAGCCCATTGCACCCACTGTGAGTGAGGGAGGGGAGGGGGATTGGAGTCGGTGGAAGCCTTAGCACTGCCACGCGGACCCTTCTGTCTGTAGTGCTGCCCAGACACCTAGTCGTGGGTGGGCCTCACCAGATCCCAGCTTGCAGGTGTTTCTGCAGTTCCTTAAAAAAAAATACAACTTGCTGCTGTCGAGTCGATTCCGACACATAGCAACCCTACAGGACAGAGTAGAACTGCCCCATAGGGTTTCCAAGGTGTGCCGGGTAGATTCGAACTACCCACCTTTTGGTTAACTACTATACCACCAGGGTTTGCACAGTTCCTTAGATGTCACTTATTTGGACCTCAGAAAACATTTTTTTTTTTTATGGCAATTGTATTCTAAATTAAACTGTATACCTTAGCTAATCCACAGAATTTTACTTAACGAGTGGTGTCAGGGAGCCCTGGTGGTCCAGTGATGAAGAGCTCAGCTGCTAACTAAAATGTCGGCAGCTCGAGTCCACAAGCTGCCCCTTGGAAACCCTAGGGGGCAGTTCTAGTCTGTTCTATAGGGTTGCTATGAGTTGGAATCGACTAGACAGCAACAGTTTTTTTGGTTTTAGTGGTATCACTGAAATGCTATATGTTTTCAGTTTTATGTATTATAGAAGCTGGTCCTCTCACAATATGAGTGAACTCATCAGCAATTATAATGTTAAAATCGAACCTACCCTGTCATTTGGTATTTAAGAAAAAATCATGTTTATTTAGAGGATAATATATGACATAATGTTTTTGGACCCTCCCAGGGGTTGACAGAGCAGGTTGACTAAAGATTGATTTTACTGGTTAACTTTATGTCTAATTTTGCTCCAAAACTATGGTTTTCCATTTACTTGATATGGCTGGATTGCTTAGCGTTACACCTACCTTTCTGTAATAATGAGGGTTGTTAGTTGCCATCGAGCCAGTTCCAACTCACAGTGACCCATGTCTGCAGAGCAGAACTGCTCCATAGGGTCTTCATAGGGAAGCAGATCCCTAGGCTTGTTTTCTGAGGCACTTCTGGGTGGATTTGAACTGCCAACCTTTCAACTAGTAGTTGAGTACTTAACCATTTGGACTACCAAACCAAAAAACCCCAAACCCGTTGCTGTCAATTCCAACTCATAGCGACCTTACAGGACAGACTAGACCTACCGTATAGGGTTTCTAAGGAGTGCCTGGTGGATATGAACTGCCAACCTTTTTTGGTTAGCAGCCGTAGCTCTTAACCATTACACTACCAGGGTTTCCTTGGACTAACCAGGGACTTTTCACTAGGGTACCATTTGATAAAGAGAATATGAAAAAAAACAACCCTGTTGCTGTCAAGTCGATTCCAACTCATAATGACCCTATAGGACAGAGTAGAACTGCTCCATAAAGTTTCCAAGGAGCACCTGGTTGATTTGAACTGCCAACCTTTTGGTTAGCAGCTGTAGCTCTAAGCCGCTACACCACCAGGGTTTCCAAGAGAATGTGAGAGAATAGAAGAAAGGAAAGAAAAGAAGAAAAAGCAGATGTCTCATTTAAAAGTAAGAAAAGTAAAAAGGGAGCCAAAGGAGATGTATATGAATACAGAAAAGAGAGTGTCTGAACTGGAGTTAACTGAGCTGTGAAGAGTGAGAAGCAGCAATGCATAATATCCCTGAGGGGGGGAAGAAGGGTGGCGGTAGAGAGAGAAGACCACGTGTCCCTGTCCTTTCTCTAGAGGGCAGTACCAACCTAGGGCAGCTTGGCTGCTGTTCTGTGACTTGGATGAATTGGGCAAACCAAGGCTAATTTCCGCCAGTTTTTTTTTTGCATCTTGTTGTCTTAACTCAGGAAGACTCTGACATTAATCACATCAGTACGAGACTTTTTGTTTGTTTGTTTCCTCTTATTGGTTATGCCAGAACTAAATACCAGCCTTCAGAATTCTTTCTTAGTTGTGTATTTGGACGCCAGCATTTTGCAGTTCCCAGGCGCTAGGTAGCAAGAAGGAGGTAGAGGAGGAGAAAGCACCGAGGGTCTCTCCGTCTCCAACTCAGCAAGAGGGCCTGGAAGGAGCCCATTTCTAGCTTTGAGCAAACCCACAAAAGTGATCCATGCATAGAAATGGCATGTCCCACTGTGAAGTTACTAAATTAGCTTTGTACCATCGATGGTACGGAAGAACTTTGTGGCCATTGTCACAGTTCTCTGGAGCCTCATTGACTAAAGCCCATTATGCACTTGGGTAAATGTGTTGATGTGGATACCTGTTGTGTTTCAGTATGAGGTTGCTCGCATTGCCTTGAACACACCAGGTGCTGTCATCACCCTATCCTTGGCCCCATACCCTTGCACGATGTTCTTACTCCCCTCGTCCCTGGGTCCGCACCTACTCATTCCTCCAGACTCCACTTGGGTCTCACCTTCTCAGTGGCCTTCTTTCACTCTTCTCTGGACTTCTATAGCAGCCCATGCTCACTGCCATCTTTGTCCTGCCTCACCACACTAAATCTCCACTGTGTTTGCCCTGGTGGACAGCCCCTCTCCCTGGAAGACTAGAATTCCTAAAGACAGAAAACCTGCTGTATCTCTGCATACCCTGTGCCCATGGCAAGCACTCAATAAGTGTTTATTGAACAAATAAATGAACCGGATCACACCTTGGCAGCAGCGATGTCTACTGACCCTTTGCTGCCAACCTGCTTTGAAAGTTTGTTGTTGCTAGTTGCTGTTCGAGTTGGCTCCAATTTGTAGTGACCTTATGTGTAACAGAACAGAACATTGCCTGTTCTGCGCCATCTTCATGCTTTGAGTCCGTTGTAGCAGCCACTGTGTGTTTTGAATGCTGTCTAACTGAGGGGGCTCATCTTCCAGCACTATATAGGGCAATATTCTGTTGTGATCCAAATTACTGGCTAACTTTTGGAAGTAGATAGCCAGGGCTTTCTTCCTCTTCCACCTTAGTTTAGAAGCTCCACTGAAACCTGTCTACCATGGATAGCCCTGCTGGTATTTGAAATATCAGTGGCGTAGCTTCCAGTATCATAGTAACACCAAGCCACTACAGCACAACAAATTGACAGACCAGTGGTGGTTTTCACTGTTTAGAAGTGGCTTTATTGGCAACCTGAGCGCCGTCTCCTTCCAAGCAGAAGTTCACTGTGAAATGAGCCTGGTTTTCTGATCTATGGACCATCAAGCCTTGTTCTCATACACTTCAGCCTGAAGTCCCTCCCTTCCAACACCTATTTAAGGACAAGGAAGGGTTTTCATGCATCTGAAAAGACTTTCAAAACCATGTCTGCTCAGAACCCGTTAGAGGTGAAGGAACCTTAGAGATTACCCAGTTGAACCCCCACTTTTACAGATGAGGAAACTGAGTCCCAGCGAGGTGCAGTCCCTTTGCTTGAGCCACACAGCAAGCTTGGTGGCAGGTCTGGGAATGGAACCTTCATCTCTACTCAGTCCCCTTTTCTATTTCAGAGTCCTTTTCTGGATAGTTCCTGATTTGTGGGCTCCTGAGAGCCTTTCCTGGGGGTATAAGTGACCAGAAAAGGGTACAGTTTTGTAAGTGAGCTAAATAACTAATGATGGCAGCTTACCCATCTTAGAGCAGCTTTCTTCAGGAGCTTAGCACATTTAATAGGGTGCCTGTAAACGGGAGTAATTTGAATAGTTTTTCTGGCACACTGTTAACGTTTATATATGCCCCATTTCATCTGTAATCTGCTTTTGCAAGGCACGGGTGGGCCTTTGGTGGCAGCAATGAATGACCCACACAGCTTCCTCCCAAATGCTAAAACCAAGCTGAAAACCTGGGAGAATCTAAGGTATCCATCTCCATAAAAACACACTGACTCAAATTGCTCTTCTCCATTCAGACAGGCTAACACCCTCTCCCTGCTTCTTTTCTTGTGTATTTTGCCGTTACCATGTTCTGGTTATATCCCACATCTGGAGCATGGCAGCTGTCCTGTAATGTGCAAGCTGTGATATGTAATTTGGAGAACTTGAATACAAATATCTGTTAATTAAAAAAAATACAGAAGCATGTTTGTCAGCTTGTAATTACGTAAAGAAGAACACCAACTCCCAAACTCATTTAAAAAGCAAAATGAAAATAACTTTTCCAGCAGCTTCACAAAACCCAACAACTCTACATTTCACCATTAACTTTCTTCTGAGTCTCCCAAAGTCCTTTGCAAATGTCTCTGAAGTTTCTTTGCGGAAAGCAGGTTGGCCCAGCAGGATAGGCAGGGAAGTAGGATTGAGCGGACAGACAGGTCGCTTGTCTTCTGTTACGTACCCCCTAGTGGTAAGTCTGGAGTCCTGCGTGGTCCAGTTAATGTGCTAGGCTGCTAACTGAAAGGTTGGAGGCTCAAGTCCATCCAGAGGTACCTCAGAAGAAAGGCCTGGCAATCTACTTCTGAAAAATCAGCCACTGAAAACCCTGTGGAGCACAATTCTACTTGGACACACATGGGTCGTCATGAGTTTGGGTCGACTCGACAGCCACTGGTTATGGTACATCTAAGTATGGTTTCTCAATCTTGTCACTATTGATATTTTGGGCCGGATAATTCTTTGTTGTGAGGTTCTGTCCTATGCATTGTGGGATGTTTAAAAGCATCTCTGGACTCCACCCCCTAGATGCCCGTAATAACCTTCCCCTAGTTGGACCACCAAACATGTCTCCAGACATTGCCAAAGGACCCTGGGGGGACTGGGACAAAATCACCCCCAGCTGAGAATTGCTGTCACTTTGATATGTGGCGCGGTACGAAAGAAAGGACACAGGGCTTGTTCTCAGAACACCTGAGTTTAAGTGGCCTTCATTCTAACTGTGTAACCCTGGCCAAAATCACTTGGGTTTTCTTTGTGCCTGCTTCCACATCTCAGATATGATACACCTCCAGCGGTGGGTTTTCCAGGGTTACTGTGAAGACCAAAGGAGATGTGGGTGATTTTCAAACACAGTAAAGGGACATCAGGAAGGTAAGTTTTATCATCGTTATTATTGCAAGATGGCTACTAGAGTGAAAAGCTGCTGTTTGGAGGCCGTAGAACAGTGTCCCGTGGGAAATCACTCCCTGCTAGGAGCAGCCCGATGACCTTGACCTGGTCAGCACTGTGCTCTCCTGGACTCCACGCTTTGTCGAACTTGAGGTGCTCTCTGACCTGTGGGCATGGTGGAAGGGCACCGAGGAAAACACTTCCTGAGGAAAGGCTAATGGGATGAATAAGTTTACATACACAGAGCAAAGACCTGTTCAGAGGGGCCCCAGGTCTCTGTCCAGTATCCTCTCTTCTCCCCAAACATGTCCAACGTGTCTGAGCTACTCAGACTGCTGCTGCATTACTTAAACGCCATGCTCTCAATCAGAGAAAGCTGCAGCATCTTTTCTAAAGGCCTTTTCAAGGTCAAGAGATTGTCTGCTGTCTGGGCTGATGGGAAGGCAGGTGGATAGATGAGATAAACTCTCAAGGGCCCTTCTGGCCCAGGAGTTCTAGGACTCAGGGTTTAGAGCTAGGAATTCTAGAATCCAGACAGTCTTATACGGAGTTCCTGGATTTCTGTGACCAGAATTAATAGCAACAATTGGCACTTTCTGGAGGACCGCACTGTGCCAGAAAGTGTGCCAAGTACGTTAGGTTTATTGCCTCATCGAACCTTCCTGACAAGTCTTTAAAATAGGTTAAAAAAATAAATAAATAAAAATAAATTTTAAAAAGTGGTTGCCATAGAGTCAATTTAGAATCATGGAGACCCCATGCATGTCAGAGTAGAACTATGCTCCATAGGGTTTTCAATGGCTGATTTTTCAGACGTAGATCGCCAGGCCTTTCTACCAAGGTGCTGCTGGGTGGACTTGAATTGCCAACTTTGCAGTTAACAGCTGAGCGCTTAACCCTTAGTGCCACCCAGGGATTTCGTTCTCTTTTTACAAAAGAGAAAGCTGAGGTGGATACGGCTTAAATAACTTGGCACAGAGCAAGTAAGGGGTTTCAGTGTCTCATCTAAGCTAATCAGCAGAAGGGCTAGGGCGTGCCTCTAGACCAGAAGCACACAGGTGCATGGGGAATGAGCCCCTGAGTGAAATGAGAAGCCCCACCCACGGAGTGACCCCAGAGGAGAGTTGTTCAGTTGCCACTCGGACAGACAGATGACCAGCATGTCCAGTGATCCAATTGGAGTCTCCTCTGGTGAGCACCCCATGGCCTATGACCTACAGTTTGAAGACCAAGAGGCATATGAAGGTTTAGGAGGGTTCTGTGATGTAAAAAATAAAATTAAGATGGGGGGAGAAGCTGACAGTTTGAGTGGGGGACGCACAGTCAATACACCCTAGATAACACTTCCTGCAGAGCCGCGCCTTGCTTATTCAGATCCCAGGAGACGCAGGCTGCTTTGACAGTCGGCAGAAATCCTGACTACCTACCGATCTCTTCATCTCCAGCCTACTTTTGCAGACTTTTTTTGTTTTATATTATTAGGTATTAAACCCTGTAAACACTTTCATTTGTATCATATTGTCAGTCAAATTACCCTTTTGCAACAGTATGAGATCAGATTGGTATCCCTTACTTCCCTGGGCAACAGCTGCAATTCCACAATCCTACTGCAGGATATAACAATGAAGTACCTGAGCTGCTGCTGGGGGTCAGGACTCCTGGATTCTTTTTCCAGACACTGGCGTCAGCTAACCATTTACATCTAGTCAAGCCAAGTTGTTTCCTTTCCAACTGAATGCAAGGAGCATGGTATTAAGACCCCACTCATTCCTTCCAACAGATTTAAATAACTTTGAAAATTCAGACTTGTAATTGTGGAGCCCGGTCAACTCAGTACCTGTGTGTGGTTGACAGGGAACCCAACATCAAGGCTATAGTCTTGACATTCAGCACGTATCCCATTCTGTTCACTTCTTGGCTGTCGTTTGCTGGATGCCCTGGAACTGCTCATTATTTTCTACTGTTAAATGTCCAAAGAAAAGCAATGAGGCCAGCCTGGCACATGAGAAGGTAAGGTATTTCAAAGTCAGAAGGAAATAAGATTGATAGATGGGCTGATGTTTTAGATTCTCCGCATCTCTGTCCTCTCCATTAGCAAAGCTAATCGAAACCTCATAATATTTAAAATTCAATTTTAAGACAATACAGTAGAAAGGCTAATTGGATCCATGCATCCAAATGCCAGTTACTGGAATGTTAGCATTTTATGATGTTTCTCAGTGTCAGCATTCAAGGACCACATTGTGGAAGGCAAAGAATTGCAGAGAATTGGCATCTCATGCAGAAATAGGACAGGACCATGGATCTGCTTCCTCCCAGAGACCATTGGTGCACCCTTCGCTTCTTAAGATTCTCAACTCAGATGTTCAAAAGACAGAGCTTATGATGGGTAGACACCCAAAGACATCCCTGTAAATAAGCGACACAACTGAGCAGCCCAAATAGATGTGTCAACAATGGAAAGTGTGTCATTAAACCCAGTCGAATTATCATGTTGCCAGCACTTAAGGCATTGACCTGTCGACCTTCGCTAGCTCCTCTATGGCTCCCAACCAATCCTTATCCATAAATAACCTTGCCCTTCTTGCGCTGCCTTTTCTGTGGCCTGGACAACATTACTTAACCTTTCCTTGGCTCTATGACCCATCTGTTGAGTTGGGAGAGCAATAAATACTTGTATCCATCTGGCAGGAGATGGTGCACTTTAATGAATGTTTGGAAAGTACTCTGAACATGAAGTGCTTAGTGTTAATATTACTTTCCAATCTCCTGGACAATCCAGTGAAGTGATATCCTCATCTAGCTCGCAGCTCATTCATTTTGGAACTGAGTCCACTGTATACAGATTTCAGTTTGGGTGTTGCTGGGAAGATTGATTTTGCTCTGGGGCAAATATTGACCTCCTGAGCATCTGTCAATATTTACCTCTTAGGTCAATAGATCTCAGTGTTGACCTTGGTAAAAGTCAACATCTCCATAGAACCTCAGGATCTTCTTCGTCTGTGCTGCCTTAGTTCCAAGTCTGTCGCATGATTCTATCCTAATAAATCCTTATTTGCAGGAGTTGATAACACAAGCTGTTGACGTGCCCTCGGGGGTGAAGTTGCTGGGTGTATCTCTGGGTATTTTTATAGAAATGCTAAAGTAAGAGAATTCCTAATCTTTTGTTCTTACTTTCCTTCTTGGGGGGCAGAGGGAAGATCTTTCTAGAAGTATCTATCTAAAAAAAAAATCTATCTAGCACAGAATAAAGTGCCGATTAGGCAGACTCCTAATAGAGCCTAACACACTGGACAGTTACATTCACCGAATATTTGAAAATGTGTCTGTTGGGAGAAGAAAGTGTATACTGGGTACATGGTGCACAACCTTGTGTCCACTGGCATCAATTTGACCATGAAGACTGTAGTCAATAATTCTCTTCATGACCAAACAAACCATAGAGTGTTCTTCCCGATGGTGGGCATGCCTGGAGTAGCCTATTCCAGGCTGTGCTGTGATCTATTATTGGATATATACAGATTTAGTCGTTCATTGAAGTCCACGAGTGGTGAAAACAATTTGCACTTGTCTGCTAACCTGCAGATTAATGTTTGAATCCACCCTGTGGCACCATGGAAGAAAGGCCTGGTGATCTGCTTCCACAAATATTACAGCCAAGAAAACCCTAGGGAGCAATCCTACCCTGCAACGCTTGGGGTCGCCGTGAATCCAGATAGACTTGACGGCAACAAGTTTTTTAATCATCCTGTGTGAGAAATTTGCCTTGGTTGAAGAAATAAGAAACATGTTTCATAAGAGCAGAAGGTGTCTGCCTTTTAGAGCGTATGGGGAAGATGATACACAAAAGGGAGAAGGGCAGTTGTGAAATGCCAAATCAATAGCATGGCTGCGGCGTCCATCACGTTTAGTCTTTGGAGTCTGAATTTCATGGCTTTCCATGTAGATTCAAGTGGAGAGAATGGTTCATCACAAAGCATTTTGTTCAGAAATGTTGCACAGATAAGCAGATTTCTAGAATAAATGTATGTAAAACTCAAAACCCTGTTCAGCACGTCTGATGATAAATGAGACTTTTTTATGCATTTCCCATTGATTTATCCGCTTTTAATGGGCCCATTTGCAAGCAGCAGTGCTTCCAGACTTTCAAGGATGTTATGTGTTTGTTTGTGTGTTTCTGTTTGGTGAAGGGTAGTCAGGGAGAAGGTTAGCACTTCATTTATTTCAGTGTTGGACGTGTTGGAAGGCTAGATCTCTTCTCCTGCAATGAACAATTTCTCTCTCATCCATTATTTTGTCAGTGTTTATGGGTAATTCATGGGGGCATTGGTGGTTCGGTGATAGAATTTTTGCCTTCCACCCAGGAGATCTGGGCTCGATTCCGAGCCGATGCCCCTCCTACGTAGCCACCACCTGTTTGTCAGCAGGGGCGTATGTGTTGCTATGATGCTGACCAAGTTTCAACAGAGCTTACAGACTAAGACAGACTAGGGAGGAGACCCTGGCCATCTATTTTTGAAACTCAGCCAGTGAAAACATCCTAGATCACCAGAGCTCAGTCTACAACCAATCATGGGGATGGTGTAGGACTGGGCAACCTTTAGTTCTATTGTGCGGAGTTGCCATGAGTCAAAGGACATCTCCGTGGCAGCTCACAACAACATCAGTAATTCAGGCTACACAAGCCTATGTATTTATTTGGCTTGGCTTTTCCAAACAGCTGAGGAAAATGCACTGATGAAAAGATGGAAGGGAGGGGGCTTTGGAATTATTCAAAAGTAAGGTCTGTGCAGTCTGAATTTTTAACCTGTGTGTCCACATTCTGTCCTGTGTCTTGCTGGATAGCCTGGGCTGCATCACCTCCGCCCACAAGCCAACTCAGCAGTCTGCTCTCTGGACTGCTGGTGGCTGCCTGGAACCACAATTCAAATCAAATCCATCTTGATGAGTTAGATTAATTGAGCTTCAGGAGTTTTGCTCAGTACTGGTCCTTTGAATCAAAGCCTTAAGAGCCAAGGTGGTGTGTTTCAGGAGAATGTTAAATATACCTTAGGGCCTCTTTACAAAGATTGGGTTTGCCTCAGTGCCCTGGCTCAATTTCTGAAAATAGCAAACAAAAACAAAACCAAACAAACAAAAAACTGTCTTATAACAGAGTCTACCCTATCCCACAGGGGTAGTTAGGATGTTAGCTTCCCTGCTCTTACAGTACCTGCTTGTTTCCATTATCCATTTCAAATTTAACCAAGGAGAATTTGCCATATAGTTAGTTCTGGGAAATATATTACCTTCTTTTTCTGTTCCTTGTCTCATGAAATACGTTACCTTCCCTTTCTGTTTCTTGTCTCATGATTCCTGCCAGGGTCTTGTCAGGTGTCCTGCCTTCTTCCCTACTCCCCATGGACTTCCAAGAGCAGTCATTCATTCAGTCATTAGCCATTTATTAAGCATCTGGTATTTTCCAAGTACTTTTCTGGGGAACTGAAGGATGGAAAAATGTGTTGGTCAGGATTCCTGCCCAACAGGAGCACAGAATTTAGCCTAGAAAGATAGGCCTAAACATACATGGAATAAACACATATAAGAGATAATAGAAAACAGAATAAATCAGTGGTGATGGACATAGAGAAGGAAGATTATCTTTGACCTGAGGGAACTCAAAGAAGTAGAATCGACTGTCCTTGAGGACTAGTTGGATTTAAACAGGGTAAGAAAGAGAGGAGTCTAGGAAGGTTTCAAGATTGGGTGACTGAGTAGAAGGTGGGGCTTTCTCCGAAATAGGGACCAGCAAAAGAGGGGGAGCTTTGTAGAAAATGATGTTATCTGTCTCCTTTGGACAGGCTGAGTGTGGGGTACCTTTGAGACGCCCAAGGAGAGATATCAAGGTGACAATTGAATGTGTGAGATTGAAAATGGAAGCTCAGAAGGCGTTCTTGACTAAAGAAAGATGTTGAGGATTTTTCAACATGTAAGGATGATGTTGGAGCCATGGGAGTGAGTAAGATTACCCAAGTACAGCATGTGGAGTGGGAAAAAAATGCTAAGACCAATCCCTGACAGAAGCCAACATTTAGAAGCCTGTAGAAGAGAAGAAAGGGGTACAGGAGACTGAGGAGGATATGAAGAATCCCCCAACCACCTTAACCACCCTCTGCTAGGGAGGTTTGCATTCTTGTTTGTGTACCTGTGTGCACACATTAACGTGCTTGAACAGAAAGTTATGTGTGAAAGGCACGGTGCCAGGGATCATAGGAGAATTCACAGATGAAGATGCATTCAGTACCATCAAACTCAGTAGAAGAGGCAGAAGTAGTTAAAATGCCCACAGATAAAATGGCAGCGGGAATGAAGACGTGGGGGAGGGGCTGATGCAAGAGCTGAGTGTGGCTGAGCATCAGGCTGGCCGGTCTCAGGAGTTGAATGTGTTTTCCTGTTAAACCTATCTCTTAATGTGGCCAATGGAGAGGGATCCCCTGAGCCAGAGGATTGGAGGTGGGCCCAAATGGAGGAGCCTTTTTAGATAGCTGTCCAATGTCATAAAGAAGATATTTCAATGGGACACCATGCCATGTCAACTCTGTTTAGAATCTGGGCTCCTTTGGGGACATCGCCGCATTTCCAATAATCTGTCCTCGTGATTGCTTGTGGTCACAGTCGCACAGTCATTTCTTCCTTCGTAGTCATACTCCCGATGTTCTTTACAAAATTGAACTGCAGTTACTAAAAGAATGGGTTAATATCTGCTGAGTGCCAGGCACACTGCTATAGATGCACTTTCTTCTTCAATTCCTCTAGCAATCCTTCGAGTTAGACATCCAGGGCTCTTACGTCTTGTCCACCAAAGTGGAAACTTCACTCTACTTGAGGTTGTATGAAGCTGCAAAGATTTAGGGCCCACAGAGGATCCCTTTTCTTCATTGTACTCTGTGAACTGCAAAGCAGTGCACAACTGGACAGTAGTATTACTGAATGGCACTGCAGCCCTTGAGATAGATGGCACCCTGCCCATTTTACAGAGGAGAAAACAAAGGTTCCTTGAGACTGATTTGCTGGTGAGTGGCAAAGCTGGCACCCAACCCAGGTTCAGACATCTAGGTCTCTTGACCGCTACCTGCCTCTACAGCATCCCAGAGGCAAAGGCCAAAGTAGGGCATGTTTCTCCTGCCCAGGATGAAGTCAGCACTGATCCGGCAGGCAGTCTTCCACCTGCAACAGGGCCAACCCTGCCTCATGCGTCTTAGAAAGTTCTCCCATCTAAGAACTCACGAGGCTGCCATGGACCAGCCTTTTCAGCCCACGCTCTTTCTTAGACTCAGAAATTGCAGAGCTGGCAGTGCTAGAGGCTCTATCCTCAGGTATGCTGAGCATCAGGTAGGATGCGTCTGAGCACCCACCTTTCCCTGGCAACCTTTGACAAGCTTTTACAATAAAAAAAATTAAATATTAATACTTGGCAATTAATCTCTGACTTGAAAGAGCCATATATACCATATGCATAACTCCTGGACATTTCAATTTCCAATCTGTGCAAGTAAGATAACATCCTGAAAATGAAATGTGATCATCAATTAGCACCATTCCTCAGGACAGACTGATCTGCAGGAGTGAGCAGTTTTCATGACCTGAGCAATGGCTGATTATAGGCCAGAGGCAGGGGACTCAGGGAAAGAAGAAAGGTGAGCCTTTGAGCCTTGTGATAAGTAGCAGAAGCTGGAAGGTAGAAGACCAGCATCCGTGAACCACCAGTTAGCTCTGGGCTCATAGGGATTCAGTTCTCTCAAATCACCAGGCAACATCAGCCGTCGGCTGGGGCACAGAGTGGTTCACTGCGGCTCAGTGGGGAAATACCGAGGAAGCAGAAAACATGGCTCCTGCTCTGGGGTCTCTGCAGTTGTGTTGGAGAATCAGCTCATATGCACCTGAAGTGGCTTAAGAACACTACCCAAGAGGCATGCAGTTGAGTACAAATTAATACAGGGCCTGGTGGCCCTGGACCTGTTTTCCTGCCTCTGTGTCACCAAGGGTGACAGTTCTAATTGCCTGGCGACAACTGTAAAAAGTGTTTGTAGATCTTGGTAGGAAGTCATCCTGCCAACACTGCATTGTGGTTTCTTGTTATATTTAATGGAAAACTGAAGCACTCGGATATTTCTGAAGTGTAATTTGTTCTGATGGGTAGACCGACATTGGATTGGGCTGCTTCACTGGGGAAGAGGCAAAAAATAAATTAAACAAATTAATGACTGTAACGCATTCCAGGGGAAAGAAAATGCGGTTGGTAATCTACCCCCACTGCCACTCCTCACAAAAATCATCATTTTTATGGCAGTCACATCTCCTTGGGCTGCTGCTGCTTGTGGGTATTTTTAAAGAAAACTTCCCCTCCAGTCATTTTCTTTAGCCCAATAAGCACAGTTGCTAATTTTCTCTCATTTGGAGAGTCCCCCCGGAACCATATGCCATTAAAATGCTTAGACATGTGGAAATGGACTGACGAAGATATGAGGAGACGGGGACATTCAGAGGAGGAGAGACTTTGTCAGATGGAATGACTCTGACATCGGATTCGCTAACCTGAAGAGAAAGATCCTGCCACAGGAAAGGCGAGGGAGGGAGCTATGCCAAATCCCTTGGAAGGCTCCAGGAGGCCTCCAGAGGGGGAGAGATGTGTTCCTAGGCACAGCTCAATGCTGGTCTGTAGCAAGCGTTCATGGGCTGAGTGAGGGAGTGAGTGAGCGAACCAACAAGACAGACGAGGGACTGAAGCAGAGAGGCTGATGGGAGGCTGGGAAACCAGAAAAATACATTGCCATCAAGTCAGTTCTAACTCCTGGTGGTGACCCCATGTGTGTCAGAGTAACACTCTGCTCCTGCGTAGGATGTTCTTGGTTGTAATCTTTACAGAAGCAGGTTGCCAGACCTTTCTCCTGTGGTATTGCTGGGTGGATTCGAACTGCCAACCTTTAGGTTAGTGGTCAAGGGCAAACTGCTTGTGCCACTCAGGGACCTGGATCTGGGAAGCTGGGAGCAGTAGGATGCAGGACTTGCAGTCAGGTGGTCATGAGGGCAATGCTGAGAGCACCATGTGGGCTTTGGCAGGTGGCTCTGGTAGCAGTATCGTCTCATAGTTCCACGTCTCTTTCTTCCTAGTGCTTTTGACATTTTGCATTTATTTGGGTCATTATTCAGTTAATGGTTCCGTATTTAAGAGCTGGTGTATCAATGGCACCATCAGCCAGATACAATGGGAATGGGTGCTGGCGGTGAAGCCTAGCATGAACCTCATCCCTAGCCTCAGCCTTGAATGTGTCCCCCCACTAGACCTAAGGTTTTGAGGGCAAGTATTACATTTGTTTACATGCTCCATGAAAGCCTCAGTCCCTGGCTCAGGCCTGTGGTGTGAAGACAGCTCCTCAGCGTGGACACTGTGCCTTGCCTGTGTGTAGCAGCTACTTGGTGCATGTTTGCGGAATGAGTGAGGGTGGGAAGTAAGCAAGGAAGGGAGTGGAGTGGAGCAAAGCGTAGCTGGCTAGGGAAGTCTCCCGGCCTCACCCAAACTGCAGAGTGACCTCCCCTTGTTTGGGGGTCCGTAGAGGACCATCCTTGGCCTTGACAGGCAGGGGAGGGAGGGCAAAGGCAGACGCAGGCCAACAGGCCAGTGCGTCTCCCCCAGAGTGCCTTCCTTGGCTTGGGTGAGTAGATTTGTTAATGCTCTCCAGCCTCCTCCCCTTTGTTAGGGAGCCCAGTGTATTAATTAAAAACCACAGGCAGCCGTAAGTATCTCCAGAATAAGGATTAAGCCAGCTTTCTGTCGATTGCTTTCAAAGTGACTGCAATTTGCTAGAGAAATGCTTTCTTTAGGGGTTAAAGCAACTTGCTTTTCACCTCTTCTGCTACCTCATACCCACCCTGCTAGCCCCTTCCCCTAATTCATGCTCCAAACCAACTGCAATAAGAAGACCACAGTGAGATGCCACGTGCCCACCTCAGTGTCCCTCTCACATGGGCATGGCTCTCTGGGTGCCAGTGCGATCACAGCAAGACCAGGGTAGTGACAGGGCCCTCCTTCCACTAGCCTCTCTGTGTTGATTGATTTAATGCACATATAACATACTTATATTAACCGTAATTTAGATGAACCAGCCAGTGTTTTGTTCTGTTGTCCATAATGTTGCTATGAGTCGGAACCAACTCCGGGGCACCTAATAAGAACAACATGATTTAGATGGATGGATGGATGAATGAATAGATAGCTGCCTTTGAATAGAGTCCAACTCATGGCAACCTTATGAACAACGGAATGAAACATTGCCCAGTCCCATGTCATCCTCACAATCCCTGGCGTGTTCAAGTCCATTGTGCAGCTATTGTGCCAGTCCATCTCACAGACGGCCTCCCTCGCCCTTGTTTGCTCTCTACTTCATCAAACATGATGTCGTCCTCCAGCAAATGATCCTTCCTGATGATCTATCCAAAGCAAGTAAGTCAGCGTTCTGCTGCATCCGTAGGGTTTTCATTGGCTAATTTTCAGAAGTAGCTCACGAGGCCTTTCTTCCTAGTCTGTCTTAGTCTAGAAGCTCTGCTAAAACCTGTCCACCATGGTGACTCTGCTTGTATTTGAAATGCCAGTGGTATAGCTTCTACCATGGCAACAATGTTCAAGCCACCACAGTACAACAAACTGACAATGGGCAGTAACCATGGTTTAGGTGTGCCAATAAGAAGGAAGGCAAAAGACAGAGTTGCCTCCTATGTAATGTACTTTGGTTAATGCCTCCTTTTGTGTCCATTCCATAGGAGTTGCTTGCTCTATGGCAATAAGTGGGCCCTCCAGGAGAGAAATGGCTGCCTTATATGCTTATATGCCCCTCCTCAGTTGAAATATGATGATGTGACTCAAGCCATCTTGTGAGGTTTGAGCTGAGCTGGGAAGACTGTCTCCCCACCAGCTCAGTTGGACGAGCAGTTCTGCCCACATTCTGGGCTACCTGACCTGCTGGCTGTTTAAAGGGCTGGGGGAGGACATGGGATGGGGGTGGTAGACAGGCAGGAGAGCACAATAAAGACAGGGTATGATG
Source organism: Elephas maximus indicus (assembly GCF_024166365.1). Lineage (NCBI taxonomy): Eukaryota > Metazoa > Chordata > Mammalia > Proboscidea > Elephantidae > Elephas > Elephas maximus. The sequence goes on along the minus strand of NC_064835.1, from coordinate 29,969,206 downwards.
GATCATCTTGGAGCCCCCAGACCCTTTGAAATTTGAAGAGCTTTCATGTTATCAGCAATGAATATTAAGTAAATCAGTAATTTCTCCATTGAAGTGATAAATAATCAATCAGCTATAATGGCACAAACATAAGTCTAAACACTAATGAAGTGACTATCAAATAAAATAAAATGTCAAATCTGAGACAGCCTTTTTCTTTTTTTTTTTCCCGGAGGCCTGATATGAACTTCCTGGAATTCAGCTTCAGTCCCAACTTGGGCCCAGGCAGTGGCTGCCTCTGCATTCTCCAGTACCGATAAAACCAACAAACCCATCACGGTCAAGTCAATGTGGACTCATAGTGACCCCATAGGACAGAGTAGAACTGCCCCATAGGGTTTCCAAGGAGCAGCTGGTGGATTCGAACTGCAGACCTTTTTGGATAGCAGCCATAGCTCTCAATCACTGTGTGGACAAGGCTCCCCAGTACTGTAGCGACGACCAAACCCACAATACACCCTCATTTGGAAACCACGTAGAAGTGTGTTAGGTATGAGAGACATCCACAGCCCCTGGCAAAAAATTAGACTCTGCGTGCACACACACACATGCACGCAAACATGTGCACACCCCTCCACGTCTCTGCTGACACATGTCTTGTCTATATGCTGCCTAACAAACTGTGCTGTGAAATCCCAGCCTCAGCTTCAGCAGCAGCCAAGAAAGAAGGAGGAAGAGAAAAGATCTACACCGGGATAACATAAATAAGCCTGTGGCAGGCAGAGAAAAACCCAAACAACTAATAACACCAGGGAAAAGTCACTGCAGAATTTATATAAAAATACTGTATCAGAAGAGCTGTTTGAGCGACCTCTGAGAGGCAGAAATCACTAAAACTCCCTCCTGCCAGCCTGCGGTTTAAATGCATAAGAATTTCTTTTTTGTGAAAAATTGGTGACCAATTTGATTATTTTCTGTCAGCAATCAGCCTTTTTGTCCTCTCATCATGCTTGGTGGCTGTGTGTGTGTGTGTGTGTGTGTGTGTGTGTATTCCTGAATGATTTCGAGCCTGGGCCTCATGACTGTCCTATTTTAAAACACGGTTCTGGCTCTTTTTTCCCTTATTCCTTTTGTCATCTCTTTCTTTCCTCATTATGAGTCCATTGTAACAGACTTTATACAATGGCAAGGATGTCCGGTGAGCCTTTGGCCAATTTCTTGGTCGCCTCACAGAGTTGATTGAGCCCAAGAGATGTGAGGTGCTTGCCTTTACTCCTGTCACTTGCTTTTACTTTTGGTTCTTTGTCACCATTGTCTCAAATGCCAGCAAAGTGATGGATGCAGCTGGCTTGACAAAATGCTTGTCACTCCCAGTGCAGTTGGCCGTTCCAGGATGATGAGGAGGTAGCATGTGCTCCTCATGGGACCTCAGCCTCAGTGCATAATCCCTGTGACACTACAAAGTCATCTTGGTCAGGATTGTCTACTGCTCTTGGATTCGTTACTAAGTAGAATCCACACATCTGTTAGGAGCGGCTACTCTCATCCCTTCCTCCTTGTGCCCAACACAGACACTGCTCAGTAAGACGTTATGGGACATCTACTCTGTGTTCCTTAGTGAGCCAGATGCTATGGGCAATGAACTGGAAAAAGTAAGACAGGGTTCTGCGCCTCTGAAGCTTATGTTCTAAATAGGAGAAAACTCAAAGATAGGAGAGTCCATTCTCAAATGTCCAAGTCATCTCTATTCATGTACACCCCCTTCTTCTCAGCCTTAGGTCTCCGAGTCGTCATGCCTCTTCTTTTCCTTCTATTTTGTCTGAATGCGGAAGTGTGTGTGGCTTCTCCCTTCCAGGGCTGTTCTCACCCCATGTGCTTTACCTCTTGTGGTGGACAGAATAACAGCATCCCCAAGATGTCCACATCCTAATACCCAGAGCTGGTGAAGTTGTTACTTTACGGCAGAAGATACTTTGCCTATGTGATTTGGTTAAGGATCTTGAGATGGTGAGATTATCCTGAATTATCTGGGTGGGCTTAATATCATCACAGGAGTCATTGTAAGAGGGGAACATTTTAAGAGGCTCCAAGTTACAGAAGAAGATGTTACAATGAAAGTCGAGGCTAGATGATGTGCGGCTACCAGCCAAGGACTGTGGGCAGCCTCTAGGTTCTGGAAAAGGCAAGGAGATGAATTCTCCGGAGAAAAGACAGTTGGACTCCCGGGCCCCTCCCAGCTCCTAAATTTTATGATTTTGGTTCTTCTGGAATACTGGAATGATGATCTGCATGCATTTCCAAGTGGAGTGACATGGTGGTGTGCCTCAGACTCAGAGCATAACTGGCTGCTTAGCTTCTTCCCTCGCTGGATTCATCCTGGGAGATCAAAGCCTGAGCATTTTCCCATTTCAGCCTCTGACAAAAGGGGGAGAGCACCAGAGCAGCACACTGTTGTGAGGGAGAGCACCAGAGCAGCACGCTGTTGTGAGGGAGAGCACCAGAGCAGCACACTGTTGTTAGGCAAACAGGATCCTCTTCTTGAAGGGCATTCTCTTCTGCAGGGTGAGTGGGAAGTAGCTGTATTTAGGACCTGTTCTTAAAATAAAACTCAGTGGCCATTGAGTGACCCCATGTAGGAGCGTGCCTTCTTCCTGAGAGAAGGAGAGCTGCAAAGAATGGCAGGAACCACCCACAGATGGTCTGGGTACCAGTTGCATCAACAGATGCGTACACAACACAGCCCTTTTCTTTGAAGCAACCAGTCAAACACACATCGAGTTCTCCACTGTGTACATTCAAACCAAAGTAAATAATCCAAGAAAATCTGTACATCTCTGTGTGTTTGGGGTCCAAGATAAATCAGGCAATGGGCCGAAGAGGAATTTAAGACATTTGGCCACTCTTCTCTTCCTCCCACCCCCTCCCCCGTACCTTTGGCATAAGGAGCCATTCTGCTGCTTCTTGCTAGCTTGCCCTGACAGAAGACTCAGCACCTCCCAAGATTTCTATACTCAGTGAGCTCAGACCCTGCTGGTGTCCAGTACTTCTACAGTGCAATTCAGGTGTTTGTCTTAAAAGCACATCAAAAACCCTGCCTGTGGACTCAAACTCATGTCTAGGAATTTATCTACGGGAAAATAAAGTGAGTAAGTAAGTAAATAAACAAACAAAGAATAGCCTTCTTAGTGTCCATCAGCAAGGAGATTATTTAAGTGAAGTAAAAATCATGTGGTAAAATAATAAATATTAATAGAGGAAAACAAAAATGGCTAACATTTGAAACACTTGTTCTGTGCCAGGCACTTTTCTGAGAGAGCTTTATATGCATGACTCCGCCTGTTATTTGTTGTTTGGTGGAATGTGTGTATATTTGACTGTGTTTTGGAGGCTGGCCAGGGTAGGGACTGTATGAACACTCCAGGATTTTTGAGGACCAGCGTGTGTCTCCTGCCTCACATTTCCTACACTGGCTTCTAAATTGCTTGTCACCCCAGTGGTCTCCTCCCTGGAGTTGAAGAGCCCATTGGCCCGCTTTGCTTACCCTGTGGATGGGCTCAGTCATCTTTCACTCCCAGGCAGGCTCCCTGAGGAGGTGGGGCTGTTAGGAGGCTTTGTAGAAGAGAGGTCCCTGGATGGTGCGAACGATTAACATGCTTGTTGCTAACTAAAAAATTGACAGTTCAGTTCCACCCAGAGGTGCCTCAGAAGAAAGACCTTATGACCTATGGAAAACCCTATGGGGCACAACTCTACTCTGACACAGATGGGGTCACCATGCGTTGGCGTTGACTTGATGGCAACTGGTTTTGAAGAAGAGGGGAAAGATCACTGGGCAAAGCTCAGAAGAAGGGAACTGAATCCCATGGATCTTTTAAAAACATATCCATGCTTAATCGTTTTTGATCTTCTTTGGGAAGTCTTTGCTCATTTTCTTGATCTCTCAACCCTGGGAAAGAGCTGCACTATCAGGGCACTGAGCTGTGAACCAGGGGTTCCAAGTGATATTTCTAGTATGGGTTGACTCTCCTTCTAGCTCTGAGGCTAGCACACGGCATTCTTGGTTGGACCTTAGCTTAACTACCACAATGGTTAGAGGAGCACCTAGGCTCCCCAGAGTGGCGCTTAGATCCATTTACAAAATGGGGTAAACTCATTCCAGAGTTTACCTTATGCCATTCTTGAAACTTGATCAATTTTTTATTACGAAGTATAATTTTGATAATACAGAATCAGTTTCTTATTAAATCAAAGGAGAAAGATATCAAGCGTGATAGGTATTTGTACTTTAAGTTGATGACAAAAAGCATTTATTGAGGGTTAACCACATGGCAATGGATAGAAAATCAATTACACGGTAGTTAAACATCCAATAATATGTGTTTTAATGAACAATTCATATTTAACAGCTCTTATTAAATAATGAGTTGTACTGGAATTTTGGGGTAGCCAAGCTAGCAGCTGGGATATCTGAGTTAACTATTGAGGAGCCTGGCACCATCTTTATCAAACCATACTTCCCAGATTCATGGTATGAGAGGACTGGTTCACTTACCGTTGTACCGTTGAGCCTCTCAACAGCAAAAACAACCACACAGCATCTCAGAGTTACTAGCCTATACAGGAATCAAAGATGACACTGAGGTTAGATAGGTCTGAAAGAGCTGGTTGTTATTTCGGAGAACTCAGTGATGCTGTGTATTACAGAATTAACATTTCCAGATTTCTTTAAGTATGTGAAAAGCCATGGAACCCTTTTTTAATCACACCCCTGTCTGTAACAGCTATCCAGACCCATCTCTCCACTGTTTGCTGCATTGTCTTCCATGTGGTATGTGAGAATCTGACTCAAAAACTCTTTAAGTTGTGGTTGTATGTACTGTGTGCTTGTATAGCTCAACTCAGTTACTATCCCTACTTCTCCTTTTTGCGACACTATCAAGTCGAATGAGGTTTCAAGGCAGGAAGGACTTGTCCAGTTGCAAAACCTGCCAAGACAGCCATACTTTTCAGCTTCATTGGATGTTGCTCTAGGATTCCATCTCTCCTTCTGTTCTGGATTCTCTAAGGTGCAGCTAATAGTGCTAAATAAATTCTGTTTTCTCCTCTAGTATCAGACCATGGTAGAGTCCTTCACTTTAGCCAATTCACAGATATTTACAGAGTTATAGGAGAGGTGGAGAAGAAACCAAAGAGTGGAAGACAAGAAGAAAATAGCAGTATTCAGGTGGCAATTGAAAGTGAGAACCAGTGAAGCACAGCAAACACAAAGTGGCTGTTTTGTAGGTGAAGCTCTGCTGTGGGGAGGGTTAGCTCGCTGGTGGGAGAAGATGAGTGGAAGGAGGTCAGGAGTTGTGAGTGAGCACTGACTCAGCAAACACTGGCTTTGATTGACATTATAGAGATCATGGAATCAAGCTGAGGTAGGTGTGGTAGTCTAGCACTCAGGACCTTGGGCTCTAGGGTTTGGCAGATTAGATTTCCAGTTCTGTCACTTGCTATATGGCTGAGGAGTTATTTAACTCCTCTACACCGGGAGATGCCGTGTCTTTGTGGCTGTACCAGCTACCTAGGGAAAGGCCTGCTACATCTGAGTTATACACTTAATACTTGTTAAATAATATGTGGACAATGGCATCTACCATGTATGATTTTTTGTGGAGATGAATTACAAAATCTCACGTAGAACATTTAATGCATTGCCTGGTACATAAGTGCAAAGCTAATAATAGCAAATATTATTATTACTCCCGTTGGTAGGATGGAGTCCCTGGGTGGTGCAAACAGTTTATGTGATCAGCTGCTAACTGAAAAGTTGGAAGTTTGAGTCCACCCAGAATTGCTCCAAAGAAAGGCCTGGTGATCTACTTCAAAAAAAAAAAAAAGCCATTGAAAATCCTACGGGGCACAGCTCTACTCTGACACACATGGAATCGCCATGGTTCTAGATTGATTCAGAGGCAACTTGTTGGTTGGTTACATTAGGGTACCCACACATTTGATTTTCTGTAGCAATTTAATCTTATTTTATGAGAGAGGTCCTTCCTGTTACAGATATTGAGACATATTTTGGGAGCCCTTAATATTTTTAATATAGTAACTGACATAAAACTGTTCTCAAGATACGTTAAATAAACGGATCAATTAATTCATAGAGTTTGAGTGGAAAGTCATTCTATTGAACATCTAGTCTAGTCTGGCGTGACTCAAAATGAGAAGAAACAGCTGCAGATGTCCATTAATAATTGGAATGTGGAATATACGAAGTATGAATCTAGGAAAATTGGAAGTCATCAAAAATGAAATGGAACGCATAAAAATCAATAACCTAGGCATTAATGAGCTGAGATGGACTGTTATTGGCCATTTTGAATTGGACAATCATATGGTCTACTATGTCGGGAGTGACAAATTGAAGAAGGATGGCCTCTCATTCATCCTCAAAAAGAATATTTCATAATCTATCCTGAAGTACAAGGCTGTAAGTGATGGGATAATATCATCCGAACACCTACAAGGAAGGCCAGTTAATATTTTCTATTATTCCAATTTATGCACCAACCGCTAGTGGCAAAGATGAAGAAATTGAATGTTTTTACCAACTTCTGCAGTCTGAAATTGATCAAACATGCAATCAAGATGCTTTTGTAATTACTGGTGATTGGAATGTGAAATTTGGAAACAAGGAGGAAGAATTGGTAGTTCGAAAATATGGCCTTGGTAATAGAAACAATGCTGGAGATCGCATGATTGAATTTTGCAAGACCAACGACTTATTCATTGCAAACACCTTTTTTGACAACATAAACAGCAACTATACACGTGAGCCTTGCTGAATGGAATATACAGGAATCAAATCGACTACATCTGTGGAAAGAGACAGTGGAAAATCTCAGTATCATCAGTCAGAACACGGCCAGGGACTGACTGTGGAACAGACCATCAATTGCCCATATGCAAGTTCAAGTCGAAGCTGAAGAAAATTAAAACAAGTCCAAGAGAGCCAAAGCACAACCTTGAGCATATCCCACCTGAATTTAGAGACCATCTCAAGAATAGAGTTGATGCATTGAACACTAGTGACCGAAGACCAAAGGAGTTGTGGGATAACATCAAGGACATCATTCATGAAGAAGGCCATTAAAAAGACAAGAAAGAAAGAAAAGACCAAAATGGATGTCAGAAGAGACTCTGAAACTTGCTCTTGAATGTAGAACAGCTATAGTGAATGGAAAAAATGATGAGGTAAAAGAACTTAATAGAAGATGTCAAAGGGCAGCTTGAAAAGACAAAGTAAAATATTACAATGAAATGTGAAAAGACCTGGAGTTAGAAAATCAAAAGGGAAGAACACGCTCAGAATTTCTCAAGCTGAAAGAACTAAAGAAAAAATTTAAGCCTCGAGTTGCAATATTGAAGGATTTTATGGGCAAAATACTGAACGACACAGGAAGCATCAAAAGAAGGTAGAAGGAATGCACAGAGTCACTGTACCAAAAAGAATTGGTTGACGCTCAGGCATTTCAAGAGGTAGCATAGCATATGATCAAGAACCGACAGTATCGAAGGAGGAAGTCCAAACAGCGCTGAAGGCATTGGCAAAAAACAAGGCTTTAGGAATTGTTGAATGCCAACTGAGATGTTTCAACAAATGGATGCAATGGGGATGTGCTTAGTTTTCTATGCCAAAAAATTTGGAGGACAGCTACCTGGCCAACTGATGAGAAGAGATCCCTATTTGTGTCCATTCTAAAGAAAGGTGATCCAACAAAATGCAGAAATTATTGAACAATATCATTAGTACTACACGCAAGTAAAATTTTGCTGAAGATAATTCAAAAATGGTTGTAGCAATACACAGACAGGGAACTGCTAGGAATTCAAGCCAGATTCAGAAGAGCATGTGAAACGAGGGATATCATTGCTGATGTCAGATGGATCTTGGCTGAAAGCAGAGACTACCAGAAAGATGTTTACTTGTGTTTTATTGACTATACAAAGGCATTGGACTATGTGGATCATAACAAATTATGGATAACATTGCAAAGACTAGGAATTCCAGAACACTTAATTGTGCTCATGTGGAACCTGTACATAGACCAAGAGGCAGTTGTTTGAACAGAACAAGAGGGTATTGCGTGGTTTAAAATCAGAAAAGATGTGTGTCAGAGTTGTGGCCTTTCACCATACTTATTCAATCTATATGCTGAGCAAATAATCCGAGAAGCTGGACTATGTGAACAAAAACGGAGCATCAGAATTGGAGGAAGACTGATTAACAACCTGCGATATGCAGGTAACACAACCTTGCTTGCTGAAAACAAAGACGAATTGAATCACTTACTGATGAAGATCAAAGACCACAACCTTCATATGGAAAAGAAATATCCTTATAATTGAATGAATAAGCAACATCATGATAAATGGAGTTGTCAAGGATTTGACTTTTCTTGGATCCATAATCAACACCCGTGGGAGCAGCAGTGAAGAAATCAAACGACACATTGCGCTGGGTAATTCTGCTGCAAAAGACCTCTGTGAAGTGTTAAAAAGCAAAGATGTCACTTTGAGGACTAAGGTGTGCCTGATCTAAGCCATGGTATTTTCAGTCACCTCATATGCATGGGAAAGCTGGACAATGAATAGGGAAGACTGAAGAAGAATTGATGCCTTTGAAGAATATTGAATATACATACCATAGACTGCCAGAAGAATGAACAAATCTGTCTTGGGAAAAGTACAGCCAGAATGCTCCTTAGAAATGAGGATGGCAAGGCTACATCTCACATACTTTGAGCATGTTATCAGGAGAAACCAGTCCCCAAAGAAGGACATCATGCTTGGTAAAGTGGAGAGTCAGCAAAAAAGAAGAAGACCTTCAACAAGATGAATTGACACAGTGGCTACAACGATGAGCTCAAACATAGCAATGATTGTGAGGATGGTGCTGGACCAGGTGGTGTTCAGTTCTGTTGTACTTAGGGTAGGTTTGAGTCAGAACTGCCTCAAGAATACATAACAACAAGTCTAGTCTGTAGATTTACTAGCAAAGCCTATAAATTCTTTTCTGTCCATGTATAAATAAGTAGAAGAGACTATTATCTTGTTAAATAGGAAGGTGTGGCCCAGAGAAGTTAAGTGGTTTGGGACAGGTGACCTAGCACATGAGGACCCAACCAGATTAGCCCAGGTCTTGCAGCTTTCAGTATGGTGGCATCTCAACCAAACTCCCCCTTCTATAGAACCAGGGTGGCTGGCCAGTTGCAGAGCCTGGAATGTTTGATGAAGCTGAGGTGTGAGTCTCCATTTCACAGTTTCAGGGGCTTCAGGATCAGTTAAGGGGCAACAGCTATGACTTGAGTCCTGGCATCTGAGCTCAGAGTTCTTGTTCTCACAAGGGGCTTGAGCCCCGGCTCTAGGGCAGAGTTCCAGCTCAGAATTTGTAGCTGTTCTGGTTAGAATTCCAGGCTCTGAATTTCTAAAGCACCCAGCTCAGGCTTTGAAATTTCAAGAGGCATCCGTGTAGGAGCAATCATCTTAGATCGCGGGAGGGAGTCCCGGGCAGGGCCAGGAATACGATGGAAAAGGTCAGTACCACGTGAGGCAGGAAGTGGTAGTTTCGCTGCTTGGACAGCACGTGCCTGCTCGTCATGGCTGATGTGCTGGGTTGACCAAAGGGGATTTGTACAGACGCAGGGACCAGGGAAGAGCTGACATGATGACAATGGGGACACAAAAGCAAGAAGTGAGGAGGACGTCTGAGGACCTGCATCCAAGAGCCATTTGGTCTCATCCCCCTATGTTCTCCGGTCACCTGGGTGTATGGCAGCTCTCGGGCTTCAGTCCAGGAAACTCCTAGCAAAAGACTTGTCGCTTGACAGGTGCTCAGGGTGTATATGATGAATGAATGAATGGACAAATGAATTAATAGAATTTTAAAGCTAAAAGAAACTTTAAAGGACCTCAAGTGCATGGAATATAACTAACATCATTGCAATGATTAACTTCAATAAAACAGCTCTTAAAGCCCTAACTAAACAATAACAGAAAAACGCAACAGCTGCTGTCTAGTTGATTCCAACTCACGAAGACACCACAACTCATTAAGACCCCACGTGTGTCGAAGTAGAACATTAGAGTTTTCATGACTGTGACCTTTTGGAAGCAGATCGCCAGGCCTTTCTCTGAGATGCCTCTGGATGGTTCGGACCGCAAACCTTTCAGTTATTAGCACAAGGCTTACAGTTTGTACCACTCAGGGACTTAAAAGTGCAGAATTTATAATCATCACCATGCTTATCGCCAGGGATTTCAACCGTCTTTTCCAGCCATCCTAAAAAGAAGTGAGAAGACCTTAGTGGAGAGGGGAACAGCTGTCGTGCCTATAATGAGGTTATTAGGGTAGAGGCAGGTTAACAGCTTCCCCTGAAGGCACCCGAGGAAACCTGGGGACTGCTTCCGCACAGGCCAGGGGGAACGTATGTAAAGATTTGCTAAATTGCAACTGCAGATTAAAATGCTACTGAACCGCCACAGGCCACGCTCTTGTAGGGACCCTGTGGCGCAGCCGGGAGAACAACTTCTTTCAAACTAAGTGGGTATGCTGCTGAAGGAGGGTGAGAGAAGAAGCCTTTTGTCTCAGGGCCCCTCCATGAAGTGGGTAAAGGGACTCTTCTGCCCCCCCCCCCCCCCACACACACACAGCCCGTCAGATCCTCACTTTGGCTGTTCCTGATATGTAGCTGGAAAGCTATAGACAGCAGACGCCCGAGAAGGAGTGTGATGGTTTTGTCATTACAGAAATCACCCTGGACAGCAAGGAGGTGGAGGGATGGGGGCCAGGGAACACGGGCCGAGAAACTGCAAACGTGTCAAAGCAGTTTTGTCATTGCCAAAGCAAACCCAAAGCGAAGCATAATGGAGAACTGGAGGCAGATCGAGTCTGTCAGTGAGATTTAATTTGTTTCAGAACTGAGAGTTGCGCGGGCCTCGTTCCATGATTGGAGTGGACAGCAGCGAGGTGCAGGTGGAGGGCTGAAGCTGTTCATTCCAGGTAGGACTCCTCGAAACCAATCAGATAAATCTCTTCATTATGGGCTTGAATAAAAGGCAAGTGGAAAGAGGGCAGAGCACAGCCTGTAGATTAAATTTGGTCAGAGCCAGTATCTGACAATCCCCCATGCTGTTATCCAAATGAAACCTAATGCAGCTATGAATTAGCAGCCCCAGGAGCGATGGAGGAAGGAATTCAATTCTCTCAGACTCAGCTCCCACCCAGACTGAGAGGAGCCCCTGGAGGCTAGTGTCTCTCCAGGAATGCAGGTGTTGGGAGGGGTGGCCGGGTGCAGGGCACCCTGCGTGGACTATCTGGCTCACGTCGGGATCAGCAGATCCAGTGCCTTTGCCTCAGGTCAGCCAGCTCCAGAGCAAGGCAGGCCTTGTAGCATCATGATGCCTGGGAGACTCACACTGAGCCCTACCTCTTCAGGAAGGTTTTGGGGGCAAAGGTGCTCCAGCCCCACAGGAATTTGGTTTCAGTCTCTTGGCCTTCCTCCTGCAAAACCAGTTGCCATCGATTCATTTCTGACTCATAACAACCCCACGTGTGTCCGAGTAGAACTGTGCTCCATAGGGTTTTCAATTGCTGATTTTTTAGAAGTAGATTGCCAGGCCTTTCTTCTGAGGCATCTCTGGGTGGACTCGAATCACCAAACCTTTGGTTAAGAGCTGAGCACATTAACTATATGCACCACTCCCAGGATTCCTTCCTTCTGCCAGCCTTGAGCATGACTCTTCCCAGTCAGCCCTAGACAAAGTTCCCTGGCCTGGCACTCAGTATCTAAATGAAAACATCCCTATCCAGCCTGAATGAAATGATGAGGTGGACATTTTTCCTTGAGATTGGCTGTTGCCCCACTTTGTTTTTATTCATTCGAACAGGACATTAATGAAACCATGGCGACACAGAGGACATGAAAGCCTCTCCTCCACTTGTGGAGACTGCTCTTCCATGCCTCCCTTGGGAGGAAATGCCTGCCCTTGACCCCACACATCCATCACTCTGGTCCTACTGACCCTGCAGCCCTGGCCTTTCCGTGCCTTCTGCCCCAGACGGCACTTACACTTCTCAATGTATTAGATATTAATGCTTTCCTGCTTATTTATCTTTGGGGCTGCTGATTTAATCTTGCCCCTTGCCTGTCCTTCTCGCATGCTCCGTGGCGGTGTGTAAAGACACTTGTAAGCGGCTAATAGGCCAAGGCGGCCATGTCTAGGCAATTCTGTTTGTGCTGTGTGATCTATACAGAGGCCTTCTCTTGATGATGTCGGTGATAATGATATCAGATTGTACCGAGAAGGGCAGAGGAGAGCTGGGATGAGTTCCAGGAGCAAGACACCCAGTGGCAGAGATGGAATCTCCCCTCATGGCTCCCTGAAATGGGGCTTTGCACTGTCAGTAAATGGGGAAAGATGAGAACAGATGAACATGAATGTCGACCATGGAGGCCACTCAAGGTCTGAAGGCATCCCAAAAGCTAGCCCCCAAGACCACAAAGGGAAAGGCTCAACGGAGCAGCTCCGGGGCCCGTGGCCCTGATGGGAATGTTTATCAGAAATCTGTGCAAACCAGAGCACTGAAGAGGGACGTGTCCCAAGAGACTTTGACTGCAGTGGGCGGGGGTTGGAGGGAGTATCTTGGAATAAAATCTTTTAATGTTCCACTCCACAGCAATATAGTCTCCTTAATATGACAAATCGGAGCTCCTGCGGAACTTGACTGCCTGCATGTTAATGAGCCGAGAGGCCTGTAACAGAGCCATTTGGTGGGGGAAGTTTACAAACAACTTTGAGACACTCCGAGAGAGAAAAGAGAGTGAGGTGACATAGAGAGGAGCAACCCTAGAGCAGGAACATCCCCAGAGAGCCCTGTGGCTCCAGTGACGGCGCCCAGGGTAAACCTCTGCTCTGGGGCCACCACACAGGGAGGAAGAAGCCAGCACATCAGACCCTGGAAACTTCATTACTCTGAAGGACTCCATTCATTAAAATGATCTACATAACTCTCTCCAGCACATGGCACACGCCTGACTCCTGGGATGAAGGTAGACTGCTGTCCCTGACTGGCAACCACACCATGGTGCTGGGCAACCCTCTCTAGCTGGGAGTGAGCAGGGGGCGGGGGCCTGGGAAGCAGGGGCTTTCATGGAATGAAAGCCTGTTTTCTGAGTCTGGGGTCAGGGACATGCCCAGGTCCCTGGTCACCACGTCCCTGGGGTATATTAATGGGCTAGGGCTGCCCTAACAGAGTACCACAAACTGGGTGGCTTGTAACAACAGAAGTTTATTGTCTCACAGTGTGGAGGCTGTGGGTCTGAATTTAGGGAGTTGACAGGGCCATGCTCTCTCTGAAGGATCTAGGGGAAGGAAGATCTGTCCTTGTCTTCGTCAGCTTTTGGTAGCCACAGGCATTCCTTGGCTTTTAGCCACAGCATCACTCCATTATTACATAGCCATTTTCCCTCTGTGTTCTTCTCCTCTTTTTTAAGGAGTCGCTTATGGAATTAGGACCCACCCTACTGTGATATGACCTCAAGGTAACTTAACTTATACCATCTTCAAAGACCCTGTTTCCAAACACGTACCGGGGATTAGGACTTCAACATGTCTTTTGGGGAAAAACAATTCAATTCATAGCACCCTGACAGGGTGATTCAGTGACCAGTGTGACGTGAGCCCTTTGGACGCTGGAGATCATGTTACTGATGAAGATGATGACATCGTATAACATCTTCTCAGTGCTTATTATATACCAGGCACCTTGCTGGGCTTCTAGGTATAAAAAATATGTATCCTTTAATCCTTACATCAATTATGTGATTGATAATACTATTATCCCAGTGTTATTAGTGACTAAACTAAGGCTCTGAGAGATTAAATAATCTGATCACAGTGATGAAGTTCCTTAGTGACATAGAGTGAAAAAGTATCAGTCATTGGGAGAACACGTTCAGAACTCCACTGGAATATGTTACAGCACAGGATATCTGCAGCGGAAGGTAACTTAGATACCATCTGGCCCAACCTTTCTTATTACTCAGGTGGAAAAACTGAAGACTGGAAAACTGACGTGACTTCTGCCAGGTCAGGCCATTGAAAAATGGCAAAATTTGTATTAAAAGCTAGCTCTTCTGAATCCTAGCCCTTTGTTCTTTTCACTATGGCACATCCATTGTCTCACTGTCTTTCAACTTGGAGTGTTGCAGTATTATCATTTTAAAAGACTTGTTGATGGCTTGTGGTGAATTAAGTGCTTAATGGAACTTGTTAGTTGCTGTCAAGTCAGCCTTCGAGTTGACTCCAATTTGTAGAGACCTTATGTACAACAGAATAAAAATGCAGCCCAGTCCTGCACCATCTTCATGGTCCTTCCAACCTAGGTCTTTCAGCACTGTATCGGATAATGTTCTGTTGTCATCTGTAATATTTTCATTGATTAATTTTTGGAAGTAGATGACCGGGCCTTTCTTCCTAGTCTTAATCTGGAAGCTCTCCTGAAACCTGTCCACCATAGTTGACCCTGCTGGTATTTGAAATACTGGTGACATAGCTTCACAGCATCACAGCAACATACAAGCCACCACAGTATGACAAATTGACAGACAGGTAGCAGTGATGAGACTAGAACATCTAAAAATTAGAAAGTAACCAAGGGAAAGATCTTTCGTCCATTGAGCAATTATAGTTACCATTGAGGTAGATACCTGGGAGGCCAACCGTCTTCCCCAGGGACACGTCACCTGACATAGGGGCATCTCCATCACCCTGCCCACTCTGGGAAGATTGCCAGGAGTTGGAGGTATCTGTTATCCGTTCCTTGGATCTTTGTTCATCCAGGCTTGTATCTGCAGATTAAGAAAGAGTGAAGAGGACCAAGTGGGATGGAGAGACCAGAGATGGGGCCTTATTTCTTATTATTCACCTACAGGTACCCAGCCCATACTCTGAGAAGGAGTGATTTCAGTGCCAATTTATGCACCACTCTAAGCTGGCTGCAGAAGAATCCCGTGGAGTGTAATTTAAGAATGCAGATTTCTAAGCCCCACCCGCACAAATTCTGACTCCGTAAGTCTAGTTTAGGACCCATCTGTATTTTTATTATTACTTCCCAGGTGATTCTGATTGACAGCCAGACTTGGAGCCATTCCTGAAGCCTCTAGCGTCGTCGTGCATAAGGCTAGAGAGATTACGTTACCATCTTGGCCTGTAAAATGAAAGAAGGTGTAATATTGTCTTTTGTTTTGTTTTTACTGTAACCTTTGGGCTGTTTCCAAGAATGACACTGAGGGTGATTCCAACATTGAAGGACAAGAGAAAATGGACTTATGGGCAAGATTCATTATTATCATGCAGATGAAATTTTCAGTAATTACCACTTCTTGTCCAACACGGAGGCTCAATTGAAATAGTGTCTGAAGTATCTAGGTTAATTCTCCTGTATGCGTTGTCCTTGGTAGTCAACAGATAAAGCTTCTATCAAGCTAGGTAATCATCTGGATAAGTGAGACAACTAATAATAGCAAAGACCAATCACAGAGTCACCCAGCCAAAGTGAATTCACTAGTACAGCTCAGGCCAATATAGCCCTAGGAGAGGAGGCTGGTGTCCAAATACCTTCACGACAATCATGGCCTTATCTGGTGCTGTGGGCACTAAAGAACTAAACCACTGCCTGTAGGAGCAAAGAGGTGTAGGCAAGGGTATGTATAGTGAGTTCGAAGGAATTTGGGGCTAATCCAGAAAAGAAATATGACCATGAGATAGCATTGCCCAACCAGCTGTCTATTGGGGCCCAGGCATTGACAGCCCCATGCAGGGGGTGGTCTCCCACAGCGGGAGGTCTGCTAGAGGCAAGTGGCTCAGGGAGCCACCAGAAGGGAAGAGGGCATGAAAAACCCTGGTGAAGAGAAGGAGGGGGCTTACATGTGTGTTACCCTTTGTCCTTCGGAGTAAGGTGGGGAGTCTCTGGGAGAGAGAGCTCTAAAGGCAGCAGCACCTTAGGGCTCTTGTAACTAACTACAGAGTTTTATCTTACCCATGGCTAGTAGATGTTGAGTACAGTTTTATGGGGTATGTGAAGCAGACAGGCTCTAAGTGGCTAAATATCTGCTTATTGAGGCTATTTTTTGAAAAACAATTGGATAGGTATAAATTTGAGTTTGGCACCGGCGGGCTTTTTTGAGCTAAGGTAGCCTCAGCTTGCTGTGAAGAAATAAAAGGTTGGAGCCAATACGTAGAGGCCATTCTTAAAACCCAGTGAACCCATTCTTAGCTCATTAATATAATAGTAAAGTAGAGGGTCAGCGAGAAAGAGGAAGACCCTCAACGAGATGGATTGACACAGTGGCTGCAACAATGGGCTCTAGTATCACAACGATTGTGAGGATGGCGTGGGACCAGGCAGTGTTACGTTCAATTGTGCATGGGGTCGCTATGAATCAGAACTGACTCAACGGCACCTAACAACAACGGCAATATAATAGTATGTTAGGAAAATCCCAAGGTGTCCCTCAGTTTCCTGGCTGGTAGTCTACTAAAGTGCCACGTCGTGAACCGTATGGTTGGAATGTATATGGCAACTTCAATACTAAGTGCACGCCCCTTAGAACCTAACATGAGTGTCCGGCTGCTTTCCAGTGTAACAGAGGAGGGTGACGATGTTTGTGCGTGTGCGCGCACACACACACACACACACCTCCTCTGCAGAAATGGGGAAAAGTTACTTCTCTGTGTTGTAAATTTACATGAAGTCCGGAGTAGTGAAGGCCATTTGTAAGGTCTGCTGAGCTAATGGATTCGTAATGACTTTTAAAGCTTCACTCGGGTAAGAAATACTGTTCATTTTTTAATTGCATATAATTATACTTTTTCATAATCTAGGGCAGCATAGCAAAAGTAAATCTACTGGCTTAATTATAAATCTTTTTATTATCTGGAACCCTGCTGAAATAAAAGGAAAAAAGAAGCAACTATTGTTTTTCTAATCTAGGAAAAAAAGATAAAATACCCTTGATGTTAAATGAGTTATGATGCTTTTGGCGGGAGAACGTTGGTTTGCTTCACGTTCCCTTGGGGGGAAGGCTGTTTGCAGAAGTGTGGGGCATTCTGACCTGCCAGTGGTCCAACCCATTTCTTGTCCTGGAGGGGCGGGCGTTTGATGGTCTGTTCCAAGCTAACAAAGCCTGTTTCTATCCCTGGAGGTGCCCTCTGGGAAAGCATCCAGCTTGAAGGGGCGAGGGCTGGGGAGATGGAAGGAATGGTGAGAAGCCAGAGGAGGTGAAGCTCCAAGGAGTATAATCAGATTTTTTTTTTTTTCCTACTGGGTTTCTCTTAATGATTTTTCCAAAGCCCTTGTATGACCCTGTGGCTCACTCAGGTTATCCAGAGTCACCCTGAGGAAGATGATGTACCTCTGAGGGACACAAGGATGATAACTTGGCAGGAAAATTCTGCCTTCCAAGCCAATAGGATTTGCTGTGATCTCCATTTCTTGAAACGTAAGATGCTGACTCAGTGATGGATAGGAAAATCGCGGCATCTGGGATGGGTGAGGGTCCCTGCGTGAAATAAATGGTCGGTGCTTGGCTGCAACATAAAGATGAGTGGTTCAAACCCACCCAGAGGCACTGCCAAAGAAAGGCCTGGGGGTATGCTTCAGTCAAGATTAGAGCTAAGAAAACCTTACGGAGCAGTTCCACTCTGTAACACATGGGGTCACCATGAGTCAGAATTGACTCGACAACAATGGGTGTGGTTTTTGGTTGGGGGTGACTGAGGGCAAGTTTGAGCCTAATAACCATGTATAAAGGAAGGGGAGAGACTCATTCTTCACCCAGGTCTCCAGCGTGGTCAAAGTCCAGCTGCTGTCGAGTCAATTCTGACTCATAGGAATCTCATAGGACAGAATAGAACTGCCCCATAAAGTTTCCAAGGCTGTAATCTTTACGAAAGCAGACTGCCCGTCCTTCTCCTGCAGAGCAGCTGGTGGGTTTGAACTGCCGACCTTTCAGTTAGCAGCTGAGCACTTAACCACTGCACTACCAGGGCTCCTTCTCCCCAGTCCAGCTCCCCATTTTGTCTCATCTCACAAATCTGAGAGATGCTTTCCACCTGCCAGAAGGGCCTCTTTCTAGGAGGCAGCCATGGAGGTGGTCAGCAGAGGCTCTGGCAGAGCCAGAATCTGTGAAAGGAGGGGAACCTTTCCAGCTGCACCACCCAGAGCCCTGACCTAGCCATCCTGAGGGTCTGCCTTCTCCCAAGCTTGCGCAGGCTGCCATGATCCCTTGGGCAGGCAGCCTCCTGCACCAATGCTGGATGCCCCTTGTTTAAGTGAATCCGTTACCCCGTCACTGTTGGGGAGGCAGGGAACCCAGAAAGAAAACTAATTAAGCTCTCAAAGGTCAAGTAGCCCATCTGGGCCTGATGGAGATGGACGATGCTGCTGCCCATCTCAGAGTGGAGATTGCTTCTAGAGAAGAGACAACCATTTGCAATTAACATCCCTGTGTCTCTTTGAACTACTTTTTACCACCTCGCTCAACTCTAAACCAACATGCGCGACCCTGTGACAGCTCGAGGAGGCTACCAATGTCAACGTCATTGCACAGAATGGGACTTATGACTGCCACTGGTGGTGCAGGCTGTGTGTGTTGGCCCTGGACCCAGAGCTGCCCTCTCTCCTTGAGGCTTGACCCTGACAGGCACCTGGTGTGGGTGCTTCACCCTCCATGTGGAGACTGTTTCCTTCTCTTGCTTATAATGGGCTCAGGTGCTGTTTAACCCTCTCCCTAGAAAGAGGCAGAGTCTTATATCTCTCACAAAGAACACTCCCTACATACTATAATCAGTACAAATTTTCTGGAAGAGATGGACTTTGATATATAAGAATGATCGTAAAAAATGAGAAGATGTGTCTTTATGTTACAGTATAAAGTATGAAAGTTGCAACACACACACAAATATGAATTTGGCTAGCTAACCTGAATCTCACTAGCTATCATCCAGACCCATTTCCTAGTATATAGTTTTTTTAAACAGGAGTGGCCTAGAGCAGCTGGTCACTTTTATCACACCCTTTAAACTTCCCATAGTACACATAGAAACAACACATTCCCGTTTAGAATCCTGACCTTGGGCCATTTACTTGACCTTCGTAACCTCAGTGTGCTCATCTGTAAAATAGGGATAGTAATACTGAACTGGGGGACAGCGGTGGTTCAGCGGTAGAATCCTTGCCTTCCATGCAGGAGACTCAGGTTTGATTCCCCATCAGTGCACCTCATGTGCAGCCACGACCCATCCGTTACGGAGGCTTGTGTGGTTGCTTAACAGGTTTCGGCGGGGCTTCCAGACTAAGATGGACTAGAAAGAAAGGCTTCGTGATCTGCTTCTGAAAAGCAGCCAAGAAAACTCTGTGAATCACAGCGGTCCAATTTGCGACGAGTCATGGGAATGGTGCAGGAGGGGGCAGCATTTTGTTCTCTTGTGCATGGGGTCACCGTGAGTCGGGGCCAACTCAATGGCAGCCAGCAACAACACCTAACTTGCAGAATTGTAAGAATTACAGAAAACATAACAGTCAAGGGCTTAGCAGAGTAGAGGCCCAGCACCTACTTGGGGCTGAATGCTTTTATCGTTGTCACTGTTATTATTATCACATGACTAGATTGAGAAACCTGAGTATGATGAATCCCAGCTCTTCCGCTTGCTGTCACTTTGAACTTGCTGAGTTGCCCCTCAAAGCCTTAGTGTTTTCAAATAGTAAAGTGTGATTAATCTTTCCTGCCTTACCAGTTAGGCATCACCCCTGTTCACCTAGTTGCCATCAAGTCGATTCTGACTCATAGTGACCCCTACAGGACAGAGTAGAACTGCTCCATAGAGTTTCCAAGGAGCGCCTGGTGAATTCAAAGTGCCGGCCTTTTGGTTAGCAGCCAATAGCACTTAACCCCTACGCCACTGTGTTTCCCCCCAGTTAGGCATAGGTTTGACAATAACAAACACAAAATTCAGCAATGGCTTTAACAAGCACAGTGCTTACCAGATCATCGGTAGTGAACAATTTCACATTTTTTCACCACTTCAGAGATTCTGCTTCCAGGTCTGGCTGGCGTCTGTCTCTCTCCCAACCCACAATACCTTCCTGCAGAATCAAAACCTCTTTTCAAATTTAGAATCCCTGACAGGGACAGATGACCCTGTAAGCAAGGTCAGCATAGGCTTACTTGTGTTTATTTACTAATCTGTGGTGACGAGTTTCACTATAGATGATCTGGTAAGCAAGGTAGTTACTGTACTTACCTTGCCTAAGGGATAATCCGCCCCTGCTTAACAAGCATTGCAGAGAGATGCTGCTAGAGTTGGTTCAGCAACTCAACCATGTCAGCACCAGCGTCTCCATGAATCTCTGGGTTCACTTGGCCTTATTCCCTGCCCTTTCCCTCATGGTCCGACTGTGTCTGCTTTTCCTTTAAGGCATTGTGTCCTTATTCCAAGCAGGGAGAAGGGGGCAATGTGAAGGGACAACTATCTGTCTATTTGCATCCGAAAAGCAAGAGCTTTCCCCAAAGCTCACCCAGAACACTGGACCCATGGCCATGTAAGTGGCTAGGGATGAGGGTGGGCCCACCAACCAACAGTGTTTGTCACACCTACTGGTGAAGTTGCTGGGAGAATGGATGAGCTAATGTTTGTTAAAGCATCTTGTAAGTGCTTTACAAAAGGAAGTTATTACCCTTACCCTAGGCCTTGTACAAAGCAGGGCCAGTCAGCTGGTAAGTGACAACTATATTGCTCAGGCCTTTAACCACACTGACATACCTGCCAGGTCTTTGGAAGGCCATGGCTGTTTCAGCACTAGCTGCCAGTTCCTGTCCTCCATCTGACCAAGCTGGAGATTATCCTGCTTCGTTCTGCCATGGAGATGATGTTTGGATTGGGCTTGGTGGCCTCAACTGTCTTTGCTTGATCTAAATATAAGGCCGTGTCCTAGATAAATATAGTGAATTTCTAGTAACAGTAGGATGTATTCCTGGAAGACTCATTCACCAGTAATGGGGTTATGTTAAATTAATCATAGGGAGTTTCCTTAATGTGTGCACCTGAATGACATTCTTAATAAGCATCTGTTATTTTATCAGCTTTATTGAGGTATAATTTACATACCATAAAATTTACCCATTTTAAGTGTACAACTCAATGATTTTTAGTAAATTTACACAGTTGTGTGCAACCATCACTACAATCCAATTCTGGAACAATTCCATCTTCCCAGGTCCCCCAGGGCCATTTGCAGACGCCCTCCATTCCTATGCCTGTCTGGGATGCACTCTGTACTTTCTTGCTCTATTGATTTGCCTTTTCTGGACTTTTCATATCCTTGGAACTATACACCGTGTGGTCTTTTGCATCTGGCTGCTTTCATTTAGCATAATTTTGAGGTTCCTCCACATTGTAGCATGTATGAATAGTTTGTTCTTTTTGATTGCCAAAGAGTTTTTCATTGTACCGATACACCACGTTTTGTTCATCTTTTCACTAGTTGATGAACACGTAGAATGCTTCCACTTTGAGGAGCTGAACAAAGAATGTGAAGGATGGTGCTGTGAACACTTGTGTACCTGTCTTTTTGTGGACATATGTTTTCATTTCTCTTGGATAGATACCTAGGAGTGGAATTGCTGCATCATATGGTAAATTTATGTTTAACACTTTAAGAAGCTACCGAACTGTTTTCCAAAGTACTGCAACATTTTACTTTCCCTCCAGCTCGTTTTGAGAATTCCAGTTGCTTCACATCATTACCAACACCTGTTATTGTTTGTCTTTTTGATTACAGCCCTTCTAGTGGATGTGAAGTGGTATCTCGTTGTGTTTTGACTGGCATTTCCCTAATGACTAATGATGTTGAACATCTTTTCATGTGCTTACTAGCTATTTGTACATCTTCCTTGGTGAAACATCTTTTCAAGTTTTTTGCCCATTTTTTAATTGGGTTGTTTGCTTTCTTACTATTGAGTTTTAAGAATTCTTTATGTATGCTGGATGCAAGCTATTTATCAGGTACATGATTTGCAAAATTTTATCCCAGGGTATGGCTTCTTTTTTCATTTTCCTTCTGATGTCTTTAGAAGTGCCAGCATTTTTAATTTTGATGAAGTACAAATTCTCAACTTTTTCTGTTATTGACGGTGCTTTTCCCCTAACCCAGGGTCACAAAGATTTTCTACTATGTTTTCATCTAAAAGTTTTATAGCTTTGCTCTGTATCTATATAAAAACAAAGCCGGTGCCATCGAGTCAATTCCGACTCATAGCAACCCTATAGGACAGAGTAGAACTGCCCCATAAAGTTTCCAAGGAGCGCCTGGGGGATTCGAACTGCCAGCAGTTCAGTTAGCAGCCGTAGCACTTAATCACTATGCCACCAGGGCTTCCTTGTATCTATATAGACTGAAGTATTTATATCAATTTTGAGTTGATTTTTATATGTGGTTTAAGGCAAGGCTCTAAGTTATTATTTTTGAACGTGAGTATCCCAATTGTTCCGGCACGATTTGTTGAAAAGCCTGTAATTCTTCAGTTGAATTGTCTTAGCACCCCTGTTGAAATCAGTTGACTGTAAATGCAAGGGTTTGTTTCTGGACTCTCAGTTCTGTTCCATTGACCTATATGTCTGTCCATACGCCAGTACTGCACTGTGGATTCCTGAAGCTTTCCAGCGTGTCTTGACATCAAAAAGCATGAACCCCGCAGTTTCCTTCTTTCTTAAAATTGTCTTGTCTGTGCTAAGTCCTTTGCATTTAAATACATAATTTAGGAATGGATTATCAATTTCTGCAAAAATGCCTGCTGAGGTTTTGATAGGAATTGCTTTGAATCTATAGATCAATTGGGGGAGAATTATCATCTTAACAATAGTAAGTCTTCCTATCCATGAATGGAAACCCTGGTGGCATAGTGGTTAAAAGCTGTGGCTGCTAACCAAAATACCAGCAGTTCAAATCCACCAGGTGCTCCTTGGAAACCCTATAGGGCAGTCTACTCCTGTCTTATAGGGTCACTATGAGTCGGAATCTACTCGATGGCAACAGGTTTTTTTTTTTGGTATCTATGCATAGGAGCCCTGGTGGCTCAGTGTTTAAGAACTAGGTTACTAACCAAAAGGCCGATGGTTCAAACCCACCAGCACCTCCCAGGAGAAAGATGTGGCAGTCTGATTCTGTAAAGATTTACAGCCTTGGAAAACTTGTAGGGCAGTTCTACTCTGTCACATAGGGCCGCTATGAGTCGGAATCAACTCGACAGCAGTGGACTTGGTTTTGTATGTGTATCCATGCGTATTGAATGTTTCACCATTTATTTAGAATGTTTTAAATTTTTCTAAGCAAAGTTTTGTAGTTTGCAGTCTACAATTTTTGCACTTTGTTGTCAAGCTTATTCAAGTACTTTGTTCTCTTTGATGCCATTTTAAATTGAGTTATTAAATTTATTTTTGCACTGTTGATAGCATATACAAAAAGAATTAGTTTCTATGTATTAATCTTGGAACCCTTGACCTTGCTGAGCTCATTTATTAGTTCTGGTAACACTCTGGTGGATTCCTCAGCATTTTTACATACGGAATTATGTCATCTGCAAATAAAGACGGTTTTCCTCCTTCCTTCCCGATCTGGATGCCAACCATCTGTTACTGAATTTGAAATTTTATAGAACACTTAAAAAGAGCATAGAGGTGGTCCCCAGGGCACATAACACGATGACTTGGAGGAGGCAGGGCTTGCAAACTGGGGCTGGAGTAGCAGAAGGGACCAGGGAGGCCCTTGTTGCACTGGGCTGAGTTTAGACTCACGTGTTCATTTCCCATGGAGCTAGAATGAGGGAACTGCCACGAGTAAGAGCTGTCCAGGCCGGGAGGTAGGGACTTTGCTGGTGAGACAGAAGATACGTCATTGTTTACCTCCCACTGAGAAACCTCAGCTGCCTCAGCGTTGTCACTGTGTTCCTTGAAGAAATGGTTTGTTCCCTTCCCGTTAATTTGGCTGTGCTTTTCTGAGAAGCAGGGAATGGCTGGTGCCCACTCCCTTCCACCTGGAGATAGGGGATAGTGACACAAAGTTGAAGAGCCGTGAAAGCCTTGTGTACATGGGCTTATCTGTCACCATAGCGGTAACTGCAAACATTACCATCGTGTCTCCCTCCCTGCAGTGGAGTGCCTTTAAATCCCTCACTATTAACGTGCAATGGCGATTATGGCTGTGTGAGCTGTTATCTATTTATGTCGACTATTAATAAATTATTAGACCATATTGTGTGGGTTTTAATAACTCCATAGGAGGGGAAGCGTGGCCAGGAGGTGGAATCTCAAGCAATTACAAATTCATAGGTTGAGTTTTTTGTTTTAACACATAGAAGCTGTTTACTTACAAGTGCATTAAATACATAGGCCTGATGCTCTTACTTAGGTTTCTGGCCACGCGGCGAGAAGGGACCCGGAGCAGATGTGCAGTCTTGCTGAGAAGAGCCTGCTGGGGTAGGCTGTAGCAAGCACCCCACAGCATGCACCTGACGCTTGTTAGGTTGAATGCAGGGAGCCTGGCCCTCTCTGTGTGGGCTGTAAACCTCCATATGGGCAGGAATGTTGGCAGTCCTAGCCATGCATTTAAGCAGGGCTTTTACAATGTATTATTCTAAATCAGGCTTGAAATAGCATCCCTCCAACCAGTGGACTGCTTGACTTCCTCCCCGACAACACACAGGAAGCCACAGGCACCCCCCCACAAGCATGTCCTTGCTTGTCCTAGACAAACAGGCAGGCAGCTATTTGGAAAGCAGGATTCGAGTGCCAGCCAGGGATATTCCTGATGGACTTGCTCTGGGAGGCCGGGCAGAGACAGAGAAGCAGCAGGCCTAGGCAGCAACATGGAAATGGACTCCAATCATTTTCTTGTCAGCCAGGATTTTAAAATCAATACCGAGACTCCTTGATACATTCGTATTCTTTTCCCGCTTTTCTCACTGTCAGCCGAGGGAGATGATGAATTTCCTCCTCCAGGTAGCTGTGGAATTGAATCCTCGTGCTGCCCTGAGACCAGCGTGCCTCTTCCATGCCTACGCAGGTGTGAACACAACGTGCTTTTGCAGCACGCCAGGGCATCAGGGTGCCTCTGTGCTACACGTCGCTTGGTTTGTCACCATCTTTTCCCTTGGATCAAGTGTGCCTTTCCTGCCTCATTCCTGCCCTCTGGAAACAGGTGACACTGTTACCCAGGATGGTGAAGGAAAGGTGACTACAGGTATATGACTGTCTCCATTCCACGCTTGAAGCTTTTAGACAACTAGCACTACTCAGAAGCTTTACTTACTACTAGAAAGTAGAACTGGGCATAAAAAGGAGTTCATTCTCTAAGATGGCTATCTTATAGGGTTACCTACTGGAGAGTTCAGAAGGAACATGTTATAAGATTATCCCAAAGCCTGAAGAGCTCCAGGAAGTTAGGGAGGTTTTCTTTGTCCTTCTTTGTATCCTCTATTCTTGTTCAAAATGCTTGTGGAGTGATTGACAGGGAGGAGGGAGGGAGGGAGAGGAGGGAGGGAAGGGAAGGAAGGAAGGGAGGGAAGGAGGGAAAGAAAGAGGGAAAGAAGGAGAGCAGGATGGAAGTGAGGGAGGGAGGGAAGGAGGGAGGGAGGGAGGAAGGAAAAGAGGGAAGGAGGAAGAAGAGGAAGGGAAGACAGGTGGGTAAGAGATTCCAGTTCACCTATTCACTCATTCACTTTGACCTCAGTGCATGCTGTGTGCCAGCCCTGGGTTAGGTGCTGGAGACACAGCAGGTGCTCAGGAAACAGGCCTTTGTCTCAGCAGATTCGTAAGGAGCTGGGAGCCGAGAACGTTAAATGGACAGACATAGATGGTGCATGTAAGGCTCATGCTGCGATAAGTACAGAGGACTGTGGGAGCTCAAAGTTGGGGTGTTCAACTCCCTAAAGGCTTCTGAGAGGGGTAATCCCCACACCGAGTCTGTGAGAGTGGACAGTGGTGTGGGGTTGTTGAGCAGAGAGAACGAGATTGCATAGCCTGGAGAAAAATGCCGTGCATGTGATGTGCAGCCTGTAGGTCATGAGGAGGCTGGCAAGCTGTGAAGGACTGGGGACACGAGCCTGGGATCGAGGAGGGGCCACTGAGTGTTTGTAAGAAGGGGCGTAGCATGATCAGACACTGTTTAGTAAGCTCCCTCTGACTACCTTGGGAGTGGAGTGGATTAGAGGGGAGCAGGCTGACTACGGGGCAGCGGCGGTTCAGTGGTAGAATTCTTGCCTTCCATGAGGGAGACCAAACTAAAACCAAATCCATTGCCACTGAGTTGATTCCGACTCTTAGCGGAACTGCCCCGTAGGGTTTCCAAGGAGTGGTTGGTGAATTCGAACTGCTGATCTTATAGTTGGCAGCTGTAGCTCTTAACCACTGTGCCACCATAAGGGAGACTCAGGTTTAATTCTTGGCCAACACACCTCATGTGCATGCAGCCACTACCTGTCTGTCAGTGGAGTCCTGTGTGTCGCTATGATGCTGAACAGGTTCTAGGTTCAGATGGACTAGGAAAGGCCTTCACTGCAGCTAACAACAACAAGAAGACTGGCTGCAGGGCGGCTGTTGTGAAGGATGAAAGTGGCCTGGGCTACAATAGTGGCATGGACATGAAGAGAATCCAGGGGCCCACCCGTCCTTCTCAGCTGGCATCCTTAGCAGAATGGCCCAACAGTCATGGTCAGAAAGGGCAGAAGATATAAGCAGAAGAAAATGGATGGATAATGAAAGAAGGCAGGAAAGGAAACACTCCTGATACAAGGCTCTAGAGAATTCAGGAAAAGAAAGAAAAGACCTTCTGAACCAAACGCTGCAGTAGGGAAGAAGGTGAGGGGCCTCAAGCATGGAGTTGGAGACAGTTGGAAGCAGCCCCAGCCCAATGGATCGAATCAGGACCCACCAGGCCAGGGCGAAATCCAGCTATTGCACACGACAGCAGAGGAGACGGCTTTGGAGAGTGTGGGGGGGGTCATTCATGAACTTAGCAAGCTGCTGCTGTTACCAGAGTAACATGTCAAGGGTTTTTCAGATCTAGAAAAAAATTAAAAGGAATAAAAAATCCTGAGTTACAGTACTCAAAGTAAATTAGGTCACTGTTACAAGTTATTAATTTTAATGCATTAAGAAAAGGGTACGGGGGAGTGAAGGTTTTGTTTTTTTTGTTGTTTTTAACCCAGCAAATGGAAACAGCAAAAAGTACAACAATAATTATGCTGAAAGCAAAGCGAAATGTTCCATAAAATGTAAGAAATGAACCAATTGCATGCTCCTCCTTCTTCCTCCCCCAAGTGTAGTTAGTAGTCGGTGAGATGGGGGCGGGGTAGCTCTCCCACAACCCTCTGAAGCCATTATGAGCTCTTGTCACAGTTCTTTGTGGAGGGCGCATGGTGTTCCTTAAGCCAAGCTGAAGCTCAGGGATGAAAAGAGAGCCCAGAGGGGCATTTTTCTGGGCTGAGTTACGTTTAGCGTGTAGTTGCTAGTAGGCAAATGTGCAGTCTCATGAGGGAACTGGGAAGCCACGAATAGCTTCTACAGGAGCTGTCCTACCGACAAAAACTCCAGGCAGGTGGGTTGGTTTGCTCTTTGGGCTTGGTTGGCTCACTAGGGCAGCCTCCCTCCCTGACGGAGCTCCAGGTCTCCAGCCACAGAACTGGGTCAGCAATGCAGCTCCAGCTTGATAATCCTCTGTTTGGTTCTGCTCTGTCTTAATGCGACTTCCTTTTATTGTTATTTTATTTTTGTTTTCTGTTTGTTTGATTTTGCTTTGCATCTTTGTGGGCAAGTCAGAAAATTCTGCATTCCAGCTGGTCTCCTGGATGGAATTGACCTGCTTTATTCTATGCATGGAAACCCTGGTGGTGTAGTGGTTAAGTGCTACGGCTGCTAACCGAGAGGTCGGCAGTTCGAATCTGCCAGGCACTCCTCGGAAACTCTATGGGGCAGTT
Source organism: Elephas maximus indicus (assembly GCF_024166365.1). Lineage (NCBI taxonomy): Eukaryota > Metazoa > Chordata > Mammalia > Proboscidea > Elephantidae > Elephas > Elephas maximus. The sequence continues at coordinate 29,941,145 of NC_064835.1, read as the reverse complement.
CTATTCTGTCCTATAGGGCCACTATGAGTCGGAATCAACTCGACGGCAGTGGGTTTGGTTTTTTGGTTTATTCTATGCATGGAGTCCCTGGGAGATTCAAACAGTTAACACGCTGGGTGTTAGGAGGTTTGAGTGGTTGGTGGTTTGAGTTCACCCAGAGGTGCCTCGGAAGGAGGCCCAGTGATCTACATCTGAAAAGTCAGCCACTGGAAATTTTTTGGAGCCCAGTTCCACTCTGACACACGTGGGGTTGCCATGTTTTTGGGTTGGGTTGACCTGACAGCAGCTGGTTATTGGTTTTATGCTATCCACAAAAGGTCTCCCTCTCATAATGACTCTCCTCTTCCTTCCTCACCACATGCCCTCACCTGTCCCCCTTGACCTCCATCTGGGTAGATTCAGGTTATTAGGTGCATTTCAGACTTGGGAGGAGATCATAGGACTCAAGCCTATGGGCACATTGTCCCAGTTGGCTACCTGGCTGACTTTGACCACCCTGCCATCCTTGGGACTCTCATCTCCTGTGACTTGTAAGATAACATCTTCTGTCTTTTCTCCTTTTGCTGAGCACTCCCAGTCTCTCAGTCATAGTTAGCTACTCGTCCTCCTTACCTCTGAACCCTGGCTCTTAAAAGCTCCCGAGAGAGCTCTACTTGACCCTCTTCCTGTGGGTGTGAGTGTGTAGGTGTGTGCATGTGTGGGTATGTATGTGTGAGCACGTGTGGTGTGTGGGCGTGAGGGTGTAGGTGTACGTGTGTGTGCTCACACACGTGCCACGTGCTGCAGTAGGAAGCTTTTCCTTTCATTCATTTGGGTGGCCCCATGTCTGGTGTGTTTAGAACATTCTGGACTTGGAAGGACAGACTTTTTTTCAGAAGCTAACTTGCCTGGTGAATGGAAAGCCCCATTTTAATTAATTCTGTCTTCTAAGATCCAGGTAGCCTGCAATCTTAGCTCAGCTGTCAATGGCATGCCTGCATCATCCCTCCGCTTTAACGTGCAGATAGAGCAGGCCGAGAGCAGCGGTCACGCTAAGGGTGCAGAGGAGCCGCTCAATGTCAGAATCTGCTTTTGTTTTTTTCCCCCTTCCTTTTCCTGCACCCCCTCTCAAATCCACTAAAATGGGGGGAAACCCAAAGGGATTAGACAAACTTCTGATGGAGATACCTTTCTCCTTTCCCTTTCATTTTTTCCCACCCTCTTTAGTATTCAGAAGCCACTCAAACATCAGAGGTTTCCATGATGTGGGGCTGTGCCCAGCATCCCAACCACAGCGCAGGAAAGGAATTCTCACTGGGGACTTTGTAGTCCCTTTCAGGCTGATGGCAGGTGACCTCCGTCACACTCCCAGGCATGAATTCTGGCAGCGCATCATTGGGCAGGGTGTCAACAGTCGAGGGACTTCTGTTAAGGCAAAGAGGGCATGTAAGGTGTGAATGAATGGGGAGTAACCCCTGACTGTGCAAGCTACTCTGAGAAGCTTGTCAGCAGGCCCTGGAGCTCTGGTATTTGCTACCTCAGCAGAGCCAGGGAAGTAGGTGCACGTAGGACTTTAGGGTGCTTTTAAAGCAGAGCTTCGTGGATTACCAAACCACAAGAAGGCAGTGAAATTCACAGAACTACAGTCGTTGCCATTGGGTACTGTGTTAGGAATGTTGTTGTTGGCTGCCTTGCAGTTGGCCCCCCAACTCATGGCGACCCCACACACAACAGAACAAAACCCTGCCCAGTCCTGCACCATCCCCATGATCAGTTGCAGATGGGACCATTGTGATCTGTAGAGATTTCATTGGCTGATTTTTGGAAGTAGATAACCAGGCCCTTCTTCCTAGTCCCTCTTAGTCTGGAAGCTCTGCTGAAACCTGTTCAGAATCATAGCAACACACAAGCCTCCACTGACGGAGGGGTGGTGGCTGTGCGTGAGGTGGATTGGCCAGGAATTAAGCCTGGGTCTTCTGCAGGGAAGGTGAGAATTCTACCACTGATCCACCAGTGCTCATGTTTGGAATACTTAAGTTAATTATCATTCTTACAGCTCACTAGCTGGATATTATAGCCTCCATCTTGCAGAAGAAACTGAATTACTTGCCTGAGGCCATACAACTAGTTGGTGGCTAGTCCGGATTTCAGGCCCAGGTGTTCTGGGCTCCACGCCCTGCACTGCTGTCTGCCCCTGCCTGTCCTCATTACTAATGGAGCAGGGAAGCTCTCTGGTGCTCTATGTGCTAACAGTGCCCCCTCCACTCCGGAGAGGTGGGCTGAGCTCTGATATTGCCGTGTGGACAAGGTGCCTGAGACAGAGGGTACAGTGAGGCAAGGCTGTGGGCATCAAGCACCTCAGAAGGGACCCAGAATGGTGAGTCCTAGGCCAAGTCCTTAGAAAACAGCCATTCAGTGGTGTGACCTCTCCAGCATGGAGGATCTGTGCACAGATGGTGACTTTTCTGGATGTAGACATTCAAACCCAGGTGTGTCTGTTTTCTCTTGGTTCCCACCTGGCAGAGAGTCCGGTTCTGTCACAGAGTGAGGGTGTCAGTACACAGGACACATAATGGCGGGCAGTGGGAGGAGAGGTCAAATCCTGCCTGTGTGGAGACCCTGCCAGGGTCCTCAGACATACAGAAGGAATGCGGGAAATGGGGGAGGGGGGAGAGGAGATTGTAAAGTTCTCATCTTAACAGAGTCCCTGTGGTGCTCAGGGATGTCGGTGGTCCATGGCCCAGTGGAACTGGGAGACTGCAACCATTGACAGCAGGAGGAGAGAATGCCAAGGAGGAGAAGGCAGGGCTCCCAATCATGACATCTGCTGTCCAGCTCGGCCTCATGCTCAGCTCTGCCCAGGCCTGACAGCCTTTTCCTTTTAATCTGCAAAATCCCCTAGTCTGTGTCAGGCAGCTGCTGTGACTCCATGCCTGAGTCATCGGGCAGTCACCTCATTGTCCTGCTCTCCACTGTGTCCCTTCTTCCTCCCCAAACTCCCCGTCTGCTGCCTGGCAGCCCCCTCATGGCACATCAGGACACAGATGCACTAACCCCAGAGGCATCCACAGCCTGGGGACAGGGCAGGGGACAGGGCAGGGGACAGGTATGCGGCAGGTGGGGAAACTTTGTGTGCCTGTATGCCTGGTCTCAGGGTCCCCTCCCTCTCATTTCCCTTGTTTTATCTCATGTAGGGGAGGGAGTTGTGAAAAAGAGCACGTCTCTCTCCATAACAGTCCATCTCAGGAGTGTGTGTGCCCCTTTTCCTTTTTCTTAAAATAGATTTCCTAGGGATTTTGTCTTACTCCTTTCCTGCCTCCTCGTCTCCATTATTCACACAGACGGTTCACTCTGAACATCCAGGCTATTGGGAAGTGAATCCTACTAGTAACAGTTTTCATTTTCCACATCCAGGGAAGCTAACCAGGAGGGCAGGGGCAAGGTGCCGGCATTAATGGGACAGGGATGAGCCCACAGTAGGCCCCCAGCCTATTACCACAGTCAAGCAGTGGCAGAAGGACAGTGTGGCCACAGGAGCAGCCCCATTTGCCTGGGAAGTCAGGGATTCTCCAGGAGCTAAGCTGCTCCTCTTTCTTTAACCCTTCTCCAGAATTCCCAAATGACTCTGTCTTTAAATAAATGCTCCTCTGGGGCCAGCTTCTGGGAGGGGGTGAACTGATGCTGAAGAGCAGGCTATGGGCCTGGTGTGCAAGCCCAAATTATGTTCCTCAGTGCAAATGGGCCAGTAAAATCGTGACACCAAATTAATAGGCATTAGACTTCCAACCTGCCCGAAAGTCCTCTTTATTTCAAATTCTGAATAATTTCTCCTTTGAATACACATTTTCTGAACAATGAACAAGAGTCTGGGACTATACTAGGTAATACAGCCCTCAAAAACAGCATGCCTTCCAAAGGGTGTAGGCAGTGAGTGAGAGATCAGGTTGGTGCTTTGAACGGTTGCTCTCTCTGCAGTGTGGAGAGTGGATGAGTTGGAGCAGGTGACTAGGGGCAGGAATACCAGCTGGTTGGCTCCATCCAGGTGAGAAGTAATGGGAGCCTGAACTAGGAGAGCGGGGACGAAGATAAGGGGACAGCGTCAGAGATGTCTAATCCACCAGTCATGAAACCATTATTTATTGAGTATCTACAAGGCACTTGAAAAGTGCTGGGGATAGAATAATGAACAGTTCCTAGGAGTAAGATACAAAGAATTTAATGACTGATGGCTGGGAGAAAGGGAGAAGCCAAGGATGACGCTCTAGCTTCTGGTTGGAAGTAGTGGGTAGATGAAGGAGTCACTCACTGTGATCGGGATCATGTAAGGAAGGGCAGGTATGGGGAGAAGGCTGGTGTGTCCCATTTTGGACATGTTGAGTTTGAATTGTGTGGAGGACCTCTCAGTAGAAATGTCCAGTAAATATTTGGATATATGAAGCTGGAGCTCAGCAGAGATACCTGGTCTGGGATTATGGATTTGACAGTCCCAAGTAGAGATAGTACTTAGAGGAAGAGTATGTACTGAGGAAGAACCTGGACAGAGCTCTCAAGGGATACCAACATTGAAGAAATAGGCAAAGGAAGAAGTGTCTACAAAGCAACCGAAGAAACTTCCAGAAAGATAGAAAGAAACCAGGAGAGCATGCTGTCATGAAAGTCAAGGCACGAACATTTCAACGAGATGGAACTCAATCTGATGACATAAAGATGACAAGTGGCCAGTGGGATCCAGAGCAATGAAATCATCAACTACCTCAGAGACAGCCACTTAGGAGGAAGGATAGGCACAAACATCAGAACACTGTGGGTTGAGGAGGGGTTGGGGGTGAGATGTGGATACAGTGAATGCAAACAGCTCTTTCTAGAAGTTTGATGAAAGAGAGAAAGGGAGCTGCAGAGGAATATGGGGTGAAGGAAGAGTTTGTTGTTGTTATTGTTTCTGTTTGTTTTTAAGGTAGGAGATACTGGTACATATTTTAATACTATTGGGAAGAAGGAGAGAGGGTCAAATTGATAGAACAAGGTCTCTTAGAAGTAGGAGGGAATGGGATCCACAGCACAGATAGAGGGATTAGTCTTATATGGAGGACGGGACACTCTGCTCTTGGAAGGCGGGAAGGGAGTACAAATGAAATCAAGGTGATGGGTTTGGAGATAGGACATTTAGAAAAATGCTTATCTCCTGGCTTCTGCTTTCTCTGAGGAGTAGGAAGGGATCATCTGCCAAGAGTTGGGTACAGGGAGGCAGCCGTGAAAGCTCAAGAGTGGAGAAGGTTTGCTTTAACCTTTCTGGAGAATGGAAGGCAGATCTGCTCACAGAAGCAGAGAGGGATTGGAGGCAGTGTGGAGGGTCCAGCTGAGGTTGGAGACCATACATGACAAATGGGGTCAGTCTGAATGAGATTTCATCTCACTCCAACAAGGCTGGCATTAATCCAAAAAACACAAAATAATAAATGTTGGGGAGGCTGTGGAGAGACTGGAACACTTCTACACTGCTGGTGGGAATGCCAAATGGTATAACCACTTTGGAAACCCATTTGGCACTTCCTTAAAAAGCTAGAAATAGAACTACCATACAATCCAGCAATCCCACTCCTTGGAATATATCCTAGAGAAATAAGAGCCTTTACACGAACAGATATATGCACACCCATGTTTACTGCAGCACTGTTTACAACAGCAAAAGATGAAAGCAACCAAGGTGCCCATCAGTGGATGAATGGATAAATAAATTATGGTATATTCACACAATGGAATACTACATATCGATATAGAACAGTGAGGAATCTGTGAAACATTTCATAACATGGAGGAATCTGCAATCTGAAATCTACTTAGCCCTGTGCCTGGGCACATAGCAGGGAAATTGTTTCTCTTCCAGACCGCAAGGCCTTTACCCGACTGTGTGAGCTCAGAAAGCTTCTGCATTTGGAAACAGAGACTGTTGATGGTGTACAACATGATGACTGTAGTTACTGTTACTGAAGTGTGCCTGTAAAATATACTGAAGTGGCAAATGTTTTGTTATATAAATACCAAACCAAACCTATTGGCATTGAGTCGATTCCAACTCATAGCGATCCTATAGGACAGAGTAGAACCTCCCCATAAGATTTCCAAGGGGTGGCTGGCTGATGGATTCAAACTGCCAACCTTTTGGTTAGCAGCTGAGCTCTTAACCACTGTGCCACCAGGGCTCCATACTTACCACAAAAAAAAAAAAAAAATTAGCAAACAAGCTTCTGTGAGCTGGCACCACTAGACCGAGGCGTGCCTGTGCCACTTCATCGCGAGCCACCAGAAGCCTGATCTCACTGCTATCTCCTCCAGCCAGAGAATCAGGCCTCCTGCTGATGTGTTGCAGGCCCTGAGTGGTGGCTGGACATCAAGGACCTGGTTATTAATTATTCTAATTGTTATTCCTCACCACAGCCAGCACTGCCAGGGTTTAAAGTAGTTTCCATCCTCCAGATTCGTAAACTTGCCCTTGGCTTATTGAGCCAACTGAACTAGTTTAACAGAAGTCATTTAATTGCTCAGCTGGAACTACAGAGAGAGAATGTGGCTGTGATCAGTGTTTAACCAGGGGGCCCAACATCCTCCTTCTTACGGGCAAAGACATCAGTGATGGACACACCTCTCACCATGCTCTCTCCCACCCACGGCACCTGAGCGTCTAGACGAGGAACCAGACATATCCAAACCCACGAAGGTCCTCTGGCTGACTTCTACGAGTTGCACACGTATTTCCTAGCTGGAAGCTGTAAAAACTTAAGTTGATGTAAAATGATATTCCTTTGGTCTGTAACAACATGCTCCCCCTCCACCCAGTGTCATTGGAATGTCTTGCAGGGCTAGTTCTCCCCTCTCTACAGTATGCATGGTTCAAGGAAAGCATGGCACACTTACTCCAATAAATTGGATGTGGCTGCCTGGCATTCAGTGTAGGAACAGATTTTGAGACTTCATCTGAAAAACAGTTCTGTGCTTGATTAGTAATGTCTGCCACGGGCACAGGAATAAAGAATGGAAGCTCCCTTTCTATGTATTTGTAATCCCTGTCTTAGTTTAGAAACTTCCAGGAGGCAGGGAATGTATCATTTTAGTTTTGTGTGTAATTGTGCCTAACATATGTCATGAGATATTGATGATGATGGTGACGAATATTTATGCAGAATCATAATAACTTAAAGGAGTCCTTGGGTGGCACAAATGGCAAAGTGCTCGACTCCTAGCTGAAAGTTTGGTGCTTTGAACCTACCCCCCAGGCTCCTCGGAATACAGCCCTAGTGATCCGCTTCCAAAAGGTCACAGCATGAAAACCCTATGGAGCACAGGTCTATTCTGCAAAAACGGGGGTCACCAGGAGTTGGAATCTACTCAATGGCAACTAACAGCAACAACAATAACTTAACTAGTTAACTAAAACCTGACGACTGTCCCCAAAAGCTTGCTCATCACCTTGTCAGAGAATAAGCAACTCAATTTATAAGACTTCAGGCCTTATGGAGCCCTGGTGGTACAGTGGTTAAAGCACTCTGCTGGTAACCAGAAGGTCAGTGCTTGGAACCGATTGGTTCCAGTTTGAACCCCTGCTGAGAGTTTGCATTTCTAACAAGTTCCCAGGCAATGCTCATACTGCCGATTAGGGCCAATCCTGAGAACCACTAGTAGAGCAGAGGCTCTCAAAATTTATCATACCTAAGAATCGCATGGAGATTAATTAAAACGTAGATTCTGATTCATTGTATCTGGGGTGGAAATGCAAATTCTCAGCAGGGGTTCAAACCAGAAAGAACTGGTTCAGAAGCCCTGGCTCAAACCCATCAGCCAGGTAAAAGATGTGGCAGTCTGCCCCTGTAAAGATTTACAGCCTTGGAAACCCTATGGGGCAGTTCTACCCTGTTCTATAGGGTCCCTGTGAGTTGGAATCAACTCGACAGCAATAGCTTTGGGTTTTCACTCCTTACATTAAACCTACTTGGATAGCTAAGCTCTGTCATAAATATTTGACACTAAATTGTCAAAATAAATGAAGGGGGAAAGTTTTGTGATGTGGAAAGTTCTTCTCTCCCACTATTAAATCATGTTTATTTGCTTACATTTATTTCCCGGCTTCTCCCCAGCATTCAGAGATGTTACTGAGGCTCAGGTGGACTTACACAGGGGAAAGGAGCACCATTAGGAGCAAGCAAATGATAAACATTTCTCTGGCCTCAGCAGCATCCATTTCACTCATGTCCTGTGTCCTTCAACTGCTATACCGTCGGTCCCTGTCTTCCCTCTGAGAGGCACATAAATCACTATGTGCTAATCTCATATTTCTGAGAATGCACCAAACCCGTTTCCCAGGCAGCAGTAAACATGCCAGCCACAGGTGTGCAGTCCCACAGAAGCCCAGCTTGGAGAGAGAAGTCACAGACTCTAAATTCTGCCCCATCATCTTAAGCTGTCTAATTCCACAGCAAGTGAAATGAGAGTTCAGAAATTACCAGAGGCATAGCCAGGTACATGCCCGCTGCTTCTACCATCTCCATCCCTAGACCTCATCCCAAATTTGAAGTCCATCCTTAAGGTTAGGAAATTAGTGGAAGGCACAAAAGGGAATGTCTGTTCCCACCAGACATCATGGCATCCACCAAATACCTCATCCTGGGAACTAGATTGCCCCAGCTCATTGTTACTCATTACCCACAAGACTTACATTTATAGGGTGACCACATATCCCAATTTGCCTGGGACTGTCCAGGTTTTAGCATTGCAAGTCCCATGTTCCAAGAGACCCCTCAGTCCCAGGCAAACCAGGGCAGTTGTTCACCATAATGTTGGTACATCGATCAATTGTTGAAGGTTAAAAATATCTTCTCCTAAACGGGAACCACATGTAGAGTAAGTGCAAAGAAATGAGGGGCTGGTGATTACTCAAGCCCCCATTTCTATGCTCCTGTCCTAACCAAAGGCCCTCAAAGTTTGTCCCCCTAGCAGCTGCAGGAGAAGAGCAGGCTGAGGGGAGCTTGTCTGCCCTTTGACCATGGCCTGCAGCTCAAGGACCAGATGTAGGATGAACCTGGGACCTTAAGCCAGGCATATCACCTCTCTAAGCCTTTGTTTCCTATGGAGCAGAACTCAAATTCATGTAAAAAGACCAGACTTAATGGTCTGACAGAGACCGGAGGAATCCCCATAACTATGGCCTCCAGACATGCTGTTAACACAGAACTGAAACCATTCCCGAAGCCCATTCTTCAGACAAAGATTAGACAGGACTATAAAACAAAAAATAATACCCAAACCAAAAACCAAACCCAGTGCCGTCGAGTCATTCCAACTCATGGCGCCCCTATAGGACAGAGTAGAACTGCCCCATAGAGTTTCCAAGGAGAGCCTGGTGGATTCGAACTGCCGACCCTTTGGTTAGCAGCCATAGCACTTAACCACTACGCCACCAGGGTTTCCACAAAAAATTTTACACGTGAGAAATGTGCGTCTTAGTTCAATCAGATATACGAGACCAAATGGGCAGCTCCTGTCCAAAAGCGGGATGAGAAGGCAGAAAGGGACAGAAACTGGTCGAATGGACACAGGACACCTGGGGTGGAAAGGTGGAGTGTGCTGTCACATTGTGGAAATTGCAACTAACGTCACAAAACAACATGTGTATCAATTTTTGTATGAGAAATTAACTTGAGCTGTAAGCTTTCACCTAAAGCACAATATTTTTAAAAAACTGAGAAGGTTGGACCAGGTGCTCTCTAAGGTCCTTTCTAGCTCCAAAATTTCTATCGAAGACCTAAATTTATATGCAGAAAAATTCCAGCTACATGCATTCTAAGTTGGAATATCCTGTCCCACAACCTATTTATTAGTAGGTCTTTGTTTGTCTCTTCTACATTTTAATGACAAAAAAGGCTTCAGCAATTGAACCACACAGTCTGGCTTTCTACACAGATCCATAGTCTCAGAGAATGCTAAGAAGTGTCTTGCTCTTGGTAAGACTTGGCCGAAATCAATGGTTCTCAACGTGTGGAACCAGTACCAGCAGCATTAACATCTCTTAGAAACATGTTAGAAGTACAGATGCCGATTCACCACCCTAACCAAAACACCAGCCAAAAACCCACTGCTGTTGAATTGATTCTGACTCATAACGACCCTATAGAAAAGAGTAGAACTGCCCAATAGGGTTTCTAATAAGCACCTGGCGGATTCTGACTGCCGACCTTTTGATTAGTGGCAGATCTCTTAACCACTGCGCCACCAGGGTTCCAGCGCCCCAGTCTAGATCCACTGAATTCACACTCCAGGGTGGAGACCAGCAATTTACCCTTTAGTAATGCCTGCAGGTCATTCTGATGTATGCTAAAGCTTGAGAACTACTGATCTAAAAGAAAGTAGCCCAGACTGAGAATCAGGTGACCTGAATTCTACTCCATTGGCCACCCTACTCCATCTTAAGTTACCACTCACTATCAACTGCTTCATAAGTAAAGTAAGGATCACGCTACTTGTGTTTCCCACTCAGAGTATTCCCCAGTGCCCTCGAGTTGATTCCGACTCATACTGACCCTATAGGACGGAGTAGAACTGCCTCATAGAGCTTCCAAGGAGCGCCTGACGGATTCGAACTGCCGACCCTTTGGTTAGCAGCCGTAGCACTTAACCACTACGCCACCAAGTATTAGCAGAATAAAATTAACCAGTAGATGTGAAATGTTGTGAAAAAGTTGGATATATTTTACATACGGTTACACTCTCATTCATTCATTTATTAACAAATATTACTGATGATCTACATGCTAGGTCCTAAGAATACCACATGAACAAGACACTTGAGAATTTTGTCATCATGGAGCCTACATTCAAGCATGGAACCTTTGTAAAGCATTTGATATTATAAATAGATGATAGATAAAAGATGGATGGGTGGGTGGGTGGATGGATGGATGGATGGTTGGATGGGTGGGTGGGTGGGTGGGTGGGTGGGTGGGTGGATGGGTGGATGGATGGGTGGATGGATGGATGGATGGATGGATGGATGGATGGATGGATGGATGGATGGATGGATGGATGGATGGATGGATGGATGGATGGATGGATGGATGGATGGATGGATGGATGGATGGATGGATGGATGGATGGAGAGAGGGAGAGAGAAAGACATAGATGATCCATTTCAAAATTAGGTTCAGATCTGTCAACGGGGTTGGAAAAATGGGAAGTGTTCTGACCTAAGAATAAGCCCATTTTATGTCAGGCATAACAAAGAATAGGTTCACTAAAGCAATATCAGCTACCAGGAGAGAATTTATGAAAGAGATTTAAAAATTGTAAAGCAAGACATTGGCTTGATGAGGGCAGGAGACTTAGATTAATGGCGCTTTAGGTACTCTTGGTCTCACCCAGCTTCTGACACTGCAGTTCTTCCCACTTGGTGTGAGTGAACAATGCTGGCTTGTCTTGGACCAGACTGTACAGTAAAAAGAGAAAGCATATTAACTCCTGAGCTGTTTTCCAGAATGAGAACTGATCACATCTCTACCATCTGAGACATGGGCCCATTGTGAACAGGCAAATGGTTTGTCAGATGCGTGGACCCCAGAACAAATTTTTAGAATTGGGGTTTTAATCTTTAGCAACTATCATTGAGAAGCAGCTGTCTTTTTTTTTGGAATCCAGAGCTAAAATTCAATTTCCTAATTTTTATGAAAAATATGCTGGGGGGAAAAGAATGGCTCCAGAGAGTTATTGGACTTCAAAAACCCTGAAAAATCTTTTAATGATTTAAGTGTAAAGGAAGCAGAAACATACTGATGAAATCCCCCTTGATATCTGCATGGTGCTTGCACGTTCTGGAGGGAAGGCTCCAGCAATGAAATCTGCTGTTTTTTTATCAAACCCAAACCATTTGAGATGTCTGGTGAACTCCAATATGGTGTAGTCATATCTTTTTCATAACAATCCCTTCTCCCTAAAGGCAGAAAGGGAAGGAAAGGCCTAATTAAGGAGCACTGGTTTTTAAGGTCAGAGTCGTGGGAGGGTGTCAAGTTATCCTCTGCCTAGTTGTTTGCGATGTTCACACTGACCCACAAATGTGCCGTGAATACACAAAATTAAAACGTTAATTGTCTCATCTCCTGCTCCTTTTCAACGCACATTTGGCAAGACTTGTTGCATGTTAAGTTCGAAAACAGTAAATTTCCGAGCTGTCACAATATTGAGGTCTCGTGTGTATTGCTTGCTCTGCATAATTAATTGTAAAGTGATAATTTGTACACGAAGATATTTTCATTCAAACAGGAAAGTGAAAGCCTCAGCATCTTTGCCTCTGGCAGGCAAAAGAAAGTGAAACTTGGAGGGTGCTACCCAGGCATTTGTGAGGCCCCACCTTTCACTGAAGCCTGCTGAAAAGGTGATCGGAGGAATCTCCCGCAGTCTAGGCGCTGGCCATTCTTTAGGGTCTTGGCCATTCTTTAGGGTCTTGGCCATTCTTTAAGGTCACCATTGTGACCCTCTGCTTCCACAGGGTTATCCCAGCTGCTTTAGTCCACCTGATCTCTTTCCCTCCAAATTCCTGGGCCCCTGCAATCTGTGTGCACAAGGCTCCCCTGGATTATTTACTCTCTATAATCCTTTCTGGAGTCCCTGGATAATGCCGTTAAGGCACTCGGCTGCTAACTGAAAGGTTGGAGTTTCAGGTCCACTCAGAAGCACCTCAGAAGAAAAGTCTGCTGATCTGCTCCAGAAAAACCAATCATTGGAAACCCTATGGCACATAGTTCTGTGGTCACACACACAGGGTCGCCGTGAGTCAAAAGTCAACTCAACGGCAGCTGGTACTGATCCTTACTGTGTGGAAACTCCTTGAGAACAGAAAGCATGTTTCGTAATCTGGTATCTTCCAAATCATGCCTCAGAGTGCTAGGATAGAGTAAATCTTGACGTATACTTGTATTAGCTTTGCTGCTGTAACAAACAACTCCAAAATCTCAGCAGCCTGCAAGAAGAGACTTCCGTTTCTCATTTGTGTCACGTGTATACTGTGTCTCTCATGGTGAGACCCTCGTTTAAGGGGTAGCACCTACCTGGGGTGTTGCTTTCTCATAGCAGAAGGCAGAAATCTGAGTCCAAACCAAAGCACATGACTGTATTCAAAGCTCTTGGTCAGGTGTGGCATATAACATGTTCACTCATAATTCCATTGGCCAAAGCAAGTCACACAGACAAGCCTGATGATGGGTGGGGAAGAAAACTCCGCCTCAAAGAACCGCTTCAGTGGAGCAAAGGGAGTCAAATAATTGGGAACAAAATACTCTACCGGCCCTGTCAGCAGCCTCTCCAGGTGTTAGAGGACAGCAGCATCCTAATCTCTTTGGGTAGCTAAGGCCAGAGGCGCATTCGGAATTTCACCTGCCTCAAAGCCATTTCTGATAACTACATTTTCTTGGTTGAGGGCCTCTTCAAGGAAGCTGATGATTTTCTAAGGGTTGTCTTTGTGCCTGTGCTGATTGATGGGTGCACCCCAGATGCCATGACTCAGCACCCCTCCCATGTCCCCAGGATGAAGAAGTATTGGCAATTTTCTCATCGATGGCCAGGAGTAGCCGGCCAAGTTGATCGCTAGGTTCCCTCATCAACCAAGTCCCTCTTGGCTCCGCTTCACCAGCCGGCCATAGAGCAAGAGGCTGGTAATTAGTAGATGCACTAGATGCTTTGTGGTGCCTCAGGTTCTAAACAAAGACCCTGGAAACATGATGAGTGGCAGGGTGGAGCCCCAGAGCTACACAGCACGCCTTCTCCAAGGAAGGTGAAATTTTTCTCCCTCTGTTCATCCGGATCTCAGTCCAAACTAATAGACAAGTTGTTTGGTGTGTGTGAGACTGTATGTGTGCGTGAGTGTGTGTGACTGAGTGTGTATGTGCATGTGTGTGTGTGTGCAAGTGTGAGTGTGTGTGTGTGTGTGTGTGACTGAGTGTGTGTGTGTCTGGTTGATGCCTGGTGTGAGAAGTGCTCAGGGCTAGGGCCATCTAAAGTGGAGTGAGAGACAGAAAGGGGTGACTAGTGTGGAGGGGAGTGAGAAGAAATATCTCGGAAGATGACAGATTTGGCCGAGAGAGGTGAGGAGACAGGCAGGAGATGGGCAGGGAGGTGAGCTGAGGGTGCACGCAGGTCCTCAGAGCTGCCCTGGGCCAGGTGAGCTGCTTGGAGGCGCTTCAGCACATCTCCAGGTAATGCAACGTGCTACCAGCTGCTCGGGCTTCCATCCTCCTTGTCTTTCTGAGAGGAGAGTTGGTCTCCAGACCGGCCTTGCCAGATGCTTGTTTCCCTTAGTCTAGGCCTCCAGACTTAGTCTGGCTGTGGCCAGAGGTCTGAATGATGACCTGGGCCTCTGCATAGGTACGAGGGGCTGGAAGCAGCTCTGCAGGGCTTCTTTCTGTCTCTACTGAGTCTCCAGAAGCCATTACTATTAAACATCCCACATCCCCTGGGGCCAGAAGAGGAAATTCTTCCATAATAGCCCCTCTTGTCCTCTGCCATCAACTCCCACCCCTGATGCTTCTCCAGGGACCGCATGTCAGACCATTACTCTCAGCACCGGAAGGTGGGGAGTAGACAGAAGTCTGGGCCGAGCCTTCCACTCTCTGCCTGCCAGTGGCCAGCAAGGCCACGGAAGTAATTTAATGGCTGGGCAGCTTTAATGCCAGAGTTCCCCACTCTGCCTCCGCCACGGCACACACATTGCCCTGGGCCATATGGAGACTTTACCAGCAGATGCATTGGTGGCTTCCCTCTGTCTGCAAAATCTCCATTAGATTTTTTAATTAGACAAATGTCAGTGTTTTATTTGGGGCAGGAAACTGTTTTGAGTTTGACAACAATGCCATTTTCAAAGCAGCCTCTCGGTGTGGTGATGGCGTTTTCTCCCGTTGCCTCCTTGCCCCCTCACGTCTCCTACTTGGAGAGGGAGGGTGGCTGTGGAAATATGTAAGGCGGTAATCGGCGTGATCACCACCTCCCCGTCTGTCTACCCTTGCAGCCTCCCTGCCTCCACCCCTTCTGCCCCACCTCCTTCTGATCACAGTGCCTTTCTCCCCCCAGAGAATAAAACCCAGGAACAGCCCCTGGGGCTCACTGCAGTTGCAAAGGGATGTTCTAAGGTCCACTCTCCCTTCCTTCGGCAAGGGAAATACGTGTCTTTCTGCTTCACTTACTGCTAAGCCTGAAGGTCAAGTCCAGAACTGCAGTTGGTCTTCCTCTGCTGTTGACATCATCTGGGAGCAAAGACACCCAGCAGTGGCCTCCATCAGAGGTGTTGCCTCTTACCAGCTGATGAATTATTGAGAATTTGCTGCATTCCATGAGAGTCAATACACTGTTTCCTGGGAAGAGGGGGATGTTATGGCTGACACATTATTGGAGATTGGTTTGTTGGAGTTTGGACCCAAGCCCAGCTGCCTTATTAGCTATGTGATTTTGAGTCTTGGAGTGGGTAAGAAGCTTCCCTAATTTCCTCATCCATAAAATGGGGAAACTATTGTTTACCTCATAAGATCACTAGAAGAATCTATGAGCCCATGAAAATCCCTCTACATGGATCCTGGGCCTCGGTGAGCTCTTAGCAAATCATAGTGAGGCTTAGCATTAGAACTACCCACTGACTGACTCATGAGCCTGACCACTTGTTATCCAGTGGGCTCTGACTCATGGCAACCTCGTGTGTGTCAGAGTAGAGCTGTGCTCCATAGAGTTTTCGTAGCTGTGACCTTTCGGAAGTAGATTATCAGGCTTTTCTTTCAAGGAGCCTCTGGGTAGGTTCGAACCACCAACCTTCTGGTTAGTAGCAGAGTGCTTAGCTGTTTTCATCACCCAGGGACTCCTAGAATAACCACCAAAAACCCACTGCTGTTGAGTTGATTCCGACTCATAGCGACCCTTTAAGACAAAGCAGAACTGCCCCATAGAGTTTCCAAGGCCGTAAATCTTTCTGGTAGCAGACTGCCACATCTCTCTCCCACAGAGCAGCTGGTGGGTTCAAACCACTGACCTTTTGGCAAGCATCCAAGCGCTTTAACCACTGCATCAGCAGGGCTCTCTTGAGTCTAACCACAGTCCACCTCAAATCCATGTTTTGGCCCTTGTTACCCATAAGGTCAACTACAGAGTCCTCATTAGGGATTTAAAGACCTTGGTTACCTGCTTAAGGCCTTAAGATGCCTCAGGTGACTCCTTCTCCTCAGCTAGACAAAGCCTCCTTGGTTGACCCGTTTCTCTTCTTTATACAAAGGGCTGTGAACCCACTAAGTAGCTGCCCCCGTGCCTTGCTGGAGCTCCTCCATCAAAGTCTGTGATTGGTCTTTCCAAGCCCCAGTGCGTCAGGAGTAAAGACCGAGCCTTGTGTCAGGTCCAGGAGAGTCGAAGCACTGTAAAGAAAAAGCTATCTGATGATAGACACAGTCCTAAGCCAGGCTTGTTGCTTTCAGTTCAGATAGACAATTTAGGCTGATTTTAATGACTCTGCAATGTTTTATCTTTTACAACCTTTGGAGCTGCTGCCAGCCCTCCATTCCCTTCTCCCTGTCATCTTCAGTTAATACAGGGTCCTTTAGGAGTTAGAAACTTATTATTGCAATAAAAAAATATATCCTATCTATATCACAGACCATATATCTGAATCTTGCATAACACCCTCCCAGGGATTAATCCATATTTTAACCAAGTGTTTTATAATGGCCGTGCCCCAGCCCCATGCACAGCAGCTTCCTTGAGTGCCAGGACAATTATGGCAAAGGTCATCTCTGAGGTCAGGATACCGCCATGCCATGCCTGAGTTCATGGAGAACAAACAACACTCCCTGTCCTGTCACAGGCTTCCCAGGAGACTCTTGTCCTACTGAAGGAGTGGAAGGCACCACACAAGCTGGTCCTGTTGTGACTCCATTCAGTGGAGTCCATTCTCAGTTCTAATTCCCCACAAAGGAGCATCTCGGAGAGGGGCTCATATCTGAACTTAGAACACTGTGGCATCGTCAGAGCCATACCGTGAGAGTTGGCACTGAGGAAACGCTGAGGGAATAAGCTAGCACTTCACTCTGTGGGCAGCCTGGGTGTCAGAGATTCCAAGGTACAAGGACAACTACAAGGAGAGTCTTGTCGCTCTCTTGCTTTGAAGAAATACCAGGGTAGTGAAGAAGTTCACACTCTTGGCCTTGGCCTTACACCTCTGATGTAAAGAGCCCTAAACTGGAACTGAGGTTCTAGTTCCACAACCCCTTTTAATGCCTTCCTCTCTACTCCTTCCCTGCCCTGCCAGCTTTCAGATCTTGACGTAAATGTCATTTGCGTAGGGATGCCTTTCTATTTCCCCCAGCCCCCTGAGGATGCAGACTGTGTCTTCTTTCATTCCTGGTCATGGTGCCTTAGTTGTCATAACACTCATCTAGATTGTAATGATACATTTATGTGACTCTTTGTTCGACATTCATCCCTTTAACTAGGTTGCAGGTTCCATAAAGGCAGGAACTATTCTGGTTAGTCTGCTGCAGAATCCCCAGGTTCTGGTATATAAACCCAAACCAGTTGCCATCAAGTCAATTCTAGCTCATGGCAACTCTATAGGACGGAGTAGAACTGCCCCATAGGGTTTCCAAGGACCAGCTGGTGGATTTGAACTGCTGACCTTTTGGTTAACAGCTGAGCTCTTAACCACTGTGTCACCAGGGCTCCTTGGTATATAGGAGGCACTTAAATATTTGTTGAATGAATGAACTGCGTGATTTTGAGAAAATTACTAATCTCTTGCGGCTTTCAGTTTTCTTAATAATGACAATAATAATAGCCAACACTTCAGTAATGTTTTTGCTATGTCCTGTTGTAAGTACTTATATAATAATTATGTTTACTCTTCTAAACAATCCCGTGAAATGGATGCTGTTATCGTTCCGACGTTACATATGAGAAACCTGAGGCACAGAGAGGTTAAGTGGCTTGTTCAAGGTCACACAGCTAGTAAGTGATGAAGCCAGGATTTGAACCCAGGCAGTCTGGCTCAAGAATCTGTGATTTGGTTGGATTAAATGATCACAAAGATCTTTTTAGTTTTCAGTGTCTATGGATTTAGTAAAAGCTACCAAGTGGAATGTTCACTTGATTCATTTATTTAATCGATGTTTTATCAAATGCCTGCACTGTGTCTAAGAATTAGAAATACTACAGCAAACAAAAAGAACAAAGATTCCTGCCTTTAGGCATTTACATTCTGGTGAGGATGGACAGTATAATAAACAAAATAAATCGAAGATTTGGTATGTTGGACGAGGATGGGTGCCTTGGGGGAATGAAGCAGGGAAGAGGTTTAGGGGTCTCCTGAGTGGTGTTGGTGTTATAATGTCACACAAGGGGACCAAGGAAGGCTCTCTTGAAAAGGTGACTGTTTTAGCTTCCTGGGGCTGCCATAACAAAGATATCACAAAATGGGTGGCTCTAAAGAACAGAAATTGATTTATCTCAGAGTTCTGAAGACCAGAAGTCTGAATTTTGGGTTTCATTAGGGCTGTGTTTTCTCTCTGTGGGCTCTAGGAGAAGACCCTTCCCTAGGCTTCTGTAGCCCTGGGTGTTTCTTGGCGATCCTCAGCTTCTAGAGCACTCTCCACATGCTGTCTGACTCTGCTTCCGGGGCTGTTTTCTCTTTATAAGAAGTCACTCAAGAGGAATTGAGAAGAGGACCCCCCACTCTGATATGACTTCCTTAAATTTAACTGATACCAACTGCAGAGAAATCCCTGTTTCCCCAACAAGGTCAGGTTCACAGGTACAGAGGTTAGAAGTTCAACATATCCTTTTGGGGGACACAGTCCAATCCATAACAGGGATATATGAGCAAAGACCTGAAGAAAGTAGGGGAGCGAGCCACATGGAAAGTGAGAAGAAGATCATTCCAGGCAGAAGGGTTGGCAAGTGCAAACGAGGTGAAGAGGGAAGACACTGGACGTAACTGAGAACCTGAGGCCAGAGGAGCAAGAAGAGAGTGGCAGGAGATGAGGTGGGAGGGGTAGCAGAAGCCAGGTCCTGCTGGCTTTGTGTATATCTCTGTCACTTTAATTTTCTGTTTGCAGTTCAAGTCTGGCATTTGCTCTCTTTAGAGTAAGAGAAAGATGTATTCATCGCTTTGGCTCTAGAGTTTAGCACTGAGCCTTGCCATGGTGCTCGGATGCTTTCGAACAAATTCTGGAAGAGCGCCTTTTTTTTTTTTTTAATGCCTAAATTCTTTCATGCTGTTCAACTTGCCCTTCCAGTAAAAGGTTCCTTGGCTGGTCTGGCATCCACGTGATACCTTTTTCTGATATTTCACTGTGTTCTATGTCACTGGAAGTGACCTTCTATTGCAATTTCCTCTCTATGGCAGCCATCACAAAGTGTTGGGGAAATGATGATATCCTCTGATGAAGGTAATCATAACTGTACTTGACAAGACCCTTGACTGACAGCTGTAGGCGCCTCCCTCTCAGCAGCGTTGCACACGGCACTCAGGAATCGTCACAGCAGAGTCGGGAGGCATGTGGGGCTCAAGACTGACCGTGTCACCACAGCCAGTCAGCGAGGAGGCTGAGAGGAGTGCAGGGGTATTTCCAAACCCATGTGGCAACTAGAAGAGCTTTACGTTTTGACAATGTCTCAATGGAAATTCAAATACTCCAACAATGACAGGTGTAGTGATTCCATTTGCTGATGGCTGTGAGCCCTGGTTGCATGATGTGACACGCACGTGATAGGTGTGCGCATGTAAGGGAACGAGGACGCCAAGGATTCCTGCTTGGGTTTGCCTCCCACCTCTGTTTGGACGTCCAAATGAGGGACCTTCGTTCCCAGTGTTCCTCCTTCAGAAAGTATAACCCAAGCGGAAGCTTTGTACTTCAGGCTCACCACTCTGACACCCTTTCATGGACCTCAGAAAGGCACAGCAGGAATTTTAGGAGGAGACCAAATGCACTTTTTACTGCATAGGAGAGCTTTCTGGACTGAGGGGATTGCACCCTTCCAGAATCTGTTTTATAATGTATACAATTTATATCTCCTGTTTTTAATAGTATTCCTGATTATTCATGAATATAATTTTCCCATATGTGATAAAACCAGTGAAAGGAAATGAGGAGGCCTGGAGCAGAAGCTGTGTTTTCCGAGGCAGGAAGATCCCCATCCACTTCTCTGCTGGAAAGATATCCAAGTTACTGGACACGGGCAGCAGTGAAATCACAGAGGGTCCCTGGATGGAGCAAGCAGTTTGCCCTCCACTACTAACCTACAGGCTGGCAGTTCAAACCCACCCACCCAGCAGCACCACAGAAGAAAGGTCTGGCAATCTGCTTCCGTAAAGATTGCAGCCAAGAAAACCCTATGGAGCAGTTCTACTCTGTCGCCGTGAGTCAGAATTGACTTGACAGCAGTGGGTCTTTTGGGTTTTAGCCATGTGGTAGGGTCTATCACATGTGTCTTTGGGAGTAATCGTGGGGTTAATGCTTCCTTTTCCTAAGCCTCAGTTTCTCCCTCTTGCAAGAAGGTTAAGGGTCTCTGTTCTTTCCTCAAGCCTCACTACTTTTTAATGTGTCTCTTTAACAAAAGAAACAACAACAACAAAAAGTGACTCTGCAGTCATGCAAGGCAGAGGGGTTTGATTTCAGAGAGCATGAGCCAAGCTTTGAACTCCTGCCTCCTGGGGTCACCTGGCAGAAAGAGGACTGTCACAAAGTCTTCAAAGGAAATGGACAGCGTGAGGCTGTTCAGAGAAGGGCAGGACAGACAGAGCCTGCGCCATGTGACTGGGAGCCTGGGGCGCCACACAGCTTCCAGCCTTCAAGTCAGCCTGGCGTTTTGTTCTACAGAGCATCTGGTGTAGCCGACAAAATGGCTTTTGACCTGGAGACCTGAACTGACAACTTTGTATACACGCCCCAATCAGTGCCACTCCACCTGTCAGCCTGGTTTACCTCCTCATTCTTCCCAACTCGGCTCAGCTGCACCAGGAGTCGAGCGCTGCAGGTGTGGACTGGGTACCTGAAGCACACTGAGGACTCACATCCCATGGTGGCATCTTTCTGTATGTTCAGAGGTGTCCAGGACAAGTGACAACCAGCAGATACGCTCTGCTGTCAGGCATGGAGGTGGGTGACAAGTCCGTTTCTGACACATCTCCAGTGTTTTGTTAAGAGTTCACAGCCAGATAGGCTAGACAGTGACAAGCACACTGGATCCATGCCACCCCTGTGCACGGAGGGAGCTTGCAGGGTGCTTACAGACCACAGTTGGACAGCTCCAGGAAGGCCAACAGAGAAAGACAATCTGTCCCCCAAACGGTGAATGCTAAATACTACAAACTGCCTCGTAGGCTGAGAATTTCAATGAGAAAGGACATATGAAGAGGTCTACCTAATGCTGCCCCTTTGCCAAGTTATTCTATTGCAATTATTTAATGCTGTTTGCCCCGTGATACCATTTTGCAAATGAGAAGACAAGGCAGCTGAAGGTTGGAGGCTGTCCTGTAATCTCATGGCTGACTCAGAAGCTGAGCTTGCAGTTCCCCATGTGAGCAGCTTCCTCTCTAACAACATCAGCCCCCCGGCCCCTTGCCTGTACATAATGGCCCCTGGAAGTAATCCAAACAAAGTACTCCAGCCCTCTGCCTTCAAGGAGAGAACCCTCTGAATCAAGCCTAGTTCTCCCTCTCCAAATTGATGGGTGGTATCAGAGTTGGCATCATAACGCTTTATAGACACTGTTGATCAGAGTATGAACCTAAGCACGTTGTTGTTAGCTGCCAGCCAGCCTGGCCCTTGACTCATGGTGTCACCATGTACAATGAAACCAAATGCTGCCTGGTACCGCACCATCCCCATGATCAGTAGCAGACTGGACTGTTGTAATCCATGGGGTTTTCATTGTTTCATTTTCAGAAGTAGATCACCAGGCCTTTTTTCCTAGTCCATCTTAGTCTGAAAGTTTTGCTGAAACTTGTTCAACATCGTAGCAACATACAACCTCCACTGACAGATGGAGAGTGGCTGTACATGAAGCGCACTGGCCGGGAATCAAACCCAGGTTTCCTGCGTGGAAGGTGAGAATGCTACCTACCACTGAACCACCAGTGTCCTCAACCTAAACATAATACTGCCCTTGTTGCCAAACCAGGGAGTGACGCAGATTCTCCTCAAGTGCTTTCTCCTCTGAAGCATGGCCACAAAGGCCCATCTGAAGATGGGTTTTTATGTTACCTACTATGTCTGTATCATTCTCACCGTCATCTATAGTCAAATATTTATTGTATACTTAGCTGTATTGGAGCCGTCCTAGATACCTCCAGAGAACATTTCACAGCTTCTATTCTCTGGGGTCTTAACTTCTCAAAAGGATAGCACTGATGCTTACAGACACAAAGAAAATGCTACAAATGCTGAGTGAACAGAGGATAAGAGTAGATAAGATTAAATACGTACATTACTCAGGCCTCCTCCCTTACCCTGCCCCCCAACTATGGATGTGCTAAACAGCAACAGGAGACAGGTTTTTCTTGGTCGGAATAAAAACAGTCTTATAAGACAGGTTATTTCTTTTTCTGCTGTCAAAAACACATATTTAAAGTCATCGGGGGAAGCCATCAGTGGCTAGGCTAAGAAGTTTTAAGGAAATGGTATTAGAAATGACCTCTTATCCATAAAAGACTTTGTGACGGAGCGGCTCTTGTGTTAACCTTGTTTCGCAGTCAGTCACTTTTATCAGCTGTAATACCACCCCTAGCAGTGATCGGTTTGATTGGAGTCTGAGATGCAGTAAATATCAAGGCACCGTTTGACCAGCAACAGCAAAATAGCAAATAGTCAAAAGTGTGGGGGACTTTGGCCATAAAAATGCAGATGTTTACTTTGAATGTTCATTTAAACCACCTAGATTCTGTGCCAAATGAGGCTTGAAATGTATCATCTGAAGTACAGAGTCCAAATGATAAAAATCGCCCTAAAAACTTCACCTTGGTATTAAAAAGAACCTTCAAAGGGTCTGGATCTCTTCCACTGAGACAGTCTGCACTCTGCCATCTTTCTACAATGATACCATTTTAAAGCTGGAGAGGACCATTAGGGTCTTAGAGTCTAGCCTCCTCCAAATGCAGAAATCCCTGCTTGAGAATTGCCCCTGGGCCGTGTTTGAAATGTGCTGCCTACCACCGGCCGGTCTGTTATAGGGTCACGTAGCTCGGGCTCGGCTCTGTTCCAGGATGAACCAAGGGATTAAGTTGATTGTTGGACACCTGGAGCTGATGAAAGCTTCCCAAGTAAAGTACCCAAACAGCCCAGCCTCCCTAGGGGTGGTGGCAGTAACACTTGTAATATATTGAATTTTCTTTGATTTAGAGCTGTCTTTTTATTTTTTCAAGCCAGCAACATCCATTATTATCCTGACCTATTAAGGTGATTACACAAAGTGTTGGTGGTCCAGCTTATTTCGTTTTCATTATCGCCAGCCTCCTGCAATTGCAAACATGTCATAAAATCAACCGACTGAACATCTCCGGGAGCTTAGCAAAGAGGGGCCACAGCTTCTGTTTGTTTGTTTCCACTCAGGCCGAGGTTATGGATAGTAATAAGCTCAGCAGTCAAGGCCAGAAATGCGATAATAGTGGGAAATAAGAAAAGGGTTAGAGAAAGAAAAGCAAAGCCAGAAAATGCTCCGCTGTCCTTGCTTTGCTGAGTTTTCAAATTCATTAGCAACCCCAATTACTCAATTCTTCTGTTTTAATCTCTAATTAAACACCGCCACAGTGGCTGATGTCGGTGGAGGGTTGAATTTAAGTGGCCTCTTCTTAATAATTGTGCAACTATGATCCCTGCATATTTAACCCAGAGTAAAAGAAGAAAAAAAAGAAGTTGCTTAAAAAAAAGAGAAAGGAAAAATGTGAATGCCTAAAACTTCCTAGCAAATGGTAATTACAGAGGGCCTTTATTTTCTCTCTAGATGCAGCGAAGATGGCCCCAAGGCTTCCAGCAGTTTTCTGTAATAATTTCTTAAGTCAAAAGCAAGTTTGTCAACAAGGGGGTGCTTCACTTCAGCTATTCTTTTTGGAATAATTAGACCAGCAAGAAAACAACAGGCAGAGGTACAGTATGCTGCCGGGTGAAGATGGCACTGTTTTTTGCTTATTTCATGAGGTCATAGGCTCCTGGGCTTCCTTCTTTAAAAATGCATTACTCAGATGAAATAGTGAAATACATCTAGGGAAAGGCATTGGGTGGTTGCAGTCTGGCGGCTGGCTTTCTGTGTATTTAAAGAGAAGGCTCCCTGAGCAAGGGAAGGCACCAGCACATACCCTGGGAAGGAAATGTGATTAAAGCCAAGAAGGAGAAGGAGAGAATGAATACACGCTGTGTCTGCTCCACAGTGATAGACTGGGAGCCCGAGGTTTCCCGTAGAGAATACTGGAGGAGAGCTGGGGCCTAGGGCTTGTCCAGCAGCCTGTCTACTTCTTAACACCCTACACTAGCCATGTTTTCTTATTTATCTCCCCCAATAGACTGTGGGCTCTTGAGGGGCAGGAGTGAGCCTTTTACTTCTGTATCCACAGGCATCAGCACCTTGCCTGATATACGTTGTTGTTAGGTTGCCATCCAGTCGATTCTGACTCGTGGTGATCCCATGTTTGCAGAGTAGAGCTGATCCATAGGGTTTTCAAGGCTGTGACCTTTCAGAAGCAGATTGCCAGGCCTGTCTTCCAAGACACCTCTGGATGGGTTCAAACCACCAAGCTTTTATCTAGTGTTTGAGTTCTTAACAGTTTGCACCACCCAGGGACTCTGACACACGTTGTTGTTGTTATTAGATGCCGCCGAGTGGGTTCCAACTCATGGTGACCCTATGCACAGCAGGACGTAACACTGCCTGGTCCTGCACCATCCTCACAATTGTTGCCATGCTGGAGCCCATTGTTGCAGCCACTGTGTCGATCCATCTGGCACGTAGCAAGTATCAAACTTTGTTAGACAAATTTGCTGCACTAAAGTGGCACAGTTATCAGTACGTGCTTTTAAATTCCCTTATGTAAGGCCTTAAACTAATTTCATAGAAATATGTATTTTAAAGTAATGAACAGATTTATACTATGTAAGTATGTGTATATGTGTGTGTATGTACATATTTCAATAGAGTAACTTAACCCAAAAAATCACACTAACTATAAGCCAGAACTATGAAGCAATGGGAAATTCTCACTCTGTAGCAAAGAAACAGAGTATATTCCATCTAGCTAGGAATTAGGTGTCTTTTGTAAATCATCTAATCCCTCTTCTCACAGTGGGTGGCCTTGTCAGTGTCAACCGTTGCATCCTTGGGTGAGCCAACTGGTTGGCTGATGGGCCCAAAGCTGTCTGCATGCTCTGTGATGGCAGAGCCACAGGAGAAAGGCTCTGTGGGTATTTCTGACTGAAGGGTGACATGGGGGCCAAGGTGTGCTTTGCAGACCCCAGAGCAGGGGCACTGGGGGTAACTCACCCTCCCACAGAAGGAAGGATGGAGTGGCTGTGGCCCTGTTCTACAACGCTTCAGACTTTTCATGCAGACTGGTGCCACTTCAGCTGCAAATCCCAGAGATGGCATCATTTCCAGGCAAACTCCCTGGTTGTTTCTTTATTTCAGTGGGGCGGGGGGAAACCAGTTATTGAAGCAGTTTGTACTGAGCACCTCAACATGCATACCTTGTATTGAGAACACCAAGTGAGAAACGGACTAGTCTTTACCCTCACGAAATTTCCAATCATGTTATTGTTAGTGGGCTCTGACTCATGGCGACCTTATGTGTAACAGAATGAAACATTGTCCAGCCCTGTGCCATCTTCATGATCATTGGTATTTTTGAGCCCATTGTTGTGGTTATTGTGTCAGTCCATCTCATGGAGGGTTTTCCTCGTTTTCGCCGAGCCTCTACTTTGACAAATATGTTGTCCTTTTCTAGGGATTGGTCTTTCCTAATGACATGTCCAAAGTAAGCCAAACCCTGGCCATCCTTGTTGCTAAGGAACACTCTGGTTGTATTTCTTCTAAGACCGATTTGTTCATACTTCTGACAGTTCATGGTATATGTGATATTCTTCACCAACATCCCAGTTCTAACGCATCGAGTCTTTTTTGCCCTTCCTTTTTCATTGTCCAGCTATCACAGGCATATGAGGCAATTGAAAAGATCGTGGCTGTGTCAGGCACATCTTAGTCATCAAAGCGATCTCTTTGCTCTTTAGAACTTTAAAGAGGTCTCTTGCAGCACGTTCAGGAAGGTGAATTATAAATCCACGTGGGGGGGCTAGTCACCACCTTGTCACCATTGTATATGATGACTTTAGATAATTAAGTTGTCATTGGCTTCAACAGGGTACTAATTCAGATGATTGGATGGAGTGTCACGGACTTTTGGGACCATCGAAAGGTCCCTGGCAGGGCCATGATTATCCCAAGCCATCGCCCATTCTTCCTCCAGTTGATATCCTGGTTCATTGCTAATCACATTGGCCCTGTGTCCCTCTGACTCCTAGCGTTGCCTTCCCAAGGGAACCGAGCTAGATTTGCTGAGCCCGTGCAGATTTTTCAGACCAGCAACTAACTGTCTCCTTCAAGAAGTCTCTGCTCCCCAAGGGAAAGGGAACAACTTCTTGCCGTAAGGGAGAAGAGGACTCCTTTGTCAGCTCTTCACACAGAAAAGAAAAATGATGAGAGCAGAACACTAAAAAGAATATGTAACTTGAAGCAGGCACCTTGTGCTGGTTAGACTCAGTAGCCCAGAGCCTGGCTGTTGGTTCCATATTTTGGTCTTTGACATTGATTGCTACCTTGAGCCCCCTCCAAGTTCCTTCCTTCCCTCCTCTACCCTCCCCAACTTTCCCCTTGTTCCTATAGTTTCCCAGAAAAGTCAGCTACTTGAGTCAACTTGTAACTGTTTTAAAGTGTCTTTAAATAAGTGCAGTGTGTTCTCTCCAATGGAATACCCTGAAACAGCTCAACAGGCCTGAAGATACACAACCAATACTTTGCCTGAACCTTTGATACCCTTGCCCATCACTTAAATATCACTCCAGGTAATGTTTCAACAAGATCACGGCACATTATACTTTAAAGTTTGACTTTAAAGGCTGCTTGGGCTTTGATGAAAGGCATTAGTAATGGAATTCTTTATCTCTCAGCTTAATTTATTCTGAGGAGAATAGGGCCATTATCTTAAATCTATTTTTTTTTTCCAACAGGGAAAACAGGCCTCAGAAGTCCAGCACTTATAAAGAAATCATTGTTTAATTACTTTTTTTGGTTAACCCTTTAAGGGGAAAGGAAAGGGAGTGGGGGTGCGTCATTGGAAAATAAATATGTATTCCTGTCAGACTGTCATCGATAGACTCACGGTATTTCCTTTTTTGTCATTTCTATCCCTGTGATGCCCTGTGTTTCCCACATGCAAAGATTCAAGGATATCTTTGAGTAGTTCTGAACCGACTTACACCTTGATCATTGGTGATGAAGGGTCTTTGGTTTGAAGAATGCAAGCTATTGCTAACTGAGAGGGTAATGTTCTGAAATTAGGCTAAAACCAAAAACCCATTGCTGTCAAGTAGATCCCGACTCATAGTGATCCCATAGGACAGAGTAGAACAGCCCCATAGGGTTTCCAAGATGCTGCTGGTAGATTCGAACTGCTGACCTTTTGGATAGCAGCCGAGCTCTTAACCACTGTGCTACCAGGGCTCTGGTATCAGGCGACTAGCTATCAATTCTGAGGGCTCTAAGTGTGTTTACACACCTGGGAATAGACACACTCACATTTAGCTTCTTGACTAGCAGTGTGTTCCCACTGTGCAAAACAACTAGCTTGAAGAGTAGGGAGGGTGATCCATCAACTAGTTGTTCCTTTTACGTGAACATCTATGACTGTTTGTTGCTTCCCCACACCAGCAAATGTGTTTAATTAAAGAGTGGTTTGGGCTCTGTAGACTCAGCCAAGTGTTTTTTAAAAAATGAATCAAAGCAAAGGAGATTTGACCACCGGGAAGGTCCCCAAGAAGATGCCATTTGTCTAGCTCCTCTTCTAGGCCTCCACTTGCTTACTTTTTCTGTTGTAATATGTAAAACAACTGCTAGGCCTCCATGACTCCTTTCTAGCCAGGTTTAGGGATCACTTGTGAACTAAAAGATATATCTGAATGTTTTAGAACGTCCAGGACAGCTGTTCCGTAGCCCTAGGCTCACTTAGCTTACCTCCTCAGCTGTTTTGCTTGGTAGGACCTTTGACTACAGCTGCTTCCAGAACCAGTGCTAGCATTCATCTGGTTGGATATGCCAGTTAGTGAGAATGGTGTGGCTTTTCAAAGGAGGGCCGACCCAGCTTTGAGGAAGTTTCCTTCTCCACGACATTGTTTCAAAATGGGCAGGTGGAGGGAGAAAGTAGGTAGCATTATCATTACAGAAACAGGAAGCCTGTCAGCATTCCACATCTAATTTTCAACGCCTTCCTTTCTTTTGTCAGGTAGGATGGGTGACACTTTTCTTTTTGTTAACTACTATTATCAGCGA
Source organism: Elephas maximus indicus (assembly GCF_024166365.1). NCBI lineage: Eukaryota > Metazoa > Chordata > Mammalia > Proboscidea > Elephantidae > Elephas > Elephas maximus. The sequence goes on along the minus strand of NC_064835.1, from coordinate 29,912,582 downwards.
TTTTGTGTTTAATGGTCACCCATTTTACAAGCGCCAACGACTGATGACTTTCATGCCCTCCTCCATAGCCAACTCAATGTCTACAAGGAGTGAAGGCTGTAAACAATTCAGACAGGATCCTGTCTGGATCAGATTTTCAGTTGGTTGTTATACCCAAGTGAAAAAGTCAATGCACTTCCCAATTAGAATCATATCTACAGAAAATCTCCATTTTACAAGCTTATAGTGCGTTCTCCTGGGTCTTTTTCCATCATTTTAGGTCAGTTGGTTTGTCATTGACTCTAATTGGCCTTTCACTTTCTGTTAGCCTTTATTAGTTGCAGTCACCTGGAGCACAGCAATGGGACAGATCCCCCCCCACCCTGCTTCTGAAGGCATCAAGCCTCTCATCTTACAGCACCCAACTGGTTGTATAAGAGAGAAAGTACGCTCAGGGGAGGGTCGAGAAAGGGAACCTGGATTGTAACCGTCAGGACCACCATTAATGTTGGCAATTACTACATATTCTAAGTTATGTGCTACTTTTTTTTTAAATTGAATATAAAGTACAAAGACTTGAGTTAATCATAGTTCACATGATAGAAAGCAGTAACATCAGAGAATAGAACCAGGGAAAACACAACCTGGGAAGACCTGAAACTAAATGCTTGGCTCTGTAAGGTACTGTCCAACCTTCCCAATCTAGGTGAGCTATGGACCTCAGAATGATTGCTAAGATCCTCTAGGACTTTAGTGACTCAATAGTGCTTGACCAGCTTGGACAACCCAAGCCTCTACTTCCCTTTCCCAAGCAGAGCTGAAGTTCCCTGCCCTCTCTAGTCCCAGCTCCAGCTCAAGGTGTCATACATCAGTGGATATGTGCAGACTCACCTAGTTTAATGTTTCTGTCAAAGTCACCCACAATGCCATCTTATCAGAGGATCAATTTTATATCAGAGGGTCATTAAATTCCTTTTCATGAGAATAAAATGGGCTTTTGCTGCTGCACGTTGTACCGCTGCTCGTCTGAAACTGGAGATGAAATCAAAGTGGAAGAGATTTCACCAAATTATCCATCTTCAGAAAATAAGCTCCACTGCAAATGTATTTTTGATGTGGAATTGTGCAACACAGAGAGAGGAGAAATAAAAATACCCTAATGGTCCTGCTTGATGCACACAGGGGAAGCCATGAAGTTACCCCTGTGTGCAAGCAGATTTCACCGTCCTTCCCACTGGGCACAAGGCAGGCAGTGGGGGTGTTGGTTAGGAGTCTGATGGGTGACTGCCAAAGGTCTAAAGCTCACGATGAACTTGCTGAGGTCCACTTGAATTGCACGTCCATTTTTTTTAGATAAGAGAGCACCTGGAGAAAGCTTTTCATTTTCTATGAAGAGTTGGATACCTGAAAGGGAAGCCTGTCCTCAAGTGTGCAGTCTCCTCTCATATTCCAAGGCTGATCTCCTCATCATGAGGTCCCGACAGCCAGGGCAGGACAATCAGTAGGCCCACCCCAGCCTAGGGTCCTATGGCCAATGGGACCATGTGCATTCTCCCCAGTGGGGCTGCTTGCACTGTCCCCAATGGGGCCACATGCTCTCTCCCCAAAGGGGCCACATGCTCTCTCCCCAGTGGGGCCATGTGTGCTCATCTCAACCAATGTGATCAGGAGGGTTTCCTGGAGTTATTTGTAGTCCACATTCATGAAATGTTTTTCTAATTTTCATAAGTTGGATAGTGGCAAGGGCAGGGAAGAGAGAGGCCAGGGCAGCAGGCTTGGATGAATTCAGCATGATAAAGGTACTTTGGGGCCAGTATCCCCTACAGGTGCTTCCCTAGCCTCTTCCTAGAGTTCTTTGACTCAGCAAAGTCATGGAGGAACAAAAGAAAGGAGTCATAAATGCTCAGGAAAGTGCTCATGAAAGACCCACTGTGTATGGAATACATGATTAGATGTGATTGGAATGGGGGTGCAAATAATACAAAAGAAGAAAAAAGGTACTTGGATAAGACCTAAGTTGTTGTTGTTTGCTGCTGTCAAGTTGCCCCCAACTCATGGTGACCTCATGTACAATGGAGCGAAGTGTTCCCCAGCACTGTGCCATCCCAATGATTGGTTACAGATTGGCTGGTATGATCTATAGGTTTTTCACTGGCTGATTTTCAGAAATAGTTCTCCAGGCCTTTCTTCTTAGTCCGTCTTAATCTGGAAGCTCCACTGAAACCTGTTCAGCATCATAGCAACATACAAGCCTCCACTGATGGATGGTGGTGGCTGCACATGAGAAGCGCTGGCCAGGAATGGAAGGAGAGTCAGAGGAGACATATGGTGAGAGTGAATATCCTATTGTCAGAGACTGCCAGAGTGAATGACATGACCATGCCACCCTCATGTGGAGCCAGAGCAGAGCCAGGGCTCTTGGCAGCATTAAAGACCTGGCCAGCTCACACCATCTCCCATGCCCCCGATGGCAGGCACTTAGCCCATGGACAGGCGCCATATTCTCCGTACAGCTTTCCAGGATGTCTGTTCCATTGCTTCATCCACTAGGAATACCCTCAGCTCTGGCTGCTTCTCAGCTCTTGATGCTTTTCCCAGCTGGAGAAGATATCAGGAGATGTCTTTGAAGCATGCCCATCAGCAGTTCTATCCAGGACACAGGCATCTTGGGAGGATGTGGAGGGCAGCCACGAGGCGTGTCTCAGAACCCAAAGCCCAGCGTTGGGGGTTCAGAGAAGCCAGCTCAGCTCAGGTTTGCTTCAAGATGCTTCCATTTTTCTGGGATCATTTTTCACCTTGCAGACTGGCAAAGAAGCAGTTCTGCATCGGGTGATCTGGAGTTAGTTATTTAGGTGTCCAACAGCCTGACAGTGGATTAGAGGACTCAGCGTGTCCTGGAGAACGACTTCTCCCTGATTGATCATGGCCTTGTCTTTCAAAGACCCAGCTACGTTTTATATTTGCCATAAGCTATGAACGTGCTCTTCAGGGAAAACAAGAATAAAAAAAACTATTTGCAAGATAAGTAAAGAGAAATGTAATCCCTGAGTGGAATGAAGGGTACTTTGAAATGAATGGGGGATAATCCTTTTGTTGTCTATTACAAATGTACTTTCTTTTTACGTTATCTGGCTATGAGAATGTGCTGTTCACTCTGGTAACAAAGCCACTGCAGTTCCTTCTCTTTATGTCATATTAAGTGTGACTGCAGGTGGGGGTAATGGCCTGGGGTCTGAGGCAGCCCGCCCAGTGGGGGCAGAAGAGTCGTGTGGTCACTGGAGCTCCCGAGAGAATGAGTTGTGTGACAGGCTCAGGCTAGCAGAGAGAGGGAAGCTGAGGGAAGGGACGGAAGGAATGTCCAATCCCCGCAGGCTTCAGGGACTGAGGAGCCCAGTGCTCTCTTCACCCGGCTTTCAGTAACCAGAGTGGTAACTCACAGTCCCTTGCTCAGTCTGAGACCAGGGACTACTCTCTTTCTTTAATGTTCTGACCTTCAGTTTCCTGAAATGGATGGCAGGAAAATCTTAAGAACTTGTCAGCATTGCATTGGAAGTTCCTTTCTCCCTCACACCTGTCCCCTCAGCCCCTCTTTGCTATCCTTCCTTCCCATCCTCCCTTTTCTTCTTCCTTTCCAAGAAAAAAAAAAAAAAACAGTTGCCACCGAGTCGGAGCAGAAGTGGGCTCCACCAGGTTTTCAATGGCTGATTTTTTTTTTAATTTTTATTGTGCTTTAAGTGAAAGTTTATAAATCAAATCAGTCTCTCACACAAAAACTTATATACACCTTGCTACATACTCACAATTGCTCTCCCCCTAATGAGACAGCCCGCTCCTTCCCTGCACTCTCTTTTTTTGTGCCCATTCCACCAGCTTCTAACCCCCTCTACCCTCTCATCTTGCTTCCAAACAGGAGATGCCAACATAGTCTCAAGTGTCCACCTGATCCAAGAAGCCCACTCCTCACCAGCATCACCCCTCTTCATCCATTGTCCAGTCCAATCCCTGTCTGAAGAGTTGGCTTCGGGAATGGTTCCTGTCCTGGGCCAATAGAAGGTCTGGGGGCCATGACCACCGGGGTCCTTCTAGTCTCAGTCAGACCATTAAGTCTGGTCTTTTTGTGAGAATTTGGGATCTGCATCCCACTGCTGTCCTGCTCCCTCAGGGGTTCTCAGTTATAGCTGGGTACCATCTAGTTCTTCTGGCCTCAGGCTGATGTAGTCTCTGGTTTATGTGGCCCTTTCTGTCTCTTGGGTTCGTAATTACCTTGTGTCCTTGGTGTTCTTCATTCTCCTTTGGTCCAAGTGGGTTGAGACCAGTTGATGCATCTTAGATGGCCGCTTGCTAGAGTTTAAGACCCCAGATGCCACTCTCCAAAGTGGGATGCAGAATGTTTTCTTAAATAGATTTTATTATGCCAATTGACTTAGATGTCTCCTGAAACCGTGGTCCCCAAATTCCCACCCCTGCTACGATGGCCTTCAAAGCATTCAGTTTATTCAGGAAACTTCTTTGCTTTTGGTTTAGTACAGCTGTGCTGACCTTGCCTGAATTGTGTGTTGTCTTTCCCTTCACCTAAAGTAGTTCTGATCTACTACCTAATTAGTGAATACCCCTCTCCCACCCTTCCTCCCTCCCCCCCTCATAACTGTCAAAGAATATTTTCTTCTGTTTAAACTATTTCTCGAGTTCTTTTAATAGTGGTCCTATACAATATTTGTCCTTTTGCAACTGACTAATTTAACTCAGCCTTCCAGATTCCTCCATGTTATGAAATGTTTCACAGATTCATCAGTGTTCTTTATTGATGCATAGTATTCCATTGTGTGAATATACAGTAATTTATTTATCCATTCATCCATTGATGGGCACCTTGGTTGCTTCCATGTTTTTGCTATTGTAAACAGTGCTACAATGAACATGGGTGTGCATGTATCTGTTCGTGTAAAGGCTCTTACTTCTCTAGGACATATTCCAAGGAGTGGGATTGCTGGATTGTATGGTAGTTCTATTTCTAGCTTTTTAAGGAAGTGCCAAATCGATTTCCAAAGTGGTTGTACCATTTTATATTCCCACCAGCAGTGTATAAGTGTTCCAGTCTCTCCACAACCTCTCCAACATTTATTATTTTGTGTTTTTGGATTAATGCCAGCCTTGTTGGAGTGAGATGGAATCTCATTGTAGTGTTGATTTGCATTGCTCTAATGGCTAATGATTGTGAGCATTTCCTCATGTATCTGTTAGCTACTCAATGGCTGAGTTTTCAGAAGTAGATCATCAGCCCTTTCATCTGAGGCACCTCTAGGTAGAATCGAACCTTGAACCTTTTGGTTAGCAGGCAAGCACGTTAACTGTTTGCACCACTCGGGGACTCCCTTTCACAAGAAGGAAGAAGCTTCTTTTTGGAAGGTGGATATCGTGGAATGGTCCAAGGTGCGACATTTGAGAATCTCTGTTCCAGAGAGTTACTTACTTTAAAGCTCAGTTTCCCACAGGTTGATCTGATGACTCTCGCACACTGTTTTGGAGTCAAATGCCTGGTAGTTCCCGGAGATGGTGGAGCACTTTATAAGTGGTCTTCACATCTCCCCCTCTTGGTGGATAAAATGACACCCAGATTTATATCTAGGAAGCTCATCACTAGTCAAAAGAATGTCTGGGGGGTTGATAAATTATCACGTCACTACCCACTTAAAACCCTCCAAGGCTTCCCATTGCCAAGGATAAATACGGAGCCCTCTGACGTGGCCCACCAGGCTCCCCATGCTCTGGCCTCAGTCAGGCTCATCCAGGGCCCAGCTCCTCTGTTGTTGCAGCACCTTGCTGCTTTCTGCCTGGGGGTCTCACATGCTGCTCTCTCTGTCTGGAATGCCCTCCTAATAGTTCCTACTGCTTCCTCAGAGCTCAGCTGAAGTATCACTTCCCAGAGCTCAGCTGAAGTATCACTTCCTCAAGGAAGTCCCCCTGGCCACAGTGAGTATGCCAGGCCCACTATTCTTTCATAGCACCCTCTACCCCTTTCTTATACTTAAAAACATACCCAACTGCCGTCAAGTTGATTGCAACTCGTAGTGACCGTTTCCAAGGCTATAAATCTTTACAGAAGCAGACTGCCACATCTTTATGCCATGGAGCAGCGGGTGGGTTCCAACCACTGACCTTTTGGTTAGCATCTGAGCACTTTAAGCACTGCACCACCAGGGCTTCTCTTCTTTTATACTTAGCATGATTTAAATAAAGAATCAGCTGGGCAACTGCCTGCTTGTTCTTGTCCCCTACACTGGACTGTAAACTCAAAAGGAAGGATTAGGACTGTCTTGCTCACCAGAATATCCCTGCACCTAGCAGCATCTGGTTCATAGCTGGGAGTGGATAAGTATTTATCACGGGAGAAAATGAAATGAAGGCAACCCTAGCTTTCTCCAGTTTGCATATATATCCCTTAATTCCTCACTTCCCTTCAATCCCTTAGAAGGAAGACAATACACCTGGTTCCCAACAGGGTGTCTCAAAACCACATCCTCCTATTAGGTAACCATACATGATCATTTAGACACAACAGCAATGGAAATATATTTTGGCATGTTTTCCAGCCGCACCAGGAGAGACTTCTGCTTGAGTCTCATCTTGGTCATGTCCGTCACCTCCGTATCTACAGTAGCATCCACGAGTTCACGTAAAACGCTGAGTCACATGTGGCTCGGAGAGGGATTTTTTTATAGAGACAATCTCATGGGTTTGTATTCTGCCTCCTGAGAGCTGACAGTCTAAGAAATAGAAAACCCATTCTAGTCAGTATCTGGGAAATATGCCGACAGGATTACAACGTGAAACTATGAATGTCAAGGTATTTATAACATAGATAGCTTATTAAAATAACATTTTCCCTAGCAGTAGCAGAAAGGCACAAGTTCAAGTGCATTTGGAGGAGGGAAGCTGGCCAGCTAAGAAGATTAGACAAAGAGGATATGGAACTCCTAAGTCCAGGAGAAAAGAAACAATTGTCTCATAATAATTCAGGTAGGCAGGCCTTCGGTGGGGTTGATTCCAGTAGTGTCTAAAATGCCTAGCCTTTCAGGTGGCTGGTTCACTGGTTCCATTAGGGCATGAACTTAGCAACATATTAAGTAAGGTGTCCCCAGTAAATGCTAATAAGCCCCGAGAGGAAAGGGGCATCCCCATGCATACCAAATACTCTCATTAGCATCCCAGCTAGGATGAAGCATAGCAAACTGACCTTGCGATCATTAGAAGCTTAAAATGCTATGACTTAAGTTTAGAGGGACACACATTACGTTGTAAACCTAATTAGTGTTACCTTTGCCTTTTTTTTTTTTTTTTTTTTTTTTTTGCCTAGCACTGAGCTGGGTGAAACAAACACACGATGGACGTTCCAGGGCGTCACAGGTCACCCCGTCACATTTTTAAAGAAAGTGAAATGATAGAAGAGCCGTTTGAAAAGGTGTTTTTCTGAGTTCTTGTGTGTGTTTTTTGTGAGTGGCTTGAGAGAAGTGGGGGGAGCCTGGGCCGTCAGTGTAGTTAACTGTATGAAACCTAAATGCTGACATTTTCTCCTGAGAATACTCTTCTTCTCGTATTCTCTAATGTGAAGGCAGGAATACCAAACCGTGGAGAAAAACCCAACCACGGTTTGAAAGTGCTGCACAGGGATAAGGTAAAATCATACCCCTCAGGCAATTGGAATTCTCAGCACTAAACCGTAGAACCAAACTTGTTGCCGTCGAGTCAGTTCTGACTCACAGACCCTATAGGACAGAGTAGAACTGCCCCATACAGTTTCCAAGGAGTGGCTGGTGGATTTGAACTGCCAACCTTTTGGTTAACAGCCGAACTCTTGACCACCAGGGCTCCTCCTCAGCACTAGCCTAGCCCGTCTACAACAGGGTGTCAGGCGGTGCTCTGTGTTCAGCAAAGCGCTGGCTGACCCTCAAGGCCCAGTACAGTGCATGCACTGATGTGGGCAGGAACTCCCAGCCCCTTCCCATCTCGGGTTGCCATGGCTGCACTGCCAGGGGCTCACAACTCAGGCCTCCTTACAGCCTCTTTTTCTTTTTCCTCCTACTGCATGAAACCAGATGCAATTGACTCTGACTCAACTTATGGCAACCCCATGTGTGTCTGGGTAGAACTGCACTCCATAGGGTTTTCATGTCTGCGACCTTTTGGAAGCAGATCACTAGGCCTTTCTTCCAAGGCGCCTCTGGGTGAGTTCGAACCACCAACCTTTTGGTTAGTAATTGAGTGCTTAACCATTTGCAACACTCAGGGGCTCCTCTGCTACTACCTAAGAAACCAAACATAACAAAAAGGATTGAGCCTCCCGCCACACCTACCCACCAGCCACACACACACACATATTCCTTCCTTCCAGCTGTGTTCAGAATTTGTAATAAGGTTGTAAAAGGAAAATCATTTCCTCAGGCTTGTCATTATTTTTTTTTTTCTTCTTTAAGGGAGAAAAAAAGTATATCACTGGTGCCTCTCTCAGGACCCCTCCCAAGTATATCCTAGATGGTACAGATTAAAATCAAGTCATAACATTTTACAAGTGGAAGTAGTCATAAAGATTGTTTAGAGCTTTGTTTTCCAGATAGGTTCTTAGGAGGAATATGGATCCTCCAAGGTCCCTCAGACCCCACTGGGGGTAGGCAGATAGGAAGCAGATAGAGAAAAACAGAGCAGCAGGGTCACCTTCAGCCACAACCGCTTTTACCTATATTAAACATTGAGGTTTCATGCAAAATTTCCTTCCAAGAAAAGAAAAAGGTCCCACTACTAAAAATCAGTGGGAAATCACAAGCAACAACATGGGAGGTTATACCCTGTCATGGATTGAATTGCGTCCCCAAAAATATTTGTATCAATTGGGCTAGGCCATGATTCCCAGTATTGTGTGATTGTCCACCATTTTGTCAGCTGATGTGATTTTCCTATGTGTTGTAAATCCTATCTCTATGATGTTAATGAGGTGGGATTAGTGGAAGTTATGTTAATGAGGCAGGACTCAATCTACAAGATCAGATTGTGTCTTAAGCCAATCTCTTTTGAGATATAAAAGAGAGAAGCAAGCAGAGAGACATGGGGACCTTATACCACCAAGAAAGCAGCCCAGGGAGCAGAGTGTGCCCTTCAGGCCCGGGGTCCCTGTGCTGAGATGCTCCTAGACCAGGGGATGACTGATGATAAAAGGACCTTCCTCCAGAGCCAACAGACAGAGAAAGCCTTCCCCTGGAGCTGGCACCCTGAACTTGGACTTCTAGCCTAGACTATGAGAGAATAAATTTCTCTTTGTTAAAGCCATCCACTTGTGATATTTCTGTTACAGTGACACTGGATGACTAAGACACACCCAGACACTGATAGCGCCATGACCAGAATCTGGGCCTCCTGAATCCAGTGTGCTGTCTCCACGTTGGGTGAAGGCTTGGGAATGGAAGAAAGGGAAGGGAGCCAAACACCCTCAAAGTCAGTGATGGCTTAGAATTCATAACGGGTGACTCTAAGGCACAGCAAAGCCTTATCCCCCCAGGCGTTCTTAGGTGCTCTTGGATAAGCTTTCTTTCTCCCAGCTGAAAGATCTCCTGAGGCTCAAGCTCCTACGTGTCCTTCAGGCTAAGATGGGGTGTTAGGCTGTGGCTGTTCTGTCCACCGTTAACTCCCCAACAGCTGCTGCTCTGGGGACAGCAGATCCCAGGAGCCATTCATTTGACTCGGCTGATCAGGGCTGAATTTTAGAAGATAAGTTGCTTCGGTGTGATTTCTGGAGTCTGTGCATTTGTCTAGGTTGTTAGGCCAGTTGGCTTCTCTGGGGATCAGCTCTGGTCACTTGCACCCCGGCACTGAGAGTGCTAACAAACAGAAAAACAGCTAGAGCAGCCCCCACACCTTAGACAAACAGGCCCCACCATACAACGGGAATGGGGCCCTGTCACGGCAGCCAGTCCCCAGGAGTGCAGAGGACTGTGGGCTTACCTCCTCCTCTTCTCCCCCTCCTGCCAGGGCCCCTGTCCTTTACAACAGCTGAAGATTTAAAAAATCGGAGCTGCTGATAATTAAAATTAAATCTTTGTTCCAGCAATGTCTAAACTCTGAGAAGTCATTATCAGAGCCAGGCAGTGATATTTTGATATCCCAGAATCTTTTTGATATAAGGAATAAAGTTCTAAGGAACAAGAAGCTAGAGAGCTATGCTATTTCCTAATCACCCTTTATAATTTGCAGTATCTGGGGACGCTTCTCAGATGTTTCCACTGTGGCTTCTGTACACTTCAAACTCGTGTGCCATTAAATGCAGGAGCTAGGTACAGAATTAATGAAGGCAGCTTCAAAAGCCCACCTCTTTGGCAAGCTGAAGATCTAAGGACTAACTCAGAGAGGGTGATGGGCCTTTGAAAATTACTAAGCACAAACAATAAACCTCATTAAATAAAGTCAGCGGAATGGACGCAAAAATGGGATAAGACAAGTGGGGACTGGAGGGGCTAGACCCAGCCTGACAATCAGTGGTCAGGGAGTCGGCCTAGTGTTGGGTTGGAAGAAGGGACTGTGGTTTGACAAGTCATATGGCCTAGATAGAAGCAATGCTAAGTAGATAGGCTGCTGGAGAGCCAGGGGGAAGGGCACACCACTGGCCTCGTGGCAAGAGAGCAAGCTGGGACCGAAAGGGTTTCTGAGTTCAACAGGTTGGGATCACAGGCTACTCTTTTACTCACCCTGTGTTGTTAGCTGCCATCAAGTTGGCCCTCAACTCATGGAGACCCCATGCATGATGGAACGAAACACCTTCCAGTCCTGCACCATCCCCATGATTGGCTGGGATCTGACTGTTGTAATCCATAGGATTTTCATGGGTTGATTTTCAGAAGTTGATCTCCAGGCTTTTCTTCCTAGTTCCTCTTAGTCTGGAAACTCACTGAAAACTGTTCAGCATCATAGCAACATGCAAGCCTCCAACAACAGATGGGTGGTGGCTGAGCATGAGGTACATTGTCTGGGAATCAAACCCAGGTCTCCCACATAGAAGGTGAGAATTCCACCACTGAAGTACGGATGCCTCACACTCACCCCAGTAGCATCAGTAAAGTCCAAAGAAGGTGGAGTTTTGATCAGGGCCTGCCAAAGAAGAGGGACACTGATAGATACCGCTCAGTCATCAGAATAGACTCCCTGGAGCTCTTTGCTCTAATGTGCAGTCATTCTGTCCTTCTCAAGGTACCTCTGTCCACAGCCAACAAGTAGAAAACTTGGAAGACTCAATTGATATTGACTAGGAAATATCTTGATGAGATGCAGCTTAAAACTGAGCTGCAGATTGGACAATTATAGCACCAGACCAGTGCCTGGTGACTGGGTGACTGGGGCTGCTGGAGAATGTGTGCAGATGACACTAGGGAATAGTAGGAGCAGGAAGAGGAGTCACTGTGTGGTACAAATGGTTAACGTGTTCGGCTGCTAACCAAAAGGTTTGAAGGTTCAAGTCTACCCAGAGGTGCCTTGGAGGAAAGGCCTGGCGATCTACTTCCAGAAAACAGCCATTGAGAATCCTTTGGAGGACAGTTCTTCTCGACACACATGGGGTCGTCGTGAGTCAGAATCAACTCGATAGCAATTTTTTTTTTTTTTAATTCTAATGTTGCCACATTTCTGCATCCTTTGCACGTGGCTTCCTCTGAACTGGGTTTGCACCATATCTAGCGCTAATGGTGCGTCAAAACCGCTGGCATCTTCACAAAGACTAGTGTCCTTTGTGTCAAAGGACAGGGAAGATGAGAGAGGGTAAAAGAGCAAGGGTTTTGAGCTAGAGAAGAGCAGAACACGGGCTGGGAAAGAAGAGAGAACACAATGTGAAAGCAAGAAACAGACTGAACGTGGGAAGACAAGAAACTCCGCCTTAGTCTCACTCCTCATATTTACCGATGAGGTTCAACAACCTGTTATCAGTGAGTCCTGCCAGTGATGAAATCATACTTCCTCTGGGATTCTCAGAATTTTTGAGCTGAAACATTTGTTGCCAAATAGAGAAATGAGCGAAGTCAGTGGCAACTGGCATAGCACATGGAAGGGCCTGCTCAGCATTTGGGTCCCTGCTTTTCCTCCCAACTCCTTCCCCACAAAGACTGGGGAGCTGGGCAAACAGGATGGCCATGCAGACTTTCCTGGACCCTTGTTGCTCTCAGGGGGACCCGTGTAAGGCATTCTCAGAATGCCTTCCAAGGAAGAGGCCAACTCTGTCTTGTGAACCTCCAAGCACCACGGATCACTCTCCTCCCACTCCCACCCCTTAGCTTTCCCTCCACCCCCTCACCTCTAATAATTAGATCTTCATTTTAATTCAAGAATTTACAATGATTGCACTGACCCTGTCCCCAAGAATGAAAGGACGTGGGATCCTCTGCCAGATAGTTGTTTGTGAACGTGGCTGGAGGTTTATTTAAACTAATTTTATTATTCATGACACTGACAATTTATGCAGTGAATGCAATTATAGGCTATGATTGGCTGCCACAGCTAAGGGCTAGAAGTGCCACTTCCTTGGATATGAAAGGAAGAAAGGCGAAGAATATTAGAAAAATAATCAGTCACAATGATATTTTTTATGAAGTGATCCCCACAAACCTTCATTTAAAAAAAAAACTAATTTAATTTCCCAAACACCCTGCAAAAGATATCTAATTATCTACTCCTAAATTGCTCTCATAATTTTCCGAAGTTCTCTATTGTTTATGCCTTTGTGAGTTCTCCTTGTCTACAGCAAAAAAGCTGCTGTCTCAATACACAGGGCCCAGTCAAACCTACTCACACTGAGTGATCCTGGTGCTGAGCACAGCGTCTTTACACAACCTCCGATGTGTTTGTCTGTTTAACCAGGAAACCTTTGAGGAACAGGACGTGAGTTATAATCATCTGCAGATGTGGGATGAAGAGTAAAGGGGATTGACCTTTTCTTTTTTGTTTCCTTTTTCCTTATTTCTAAGAGAAGCAGTTTTAAAAAAATACACTGGGCATGAAATCAAAACAGATTGTGATACATCCATACAATGGGATACTACTCAGCAAAAAAAAAGGAGTGAACTATTGATTTACCAAACAGTGAGGATGAATCTCAAGATAATTCTGCTAAGTGAAAGAACCCAGGCAAAAAAGAGTGCATACTAGGTGCTTCCATTTATAGAAGGTTCTAGAAAAGGAAAACTAATCTTCAGTGACAGAAAGCAGATGAGTGGTTGCTTGGGGAATAGAGGCCAAAGGTGAGGGATTACAATCAAGTCTGCGGAATTGGGGGGAGATACACACTTCAGTATCCTGATGGTGCTGATGGTTTCATGAGTGTATACATGTCAACATTTGTCACATTGTATACTTTAAATATGTCCAGGTTATTGTCTATCTATTATACCTCAATAAAGCTGTTAAAACACACCATACCCCTTAGTTAAAGTCTTGGCTCCACCATTTAGTAAGTGCATAACCTTAACCTCTCTGGGCCCTAGTTTACTTATCTGTAAAATGGGAGTGATAATGCCTGCCATGTCTGTCCACCGGGTGTTACAAGCATCAACAGGAGAAGACAAGACCAACAATAGGGGGATATAAAAACCAAAAAAACCAAACCCACTGCCATCGAGTCGATGCCCACTCATAGGAGAATATACATACTTACAAATTCAGCAGTGTAGTTCATAAACTTTAATGCATCATAAAGTGAAAGGTATTGATCTACTGTCCCAGGGCCTAGTCTGTTGCCTTGCACATAGCTAGCGCTCAGTATTTGTTGCATTGACTTAAAGGAGGTCAACTGATGGTTAACAGTAAACCTCTATGGGCACCATAAACCCCCTTGTTGTCAATTCCAACTCATAGCAACCCTATAGGACAGAATAGGACTGCCCCGTAGGGTTTCCAAGGAGCGGCTGGAGGATCCGAACTGCTGACCTTTTGGTTAGCAGCCTAGCTCTTAACCACTGTGCCACCAGGGCTCCATTGGCACCATAGAGTTATTAGGTATTTATTGAACTTCCCACTGGGAATTACAGAATCCTGGAACGCTGCATCTTAGAACTGGAGGACCTCTAGAAAGCCTTGGCACTAATGCTACCTGAGATAGACTTTAAAAACCATGATTAATGGTCAAGAGAGTGATGAGTGAAGTGATCAAGACTTCAGTCCTAGAACTTTCTGTGTGCTGTCTGGGCTTTTCCCTTCTGTAGGAATTGATTGGTAGGGAGCCGGGTAAGAATCTGGTAAGGGCCCTTTAAGTTCCCAGCCCAGGCAAAGTGGAATTGAGCTACAAGACTTGAACTGAGCTCCCTCACTTCAGAGACTCCTTGAGGAGCCCAAGAACTCTGAACTGTGCATTGTCTGATCTCAGCCTTTCAGGCTGCTGCCGAGATTATTGTCGCAAACTCTCAGAATCTTCTCCCAGCTTCCTAGCAATCACTTGAGCCCACTTGACCACACACCTGCCTCACTCCAGTACGTGTGTGTGTTGTATCTCCCTTTGCAGATTCCAAAGCAAAACTTTCCTACGGTGATCACACTGAGTCCTCACCTTGACTCTGTGTGGTACATGTGGTTCTAGCGTGATCCCCATTTATGGTCCAATGAATCGATGCCCATGTCAGTACAAGCTTTGCCCCAAATCACCCACTGAACAAAGGCTAGAGACCAGAATCAAGGCTTTAGCCTCTGTCCCCATACTCTTTCTCCTGTATCGTGACATATCTCATGTCATCACAAGAGATATGGATGACCTATCTCTGGTAGGGGGCAGTGGTGGGTCAGTGGTAGAATTCTCCCCTTCCATGTGAGATACCTGGGTTCGATTCCTGGCCAGTGCAACTCATACTCAGACATCACGCATCTGCCGCTGGAGGTTTGCCTGCTGCTATGATGCTGAACAGGTTTCAACGGAGCTTCTAGACTAAAATGGACTAGGAAGAAAGACCTGACAATTGACTGCCGAACATCAGACGGTGAAAACCCTATGGATCACAACTGAACCATCCCCAGCTGATCATCGGGATGGTGCACGACTGGGTAGCATTTTGCTGTGTTGTGCCTGGGGTTCCCATTAGTCGGGGGCTGACTAGATGGCAGCTCACAACAAGAACATTCTGATACTGAAGGCGTGTTATGCCTATCCCCATTTCCCAGATGTGACTGAGAAGTTATGTGACTTGCCCAAGGTCACAGAGTGGCTGAATAGAGGTTAGATCCTGACAATCACGGTCTTGTTTTCCCTGTACCAAATCCATCTTCAGTATTCAGCCAATTCAGGCATTCACTCAGCTGTGCGCAGTCCTGTTGCCTTTATATTCGTGGGCGCGTGGAGGAAGGCAGAAGGGTGTACTTGGAAATGGAAACCTGTCCAGTAGATCAGCTCAAATCTCCGCCTGTCCCAGACCCTCCCTGCGGTGGTGGATGGGTTACAGAATAACATGCCTCACAGCTTGCTGAGGAAAGAGCAGTGACCCTTGTGCCTTCATGAATTTGGAAAAAGAACAGCACGGAAGCAGAATTTGGGCAGATAGGAGACAACTCCTCGGCAGCACACGGACTGTGACCGTCATCAGTAATGCTCTTTCCTCCTTAGCCTCCAATCCCCAAAGTACCTCCCACCATTCCACCTACAAGACACGCTTGTCTTTTAGTCTTAGAGTGATGAATGCACACTGGCTCTAATATTTATGGGCTACATTCAAAACTGAACTTGGGCAATTATCAGGAGTTTTGGAAAGTCAGACTCAGGTGTTACAGATGACATGATACCTCAATTGATGACATGATACCTCAATTATTCAGAAGCACCTGTACCCACATCAGCCTGGGTCATCCTGTGTGCAGCTCGCCTTGGATGGCTCCCTGTACACCCTCCACCGCCTCCCTCTCTTCCCAGATTCTTCTGGGAGGGTCGTCAAGGTGAAGCGATGTGGAGCAGGGCAGGCTGGTCTGTAACTCATGTGTTAACCTTAGCTTTTGACTTTCCGGAACCTACTCGAAGCCATTATCCTTTTTTCTAAGTTTTGAAGATTTCTTTTTCCCCCTGAGGAGACATTTATGAAACTGCTCACCATTGGAATGTGAATTTTCCTGTCAAGGGTGGGACAGAATAAGGAGTGTGACCATCATGCTCCGCTCACAAAAAAAGGCCTCCCTCCAGCTGTTATTCAAAAGACCATCAAGCCCTGCCTGGCACTGGGTCACCCTGAGACTCGTATTCCCCAGTCAAGAACCAGCCCAGTTCTTTCCACCAGGGACCAAACTGTCACCTGATTGCAGAGCTTGGCTCTCCAGCCCAACTGTTCAATAATGCTCTAATTAACTACGGCAAACTTCAGAGGACCCAGCTAACTATAATTGAGAGATCAACAGAGGCTGCATGGAGTTATATGTGCATACTAATTACTGAATTACCCAACACCTGTTTTGGAATGTCACACAGAAACAGGGCTGGGGTTTTCAGGGAGAAGTCCTTTTGTTTAAGAAAAAAATCGGTCTTTAGTGAGAAGAGCGAAGCCCAGTCTAGTCTGGTGAACCGTACCCTTTTACTAGTGTTGGCAGATGAAGTGGGTACTGAGGCCAGTGTGGGGCTAGGCAGGATACATGGAACTGGTAAATGAAACATCCATGCGCATTAGACCTCAAGAGGGATTGTGAAGGGTACCAAGGAGCTGCTGAACTAGATGTGAACGAATACATTGATATCGTGGGAAGAAAATCCTCTGAGTTTATGTATTTCAGGGCTATATTCTAATAGGAATCCCTGGGTGGTAAAAACCCACTGCTGTCGAGTCGATTCCAACTCATAGCGACCCTATAGGACAGAGTAGAACTGCCACACAGTGTTTCCAAGGAGCGCCTGGTGGATTCAAACTGCTGACCTTTTGGTTAGTAGCTGTAGCACTTAACCACTATGCCACCATAGGAGTCCCTGGTTGGTCCCAACGGCTAATGCACTCAGCTGCTATCTGAAAGGTTGAAGGTTTGAGTCCACCCAGAGGTGCCTCAGAAAAAGGCCTGGCAGTCTACTTCTGAAAAAATCAGCCATTGAAAACCGTATGGAGCACAGTTCTACTCTGACATACACGGGGTCGCCATGAGTCACAACTGACTCAATGGCAAGACTGTTTTTCCAGTATATTCTCATGTTGCCACATTTATACGGCTCCCTCTGAACTAGGTTTGCACCACCATCCAGTTCTATTAATGGGTCGAATCCACTTGGCATCTTTACCAAGACTAGTGTTAGTGAGATAGGGACGGGAGTGTCAAAGGACGGAGATGAGAGAGCGTAAAATAGCAAGAGTTTTGAGCTAGAGAAGAGCAGAAGATCATGGGCTGGGAAAGAAGAGAGAACACAACGTGAAGTCAAGAAGCAGATTGAACATGGGAAGAAAAGAAACTCCGCCTTGGTCTCACTCCTCATATTTATTGATGAGGTTCAATAACCCGTTATCAGTGAGTCCTGCCAGTGATGAAATCATACTTCCTCTGTGAGCCTCAGAATTTTTGAGCTGAAACATTTGTTGCCAAATAGAGAAATGAAACCTATTTTCAAAGCCCAAAATACTCTGGAATTAGACAACACAATGGGCATACCTGAGGCATACAACCTGAGAGAGCTCCCAGCCAGCCAGCTGCCCTCTGCTCTGTCCTCCACTTGATTAATACCACCTCACTCAGAAAAGAAGGGCCTTCAGCTCCCAGTTACCGTGGAAGAAATACCTACAAGAAAACAGTGAGGCACATTCAGTATTACTCGCTTGTTCTCAGTTGGGAGAACAATGTTTGATGATGATAACCATGATGATGTAGGCAGTGATGGTGCTAACGGTTAATGTGACCTTAAGCATTCATAGACAGTGCGGACAGAACTTGAATACATCTTAGGGGTGCTGTGATTCTAGGATGATCTGTACTTAAGCTGATGTTTCTTAAAAATTCAACATATTTTGGAAGGGAAAGAGGCCCTGGATAAGTAAAGCATTACTGAAAAAGAAGAACAAAGTGGGAGGCCTCACTCTACTTGATTTTAGAACCTATTATGCAGCCACAGTAGTCAAAACAGCTTGGTACAGGTACAACAACAGATACATAGACCAATGGAACAGAATTGAGAAACCAGACATAAATCCATCCACATATGAGCAGCTGATATTTGACAAAGGCCCAAAGTCAGTTAAATGGGGAAAAGACAGTCTCTTTAACAAATGGTGCTGGCATAACTGGATATCCATTTGCAAAAAAATGAAACAAGACCCATACCTCACACCATGCACAAAAACTAACTCAAAATGGATCAAGACCTAAATATAAAATCTAAAACAATAAAGATCATGGAAAAAACAAATAGGGACAATGCTAGGAGCCCTAATTCATGGCATAAACAGTATACAAAACTTTACTAGCAATGCAGAAGAGAAACCAGATAACTGGGAGCTCCTAAAAATCAAACACCTATGCTCATCCAAAGACTTCACCAAAAGAGTAAAAAGATTACCTACAGACTGGAAAAAAGTTTTTAGCTATGACATTTCTGATCAGCGTCGGATCTCTAAAATCTACATGATACTGCAAAAACTCAACTACAAAAAGACAAATAACCCAATTAAAAAATGGGCAAAAGATATGAACAGACACTTCACTAAAGAAGACATTCAGGTAGCTAACAGATACATGAGGAAATGCTCATGATCATTAGCCATAAGAGAAATGCAAATCAAAACTACAATGAGATTCCATCTCACTTCAACGAGGCTGGCATTAATCCAAAAAAACACAAAATAATAAATGTTGGAGAGGTTGTGGAGAGACTGGAACCCTTATACACTGCTGGTGGGAATGTGGAAACCCTGGTGGCATAGTGGTTAAGTGCTGCAGCTGCTAACCAAGAGGTCTGCAGTTCAAATCCACCAGGTGCTCCTTGGAAACTCTATCAGGCAGTTCTACTCTGTCTTATAGGGTCGCTATGAGTCAGAATTGACTTGACGGCAGTGGGGTTTGGTTTGGTTTGTTTGGTGGGGATGTAAAATGGTACAGCCACTTCGGAAATCGATTTGGCACTTCCTTAAAAAGCCAGAAATAGAACTGCGATATGATCCAGCAATCCCACTCCTTGGAATACATCCTAGAGAAATAAAAGCCTTTACAGGAACAGATATATGCACATCCATGTCCACTGCAGTACTGTTTACCATAGCAAAAAGATGGAAGCAACCAAGATGCCCATCAATGGATGAATGGATAAATAAATTATGGTATATTCACACAGTGGAATACTACGCATCGATAAAGAACAATGATAAATTCGTGAAACATTTCCTAACGTGGAGGAACCTGGAAGACATTATGCTCGGTGAAATCAGTCAGCTGCAAAAGGACAAATATTGTATAAGACCGCTATTATAAGAACTCAAGAAATAGTTTAAACAGAAAAGAGAATATTCTTTGATGGTTATGAAAGGGGAGAGGGAGGGAGGGAGAAGAGTTTTCACTAATTAGGTAGTAGATAAGAACTATTTTAGGTGAAGGGAAAGACAACACACAATACAAGAGAGGTCAGCACAACTGGACTAAATCAAAAGCAAAGAAGTTTCCTGAATAAACTGAATGCTTCGAAGGCCAGCATAGCAGGGGCAGGGGTTTGGGACCACGGTTTCAGGGGACATCTAAGTCAATTGGCATAATAAAATCTATTAATAAAACATTCTGCATCCCACTTTGGAGATTGACATCTGCGGTCTTAAACACTAGCAAGCGGCCATCTAAGATGCATCAATTGGTCTCAACCCACCTGGAGCAAAGCAAAATGAAGAACACGAAAGACAGAAGGTAATTATAAGCCCAAGAGACAGAAAGGGGCACATAAAGCAGAGACTACATCAGCCTGAGACCAGAAGAACTAGATGGTGCCTGGCTACAACTGATGACTGCCCTGACAGGGAACACAACAGAGAACCCCTGAGGGAGCAGGACAGCAGTGGCATGCAGACCCCAGATTCTTATAAAAAGACCAGACTTAATGGTCTGACTGAGACTAGAATGACCCCAGAGGTCATGGTCCCCAGAACTCCTGTTAGCCCAAGACAGGTACCATTCCCAAAGCCAACTCTTCAGACAGGGATTGGACTGGACTATGGGATAGACAATGACTCTGGTGAAGAATGAGCTTCTTGGAACAAGTAGACACATGAGACTATGTTGGTATCTCCTGTCTGAAAGGGAGATGAGAGGGCAGAGGGTGTCAGGAGCTGGCCGAATGGACATGAAAAGAGAGAGTGGATGGAAGGAGTGTGCTGTCTCATTAGGGGGAGAGCAATTAGGAGTATATAGCAAGGTGTATATAAATTTTTATATGAGAGACTGACTTGATTTGTAAACTTTCACTTAAAGCACGATAATTTTTTTTTTAATTCAACATATTTGATAAGACTATGCCAGAAAATTCCTCAGAATATCCATTTCAAAAACATACTATATGTTTTCATGTTGCTACCCTTCTTTCTCTAGGAAGGCTGTATGAGTAATGAAGCCGGCATAGACAATGTAGAAGGGTGTCACCATACTGAACTTGCTTATGTTTCCCACCATATTCCCACTTTGGGATCCAGTTACACTTGAAAGGAACCTTTTCAGATTTGACAACACCTCTGCGTTTGGGATCTTTTTCCCTGCTGAAATCTAAAAATGAAATGCGTGGTTGTCCAAGACTGAAGAATGTATTCCCTCTGGCCATCTGTTGGCTTCAGATTCCCCTCCCATCCTCAAGGCCTCAGCAGTCTTCAAAATAACTCTATTTCCTACCACAGTCCCATCTGAATGTGGGGCTCCTGAATTAATTTTGAATTGATGGCAGAGTTTTTATATTTAAAATCAATACACTAAGCTTTTAACCTGTGCTCCTTCACCCAACATCTGTTCACGAAGGGTTTGGTTAAATTATCAACTCCAAATGATGTTAAACTTTGCAAACATTGTCATGGATTGACTTTCTAATTTGAAAATATTCCATTGACAAGCAACCATTGGTTGTATTTCTCAGCTATTTACTCACCACTCCACCTCTGGGCTAAAATATGGTTGCCATGCCCTTCCAGATTACCTTTTCCACTCCAGAGGTGGCGTCATTGATTTTGAGCTCTTTCACAGTCTTGGCAAATCTCCTCGTCTCAGTTCTTTTAGGAATATGGCCCCCAAATTTGTCATCTAATGGATCAGTTAATTGGTTCCCTGGGTCATGATCCTTGCTTGCTTTCTCATTTCTTATTATACCCCATGGAGCACCGTGTTGTCTTTGATAACATACAGACGTGAGACCTGTATCATCTTTGTACATCTGTCCGTCATCAACCTGCCCAGCTTTGCTCAGAAGTCTCCAGCACATTTTCACTGAGACAGCCCTTCCCCCTGACAATCAGTCTGTGCAGATTTATACTGCTCTCTGGACCTGGACATTGAGCCCAAATTAAAAACTTCCTCACGCATTTTTTGGGAGATACCTGCAGGTCAGGTTGACTTCATGTCAGCACGAAGAAAATTTTGTCAAATAACAGAAGGTTTAAGGCTCATTGATTGGCATACTCTAGAATAGTGTTTCTCCAATGATAATCCTAGAGCTGTTGTTGTTAGTTACCATTGAATCAGCCCCCACTCGTGGGGACCTACTGTATAGCAGAAAAAATGTTGCCTGACCTTACACTATCTTCATGACCATTGGTATGTGTTTGGTTATCTAGTGCTGCTATAACAGAAATGTTACAAGTGGATGCCTTCAACAAACAGAAGTGTAGTCTCTCACAGCCTAGTAGGCTGTAAGTCCAAAATCAGGGTGTCAGCTCCAGGGGAAGGCTTTCTTTCTCTGTCGGCTCTGGAGGAAGGTCGTTGTCATCAATCTTCCCCTGGTAGAGGAGCTTCTCAACACAGGGAGCCCAGGTCCAAAGGATGCTCCATTCTATTGGCTCTTGTTTCTTGGTGGTATGAGGTCCCCCTGTCTCTCTGCTTGCCTCTCTGCTTGCCTCTCTGCTTTATATCTCAAAAGAGATTGGCTTAAAACACAATCTAATCTTGCAGATGAGTCCTGCCTCATTAACATAACTGCTACTGATCCCATCTCATCAAAATCATTGAGATAGGATTTACAACACATAGGAAAATCACATCAGATGACAAAATTGTGAAGAATCACAAAATACTGAGAATCATGGCGTAGCCATATTGACAGATATTTTGGTGGGACACAATTCAATCCATGAAATTATGTTTGAGCCCAGTGTTGTGGCTGTGGTGTCAGTCCATCTCATTGAGGGCTTGCCTCATTTTCACTGACCCTCCACTTTACCAAACATGATGCCCTTTTCCAGTGATTGGTCTTTCCTGATGGTGTGTCCAAAGTGAGCTGAAATCTTACCATACTCACTTCTAAGGAGTGTTCTGGTTGCATTTCTTCTAAGGCTGATTTGTTTGTTTCTCTGGCAGTCCATAGTATATTCAATATTCTTTGTCAGCACCACAATTCAAATGCATCAGTTTTTTCTGTCTTTGTTGTTGTTATTGTTTTATTGTCCAGCTTTCATACGCGTATGAGGTGATTGAAGAGACCATGGCTTATATAACAGGCAAACGCTAGCCATCAAAGAGACAGCTTTGCTTTTTGAAAACTTTAAAGAGGTCGTTTAAAGCAGATTTGCCCATTGCAGTATGTCATTTGATTTCTTGACTGCTGCTTCCATAGATGTTGATTGTTGATCCAAGTAGAATGAGATCCTTGCAAACCACAATTTCTTCCTCATTTATTACAATGCCATTTATCCTTAAGCTATTTCCAACCAAATCAGCCGGGGTGATTGATGACAATGTGTATTCCCAGTGACCACCTCCGGATGACTGAATAAGAATGTTTGGGAGTAGAGCCCCGGATGTTTAGCCAGCTGCGCAGGTGAATCTTACGCACGTTGAACACAGCAGCACTAGACTACTTTTTTTCTATTTCACCTGAACAATTTTGTTTATTTATCAAAACAGGGATAATGCTTAATTGAATCTTAAAGTTGAAAGGATCGTTGAGGTCGTTAGTGCAGTCTCCCAGCGTGGTCAGTCATCCTCCATCTTAGCACCTGCAGTGACAGGGAGATCATGACTTCAGCAGGCAACCTTCTCCGCGGCTGAACTGCTCTAATTATCAAAAAGGTCTTCTTTGCATTAATTTCAAACCTAGATCTTTACCTCTATGTTCCAGTTCTGACTCTGGAAAAAATATGAATTATCGTTTTTTATGCAGCATTCTTCCTAGTATTAGAATTTTAATTCAAATCAACAAGGATTTTTGAGCATCTTTTATGAATTCATAATCCAGTGAGGTCCTGGAATTCTAAACGTAAGCTTTGGACCCAGCTTGTCTATGAGATTCTCACTATGATGTGGGGAAGTGAAAACTGTATGTTTTATAGTGGTGTTTTGGGGAGCCCTGGGGTGAGGGCAGAAACCCTGGTGGCGTAGTGGGTAAATGCTCTATGGCTCCTAACCAAAAAGTCAGCAGTTGGAGTCCACCAGGTGCTCCTTGGAAACTCTATGGAGTAGCTCTACTCTGTCCTATGGGGTCAGTATGAGTCGGAATCTACTTGATGGCAATGGGTTTGGTTTGTTTTTTTTTTTTTGGTTTAGGGTGAGAGCAATTAATTCTTCTTCCTAGAGCATTAAAGAAGGAGCCCCAGAAAGAATAAGCTCTGTGAAACTTAAGGGAGTGTTGAATTTTCTCCAGGTGAAGAAAAGGAGGGGAGGACATTTCAAAGAGATATGCCGGCATGAGTAGGGTCATGGGAATTGTGAGAGTGACTGAGCACTTTGGGGCTAGTGCAAAGCTTTGTGTGGATAGAACATAGTTCGACAGGGGTATAAGAAGGAGGAGGTGGCGGAAGTGAGACTAGAAGTGTTTGTTGGGAACAGGCTCTAAAGTGCTTTAAATGCTGTGCTGTTTGAAGATATCTCTCACGCCACCTCTGGTGACCTGCTTTGCCGTCCCAGGATTCCTCACTCTCCTCTTAACCCTTCCTGGCTCCTCAGTGCCTCTCCATGGCAGGTGATTATTCTCCTGTCTCCTGTTCAACTGCTGAGGAGTTAGAACCCCGATTAAATATCCCACTCTGTTCCTTTTCAGAAGAGGGTAAAGTCACAAGCCCTTCCTGCTTTCATTAAACAGGAGGAGATTTATTCTTCTTAGCTAAAATGCTATTTTCCGTAATGCGGGCATCGTGCCTATCCATTGAAGCTAGAGTACCAGCAGATGGACTCACAGGCAGCCCATCAGGATGACTCTACACATTCACCTTGTTGTCTCTGCTGCACACGCATTGAGGGTCCAACAGGTCGTCTCCAAGGAGGTGAGGGTATCATGGTCTCTGAGTCGAGAAACCCCAAAGCTTGCTTTGTTTGTGTGAGCTTTGAAGATGCTGCAGAACTGGAATGCTGCCACTCAAAACACCCCCATCAATCAGGCCAAGCATATGATATAAAATTTTTCTCATTCTAGTCACAGAAGGGGGATAAAATCGGCTCTTTGCTGCACTTCAGGCAGCCAGCAGTGTCAAAGAGTGGCTGTTGTCATTGTGTCATTTGTTGGCATCACCAGGAAGAATGAAAAATAATGGAAATAAGACTGCTAAAAGCAGAGGGCTTAAGGATATAATTTCTCCCTGCATTCTGTTTTCTGCTAAGACGCTTCTCAGCATCTCTTTGTACCGAGAAGCAAAGCTTTGTCCCCTGGTGACAACTGCATAGTCACGCGATGGGCAAGGTAGACAAGCCATCCCACAGTTTTATAACAGCCAAATGCAAACATGTTGGTGTAATTTGTCTTGTGAGTCAAGTTGACCAGGGAAGTGATTATTGTAACTACAGGGCTAAAAGGAGAGGTTTCAGCAATGGTCTTGTGCCACCAGATTGCCCCACTGTATGCAAGCAAGGTGAAGTCCTGAAATGTGCCCCGTAGTGAGAAGAAGGTCTGGAATTACTAATCCAAAGGAGGGCATGATGTATGCACCTGCTTACACTTTAACAAGTGGTTGGCAATTTTTAGATACATTTGAAAGGATCCTTCAGAGAAAAGTGTTCTCAGAGAATGTCAAGAGGGAGTGAGTCAGGGTGAGTGCAAAGTTTCCAGAACCCAAGTATTCGTTCCCTAGATGTTCAGTGTATAAGGAAGGGATATGGAAAATGGCCATACCCAGAACCAATGCAGGACTCGACTCCACCCTTGCACCTCAAACCAAACCAGTAGCCGTGGAGTCGTTTATGACTCATGGTGACTCCACGCGTTACAGAATATCACTCTGCTTCAGGGGGTTTTCAAGGCTGTGGCCTTTTGGAAGCAGATCACCAGGCCTTTCTTCTGAGGTGCCTCTGGGTGTGTTCGAACCATCAACCTTTGGGTTGATAGTCAAATGCATTTAACTGATTGCACCACACAGGGCTCCTCCTCACACCCTAGGAAGGCTCCATTCTTTCCTGTTCCCCTTCTCTTCCCCAAGCACTAGTAAGCTCACCCTGATTCCCCAGCAGTTTTGTCACCTGTTCTTCAAAACCAGGTGCTACTGCTGCTGCTTTTTGTTTTTGTTTTTTTAGTCACCTTAAGAGCTTTAAGCAAAACCAGCTCAGCCAAATGCTGAGACAGGTCCTAGTCTAGGACTTCCTTTCTCGGTGACCGTGACCAAGGAAAGCACAGGCTTTTTAACTGATTGACCCCAGCCAGTTGGCTGGGCAGTCTGGTCTGAATTGAGTTTTCAGAGCACCAGCCCGTTCGTGGGCTCTGCAGCCTTTAACCAGGGCATCATGCTGAAGGAGCACGGAGAGAGAAAACGGCACCTGGGAGAGACCTCATTAGCAGAATATGGTGAGCAGGAGAGGGAGACACACACAGAGTTCAGCCAGTTGTGCCACTGGCTTCCATTCTGGCTAATAAAAGACATACTGCTCCTAATAGGTGCATTACACTGACGCTGTGATTGGTGGAGGGGAGCAAAGTGCTTGTCAGTTGGGTGAGTATGGGCTGTCACTCCTGTTATCAAGCTGCCTGCTTATTTGCGATTTTATTTTCAGAGGTGATTGACAGCTGGATGGCTCTGACATTCACGGCGCAAACATGCAGCCTGTTATTATGCTTGCATTAACATTTTGATAAACACACGGTGCAGCATTGGAAAAGTAATTACATGCCATCACTTCAGTGCTTCATCAAAGAAAAGTTTACTGTGTAATTGCTCTGTGATTTACCCAGGTAGAGTGTGTTACATTCCACAAAGGCTCTCTCTATTTAATAGTTTACATTTACTCTTTAAAATACACAATCTCCCTTCCCAGGGACTTCCTTGGTCTAAAATAAACTTGGCAATATAATTTAGCTTTCCATAAATATACTTAGATATTACTGGGGAGTACTTTTGCATAATAGTTATTTAATGCTAAGTGTAAATATGCAGCGCATTATATTGGCTGAGCAATCAGAAAAAAAAAAAAAAAAACTTTTGACGACAAAGAAGAATAGGATATTGTTACCTTGGTTTCCGCATTAAGAGAAGGGCCTTTTGCTCTTATGTTTATATCCGTGCTTTTCACAATGACGTCTAATTTTACAATAAAGCGACTTGAGCTGAAGCGCCGAGCAGCAGAATCTAAAATATTGGTTCTCGTTAGCGTTTAAAGAGCTCTTCTGATGTGGCACCGAAAGAAATATTCTAGAGGAGAGCACAAATGATTGCAAGGTACTTGGGAGCGGGAGACAAAGGATGATTTGACTGGTGTTCACTTGATGGGCTCCATCTGAACAGCTGGATAGCTAGGGAGTAAAAGAAGGGTGGTGGTGAGTTGAAGCAAACAGTTGTTGAAGAGCCCCCAACATGATCTCAGAACACAAATTGCTTTTATGGCTGATATGGCACTTGGAGTCACCTGGGGCTTTGTCATTATTGAGGTGCAAACTCTTACAAACAGCAGCCTAGGTCAAATAAGCAAAGTCTTTCTAGGAGGTTTAATGATAATTTGCTCATCTGGATTAGCCTCCCAGCCAAGAAAGGACAGACACAAAGAAGTGATGAAGAGGTGGGCCAGATTATTGTTTCACAATAGCTCATATCTTTTGCTTTTCTAACTCAAGAGGTCTCCTTAGGCACAGCACTTCCCAATAAATACCATGGCTTTCTTCTTGAATGACTGAGCTAAGGGAGGAAGGGCTGAGAGTTACCTCTGGAGTGGGGGCACCAATATGGGACAGCCACTCAGTAAGGGCCATGGTGTTGTAAGTCTCTGGAGATAGCAGCTTCTGGGCCAGGAGATCACTTGCATCCTTGAGATGTCCTTGACCACTGATCTAAGTGGTCTCTTTGCTAAAGGATTATTCTCTCAGATTTCCCACTCAGTACTATGCAAAGGTTAATGACTGAGCCACAAAAATCTAAGTGAAATTCTAAGCCTTTTGATTTTCTGGCTCTTTCTCTGTTCTTTTGGGAGAGATCATGGCTGCATGGAAAGTGGTTTGGCAGTAAGAGACCGGGAGAATGAAAGAGACTGCAGCCAGATCTTGAAAGTGAAGGTGAGAAACTTGAATTTAGGCAAAAGATATAGAGGACCCTTGAAAGGATCAGAAGGGGATGAAGACCATGATCTTGATCAGAAAGACCTATAGTTATCCTAACAGCATGACATTGATTCAGCTGGGCCCAAAGAGCAATTGCAAACTTATCAGCTGCTTCCCCAGTGCAGCTGGCAGCCACAAAAAGAAATAGTTAAAACATGCATTTCCAGATGTGTGTAACGATTCAATAATTCCACGTTAGTGTATATTAATCCTCTTTGGAAATTGGCATTAACTCGGCTTTAGCCCTAGCCTAAATAAACACATCAGCTCTTGGAGCAGAAGCTTCTTTGCATAACAGCTGCATATAACATCTGCATACTGGTTACAGGTTCCCTGTGCATTACCTCTGAAATGAGCTCCAGCTCCTCCTCTTTACATTGAGCTGGACTCAAAATATCTCCCTTTTTGCTGTCAGTGATGAGAAGAAAGATGCCATGGTAATTGCCAGTTGGTGTGCAGGGTAATGTCCTGTAATTGACAAAGATTGCTTAGCTGCAGAGGAAAGATACACTGATGAGGAGAGATGGTCTTTAATATTGGACTTAACCTGGACTCTCTTTTCCCCTTTATTTTTCACCTGAGCCCTATAAGGGATGTCTCACATTCTTGGCCATGCATTTTCTCTTGGAAGAAGAGAGAAGCACAACAAGGTCCACCCTGGGTTCCTTGAGAGTAATTTCCCTGAATCGGGGGGAGAGAGAGGGCTTAAAAGCTTTCATATGAATATATATTGAATGATCTCAAAACAGAAGTTGTTCCCCATCACGTTTAACGTGCCCTTGGACCCGCCAATCCCAGAGGTGGCCAACACTTGTGCTATTATTCATCCGTACCTCAGATTACTAGGTCAGGTCTTTAGATCTTCATTATTCTTGGGTTTTGCCTTTGCTCTTGAATTCAGGGTTGTGTTGCAATTTTTTCCTTGAGAATCACATTGACTCTTCTTAGAGAGCTTTAAAAAATTGCACTGTTAGAAAAATATATACATACAGGTTAAAACGCATTTTTCATGTCCTTTCATGCTCTATTGATTTTTTTTTCTCTCATTTTTCTCGCAAAAGAAAGTTTTAATGCAGTTTTCAAAAAAAAAAATTAGTCAGCAGTTGCTCCCTCCCCCAGGAGTAAAAGTATTGGACACCTTGCTTAGAAATGCATCCATATCTATATATATATAAATGTAATGGGGAGTGGGAGATGGTAACACCCATTAGTTACCTATAATACAGCTTTTCTGACTATTTCAATACCTACCAGGGCTTTTAACTCTCCGCTGTTTTTAACTCTGCCGTAAAGCTAAGATGTCCAACAGGGAGTTTTTTGATGTGCCTATGGGTTGGTCTTCCAGTCACTTTAACTACTCTGCATTCAAGAGCAAGTTTCAGAATCTCTTCTGACATCCATTTTGGTCTTTTCTTTCTTTCCCATCTTTTTAATGACCTTTTGCTTCATGTATGATGTCATCCCACAACTCGTCTGGCCTTCGGTCATGAGCGTTCAGTGCATCAAATCTATTCTTGAGATGGTCTCCAAATTCAGGTGGGATGTACCCAGAGTTGTATTTTGGTTCTTGCGGACTTGTTTTAGTTTTCTTCAGCTTTAACGTGAACTTGCATGTGAGCAATTGATGGTCTGTTCCGCAGTCAGCCCCTGGTTATTCAGCCTGAAGACAGATTGTGTCACAAAACTAAAACTACCTAGAGAATATGTAATTATCTGTCCTATTATTGTTGTTAGGTGCCATTGAGTCGATTCTGACTCACGGTGACCCTGTATACAACAGAAAGAAACACTGCCCTGTCCTGCGCCATCCTCACAATCCTGGCTATGCTTGAGCCCATCGTTGCAGCCGCTTTGTCAATACATCTCATTGAGGGTCTTCCTCTTTTTTGCTGACCCTCTGCTTTACCAAGCATGATGTCCTTCTCCAGAGACTCATCCCTCCTGATAATATATCCAAAGTACTTGAGACAAAGTCTCGCCACCCTCGCATCTAAGGAGAATTCTGGCTCTACTTCTTCCAAGACAGATTTGTTCATTCTTCTGGCAGTCCACGGTATATTCAATATTCTTCTCCAACACCATAGTTCAAAGGTATCAGCTCTTCTTTGGTCTTCCTTATTCATTGTCCAGCTTTCACATGCATATGAGGCTATCGAAAATACCATGGCTTGGGGAAGGCACACCTTAGTCCTCAAAGTGACATCTTTGCTTTTGAACACTTTGAAGAGGTCTTTTGTGGCAGATCTGCCCAGTGCAATAGGTATTCCATCTACATACCTACATGTCTGTCTCTGAGTGAAAGGTCATTTGGTAGAGTAGAAAAAGTGCTGAGTTGGTAGTCAAGGATGTCCAGGTTTTAATCCCAGTTTTGTGACCTTGGACAAGTCATTTCTACCTCATTGAGCCTAGGTTCCATCACCTGTAGAGTGAGAAGCTTGCACTGTGTCTCTCAGGGTAGAACCAGCTTTGACACTCTCTGTCTATTTTTGCACCTAACTGTATTAATATTCCTCTGTCCTTCAGGGTTTCTATGAGTTGGAATCGACTCGATGGAAATAGGCTTAGTTTTTACTGTTAAAATTCTGCTTTCCCATGCATAAAAAATGTGGATGATGGGTTCAGGATCTCTCTGTTATTACCTACTGTTCTCTGTCACCTCGTCTTTGTTGCATGTTTCTGTCATCCCCGTCTTTACAAATCAGCCTGTGCCCGGAGATTCCTTCGCACTCCTTTTAATTCAGCCAGGTGCTCTTCCAGTTCAGAGTTATACTTGCACATGCACCAGAGTTACTCTAGCCAAATAAAGGTGATAAATTGGGATAATTGTCCAAATAACCCAAGTCAGAATGCTTTCATCTAAATCAATTGATAGTGAGATGATTTTCGCTTGAATATAATTTACTTCATTTTTCTAGAGTAGACCTTATGTGCGTGTAGGTGCCTATGGCGGGGGCTGGAGAGGGAGATGAATGAAGGAGAGAGCTACTTCCCATTGCAGCATGGCTAGACCTTAATTATATAAAGCTTGGGGTTCATAGATCACATGATCTACATCTCCTATTCCTTTATGGACCAAATCCCACCCATTCAGACTTACATTGGACTTGAATGAACAGAGCCACAGGAAGGTTTAGAAAATGCGTGCATACGTAAAATCAGATCTTCATGTCTGACCCCCAGTCGAGGTGTAATTCCATTCTTGGCTGGCTGGCCTGGGAAGAGGACTCTTCTCACCAGTGAATCCATGCTGCTTGCTATCAGTTATGAAGCTCGACAGTGCTCCTTCTCAATCAGGGGTCTCTTAACAGACTTGGACATCTGCTTGGTTTCCCCCTTCCCACTCAGAACATCTGTCAGGCCTCCTATCTGCCCAGCAAGGGGTGTCCAGCCCTGCCTTGGCCAAGTGCCATAGCTAACTTTTATGTTTCTGCAAACTCAAGCAGCCTCTCGCCCCTTTCTTGTCTGTCTTCTCTTGTCCGTGGTCTCCATTAATACAACTCTTTTTCATCATTTCCGAGTATGGTGCAGTTAGTTGTCATTGAGTTCACCCTTACTCATGGTGACCCCATATACAACAGAACAAAATGTTGTCTGGTCCTGTGCCATCTGCACGATCATTGGTATGTTTGAGTCCATTGTTGCCATTATCGTTCAGTGGTTCCAACCTAGGAGGCTCATGTTCCAGCACTATAGCGGACAGTAATCTGTTGTGATCCATAAGGTTTTCATTGGCTAATTTTCAGAAGTAGATCAGCAGGCTATTCTTTCTAGTCTGGAAGCTCCATTGAAACCTGTTCACCGTGGGTGACCCTGCTGGTATTTGAAATACCGGTGGCATAGTTTCCAGCATCACGGCAACAAGTAAGCTACCATAGTAATCAAACTGACAGGTGGTGGGTTTCCATTTCGGTCTGTCTTAAAGACATTTGTAATCTAACCTAAGAGTTATATCATTCAGTTATGAAATATTTTGGCTGAATGAAGAAGTCATTCTTTTTTATTATTATTCATTCAAAAAATATTACTGAGTATATACTTTGGCCATGTGTAAGTGTTGTAGGTACAGCAATGGACAAGAATGACATAGTCTGGCCAAAGTGACCATTTATGTGGCTTAGTTTTCTATGGGTGTGACAGGGGACTGAATTGTCTGAATGGTTGTCATGCTTCTTTTTACCACATCGATGCCCCTTCGTCACAGTTTTCTCTAGTCAATGTCGTTAGCCTGGGAAACTGAGTCCCAGGGATCTTAGCATGGAGCAGATCCATTTCTCCCTGGATGGTGCCTCTGCAGGCCACCACAGCAAATCTCAGTCAGTGGAGAAGACTGCCAATGCTCATTCTTGGGAGAAAAGACCCAAGGTATACCTCGGTTGTCTATTGAGCCAGTAGCATTTGAACCAGAAAGTTCTGAAGGGCAGATAGAAGAAGGAATATGTTTTGAGGTGATTATTCATAACACACAGTCACTGGTATGGATTGAACGTGTCCCCCAAAAAACATAGGTTGAAATCCGAGCCCCTTTACCTGTGGATATCATCCCACTTGGAAATAAGATTTTCCTTGTTAGGTTAATGAACTGTATCAGTATAGGATATGATCTAAACTTAATCACATCTGAGCTATGAGGGGGAGCACAGATACAGAGGCAAGCGGGCACGAATAGGGGAAGATGGACAAGATGGGAAGATTGCCGAGGCACTTGGGAATATCAGGGCTGCAGAAGCTGAAAGAGACAAGGATCTTTCCTCAGAGCTGACAGAGAGCCTTCTCCTACAGCTGCCACCCTGAATTTGAACTCCTGGGCTTCCTGAACTGTAAGACAATAGTCTTCTGTTCTTTAAAGCCACCCACTTGTGGGATTTCTGTTACAGCAGCACTAGGAGACTGAGACAGTCACCCAGCATGCGCCCTCCCCGCGCCCTTCCCATCACCAAAGACAAGCAGTGCCAAGCTGTGCTCTCTGCCTCTAGGGAATCACCTCCAAGTCTTTGCCTGTTTTAACACCTTAGGATATAGGGACAGATTCTTCCACGGGATGCTGTTTTCTCTCAAAGTATTCATTTCATTAGTGATCACACCATGCTATTATGTTTTGCCTGTGCTAGTCTATGGATCATTTTTACTATGTAGATACAGACCCTTTGATATTGTAATTGTGAAGCACGTATTATGAAGACAAATGCATTGGGCATAATGAGAATAGATTGCCAATAAATGCTGAAACACAATGAACCGTTTTTAAAAGCTAAGCCTTATCCAGAACACTGTCACTTTGAATGCTCTCTGGAAAGGCCTTAGGATAGAAAGAGCTTATTTTTAGTCTGATGTTGATAAAGGTTTCACTTTGGTAGCATCTTAATTATCTGATAAAAGACAGAATCTTCTGCCTTGCTCACCTCTAATGTCTAATGCCTTCTGCTGGCATTAAAATTACTGCCGTGACTCCAGAGAGAGAAACGAGCGATAGCAGCATTGTGTTTCTGAGATGTGAATTAGAGTTTAAAGAGTCACTTGGTTTTGTTTAAACAAATTACAAAAATAATGGGTTGCCCTTAAAAGGTCTGTTTCATATATTGTTATCCTTCACTGGTGACATCCGTGACAGTGTCATTCCCACTATTGTATCTCCCGATAGTTGCTAGGGGAGAATAGTGATCTCTGGGGGTCTCATCTGTGCTTTTTCGCTTCATCCCTGATTCTGAAGAACAGAGAGAAGAGGAGGGAGAAGTGAGCCAATGGTCTTATGTCATGAACACAGGATCATACGTGGTGGGTGTGTTGAAGAATGTCCTGGCTGATCTATTGATTGATTGACATAAGTCCAAAAAAAAAAAAATCAAATCTGTTGCCATCAAGTCAGTTCTGACTTATGGTGACCCCATGTGTTACAGAGTAAAACTGCTCCATAGGATTTTCGTGGCTCTAATCTTTATGGAAGCAGATTGCCAGGCCTTTCTTCCTCTATACCGATGGGTGGGGGTTCCAACTGCCAACCTTTAAGTTAGTAGTCAAGTGCAAAGCATTTTCGCCACCTAGTGACCCAGAACCTCTGAGTACACATTTGGGAAAATATGAAAAGGGCCAGAAATTGAGATAGGAGGGAGCTTCCTATAGGACAGTCGATATCCCTGACCATAGGGAAGAAATAAAACGGGAAGCCACAAACCTCCAGCAGTTTAGGGACAGCGAGTTGTAAAGAACAGCATCTTAGACTCAGCTATTTGCTATGTGGCCTTGCTCTGGTCACTCCACCTCTCTGGGCCTCGATGTTTTAGCTATAAAATGAGGAGGCTGGACTGGGTCTTCTTTGAGGTTGCTTTGCCTTTAACATCCCATGAGCCTCTCGGGCTGGAACCTGTGCAGCCGTGATTCTAAGCATAGCCAACTGGGAAGCTTAGTTCTGAAACCTTCCCTCTCGAAGAGAAAATGTGCCGCTTTAACTGTGTGAGGAAACATTGTGTAGGCTTGACCCAATTCCCACATTAAGAAAATAATGCCCAGGCCCATATGGCTAATTCCTTCCCAAACTGTTTGTTTGCCATCACGGAGATCTGCCTGGAAAATAAAGTGGCTTGTCGAGTTTCAGAATCCAAATGGAGCAGAATGCAAATGAGCAAGATAAAGTACATTTACTTTGAAAATTCTTTTGGGTGCAATCATCGGCGGCCAGAGGCGCCGGGAGTGTTGATTTTTAAACTACACTGCTTCGTGATCCGAGCATATAATTTTTACCCTGGATGGGAGGTGCTTTTTATCGAAAGCCTTCCCCCATTCCATTTTGTAATCTTGTCTGCATTGGCAAACGCCTACCCTTGCTCCGAAACACAGGCAGAGATTTCGGGAATCAGGATCTTCTGTTACGTCTCAAAGAAAAGGACCTTTGACTCCACCTTAAACTGTGACTCTCTAAACCGTAACTAAGGCCCAGGAAGGTTAGGAAAGTTCCTGAAGGCCAGGTAGCTAGTCAGTCTCAGAGTTATCCCTAGCTGATACCAGCTGGGAACAAGAAAATGAGAATGAAACTATTGTCAGTTGCTGTCAAGCTGATTCTGACTCATGGCGACCCCATGTGGACGGAGTAGAATTTCTCCACGGGGTTTTCAAGGCTGTGACCTTTTGAAAGCAGATCGCTAGGCCTGTCTTCCGAGGTGCGTCTGGGTGGGTTTGAACTGCCAGGCTTTCAATGAGTAGTCAAGCGTTTGACCAGGTGTGCCACCCAAGGACTCTGAGAATAAAACTAAGGTTTGGCAAATGCTGTCAGGCCAGAGGGTTTAATTTTAGTGATGGAGATGAGTGTCCTTGTTTCACCTTGACACTCAAATCTACACAGCAAAGAGAGATGAAAAGATGTGGACGCTATTGGGTTAACCTTGACAGTACAAACCCCCAGGCTGAAGAGCTGGGATTCTTTAGGGGGATTTTTTATGGGGTGCGGGGGTGGTCTGGACATCCTCTGTGTGGCCTCACAGATTGAATTAACCTTATCATTTCCTAACTTGGGGTCCTTTTATACTACGCAGATAGCACTAAGGAGTCCCAGCACAGTATCAACGGCTAAGTGCACCACTGCTTACCGAAAGGTTGGTGGTTCAAACCTACCCAAAGACACCTTGAAAATAAGTCCTGGCAATCTACTTTCTAAAGGTCACAGCCTCGAAAACTCTATAGAGTGCAGTTCTACTCTGCACCCGTGAAGCTGCCATGAGTCATACTCGACTCAATGGAGAATGGTTTTTAAAAAATGGTAGATAGTTACTGCTTCTTTGATTGAAAAAGCCTATTTGCCCAAACAGCAGGTAGCCAAGTCAAGGACACAACTACTTGGTTCAGAGATGAGGCTGGAGAGATGCCTGGAGTCCTGCTTTCCAGGAGGCAGTTAGTCCTTCACACGTAGAGGGTTCTCGAAGGCTCTGTCTGGGTGTGAGTCATTCAGTAGCTTTTAATACGTCGAAAAATAATTTTCCATGGGCTGGTAATTATATAAAAATTGGTTTTGCTTTAAACAAGAATTGTGCTTGAACCTTTTGAGCAAGAAGAGAAATGTTCAGAGGGAATCATTAATTTTGAATAAAAACACTTACTTTTCTGTAGCCAACAAGGGAGGGAAATGTGAAATTGGTGTTTTCTACAAACAGCCCAGCATCCCTCCCCAATCTGTTTGCTTGATCTATTATCCAGTCACCTGAAAAGTTGAATGTCTTGTTCGGCCTGAATCTGACTTTTATTCTTTTCCCTCTACCTATTTTTAAAGGACTGTGTTATATGCATACCTCAGCCTTCATTTGCATCACATTAAAGTAAAGCATTTTAAATTTCTTCACAGCAGAAGTAAATCTGACAGACTTTATGAAGCTATTATACCTGCAGGTATTTTATACTTTTAAAATACATTCTTGTCAAGCGATCTTAATTATATTATTATATGTACTTTTGAACTTGTATCCAATATATCCATGATATATTATACTTTTGACAGAGCTGTCCTAAAAAGCTACAATTTATATCAAAGTTCTCTGGCTAAACAAAGATGTATCTGTTACTGGATTCTGGGAGAATTTGTTAATTTACATGCTGGAATGTGTAACCCTGGACAGAGCTGGCTGCTGCCATTTTCCATCCAGGTGATTATGCGAGGAAGGGCCTTAACCTTGGCCTTGTGGGGTAGGGGAAGATCTGGTGTCCAGGCTGCTTAGTGACCCACCAGGAGGTGAGCACTGCCCGCCCCCCCCAGGAGCGGGCCTGCACGTGGAATGGGCCACCTCTCAAAGGACCACAGTTGTCTGTCATTGAGATATTTATTACCCAGCACACCAAGCAAAGAGAGCTTATCAGTATCTCATTTGCGTTCTCATTCATATTCAGCACCATTCTGTCAGCACCCGGCAGGAAGTGCCCACACTCGGTGAAGAAATGAAAACAGTGTTGGGCTGGGGTGAGGTGGGCGGGAGACAGACAGTTTTACAGCTGGACTCCCTGTAAAACTTTTACGAAGGTGACAAGCACGACATCCCTTAGATGAGCTGCGGTCTGCCGGAAGTGCGAGCGGAGGAAGCGGTGCAGTCTCTGGGCCGGAAGTGTGATCCTATGAGGGATACCCTGGAGTTCTCCAGGCCACGCCTCCTCTTCCGCGCTGGTCCGGGGGATGGAGGCGCTGTCCAGGCGCCCGGTCAGTGCGGGCCCTTCTAGAACCCTGTTAAATGAGGCAGAGTTGGTTTCCGCGCCAGGTGTATCTGGCTCTGGCTCTGGCTCTGCTTGGCTCAGCCTTCTTCTGAGGCCCCGTGCGCACGTTTAGCCTTGTCCTTACTGACCTGCATTCCTGCTCCCTATTGCCAACATCGGGCTCTCCTCTGATAGCTCCTCCTCTCACAGGCTATTCTGAGGGAGACGCTCAAGCAAGTGCTGCAGAGGGGATTCCTTCTTTGAGGGAGAAGTTGGTTAAAATGACCAAAAAGGCCCTACTCTACTAACCTAGATTCTCAGCATGTCTACAAGGTAACTCAGCTCTCCTGACAAGAAATCAGGAGAGTGACCATTCTAAATTTTATTTAGAACCTTCTTTTGGATGCAGGATTGTATTCCTTCCTTTTTCATGGTCCCCCAGTCTCTGTGAGATGTGAATGAGTTTTATCTGTGTCTGGGACAGTTGAAGGTTCAGAGAGGGTAGATGACTTACCCAAAGTCACACAGCATGATATAGCATGAAAAAAAAAAAAATGAAGCTGGACCTAAACAGCCCAGCTTGCCTGCCATTTGTGCTTTGGGCCTCTTCCTTGATTTCTTTTGAGGGCAAAGGTAGCCCTGCCTTTTCCCTTCCACTCAGATTTAAAAAAACAGTTACTATCGAGTCTACTGTGACTCATGGCAACCCTGTGTGTATCACAGTAGAATTGTGCTCCATAGGGTTTTTGGAAGGAGGTTGCCAGGAATTTCTTCCTAGGCACCTCTGGGTGCACTCAAACCTCCAACCTTTCAGTTAGCATCCGGGCCATTAACAGTTTTCACCGTGTGGGGACTCCTCTGCTCAGACTTAGAAGGCCTTTGTACATGGGCGGATCCCCTGTTTTTGTTATTCCTCCTCCCCAACAACTCGCAACCCATACTGGGGTGTCCCAGCAGACAGCTGCATGCTCAGCATGCCCTGGGTGACAGTACGCACCTATGTGAGAGTTGGGGCGAGATGGAGATTGGGCTCTTCTACATGTCGCCTGCTCCCTTTACCAAAGACGGCTCCATGGGTGCTCGTGGTGTCTGTTCCTGGCTCCAGAACCACACTGGGCCAGTGCCCAGGTACTGGCAGACCTGCTGGTTGGGAGAAATCGGCTCCATACCTCTTAAAGGCCAAGTGGACAGTTTGGGTCCAATCTGTGTGTGAGGTAGGAGCAGCCCGCAGCCCTGAGCAGAGAACATGCACTGGGCAGCTCCCATCTCTCACATTGCCCGGTCTGCACAGCACAGGGCCTCTTGTCTCCTCTGACTGACGTGGAGCTTGGCACTCAGTGCGCAGCGCTCTGGGGCCTCACTGGGTGGCGACTTTGGAGGCAAGGAGGCTGGAGGAGGGGTGCACCTCAGCCGTGCCTCCCCCATTTGCTCCTTTTTAATGGCAGGAGGCAGGCATGCCTCAGTTCCCCCTTGAGTTCCCCCCTCCATTATCCCTCCTGCCTTCCCAGATGATCTTTGTAAATAGACAGGCAGTCATTAGTGGAACTGGCAGAGAGGTTGGGGGTAACATCTGTCAGTCCAATTTGGGGCCTGCCAGGACTGGCACAGGGAGGGCTCAGTGAAGCTGGGGGAGCCCAGCATGGGGTGTCAGCACGTTCTGGGCTTCCTTCTCGTGAGTTGTTTTTCTCTCACAAAGTGTCATCTGATTTGTCATGAAAAGCTCACCTTCCAGGACTGGTGTCTCTAGGGGCCAGAAAGGAAGCTCAGGGGCACTCTCCAGCTCCATCAGCACCTTGATCTGACCCAAGAGTGGTGATTCACCTCTGAGAAGAGCCTCACTTGATGGATAGGCCCCGTGCCACCTCAGCTCCAGAAGCCAGCCTGGCTCCCTTGCATCCTTTGATAATTATATCCTCAGCAAGAGCCAGCCCTCCAGTGGGCCAGTGTGGAACATACGGCTCAGCAGTCCAGGCATCTGCATGAGATGTTCCAGGGTGGACCATGCCCCGGGACCAGAGGAAAAGGCTGTCTTCCTCGCTGGCCAAGTACTGGACTGGGGCAGAGAGGACTCAGCCTTTGGCCTTGGATGGTGGAACAGTAACCTCCGTACCAACTGCCAGTGCACGCTCCAGTTCGTCCGTCACCAGTCTGCTCAGACCCCAGCTTCAGAGAAGGCACCATCTTCTTGTGGTCCCAGTGGGCTTTGCTCAAGATGAGAAGGCTGCTCAGGGGCATTTGAAACTGATTGAGGAGAGGACCATCACGAGACCACTGGAAAGGTCACTCGGGGTGGTACTACAGGATCAATGAAATAGCGAACCCGTTACAGGCACTTGTGAACCCCTCTGGCTTTGGGAACTAGACTTATATCACTTTGGAAGCCAGCGAAACGCATAGAGATTAGCTTTCCTTTGGACAGAGGGGTGTTTCTTCTACTTAACACAATCCAAGTTAAAAACCGTTCGTCGAGCATCCGTTCTGTGCAGGGACTTAAAGGCTCGGTGTGACACAGCCTCTGCTGTCAAGGACTTTACAATCCTAGTTGCAAGTATGGTGATGTAAGGGGTGGATAAGTCAGACTCTGTGGTAAGTAGACCATGAGAGGGATACCATTAGCTCCCTACAAACATAGAAAACACTTTAAGAGAAAGACTTTAGCTGTTGTCAATGGTTTGACATAGTTTTCTACCCATGAGCAGGGCCCATTTAGACAATTTGGGCAATTCTTCTATTAGCAAATATGCATGTCTCTACAGTTAATAAAGACTACAAGTTTCCCCCGAAACAATCTCTGTGATTCGAGTGCAAGTAGTTGATTTGGGAGGTGATCCCTGGGAACCCTGGCAGAAGAGTTGTAAGCAGGAAGGGAAAGAAAGAAGCCCATAAAGAGTTCATTATCAACCAAGTTGCTGCCATGGCAACTGGAGCTTAACTCTGTGTAGAATAGACCAGAACCATCCCAACCAAGGGGAAAGGGAGTGGGTATTTATCCCCCAGATCCCCACCTGTCATTGGTTGAGGGCTGCTTCTGGGGCATTAGCCCCCCAGAGCTTCTGCTGTGCGCTGACAGAAATGTCCCTCTGTCAGAGGGTCCAGTGTTCACCATAAGCAACGTCTGCATGTAGAGCGGAACGCGAGGATTACGCAGAGCACTCTCAGCATCAAAGACAATAAACAATGATCAGACCTTACATGTATATAGAACTTCCACTTATATACTGGATTCCTATCCTTCATCTTACTTTACCCTCAAACCAACCTGTGAGAAACACTGAGAAAGCACCATATCTTAGTGGTTTGCAGGAATACTGGCAAAGACTAAACAAGACCCAAGCCTGCCTTTTGCTCCCAGGCCCACCATTATTCTGTTACTGAAGAGTGAAGGTGAATAAGAAGGTGAATATCTCATGACAGCACTCCTCCTTTGTCTACCTAAAGCAGTGTTGCCCATCTTCAAAGCCCATTGGCTCCACCTCCTCCTGGAACTCTCTCCCACTGCGCTGATGACCCACACTGTTCTGTGGGATCCTCAAATTCCCCTCACCCACACCCTCTACTACACAACCAACCACTCATGGAAGGCTGCCTGGTTTTGCTCTCCGGTTGCATCTCTCCCGTCAGGGCTTTGCTTCCTTCGTGACCAGGAAGGTTTTTAATACTCTCCTGTCCTTCTTATGCCTGGTACAGTGTGTCTGGGTATGCTGCAGTAAGTGCTTAATAGATACCAGATCGATTAATGTGAAGTAGTCCAATATTGTAGTTGTCGTTGTTAGGTTTCATCCAGTCAGTTCTGACTCACAGCAACCCTGTATACAACAGAACAAAACACCGCCTGGTGCTGCACCATCTTTACAATCATTGCTGTGCTTGAGTCCATTGTTGCAGCCACTGTGTCAACCCATCTCATTGAGGGTCTTTCCCTCTTTTGCTTACCCTCTACTTTACCAAGCATGATGGCTTTCTCCAGGGACTGGTCTCTCCTGACCACATGTCCAAAGTACATGAGACAAAGGCTCACCTTCCTTGCTTCTAAAGAGCATCCTGGCTGTACTTCTTCTGAAACATTTTTGTTTGTTCTTCTGGAAGTCCATGGTATATTCAATATTCTTCACCAACACCATATTTCGAAGGCATCAATTTTTCTTCGCGCTTCCTTTTTATTCAGTTTTTCATTCCAGTTTTCACATGCGTATAAGGCGATTGAAAATACCGTGGCTGGGGTCAGGCACACCTTAGTCCTCAAAGTGACATCTTTGCTTTTGAACACTTTAAAGAAGTCTTTTGCAACAGATTTGCCTAATGCCATATGCCATTTGATTTCTTGACTGCTGCTTCCATGGTCGTTAATTGTGGATCCAAGTAAAATGAAATCCTTGACAACTTCAGTCTTTTATCCGTTTATCATGATGTTGCTTATTGGCCCAGTTGTGAGGATTTTTGTTTTGTTGATGTTGAGGTGTAACCCATATTGAAGGCTGTAGTCTTTGATCTTCATCAGTGAGTGCTTCAAGTCTTCTTCACTTTCAGCAAGCAAGGTTGTGTCATCTGCATATCAAAGAGTTAATAAGTCTTCCTCCAATCCTGATGTCCTGTTCTTCTTCATATAGTCCAGCTTCTCAGATTATTTGCTCAGCATACAGATTGAATAAGTATGGTGAAAGGATACAGCCTGAGGCACACCTTTCCTGACTTTAAACCACGCGGTATCCCCTTATTCTGTTTGAAGGACTGCCTTGTGATCTATGTACAGGTTCCTCATGAGCACACTTAAGTGTCCCCGTGAAGAGAAGTTGTTAGGCTCTCCAACCCCAACCCTGAGGGTCTTCCTTGAAAATTGCATTACTTAAGCTTTTCCATAATGAGAAGAGGGGAATTGCCCCACATCTGGAAGCTGTCTGGTCAATTGATCAATGATCAAGTTTATATTGATTGCCTATTGTAGTCTAGCTCTGGGATTAGGTGCTGTAGGGATGCAGATATATAAGACATCCTTAGGGAGTCCACAGCTTTATTGCTGAACTAAACTGAAACTTAAAATCAATTACCTCGGATGTAAGGAGTTCTGGTGGTGCTGTGATGAAGTGCTTGGTTCATAAGCTGAAAGTCAGTGGTTCAAACCCACTAGCTGCTCCACAGAAGACATGACAATCTGCTTCCATAAATATTACAGTCTTAGAAACCCTATTGGGCAGTTCTACTCTGTCCTGTATGGTTACCATGAGTCAGAATGGACTTGACAGCAATGGGTTTACCTTGGGAGTAATGCTGGACTGAGAGGCAGTAAAGGGTAGTGGTTAAAGGTTTATTAAAAAAAAAAAAAAAGCAGAAGGACCAGGTTCAGATTCTGGCCAGTTTCCTCCCTAGCTGGATGTAGCTTTAAGTAATCACCTACCAGTTGCCTTTGGATTCCAACAACTTATGATGACCCCATGTATGTCAGAGTAGAACTGTGCTCTATAAGGTTTTCAGTGACTGATTTTTCAGAAGTAGATTGCCAGGCCTTTCTTCCAGGGTGCCTCTGGGTAGACTCAAACCTCCAACCTTTCAATTCGCAGCTGAACATGTTAACTGTTTGCACCATCCAGGGACTTCTGAAAAATTACCTGCAGAGGCTAAGTCTCAGTTTCCCTCCTTGGGAATATTAATGGTGTATGCTGATGAGTTGATGTAAGAGTGAAGAGTATTGCGTGTAAAGCACATGGTGCCTGATAATTGGTCAATGAGATGCATTTTGATGATTATTTATATTATTGCTGACTGGAAGTGCTATGAAGTTTGAGGAAGTGAATAAGCAGAAAGGGCTGGCTTCGTCATAGAAGGAGTAGTGGATGAAATGGGTGTTAGGTTGGTTCTTGAAAGAGCTTAGAAATGGAAGAGAGGAGAAAGAGCCGTCTGGGCAGGGAGCAGCAGGTTTGGAGGTTGGCGGCTAAGGCATGCTGTGTACAAACGCATTGGAGCACCTGCACCTACACGGCTCAGGTAAGTGGGCAGAGAGTCGGGAGCACGTTTGTCATGGATTGAATTATATCCCCCCCAAAATGTGTGTATCAATTTGATTAGGCCATGATTCCCAGTGTTGTGTGATTGTCCTCCATTTTGTGATTGTAATTTTATGTTAAATAGGATTCGGCTGGGATTGTAACACCACTCTTAGCCAGGTCACATCCCTTATCCAATGCAAAGGGAGTTTCCGTGGGGTCTGGCCTGCACCACCTCTTATCTCTCAAGAAATAAAAAGCAAAGGGAAGCGAGCAGAGTTGGGGACCTCATACCACCAAGAAAGCAGTGCTGGAAGCAGAGTGCGTCCTTTGGACCTGGGATCCCTGGGCCTGAGAAGCTCGTCAAACGAGGAAGATTGAGGACAAGGACCTTCCTCGAGAGCCGATAGAGAAGAAAGCCTTGCCCTGGAACCGCCACCCTGAATTTAGCCTACTTTACTGTGAGGAAATAAATTTCTCTTTGTTAAAACCATCCACTTGTGGTATTTTTGTTATAGCAGCACAAGATGACTAAGACAACGGTCATGGGCACGCCTGGTCAGGAGCGTTGGATCTGCCTTGGGAAGTGCTTTTAGGTACTTAAGCAGGGAATAGCTTGATAATGGTGGCTCTGAAGAAGATAATTCTTAAAGGGGTGTTCAGGATGGATCTACGTAAGGACCTGGGAGTGAGGAGACCACCCACAGGCTGGGGGAGCAAACCCAGTGCTCCTGGCCACGCCAGGGGGAGAGGGAGGCAGTGACCCTTGCACGACACAAACCGTTTCCTCGCCTTCTCTTTTTTCTTAAATACCGCGGGGTCTTTGGCTTCTCCCTAGCGTTCAGAAGAGAGAGAAAACCAGTCTACTGCCTCCATCACTCTCCTAGGAGCTGAGTCCAGATATGCAGCGGACACATACATATTTCTCTTTCTTCTCTCTCTGGGCTCCAGAGACGGCCTGACATTGGTAAATCACTGCAGCAGCCTTTAAATGATGTATGAAATGAAAAATCCCTTCCCAGCGTTTTGGGAGCCTCCTGCCTAGCGGTGGGTTGTCTGCTGGGCTGGCTACTGTGTTATTCAGCTCAGAGGCAGCCAGAAACTCGGTGGAGGTAAGAAGCTTGGGAGAACAAAAAAAAGAAAAACAGAGTTAAAATTAAAAGAAAAAAAAATCTTCAAAACATGTATGAGTCTTCCTCCCTGGTTATCACCAATTTTTTTTTTTTAATTTCTGTTCAAGTTTTTGGAAAGCAAAACTTTTTCTCTATTTCCTTATATGTTTTTCTCCCGCCTAAGTCTCCACTGTCTTTCCTTAACTTTATCAAAAGACAGAAGCAAAGACTTTGTAAGACCTCTCAGTCACGTATGATTGAGAGTATTGCTCAATCACGTGTTTCTCAGCGACCAGTCCTAGTTTGACCTCCCCCGGTGAGCAATTCAGAGTGTCCACCGTGGTCAGGGCATGAGAGGCCACATCACATCAGCTCCCCACCCGAGGAATGCTGGGATGGCGGCTCAGGGTGTGTGAGCACAGGGCTGTTGCTGCAACATGGGCCTGCTCTAAGAAGCCAGGGAGGGAAGTGTCCACCTGACCTCCACCACCGCATCTGCGGATCCCAGGCCCAACACATCGATGGCCCACTCTGAGAAAGTGATGGGTGCCGAAAGCAGCAGGCCACCTGCACACACAGCCGCCACCTCCGGCTTATCAGACAGAACTACAAATAGACTGAGAGCCTCCAGAGTCTGCAGGGAGGCAGGCTTGATCAATTTGCTTTTAGCCGATGAAATAATCGTTGACGTGAAGACAGACAGACCTCTGATCTCGGCTCAGAACAGTTGAGAGGCATTTTCGCTACAGATGGTAAATGGGTTCATACTGGGATATATTTAGCACTGTGGCCTGGGGGCAGGAAAAGAGAAAGAGGCCTTTGAATCCCAGAAGCTTGGAGGAG
Organism: Elephas maximus indicus; assembly: GCF_024166365.1. NCBI lineage: Eukaryota > Metazoa > Chordata > Mammalia > Proboscidea > Elephantidae > Elephas > Elephas maximus. Next base: position 29,867,868 of record NC_064835.1, on the reverse strand, counting down.
TGGGAGCTGCCTCTGTGATGCAGGCAGGTCACATCGTTCTCTCCGCCTTCTGCAGCCATCCCTACGTGTGTGCCGAGGTTCTGCGCGTGCAGGTGTGGGGAGCAGGGCTCTGTGCTGGGCGCTGGGCATGGGATGATGAATAGGACGTGTGCTGTGGCCACGCTTACCATCCATGGAAAGCAGGCACATGGGTTGGCATTGAGGGAAGGACAGTGCAGTGTGCACAGGGACAGAGAAATGCTCGAGAGTGATCTGGACGGTGGACTCTGGAGCCCACTGCCTCGATTTGAATCCTGGCTCCATCAGCTTTATCGGCATGAACCTGGGCAACTGAATTCCCTTCTCTGACCCTCAGTTTCCTCATCTGTAAAACAAGGATCATTATAGTACCAAACTCGCAGGCCATTGTGAGGGACAAATGCTGGCAAAGCAGTAAAGTGTAAGGTGTAGGTTGTTATCTGTTATGTCAGCAAGCATGGTGAGAACTCAGACTAAAAGTAGAGTGTGTGGAAATGGAGCCTACCCAAGCCATGTTCACAGGTTGTCAGCTTCAGTCTTATATTTGCTCGTAAAAGAGAAGGGCAAGGCACTTTCCCAAGTAAAAAGCTTACAGAATGCTGCCGCTGCTCTCACCTCTACCATGTGGCCAGCACAGGTCACTCTGGCAAGGCAGACGTGCTCCAGGCCTGTCACACTCCTGGCACCATCCCTGCCCTTCTCCAGAATTCACCCAGGAAAAGGGAGGGGATGAAAGAGAAGCTTTGATCTTGGGTGAAGCAGAAAGAACTGTAGACGGGGAGACTGGGTGTGAATTTAAGCACTGCTAGTTCCTCAGTGAGCTCCCTGGTGGCACAAACAGTTTGCACTCAACAACTGCCTAAAGGTTTGAGCTCCCTGGTGGCACAAACAGTTTGCACTCAACAACTGCCTAAAAGTTAGCTGTTCAGACCCACCAACTGTGCTGAGGAAGCAAGGCTTGGTGATCTGCTTCCATAAAGATTACAGCTGAGAAAACCCTGTGGAACAGTTTTACTCCGTAACTGTCGCCTCGAGCTGGAATTGACTCAGCAGGAATGGGTTTGGTTTGGTTTCGTTCCTCAGTTGGGCCCAGTTTCCTCATCCATAAAGTGGGAATAATAACACTCACCTTCTCAACTTCATGTGAAAAGTAGGTAAGGAAAAGGCGTTTATGAAGTGCGAGGTGCCCTGCATATTGTAACGTACATTATCTGGTCAGATTATCTCTTCAGCCAAGTGTTCAGCTGCAGGCAGGATGAACATGGAGACAGGAGGGGTAAGAAAATAAGCAGTCTTAGCCACCTATGTCATCTGATAGTGCAGCCAGGTGACAGTGGTCCCCTTGGAACTTGCTCTTGACCCTCTGGCTCCAGGAAAGCTTGGCAACTGGTCGAGAACTGCAGCCTCCCTTTGCCAGGTGTGCTTTGCCATGGGAGGGATGCAGGACAGAGGGAGAGCAACTGCTTGTGTGAAACCAATAAAATCCCCCCGAAAATCTAATTCTAAGTGACTCACTGACACCATTCCTCATCCTCTCCACCAACCGTACACACACACACACACACACACAATCCCCTCCACTCAGTTCTAAAGCCCCCTGGCTGGGCTGAGCTGTGCTTTCCTGGGCAGCTGGGAGGAGGAGGCTGGGCCCCTAGCTCTGGCCTCTCTGGGCAGCAGCGTTCCAGAGCAGAACAACAGCTGAGCAGTCTGCAGCCTCTTCCCTCAGGTAGCATGCCCCAAGCCAGTAGCCCAGGTGCTGCAAACATACCTCAATACTTTCTTCCACGCCTCGGTGAGAGGGAGGAAGGCGGTAAGGCCACCGCAGCCAGCCATCAGCAGGAGTTGCTGCCAGCCTTTCAGACAGGAGGAGAGAATAGGATAGGGCAGGACGATCCCTAACCCTCACACTTCCTAAGCCTGGAATTAAATTAACGCCTTGTCACTCCCAGCTCCGACCCCCCAGTGCTGGCTGTCGTGGCCGCAGAACAGGTGTGACACTCAGGCTCTACGTGGCGAGAGCACCACGTGAGAAGCTGCCAGCTGAGTTCCTGTTCTGTCTGGTTCTCAGATGCCTGGCTATGCAGACCCCACATCAGAGGTCTACATTGTCAAATGCATCTCTCTCTGGGAGGCTGATTTCTCTGTACCTTCTCTGTCTTTCCGCATCAGAGAATGCCAACACTGGAAGAGACTTTAGGTATTATTGATGAATGATGAGATCCAATGGAGTTAGGGCAGAGCTCCTGGGTGGTGCAGTTAATGCACTCAACTGCTGACTGAAGGTTGGAGGATCGAATCCACCCAGAGGTGTCTTGGAAGAAAGGCCTGGTGATCTACCAACAAAAAATCAACCACCGAAAACCCTCTAGGTCACAGTCCTACTCTAACACACATGGGGTCACCATGAATCAGAGTTACTCAGTGGCCACTGGTTACTGGTAATGGAGTTAGGGTAGGTAGCTGACAGCAGCTAGAGACCAAAAGGCAGGTCCCCCAGCTCCTTGCAGTGCTCTTTGTTAGCCTTCGTTGGAGAGCGTGGAACTACTTCACTTGGCTGTGACTTCATTCCTCGGGGCTGCTCGCTGCCAAGAAGAGCCAAGCTCTAGGGTCCGCCCTCCCAGCCCTCCCACCTGGTATCTTGTCAGGCTGGTTCGAATCTGCCCAGTGGAAGAAAAGCAGCTCCCAGGGAGGAAGCTGTCAATACCCACAGCGGAGGCCTGGCTTGGCTTCCAGTAAGAGCCAGTGAAGCTGGGAAAATGACTCAGTATAATTTTATTGATATTCACTTCACTCTGCGAATGACGTGGGCTGGTTCTGACAGGATGTCTTAATGGGACTGCCTGAGAATCCATCTGGGTGGATGTGGGTTAATGGGGCTAAAGGCCCAGCTTCACCAGCCCTGTTTCCCCAGCATCTTCTCAGGAACAAAGCAACGTGTGTGTCGTGCCCACCATGATGCTAGGAAGAGAGCTGCCGCCCAGGAAACCCTTGGGTCTTGTTTTCCTTCCTTCCCTCCATTGCCTAGATAACATTGATCCTCTCTGCTTAGCTATGGCCTCGGTCACTAGGACTGCTCACTGCCAAGAAGGGACAGGGGCTAGAGAGTCCATTTCCCAGCCTGACCCCAAAGGCTTGGGAACAGATGACGAGAGCCCTATCTTCCACAGAAAGATTTCTTGTCACCTAGTGCAATGTCGCTATGAGTCGGAATCGACTCCATGGCAGTGGTTTTGAGTTAGTGCAATACGCATGCTCCCAGACATCTGTGACCACGCATTGGATGGACATGCCCATGGACTAGCCCCAAGTGAAACACGGTCAGCCCACTCCTCACTCCAGACCCAGGCGGGGAGAGAAAGAAGGCCTGAATTTTCTTTGATTGCCCAGACAAGACTCCACCATACAAAGATAAAAAAAGTTCTCATGAAGCTTGCAATCTGCTGGTCTTCATCAGAACGACGTCTGGGTACATTTCTGTGATTTACAAAGGGATTTTATTCCATCGGATTCTCACAGATATCCTGGGAGGTAGGTCAGAATGGAGATTTGTTATCAATTTTCTATGCTGGTCATTTGTCTGTTTGCCCTCAGACCTGTTTGTCCACCCTTCCCCTGAAAACTACATATCCCAGACTTCCTTTCCAGCTGACCTCTGTTTAGGTTCAGCCAATGAGAGGCATTGTCAAGGGTTAGAGGGACAGGGAGAAGAGAAGCCAGGAGAGTTCACCCCTCCCTCTCTGCTTTGGGGGTTCTAAGTTAGTAGATGTGTTTCCTTGGTGGCACCAGGTCCCCACTGGACAGCCCTGGCTCTTGAGTTCAGAGAATATCACTTCCCCTCTTTGTGCTCCCAGGTATGGGCTAGACTGGCTGCCTGCTGTTGGGAACGCTTCCCTTTTTGTTCTTAAATCCTTTGAAATAAGTTCCCCTTATTAAATTTCTTCTATGAGCCTACCTGGCATGGGCTCTGTGTTCCTGACTAAGCCTGACTGGAGAATTCACAGAAAAAATGAATCCAAGCCTCCAAAGAGGTGAATTAGCTTTCCCAGGAAACACAGCTGCTGAGGACAGTAGCCTTGGCACCTGACAAGTCCTCAAACTCCCAGAACCCTGTTAGGGCAGAGAAAACAGGTATCCAAATTCATATACATCTAGAGAACACAGAGCAGGGAGCACAAAGGAGGGAGAATTTGTTTGTAGCCAGGAACATCAGTAAAGGATTTGTGGAAGAGGTGGCATTTGAGCTGGGTAAAAAAAAAAAAGGAAAAAGAAGACAGTTGTCGTTGGATCCATTCAGACTCTTGGTGGTCCCATGTGATATGTGTCAGAGTAGAACTGTGCCCCTCAGGGTTTTCAGTGGCTGATTTTTCAGAAATAGATCACAGACCTTTCTTCCAAGGTGCCTCTGGGTGGACTCAAACCTCCAACCTTTTGGTTAGCAGCCCAGCACATTAACCATTTGCAGTGCCCAGGAACTCCTTGAGCCTGGGTAGGATATAAATATGCCAAAACTCTTGTGAAGGAGTATTTCTCAAACTGCAGAGTAGGATCAAGTGTATAGAAGAATTACTCAATTTTCAGGTGTCCACAGTGTCATCTGGCATCTATACCTTGGCCTCCCTCCCGTGACTTCCAAGATTCTCATCATCTATCACTTGGCCCAAGGCAGCTGCCTCCTCACTGGTCTGCCTATGGCTTCTCAGTCCACTCTCCACCCTGCTGTTAGGAGTCTCTCTAAGACAGATATCCCACCACTCCGGTGTCCTATCTGGAGACTTTGAGACTCTCTGCTGCTTACAGAATAGGTTGCAACACCTCAGCCCTGGCTCCAAGGTCCTGGGAAGTCTGGTTTCTCCCTCCAGACAGCCTGCTGCCTGGTCACACAGGGAGCAACCACTAAGTCTTGAGTAGCTCATGCACTTCTATTCTTTTGCATAAACTCTTCCCTCTGCCTGGAATGTCCTTCCTCTCTTCCTCATCCAGCAATTTTTTTCTCATCCTTCAAGGCTCTGTTTTGATCATTTGTGTAACTTTCCCCAGGATGTCTGCCTGAATAAATGCACCCTTCTGTATGCTCCCAGAGCCATTTGTCCACACTGTTATTAGATCTTCTCATATGTTCATACCGTCTTGCACTCAGTCATTAGTTCCTGCACACCAGGAGTGCACAGCCTGGCATGCGAGAGCTTGTCTTCTGTATTGCTTGGCACATAGTAAATGTTCATTAAATGTTCCTTGCATTGACATTAATTCCAGTGTCATCGCCCCTCCTCACCTCCTTTTCCTTCCCCCCCTTATTGAATTTCTCCTACTCAGACTTTTTTCCCCTTTCAGACTGTGGGATGGATTCTCAGAAGTGTCGGTGGGGCCGGGTGATGAGGGTGCTGAGTAACAGATGACATAAACACAGCTTTATTTTGGATGGTGCTTTTTGTACAAAGCACGTTGACAGAGTTAAACACAACCATAGGGTTAAGTAATACAGGGAAGAACTAAATTAAGAAGGGAATTCTCCAAAGAAAGATTTGTTTTCAAGTGGGATGTGTAGAGACAGGAGGTGGGTAAGACAGACATAGGGGCAGGTGACCGCATTGTGGGGAAAAAAATAGCAGGGCTCAGGATGAGATTGGTGCCATAACAAGCAGCCCCAGCCACCTCATGACCTCTTGGTTCTTCCTCCTTCCTCTCCTCAACCTTGGCTCAACTGGAGGCCACTTCCTCTTCCAAGGAGCTGGACTGGACCTTGGGGAGAAACTTCTTTCCACATCTTTTGTTTCTTCTCAGAATTGGGTTGTAGCTTTACTATGCCAGTCAGATTTGTATGTGCTTTGGTCAAAGCTTTGTGTCCCTTTCATGTGTATTTATTTGTATAGTTTCTCTCATTAGATTATTAATGAATTCCACAAGGATAGACACTCTTTTGATTGCGCCTTGCTCCCCCTCCCGGTAGCATGCTCTCCTCCCCCTTCCCCTCCCCATCCCCTCATCGTCCAGTCAAGATGGGTCTTTGTTTACAGAGAGACTTATGGGTTCAAATCCCAGTGCTGCCAAAAGCGAGCTGTTCGACCTTACACAAATTGCCATGTCTCAGTTCCCTCATCAGTAAAAATGAAGGTAATGATAGGTTTCCTCATGGGCCGGTTGTGAGGATTGTTGTTGTTGTTAGTTGTCATTAAGTCAATTCCAACTCACGGTGACTTCACGTGTTACAGAGTAGGACTGAACGCCATAAGATTATCTTAGCTGTAATCTTTATGAAATCTTTATGAAAGCAGATTACCAGGCCTTTCTTCTGCAGAGCTGCTGGGTAGGTTCGAACTGCCAACCTTTAGGTTAGTAGTCCGGTGCAAACCGTTTGCGCCACCCAGGGACCTTGTTGTGAGGAATAAATGAGCTACTGTATGTAAAGCGCTGAGAACAGTACCTAGCATAGACAAGGCACTCCGTAAATACTTGTGATTCTTATCATTGATTTTGTTATCAGTATTATTTTTTTTTACCTCTGTACAGCCTGGGTTTCTGTCCTCTTCCACTCTGGAGGACCAGGGGCAAGGGCTCCTTTGTCTTGGGGATTTTCTAAAATCCTTTTTGTAAGGCTTTGCCTACAAGGGTGGCTCCACAAAAATCAACTGGTACCCTTGCATAGCATCTTCAAAGACGTGTGTGGACCCCTGCAGGCCATCGAGTGGGCCTAGGGAGACCAGAACTGAGACCACTGTCCCCCCACCGCATTGCCACTGAGTCAGTTCCAACTCATAGCGACCCTGTAGGGCAGAGTAGAACTGCCCCATAGGGTTTTCAAGGCTGAGATCTTTATGGAAGCAGACTGCCACATCTTTCTCCCACAGAGTAGCTTGTGGGTTTGAACCACCTACCTTTGGGTTAGCAGCCAAGCACTTAACCACTGAGTCACCAGGGCTCCTTCAAGCAATTCAGAGAGCCTCCAGCCAGGAGTGGCATTTGAATCATGCTTTCACCTAAATTTTTTTTCTCCAGAAGAAACCACAGCCCCTTATAGCAACCTGACATCCAACTGAGGAATGCCCTGCCACTCAGCCATAAGTAGGACAGTGACTGGGATGTGTGAAGACAGTCTGTCCCCCCATATCACTCTGCAGAGGACCCTGCATGTCAGCTGCCTCCCGACAGGCCTGTGTGCACATCCTCCCACACAACCCACCCTCCCCAGCTTCCTTCTCACAGCCCAACGCGTGGCACACACGCGCACGCGGGCACTGCAGCTAAGATCAAAGCCAAAATGTGAGTGCGCCTTGTGGATGACAATGAAGACTTGCACTGATTGTGGGGTGGGGTGGGGGGCGCAGAGAGAGAGAGATGGCTGGTCTTCTAGGAGGTCGGACCTGAGACATGAATCTCTGGCTGATGACAAACAGCACACAGTGGCAAGCAAGATGCACCTTGCCACATCATCCCAGCCTTCCCCCTCCCACACACCCCTCTTTGCAGCATCTTTGATGGATCTCTAATGTATTAAGAGGGAAGGTGCATCTGGCAGTGCTAATGTCTGCTGTTTAAGTCCGACTGCTTCATCGAGCCTGGCCCAGCAGCCGCTTTCTCTCGCAGACTTCTGAGCCGTCGTGGCTGGGATATACATCGTCCTTCAAGGTTAATGAGAGAAGCGCTCCTTTGGATGAGTTGAGTCTATATTTGTGTATTTCGCTGCTATGACATGATAGCTGAAATGGACCAAATTGCTTCCCAGCATGAACCCACAGCAGTATTTCTCCGGGTCCCGTACATGAGTCTTTTGGTGTGTTTGGCTGGGGTGGTTCATGCGATAAGTGGGGCACTGGCTGGGTGCCAGCGTGTTAGGCTCGCATGTCTGCCACTTATTTCATCTTCACATGAGCCCCATGCTCTTGGTTGTCAGGGGCAGGGCTGAGGCACCTAAACTGATTAATTTCCGTAAGGTGGGGATGAGGGGGTGAGGGAAGGCCTGGAGTCTGCCTCAGTCTCTACTGCCTGCAATACATGTTGAGTAGATTCTGACTCATGGTGACCCCATGTGTCAGAGTAGTCTTAGGGCTTTCAATGGCTGGTTTTTCAGAAGCAGATCTCCAGGCCTTTCTTTCGAGGTGTCTCTGGGTGGACTCGAACCTCCAAACTTTCAGTTAGCAGCCGAATGTGTTAACTGTTGGCACCACCCAGAAACTCTGCTGCCTCAGTCACCTACAATCTGCCTTGGGGTCACATCGCAGCAGAGGTCATGGGCCAGGCCCCCACCCTGGAGCCAGGGTGACCAGGGCTGTCCAAACACTGTCATCCCACACACGACCGCTGCCACCTTTGGGATCAGTCAAGATGTGATAGAAAATTTGTCAGCTCGGGGTCTGAAAGGCCTCAGTCTGAGTTCTAGATATGCTGCTTACAAGAAGTGTGGTCATGGACAAAGTTCCCAGTTGCAGGACCCTGAGACAAGGAATCCTGTGCACGTGCTCCCAGGAGAAACCAGGAACGGGGTAAAGGAATCTAAAGGGGCGGGGGGCGGGGGGCGGGGAAGCCAGGCAAGAGGGCAGTTTTCAGCAGAGCCCAAGCCTCAGCTAGACCCTGCAGAGAAGCTCTGGGTTGTGAATTTCTGACTGCCCACATGCCCATCTTCCCACATTAGCCATTGGCTAAGGGCCCCAAGGACATCACCTCTTAGCACTTCTGGCTCCTGCAAGTTGGGACAAAGAGTGGGGCAAGTGTCTCAGTAGCCCAAGGGCAGGAGTGCGCAGAGTGTCAGGTGTGGAGGGCGTGAGAAGCGAAGCACACCAGCAGGAAGGGGACACAGAACCAGTAAAACTGATGCAGGGGGGTTGGGAGAAGCTAGTGTGTCCACTGTACACCTGACCCCACTGAGCTTCATGTCCCTCAGCTTTAAATGGAAATAATAGACTATAATATGTACGTCATAAAAGGAGGTTGTGAGGGCAGATGACCCCGTACCATGTATGTGCACATAAATGTTACCTCCCTACAGTTGTCATTGAGTAGATTCCAACTCGTAGCATCCGTACATGTGTCAGAGTAGAATGGTGCTCCATAGGGTTTTCAATGGCTGACTTTTTGAAAGTAGATCACCAGGCCTTTTTTCTAAGGTACCTCTGGGTGGACTCAAACCACTAACCTTTCAGTTAGCAGCCAAGCATTTAACTGTTTGCACCAAATGTTAGTCTTTCTTTACTGTGCATCTACCAGGTTTCCTGCCTCTCACAGACAGCTCTGCTCAACCCAGAAACAGAAACTAATGCTCATAATATAATGTCAAGTGGAAAAAATAGTATATAAAACTATCCCTGGCATGCTCACTATTTTATAAAAATATAAAATATACATGGAAAAATATTATTAGAAAATACTCAACATGCCAGTAGTGATTATCTCTGGGTGTTGGGATTCTGGGTTATTTTTATTTTATCCTTATATTTTTCTGGTTTTTCTATTGTGAGCAAGTGTTCCTTTTATTTTTAAAAGATACTTTTAACAACCAAGGCTTAGAAAGATCAAGTACTTTAATTAAATACTGTGAGAAAAAATTTAAAGGCCGTCTTGTTGTCACTTGTTCCCAACTCCTACATTTAGATTCTAAGGCAAAGTTGTGAGGTGGGTAGATTTTATCTCTGATTCCTAATTTCTGTCTTCATTATGTTTTTGCATTTTAACAGAGATCTCGATGGATACTATGCCTTAAATAACATTAAACAGGTTTCTTTGTGGAGAAATTCCCCTGAGCCATGGTGCAAACGATTAATACTCTTGGCTGTAACCAAAAGGTTGTAAGTTCAAGTCCACCCAGTGGCACCTAGAAAGAAAGACCTGGCAATCTACCTCCAAAAGGTCACAGCCATTGAAAACGCTATGGAACCCAGTTCTACTCTGATGCACATGGGGCTCCACGAGTCAGAATAGACTTGACGGCAACTGGTTGGTTGGTTGTTGGCTAGATAACCTATGCAGAGAAAAAGAGAGATTAAATGATGGCGGGAGGAGTTGAGGTCAGATGTGAGAAGAAACTTTCCTGACTAGGAAAACTTCCACCACCAAGACTGAAGAAGCGTCTCCTTGAGCGCTTCAAAGCCATCTTATCTGAGGCCCTTCGTGTGCATGATTGGTTGATGTGGAGGGAGGTCAATAGTCGTGTGTTTATTTTCTGTCCCCCTTTTTTTTATGGCTGTAGTTAAGTAAAGACTCAGAAATATATTATTAATCTCTGAAATATAAAGCCCCTGCCATATATCTGGAATGAAAAATAGAATAAGGTTTTCTGCAAAACAGTTCAGAGGTCTTGAGCAGAGTCGGGAAAGATTTTTCCCGAAAGTCCATGTAAGAATTATTTTGAAACTACTTGTTCAGTACGATTATGTTGCGATAGGAAACATACGCATGATGACAGAAACTTGGAGGGAGCCTGGATCGATGTGAAGAGCTCTCTTAGGCTGCTGGAACTGTGGGTGGGTGGCGGTCATTTTTTAATTTCTTTTATGGCATCAACTATTGTTTTAGTACTAAATAAAATTGACAAAATGATAAAAATAACACTTGAGACACTAAATCCATGAAAAGCATGTTAAGACTGACATCGCCCCTTAAAGACCCCAAAGTAGAGAGTGGACTGAGATAAAAGCAGAACGCACTGCTTGTTATAAACAAAAACAGTCTCCTCATATTGAAGGCTCGGATTACAGCCCACAGGATAACTCCATGAGATGGCAGTTCACAGAATCAATGAAACCCCAGCTTGTTTGGAAAGCTAAGTTGCCGATATGCCAAAATACATATTTTGCAAATGGATTGATTTACATTTGAAAGGACCAAACCTTAATTCTTCCAAGAAGCTGAGTGGAAGGATTGAGAGAAACTGAAGGAAAAACCACACACACACGGCAACTTAAGCATCCTTTTTTGGCCCTGCAATATACATAATTTGATTGAAATTGATAGCATTTGGGAAAAGGAAATATTTCCCATTAAAAAAAAAAAAAAAAGCGACGACACAAAAACTTGCCGGAGTTACACTAAGTCCTTGCTGTCAGGGAGCTTTTAGTGGGGTGATCCTGAACAAATCACTTCTTATATGGAGACATGAATATACATCCATGGCCTATGGCACGTAGTAGGTGCTCCTGAATAGTCAGTTTTCCCCTTGTCTACCATGCGGATTGAGTATTACTTTATTTTACAGATGAGCTTCGGAGAGGTTAGGCAATTGGTCTAAGGTTATATAGCTCGTAAAGAGCAGAGCTCAGGCTCGAGCCAAGATCTTCTGAATCCAACCAAGCCCAGGGGCTGTTCTACTCACCTTCTCCCCACCCACTTCTCTAAAACTCCCGAAAAGGTGTGCTTCCTGGTGGAGAGGCCGATGGAGAGCCAGCGGGGTATGGGTGAAGAGGTGGCAGGGGAGGCCTCCGTGCACAACCCCCACCAGCCTGGCTCTCCCAGTTGCAGGAAAGGCTGTACCTGCTTTACAGCTGCCAGTGAATCACCAGCCTCTCTATTGGAACCACCCGCCCACGTGGACTTTGATGGCCCCCAGGGAGCCCCAGGAACAGCCCAGCTTTATGCTGTCCCCATTACACGTGAACAAATAGAGAGCTTGTTCCCCTGCCGGGATGTCTTCATTATTCTCACTGGAAGCCTGAGTCTACAGTTCACAACCTCCAGTCCAGAAAAAAGAGAAGTCACACTGGGACGTAGGGTGGGTGACCTGAATAAAGGGAGGCTGAGTGTGCCGTGCCCAAGCTGGGCAGAGAGAGCAGTCAGCATTGCTCTGTGGCTGAAAAAAAAAAACTGTGTGGCTTGAGGGCTGGTGAAGAGAGTCAGTATTTTCCAGAGTGACCCCCCTGGCATCTCCTGACTAGTTCCAATCATTAATCACTTCCACTAATCAAGAAACAAATATTTGTATGTATTTGTATGTGTAGCCCCAAAGTGCTACCGCTGAGGAGACTTTCGTCCAGCTGTCTAGAGGGGCGCCTCTCCACACTGACTCGGGGCTGCACTCAGCCAGGTACCTTCAACAGCTTTCTGCACCCAATATTTCATACGAACTATCTTGGCCTCTGGCAACCCTGGTGGCGTAGTGGTTAAGTGCCACGGCTATTAACCAAAAGACTGGCAGTTCAGATACACCAAGCACTCCTTGGAAACTCTATGGGGCAGTTCTTCTCTGTCTTATAGGGTCACTATGAGTCGGAATCGACTCAACAGCAACAGGTTTGGTTTCTGGTTTATCCTGGCCTCTCACCCAGCGGTTTTGCCAATGTACCACCAGCATGTCATCCAGTGACCCACACCTCAGATATCCTTTCATTCGATCCAGGACCAGTCACTGTCGAGTCACTTCTGACTCGCGGTGACCTCACGTATGTCAGCGTAGAGCTGGGCTCCATAGCGTTCTCAAAAGCGGATTTTTCAGAAGTAGATCTCTAGACCTTTCTTCTGAGGCCCTCTGGGTGGACTCGAACCTCTAATCTTTCGGTTAGCAGCTAAGTGTGTTAACCATTTGCACCACTCAGGGGTTCCATAAGTGATCTTAAAATACAGCGTGCACCCATACACATACACACACAGGCAACCTGGCCTTATGTGTAACTGGACATTGGCAATGTGACTTGAGATCAAGGCCTTCTCTGCCCAGAGTCCTTCTCCTTCCCAACCCTCAGGACTCTTCCCAGAGACAGCCCAAGGCCCTAACACCTCCTTTAGAATTGGAGAATGGCACCTAGAACCCCATGTCGATTGGCCATATTAATTGTCCGAACTTCTAATAGCTAGTGATCTCTTGGGCTTCTTGCTTTTGACTTGATTGGGGTTAAGGCTTTCCTTTATGGTTCCTGTGTAGTTCAGGGCCTTATTTCATCCAGTTCTCTTCTGGTCTGACTACTTATTTGGCTTGGTTCTAGATGTGGTGTCCCCTAATGAATGAGATGAAGGCTTCCCCAGTCAGAATTTACAGGATCCTTACCTCCCCTCCACAGCAGGGGCTCCTCACACGTTAGACCCCAGGCCTGAAGTTTCAGCCCCTTGAGACCTTCCTTAGACTTTGATAACCAGCACCAGCTGAAACACTCAATTTCTGGATAAGTGTTCCTGTCTTGGCAGCACAGAAGGTAACCAGGGCCAGTCCACTCTCTCACTCCCCTTGACCCTTATTGGTTTACATGCTTAGCTCATGGGTCACTGTGGAAGGTACAGAGAACCTGACCCCAAATCTATGAAATACAAGACTAGTCAGCAGTTTGGACCAAGAAAGGTTTGGTAGTAGCCGTGGGGACAGGCCTTCAATAGCTTCCCTCCAACCCCTCAAGGCCTAGACCTGCCAATTAAAAGAGAGAATGCTAAGTTGCCATCGAGTTGACTCTGATTCATGGCGACCCTGTGTATGTCAGAGTAGAAATGTGCTCCATAGGGTTTCCAATGTCTGATTTTTTTGGAGGTAGACCCCGGACCTTTCTTCTGAAGTGCCTCTGGGTGGACTTGAACCTCCAACTTTTTGGTTAGCAGCGGAGCACATTACTGTTTGCACTACCAAGGGACTCCTCTGTCAATGAATGGTGGTTCATCACAGTCAGACCAGGCTGCCAAAGGCAAAGCTCTCCTGCTACATCAACCATATCCCCTCCCTCCTTAACTTCCTCTCCTGAAAAGCGGAGATAATAAAATCTACCTGACGGGGTTGTTGTGAAGTTCTAATGAGATAATGGGGGTGAAATCTCTTCAGAAACCCCCAGGCGCTCTGCAGATGGCAGCTGCTATAACCAAGTCGCTGGTAGTCTGACTCCGCCTACGCTGACCCATGCCCAGGTCATGCCAGACTTCGGGGCCCTCACCTCTTACAGTGGCTGAAGGAAGGCGCACTGTTGGCACCTAACAACAATAGATTTTTTGCGATTACCACTCACTTCTTATTTCAGAAAGTGAAATGAATAAAACTTATGCAGGTCATGGACTCTAAAGGGCCATTTTCTGTCAGTTTGGGAGGAGTTGTCAGCGTCAATGTATTAAGTGAGGCTCTGAGAGGGGCAGCCTCCTGGTTGTAGATGGACCTCACAGCTGGCTGCTGGTGGTCACTGGGCCTCCAACCCCACAGTCTTCAGTGCAGGCATCCAGTGAGAGAACCCCACAGGGGCCTGCCACCTCCCATCACACGTCCTCCTTAGTCACCCTTCTCTGTAGTGCCCCTCCCCCCCATGTACCAGCTGTTCTTCCTCCCTCAGACAGCCCCCCTCCCCACATTAGTCAAGCCTCTGGGAGTGGAAAGCACCTCTGGGTTTTCCAAGCCTGTCTCCTAGTACACCTGATTGATTACCGTCAGGAGAAACAGCAAATGGGAAGACCCTCTCTGAGCAGGCTACCCTGGAGAACCCCGATTCCTTGCCAGGTCTCATGGTCCCACTCACTAGCTGTCAGCACTCCGACTAACAGTTTGGCTCACTTCAGGGTTAGAGTGCAACTCTGAACAGTCCCTCTGGGAGAAAACTAGGCTGAGAAAAATCAAATGCAAGAATTTCGGGGTGAAGTTTCTTCCTGTTATCACAGGGGGTCACCATGAATCGGAATCAACTCAGTAACAATGGCTTGGTTGTTTGGGTTATCATAAATGGTACAGATCCCCAGGTGGTGTAAATGGTTTGTGCCTGCCTACTAACCTAAAAGTTGGTGGTTTGAACCCACCCAGCGGCACCAAGGAAGAAAGGCCTGGTGATCTGCTTCCATGAGGATTATAGCCAAGAAAGCCCTATGAAGCACGGTTCTATTCTGTAATGCTTGGGGACACCAGCAGTTGAATCGACTTGATGGCAGCAGGTGCTGGAGTGAGTGAGCTTCCCCTTCCAACACCTCATACTACCATGAAGACCCTCTCGCTGAAACATTCCACAAACACCTTCACACTGGGAGAGCATCCACTTTCTCTTTGGTTTCCAGGCAAGATCAAAGGCTGTCTATAGGCCTGCACACCTGCCTTTCATTCTGGGGAACACAGGTTAAGCTGCACCGCTGGTCCTTACCAACCACAGCCTCTTAACTGTGACTCTGTCATGCATGTGCCCCCCTCTTGTGGTGCCAGTGTCTTTAGCCTTGTTGCATAAACCATCATACCCAGGCCAGACCCAGGTCTGACCATGAAGCTCTGTGGTCCTCTCCTGAGGAGTGGGGACCACCAGCCCCACACCAGCACTGTGTTCCTGGGATTGGGGCACAAGGGAAGGTGACCCAGGGAGACCGCTATTCGTCTGAAACAGAAAAGGGCAAACCCTAGTACAACCATGGTCCTCAGTGGATAAGTGCTTATTACAAGAAAGAAGGGGCCCAGATGTTGGTCCTCTCCACTGAGAGTAGATAGATACAAAGAGGATTTACGTTACAGTATCCTGAGAGATTTAGACTTGACGTGAAGAGTTCTCTCAGGGCTAAGAGTTAGACCTAAAACAAGTTTGTAGAAGTTCTTTAGAGAACGTTAAGTAGCCACTGGAGCAGAAGGGTCCATACAGCAAGACGACAGGCTGGACTTGTGGTCCTGGAGCACAACCAGGATCCAGTCCCTGCCATAGCCGAGCATCGAGGCTGCAGTCCATCAAGGCAGCCTCAGAGCTTCGCCTTCCCTGCCCTCCACCTCCTCCCCAGCGTGCTCTCCTCTGCTGCTGCAGAGCTCAGTGCAGCCTGGACATGTCCAACTACTTGGCTGCTCACTTGGCCAGAGCCTGTCCAGGGCTGATGCAGAGCTGGGAGAGAAGGGGAGGGAGGGTTACTCCCTGTGGCTACTTCTGTTCCTCCTTATTTCAAGCCAGAGGACCGCCTTGATCATGTATATGGTCTTTGTCTTTTCCTGCATGTTACAGGTTGAATTATGTCACCCCAAATTATGTGTTGTAAATCTTAACCTCTATGCCTGTGGTTATAATGCCATTTGGGAATGGGTTGTCTTTGTTATATTAACAAGGCAGGATTAGTATAGGATATGTTTTGAGACAATCTCTTTTATGATACAAGAAAGATTAAACAAGCAAGCTGAGAAGCAGAGATGGGGAAGTGAGATGCCAAGCCTCATGAAGATGGCCCAGGAGCAAAAGCTCAAAGAGACAAGGACCTTCCTCCAGAGCCAACAGAGACAGAAAACCTTCCCCTAGAGTAGGCACCCTGAATTCAGACATCTAGCCTCCTAAACTGTGAGAAAACTAATTTCTGTCTGTTAAAGCCACCCACCTGTGGTATTTCTGTTATAGCAGCACTAGATAACTAAGATACCACAGGACCTATGCAAAAAAAAAAAGGACAGTTGTTGGGCAGGCCGGCCCAAAAGTAGGACCTTTGTAGCCAGTTGAGGGACACTGGGGAAGACCTCTGTCAACAAGAATTGAAAGGGATCCCTGATCCCTGAGCATGGCTCCGAGGCACACAGATGATACTGTCATGCCCTGAAACCAGTTGCCGCAGATCAGTGCTGAGTCGTGGAGACCTCATGTGTGTCAGAGTAGGACTGTGCTCCATAGGGTTTTCGGTGGCTGATTTTTCAGAAGCAGGTCACCAGGCCTTTCTTCCAAGGCACCTCTGACTGAACTCTACCCACCAACCTTTGGCTTCGCAGCCGCCCAGGGACTCCTAATGTATACACGAGAGTTAATAAACGTCAGGTTTGTTGCTGCTATTAATTGAAATGTAGTGGATATAACTTTCTTTCAGCAAACAAACATATGTCAAATACTCATGGCACTTGGTCCTGGGGATACAAGACCAGTGAGCTCCGGCCACCACCTTTGAGAACCCAGCCATCTGACAGACCAGACCAGCACGTGAACAGATCATGAACCACACCAGCCTTATGAGTGCCACAGAGACAGCGACACAAGAAGCTGTGGGCCCCAGAGGAGGAATCATTTGTCAATGCCTTCTATGTGCTTGGTGCAGTGCTGCTTGCCGGGGCATGATGGTGAAGAAGGTGACGGAGGCCTGGCCCATATGGCACTTACCACCAAGCGGAAGCACCTCCATGAGAGAGAATCTGGAAGAGTGGTTTACTTGTTCAATAGGCAGACACAGGAGCTCAGGGCTCCCTACGCAGGAGGAACACAACGCACACGGGTGCAGAGACGGGGAAACATGACTTATTCTGAGAAGTTTGAAAATTTTCTCTATTTATTTGCAACCCCACCCCCATCTTCCTTTTCAACTCCGATTCTCTGATTCTGTCAGTAATGGAAAATAAGATTATATGGCTGATGTGAGGCCAGAAGACATTCACACTGAGGATCTCATGTTTGACCCTGGGTACTGCAATATTGTTGAATACTTGAATGAGGATGTCCCGATCCCAGTGTCCCTGAGAATCCTAAATGAATCATATATAAACCGAGAAGAAACTAGCCTACATTCAGTATATTCTACAGCTGTGATTTGTGTGAGTTGCCTTTTTCCTCTAATAGGAAATATAAAAATAATAGCTTTCTCCTCAAACTCTGTCCCAAAATAGAGTGAAAAGGCAGCAATTACCCGTGTCCGCAGACACCCATATAGTTCAATCCCTACCATGATCTTATTCTTTCAGGTATCTCTCTTCCATGCCGGATTCCTCAAGGTCCACTTCCCTAGCAAGTAATCTCTCTGGTTTCCTTGTCTGTGTCTACTTTCCTTCCTGAAGTCAAGACTATAGGAACCACTTTGTAAGACACCAGGCACAATGAGGATTCAGCCCTATCCACTTAAATATTCATGACAGCTTGCATTTTGCATCAAAAAGACACTTGTTTACTTAGATAAGATTTAATTTATTCATAATTTACCTGAATTTGCAGGAGTTTGCTTGTACATTTTAGCGTGTAAGTGACATAATACAGGAAACATTACTGAAGCATGCAAATTCCACACTGGTGGCAATGGAACTGCCTGGGTGTTTGGGGAGATAAGGAATTCTCTCCAGAGCAGGGACCTTACTGAGCACAATGGCCTGGGAGAATGTCCCTGTAATGCACTGATTCATCATTGCCTTTTTACCCATGTATATAGTATGGAGTGATGCTAAAGAACAGCTTTCTGGAACCAATGTTGTGTTTTCTCGTCTCCTCCCTGGTCAGGAGTCACCTCCTTCACTGCTCCCCACCCCATCCTTTCTCCTCTCCATCCTCTCAGCAAAACAAAAACTTCTCAGTGCCTTCCCTGTTTCCAGAGTTAATTAATGACAAACTTGCACTCATTCGTTCAGCTACGACCACTGTGCACCTGTTGCAAGTAAGTACTATTTATTTCTTTATCTGCCTGGCTCAGACGCACCAGCGATTGTGAGGACAGCACAAGACCAGGCAGTGTTTTGATCTGTTGTACGTGAAGTTGCCAAGAGTCAGAGATGACTCAGTGGCATCAAATAACAACAACAACATCTATTACCTATCTACTCTCTACTATCTAACTGCCTACTGTGTACCCATTCATATCTATCTGTCTGTCTATCTATCCTACTATTCCAGCAGCCTAGTAGAGTATCCTACCTTTCTCCCCCATGAAATAAAGAGCTCTTTGAAGGCAGGTGCTATGTCTCGTTCACCCTGTGTATACAGCAAGCACCCAGAGCTGACTCTGGCATGTTGTAGATGATCAAGAAATGTCGTTGATAATCAATATCATTATTTTCAGTAGCATGTGGAAATTCTTAGGAATAGAGAAAAAATGGAAAACTTTCTCCTGGCTGATCGCTGGCTATGTGTCTGGTGTGTTCTTCACCCTTAAGAAGAGCCCAGTCCATCTGGAGGACCTTGCGGGTGAACCTTGTCCTTTTTAATATACAGCGTCTCTCCAGCTGGAGCCTGTTTATAGGCACTGGAAAAGGAATATGAGAGACACACTCTGAAGACAGCATAATAAAGTTTAAAGAAAGGGGATTTGTTTGGAGTCTTTGCTACCTAAAGGCATTAAAACTTTATAATGCCAAACAAGTCCCGTTTTTCTTTATTTATGGATCATATATTTCCCCTCTTTATTACAGCCATACATTTTTCCAACCTGACAGCTGATAACACTGAAAATTCACTGCTAGCAAAAAATCCCATTTACCTCTCTCCAAGATAATAACTTTAGAATTAAAGAAAAAAAATATGTATGCATCTGTATTTATATGCAAAAAATCCGTATTTATTTTTAGCCCCTGGACTCATACTCCACGCTGAATATCCATTTGGACTTTAGAATCACATTTTGATCAGAGTTCCATGAGGCTAGGGGGATTCTTTAAAAAGCATAACCCTCAAACACCCTCTCTTACCTGTTAACTATTAACTTGGGAAGGAAATATCAACACAGGTCGTCCTGGTTCCCCAGAGTTGGTGAAATTTAATTCCAATTCATCAAACATGGCACCACAGCAGAAATTTATTTTTCTGTTGATTTATTAGAACCATTCCAAAAGGGGCAGTCTGCCACCTGGGTTCCTTTAGCCAGTCCTCTTGTCCAAGTGTCTTTCCCTTTGGCTTGCTATCCCAATCCACGGGAAGGGGAAAAACAACCTGAGAGATAAAAGCCACAAAGGGGAAAAAGAAGGAATCAATGTATTTTAAACAGGATGACAGGAGGGCCATTTAAATTACTTCTGCACATTGATTTAAAGCATGCCAGTAGAAACCTCTATTATATTGGCAATCTTTTCCTTCATTTCAATCATTGTAGTTGCTGGATCTGATTACCTTTCAGACAGATGATGTCCAAATATAATGTTGACTGAGATTTTTTATATTATTATTATTTGTTAGAAGAACGACAGGCGATAGCGTAGAGGTCTGGGGACAGAATTAGTAACATAAATCCTGTGAATTCCAAATAACCCAAGATAATGATAAATCAACTGTGCTTTTAACTACAGATTATGACCTGGACGTATTTCTGTAAATGGCAGTTCTTTCAGTCTTCAGGAGCGTAGGGAGATAGAACGTTTTCCCGGCCATAGACAGCAAGTTGTTAAAAATAGATAGCAAGTTGCTGTCCCGTGTGAAATAAACAAACTTCCAGGGTTGAGAGGCTGGGCTGTGTTTTGACAACATCATCTTTAATCACAATAGTTTCTCATTGAGATACCATCCCAGACCCCTGACATCTCTTGTAAAATTACTTTTGGTTAGCCTATCTGGACCTCAGTCCAGGAGAAATGGGGCCAGTCTTCCCCACATTGCCTTGATATTTTCACAGCAGAGTGAGTCCCTTGATGATCATTTGCTTTGGTAAAAGTAGGGAGGGAGTGCCTTCAAATCCGGACCCACGTCCTAGACAAGATCTTGTTCCCCTGCAATTGCTATGGAAATAATCCAATAATGGAAGAGCCAACCCACAATTCACTAGGTTTCTATTCCCACCCTGAGCATCCTTATGGATCAGGATCATAGTTTTTCATTCAGAGTTTAAGATGTCATCTGAGCTGTAGTTCAAATTTTCTCTTTTGCCCTCAAGGAAAAAAGAAAGAGAGTTAATATCCGTTGCCCATCTACCAGCTATTGGACACTGAGCAAGTGTTTACAAACGTGTGGTCTCCCTCACTCTTAGGAGGCTGGTCGCATTTCACCATGGAAGAAACTGGATTATAGACAGTTCCATCCGCTGCTTAAAAATTTCAACCCAAGTCATTTTTTACTCTAAATCTTCTGTTCTCTACATCACATTACTCTGGAGCTGACATTTTGTTCATTCATTCATTTAAAAAATAACATAAAATTCACCGAATACCTACTGTGTATCAGGCTGTATCAGGCTGCATCAGGCACTGTCCAAGGTGCTGAGGATCCTGAAGCAAGGACCACAGTGACTCTGCAGTTAGGATCTCAGGTTCGGCAGGGCCAGTAGACAGCAGAGGCATGCAGGAGGTGCCGTGAGAGCATGTATGAGGTCTCCATGACCACCAGGATCAGGGAGAGCTTCCTGGAGGAGGTGGCCTAAGGCTGAATCTTGTTATGAAGCACTTGCATGCTTCACGCCCTGGGTAATGTCCACCTGGTACACTGGGAGGAAGTTTTCTCTTCTCTCTAGAGTCATATACACACAGAGGAAGTTGGCCTTCTTACCGCCATATTCTTTCATTGGGTTAAAGAAAGAAAAAGAAAAGGAAAAACAATGTTTCCCTCTAGGAGTCTCAGACAGCCATCCTTAGCCAGACTGTTTATACAATAAATACTTTTTGAATTGTATGGTTTACCTAAAATTCAAGCAGTTTGTCCATCTTGCTTATTTCTGCGTGACCCCACTCCTTATCATATACCTTAGTATCCTTGTATGGCGGAAAAGGCCGTTTATCAAGGCTTTGTTAGAGTCAGGATTTATAACAGGCAAGAACTTGAAAAATGCCAGATTTAGTTCTGTGGCATCTTTATTCTCTGCCTGACAAACTCCTATTCATCCTTCAGTACCCAGCTCAAATGCACACCCCTCCATGCAGAATGGATTTTCCCTCTCTGGGCTCCTCTGTTTGCATTTATCATATTGTAAACTCCTGTAGGCTAGACCACATCTGAATATTCCTTCCACCCCCAGAATTCAGCAGCTATGATATTAAATGCAAACATTTTAGTTGGGTTGATTTTTTTTTTTAATTTTATGGGGAAATCCATCTTTGTTTTTGGATTTGTAAGGAGTTTGGGTCTTACTGGCTGCCTTTGTTTTCCTTCCTGGCTAAAGTTTCATTTGTTTTGATGTAAGTTTTTTATTACACTCTAGTGCAGGACATCTAAGTTTTTCTAACTTTCTAAAAAATAATAATAATAATTGCCATTGAGTCAACTCCAACTTAAGGTGACCCCATGTGTGTCTGAATAGAACTGTGTTTAACAGGATTTTTCAATGGCTGATTCTTTGGAAGTAGATCTCGAGGCCTTTCTTTCAAGGCACCTCTGGGTGGACTCAAACCTCCAACCTTTTGG
Source organism: Elephas maximus indicus (assembly GCF_024166365.1). Taxonomy (NCBI): domain Eukaryota; kingdom Metazoa; phylum Chordata; class Mammalia; order Proboscidea; family Elephantidae; genus Elephas; species Elephas maximus. The sequence continues at coordinate 29,845,966 of NC_064835.1, read as the reverse complement.
TTGGCAGCCAAGCATGTTAACCATTCTTCCAGCTTGTAAAACCCTAGGCTGCATCTTAGCTTCCACTAATGATCAGAGAAACATCTTCAGCCTGAGGAGGTAACATCTACCTTGCAGGGCATTTCGATAATGTCCACAGAGGGCACAGAGCCCAGAGAAGCTCTCCTTCCTTGTGTTGTTTCTCCCCATAGTGACATCACTACAGATGAGCCTGGAGGAGAATCTAGCCCACTGAGGATCAACCACACGACTCTATTTGGAAAATCCCACTATGGTAGACACAGAGAATTTCAAACAAAATTATATAAAGAGGGAAAATGATAGGGAAGCCACAACAAACACTCAACTGGATACACCTGATTTCTCTCTCTCTCTCTCTCTGATATCTATTTGTTGTCACGTGAGTAGAGCTGCTCTGCTCTGGGCATGCTCCGTAGGAAGAACATGCACTATAAAAACAATGATTTGCTTGCTCTGAGCTTCTAATTATGTGCCAGCTGTGGAGCATTTTTAATGCGTCTGGGATGGAGGCACAGACTAGGGGGCCAGTCTGCCAGCTGTGCATGTGAGAATGATATTGGCAGTGCAATTCTACAGAGCCTGGCATTGCCCAGCTTAGCAAGGAAGGACTGCAGGGAGGTGGGTGCTGAGAGCCCTGTCGTGAGAATTCTATTCTTTGCAAATTAGGGTAGGGCCAGGCTCTTGGATGGCAGAATTTCAAACCAATAGCATCTCAAAATAATATCCAGTAATGGCATTCGTAGTGCTCCTGAGTGATCTAATTTTGAATTTTTTTTCTCAGTCGTGAACAGCTGAGATGATCTATGGTGTCATCATTTGCTGTCTCTCCTGCCTGGAGCGAGAGTCTGATACAGGGAATTCTTGGAGCTTCAAAAAAGGAAAATAAAGTCCACATTGTATCTCTGACTTGGGCTTTTCTCTTATCCCCAAGATGAGCAAGGCGTTAACTATTATACTGATCAGTACGTTCGCCCTAGCTTTGACCCACTCTGGTGACCACAGTCATCTGGAAGGTAAACCCTTGAAGGTAATCAGGTGCCCAGGTCATGTAAGATGTGACACCTTCAGCATCCAGCTGCAGCATGGAGGCTGTGTGCTGGGATCACAAAGCTCTACAGGGTGGCTCCAGGGATCCCAGGTGACCTGTCCTCAAACCACAATTCACTATTCTGTATGTATTGCAATAGGTTCAGTGGTTGCATTTTGATGATCCCTGGTGCAAAATTACAAACTAGAAAAAAAAACTCTTAAATGAACAGAAAATAAGCTTTCTGCCAAACATTTGGGTGGATGTGTTTGGAGGTGCAGAAGCTGAGAGCAGTGGCTGTTGAGAGAAGAGATGGACTGGATGCTGGAGGCCGAAATGAAACATAGACTTTCAAAGGAATCAAGCCTCAGGGAGCGCAGGGTGTTAATTCTTCCTCACAAGTCTGAAGGCAGATGTAGGCTGCATGTCATTTTCAAGAGTGTAAGACCTAACTAGACCTCCAAAAACCATGAGGGAACAAAGAGAGATGTGAAACCAAGAAGGACGAGGCCACCTGCATGTGGTTTCCAGCCAGGGTTTGCTGAGCACAGCAGAGAGCGCCACACTGCAGCAGCCTGCTCGTCTACCTGAGTCTCCTTGCTCAGGGGGCTGAAGGTGCGAACACACACATTCTTCCTACCTGGTGGCCTGTCACCAGCTGCCTTCACAGAGGAATTCTAATTTGCATGTTTCAGCTCCAGGATGCACTTTTGTGACTCCCGTCTCTTGGCTCTCCAAATGGGCCAGTGCTGATATTCAGAAGGATGCTTAGTAAATGGAAGCCACTGGTGAGTGGGTTAAGGACATCCATTTAGCTAATACAGCAACTCTTATGCAGGCTGTTGTTGTTAGCTGCCCTTGAGACAATTCTGACTCATAGCGACCCCATGTGTTACAGAGTAGAACTGCTCCATAGGGTTTTCTTGGCTGTAATCTTTACGGAAGCAGATTGCCAGGCCTTTTCTTCCACAGATTAGCTGGGTGGGGTCAAACCGCCAACTTTTATGTTAGCAGTTGAGTGCAACCTGCTTGTGCCACCTAGGGAACATCAGTAGAGATGTGGTGGTACAAACTTGCAGTGGGCAAACTTGTCTCGAGAACACCAGTGAATCTAGTTTGCTGTAAATTATTTTAACTTGCACTTGTGTGTGCATTTTTGGAATGTGTGGGTGTGCCTATTCCATGCTTTTAAGGGCTCATTACTTCTAGAAGTAAAATACATATCTGAGGAAAGGAAAGATGGGGTCAGCCCACATTAGAGGAAACGCACACTGTTAGCAGGAGGCAGGGTGCCGTGTGACAAATCGCTTCTGCTTGCAGTAGCTGGAGCAGAGCATCTAGGAGACTAGATAAGAGAACCTGAGTGATCCTATTATGAGGATAACAGCGGCAAGAAGAGTCTGTGGACAGCCGTACACAGGCACATTAAGTTGATTTAAAGGCGGTGTGGCAGCTGAAACTCTGAATTTCCTGCTCTGGATTGCTTCAATGCAGACCTTTAACATTATTTTAACATAGCTTGATCTGGTCACCACAGTGATGTCCACTTGAACAAATCCATGTTAAAAGGAATATGCTGTCTCTGCACCAAACAGAGAACACAAACACAACCACTGCTAGGTCCTTGAGGTGTCAGAGTGCGGGGACGGAACCCAAACTGAAAAGGAAGAGGTTTTCTATTTTCCCAGTTGCTGTGTGTACAGGGCCACGCTTGACCCTTTCAGCACGCACGTCTGCTCATGAAGACATTCACAGCATGCAAGCCCAGGGCCACCTCTGAAAGCAGAGCCCTTCGAAACCAAGACACTTCAGGAGCATAAGTTTGCAAGAGTCACATTGTGGCACCACGAGTTTATCTCCTGATCTGCCCTACCATAATGGGAGACAGAGCTCTGGCTCTGGGATTTGGGGTGTGCGAAGAATCTCCTGTCTTGGAATACATTCCTGCTTCAAACTTTCTTCAGGATAATCTCAGCTACTGGAAGAGAGGAGGAGGGCTGCCTTTATGCCCATGTGCTTGCAAGGATCTCCTTATAGAAAGAGGTTTATTTCAAAGCAAATATAATTTTCACTTGCTCATTTATTTATTTTCTCCATTACATTTATCTTCCAAGCGTGAAATCTTTGTGAGAGCTTCACTTTCGTAACAAGCATACATCGACCTCTAGGCCTTACATTAGTAGATGCTGTTTATGCACATTTAATGCAGGACTAAGAGAAAGGCAGAAACGTCTGTTCACCCGGCGTACACACCTATGGTAACTCCGTCTATACAGAAAGGGTGCGAAGGACTTCATTCATTCTGACTCCAGCTTGTTGTGGGACCTGGAACACGTAGCTCATTTTCCTTATCTTAAAAGTAAATGCAAAACTACTTGGCGGGGAAATAACATTGAATTTTTCAGTGTTTCAAAGATCCAGATGGTATACCAACCAATTAAATATAAAAACTGAAGGAGCAGAACTGACTGATATTTCAGAAGTAGATCTCCAAGCCTTTCTTCTGAGGTGCTTCTGGGTTGACTCAAACCACCAACCACCAGCATAAACCACTTACACTACCCAGGGACTTCTAGATAGATCAATGGATGGACAGACGGACGGACGGATGGACGGACTGACGGGCGGGCGGGCGGGCGGGTGGGTGGATAGATGGACAGATGGACAGACAGACGGGTGGGTGGATAGGTGGGTGGATGGATGGATGGACTGACGGGACGGATGGACTGACGGATGGATAGGCAGATAGACAAATTTAACAAATAATGAGTATACTCTTCAAAAAAAGCTCTGCCCTAACTCAATGTATGGAGCCTGACATTTATCTGGGCATCACTCTCCCCTTAGAGCATTATCTAGTTCTTGTACCAGAAAATAGGTGAGATAATGTTTATCTCAAATTCAGCCTAAGCCAAGAGCTATTAATAAGTATAATGCCAGGTTCTTGATACATACTCAACCATGCTAAGGTAAATATCACTGTCCTCGTTCTACAGATGCAAATACGGAAGCCTATAGAGAATAAACAGTGTTCCTAAGACCATACAGTTAGTACGTGGCAGTGCCAGGATTCAAATCCAATGTGGTATGATCCACAATCCATGCTTTTAGCCACTAAACTAAGCTTTGTTGTTGTAGTTAGTTGCCCTTGAGTTTGGCCCCAAATCACGGTGACCCCAGACCATTGTGATCCACAGGGTTTTAACTGGCAGATTTCTGGAAGTAAATCACCAGACCTTTCTTCCTAGTCTGTCTTAGTCTAGAAGCTTCACTGAAACCTGTTGAGCATCATAGCAACACGCAAGCCCCCACTGACAGATGGGTGGTAGCTGCACATAAGGTGCCCTGATTGGCTAGGAATCGAACCCAGTTCTACATAAAATCTGAGTGATAAGAATTCTCTAGGTGGTCGTGAGAAGTACGAGAAGCTGGACTATATGAAGAAGAACGGGGCATCAGGATTGGAGATAGACTCATTAACAACCTGTGTTATGCAGATGACACAACCTTGCTTGCTGAAAGTGAAGAGGACCGGAAGCACTTACTGATGAAGATCAAAGACCACAGTCTTCAGTATGGATTACACCTCAACATAAAGAAAACAAAAATCCTCACAACTAGATCGATAAGCAACATCCTGGTAAATGGAGAAAAGATTGAAGTTGTCAAGGATTTCATTTTCCTTGGATCCACAATCAAGAGCCATGGAAGCAGCAGTCGAGAAATCAAAAGATACATTGCATTGGGTAAATCTGCTGCAAAGGACCTCTTTAAAGTGTTGAAGAGCAAAGATGTCACCTTGAAGACTAAGGTGCGCCTGACCCAAGCCATGGTATTTTCAATCACATCATATGCATGTGAAAGCTGGACAATGAATAAGGAAGACTGAAGAAGAAATGACGCCTTTGAATTGTGGTGTTGGTGAAGAATATTGAATATATCATGGACTGCCAAAAGAACATACAAATCTGTCTTAGAAGTACAACCAGAATGCTCCTTAGAAGCAAGGATGGCGAGACTGTGTCTTACATACTTTAAACATGTTTTCAGGAGGTATCAGTCCCTGGAGAAGGACATCATGCTTGGTAAAGTACAGGGTCAGCAGAACAGAGGAAGACTGTCTATGAGGTGGATCGACACAGTTGCTGCAACAATGGGGTCAAGCATAACAACAATTGTAAGGATGGCTCAGGACCAGGCAGTGTCTCGTTCTGTCACGCATAGGGTCACTATGAGTTGGAACCGACTGGATGGTGCCTAACAGGTGATTGCGAAGCTCAAGTGAAGACATATATGGGCATACGCTCTGGCCATAATACATGATATGGATGATTGTAATGTGATCTCTATCTGATTGCCCTATGAAGGACCAAAACCAAAAAACCAAACCTGTTGCTGTAGAGTTGATTCCAACTCAGAGCGACCCTATAGGACAGAGTAGAACGGCCCCATAGGGTTTCCAAGGAGTGGCTGATGGATTCGAACTGCCGATCTTTTGGCTAGCAGCTTGAGATCTTAACCACTTCCCCACCATGGTTCCAATGAAAGACCAGGAGTAACAAAATGCAGGAGGCCTGGAATCCAGTCATCAGCTCCACAAACCATAATGCCACTCCTTGGTGCAGGGAAGAGCACTGTTTGGGAAGAAATCATTTCAAGAGCTCTTACAGTTCGGCGGCTGTGCTTCCAGGCAGTTAGACAGTGAACATATCTGGCACCAGCACATTTCTAAATGCCTTCCTGCCCAATCTGCTTAACAGACTTTTAACAGCAGCACTAAAATCGAACGTTAAGAGATGACTGCCACCAAGCCACCTGTAGACTTCGGGGATGCAAACAGACACGTCCGTCATTTAACTGTAAATGTGAGCTCCTTGCAGTCCAATTCAGAGGCACGTCACTTAGAAATGTTAACGCTATTTATTGTAGCATGCATGGGATAATGGCATTTCTCAACATCTGTTTTCATTTAAAATTTCCAAGTTGACTTTGTGTTCCATTCTGTGGGCACCGCTTGGTCATGGTGCTGTTCATACTTATGAAGCAAGAGGAGGGAAAGTGGCAAGTGGGAGCCCAAACAAAATATTATTAATGAATATTTGCAGCTGCTGGTGGGACTTGTGAGTAGCTGCCAGCGCTGGATACAGAATTCATCTTGTAAAAGGTATCTGTGATAAATATCAACTAGGAGTGATTAGCAAATGTTGTTGATTCATGAACAACTTGCACACACCAGCAATTTGATTTCCACCACTGACAGGTAGTATTTTTTTCTTCTGCAAGGCACCAGTGGCTTAAGATCATGAAGTGGGCATTGCTACCCCAATCTTTGCTTTCATTTTGTACCCTGAGACATTTGGTCTGGAAGGAAAAAAGGGGGCCGAAGTATCTGCATGTTTAGAGAAATGAACTGTGGAAAGACAATGCACACCCTTCAAGGCCCGGGTCCAAACTCATTTCTTCTCAACAGCCTTTGGGAACCCTCTTCCAAGTTTCCATTGCATCCATCTAACTCTGTTCCATTCATTTAACATTTAATCATATTTCGCCTTCCTAGGGTAAAGCTTTGCACTTGTATATTTTTTATATACAAATATAAAAGCTTTTCAAGGGTTATTGTTGTTCTTCTGAGTTGCCATCGAGTCAATGCTGATTCATGGTGACCCCATGTGTGCAGAGAAAAACTGCCCCATAGGGTTTTCAAGGCTGGGATCTTTCAGAAGCAGATCACCAGGGCTTCTTCCAAGGCACTTCTGGGTAGGTTTGAATCACTAACCTTTGTGACTAGTTGTCGAACACTTAACCATTTCCACCACCTTGGGACTCTTTTCTCAAGGGTACCTATGCTTATCTTTTCCCTCTATCCTGACGTCACCATAGCCCCCATGGTTTCTGGCACCTAGTAGGTTCTCAGTGCCTATGAACGAATGCATGAAAAATTAACCTTCCCAATGCAAGGAGTGGACCTATAAGCCAAGGATTTTAAGTAATTCCTGCAGGTAAGAAAGGAGCTGTGGTCAGGGAACTGCCCTAATGTCCTTGATGTCACACTTGAAAGCAGATAATGTTGCACCCCTGAACTGTACTTCTAATGCCTATAGAATCTAGTGAATGAAACTTGGTCAAAAAGATTGACCAAGATCTTTTCTATCAACTAGGAGTGATTACCTAGGAGTGATTAGCAAAGGTTAACTCATGAATGACTTGCACACAAATTGATTCCTTTTCATATTGCTTCCTTCTCTGATGACCTTTATTCTTTGCCTTTTCTGGGCTTCAGGAAAATTCTCTTAGCTTTAATTCTAATGCACTGTGACACATCCCTTGGTCCATCTCTGATTTTAGCCAAAACTGTACTGGACATTTCCCTGGCAACTCAGACTCAGCTCAGGTGCTTCTGTCTCTGTCTTCCTGCTTTCTGCCTCAGAGCCTTTGCCCACACCTTGGGAACCCCCCAGCTTACATACAGATATTCCCTGGATGTGTCGGGAATTTACCACTCCTGGGGCCACCCTCAACCTGTGGGGGACGGGAGCAGGTGGATACATACTCCACCTCCCGTCCTTTGGGGATAATTCTGGGAGTCATTCTGTATGCTTCCTAGGAGGTCCCAGAGAAATGGAGCTCATAGCAATGGCCTCAGTAATGCTGTCTTCTGCTGACTTTCCATCTTTCCTGTCTCCCTCTCCTTACTCTCTAATTACTTCTTCCTGGAATCACCTCCCAGTAAACTGCTGCGCTCAAGGGCTGTTTTCAGAGTAATCTAACTACTCAGTTTGGCACAGCTCAGATCTTTAAAAAAAAAAAATAAAAGTTCCAGAACTAGTAATTAGATAGTAGACAAGAACTATTTTAGGTGAAGGAAAAGACAACACACAATACAGGAGAAGTCAGCACAGCTGGCCTAAACTAAAAGCTAAGAAGTTCCCTGAATACAACCAAATACTTTAAAGGCCAGAGTAGCAGAGATGGGGGTCTTGGGACCATGGTCTCATGGGACACCTAGGTCAATTGCCATAACAAAATGTATTAAGAAAACATTCTGCATCCCACTTTGGTGAATGGCAACTGGGGTCTTAAATGCTAACAAGTGGCCATCTAAGATGCGTCAACTGGTCTCAACCCACCTGGAGCAAAGGAGAATGAAGAACATCAAAGACACAGGTAAATATGAGCCCAAGAGACAGAAAGGGCCACATAAACCAGAGATTACATCAACCTGAGACCAGAAGAACTAGATGGTGCCCAGCTACCACCAATGACTGCCCTGACAGGGAACACAACAGAGAATCCCTAATGGAGCAGGAGAACAGTGGGATGCAGACCTCAAATTCTCATAAAAAGACCAGACTTAATGGTCTGACTAAGACTAGAGAGACCACAGAGGTCAAGGTCCCCAGACCTTCTGTTAGCCCAAGACAGGAACCATTCTCCAAACCAACTCTTCAAATAAGGATTGGAATGGACCATAAAATGAAAAATGATACTGGTGAGGAGGGAGCTTCTTGGCTCAAGTGGACACATAAGACTATGTGGGCAGCTCCTGCCTGGAGGGGAGATGAGAAGGAAGAGGGGGACGGGAGCTGGTTGAATGGACACGAGGAATACAGAGTAGAGAGGAGGAGTGTGCTGTCTCATTAGTGGGAGAACAGCTAGGAGTACATAGCAAGGTGTGTATAAGTTTTCGTATGAGAGACTGACTTGATTTGTAAACTTTAACTTAAGGCACAATAAATTTTTTAAAAAGTTCCAAAACTTAGACATTCAAATGAGGATGTCATTCAAAGTCATCACCTCTAAAGACTGTGTACCATTGCAGAGGCTGCCATTGACCCTGGCATTCCTGAGAGTGCCTGAGGCCCCACTTACCAGGGCTGGGACTAGCGTGAGGCCAGCAAGGCATGTAGTATGCAAAATTGAAGGAGACACTCACTTATCTGGTCATGCAGGTGCCTGAGGGTGAGTGCTTCCTTACATTTTGCTCCTTTAGGTGCCTCTCTTGCCTCACCCTAGTCCTGGCTCTGCTAGCTACAAATCCCACTAGACAACCCAGCACGTTCTGAGAAACCCAGGCTCCTATTCAGTGACTTCCAAGATGCCTTACTAGGAAAGAGCTGGAGCAGATATGGGGAAAAGTGCCCCGGATATGGCTAGGACCTGCCTGCCAGGACCCCTCTTCCCTCTATTGCCTAAGCAACCTCAAGCAAGTCACATCACCTCGCTGAGCTGGCTCTACAGGGTGGATGTGAGGATTAACTCGGACCCTGTGTGTTAAGGCACTCAGTAAGCTATAAATGGTAAAGCAGATTACATAATGAAGCATTGGATGACTATGAATTTTTAAAATGGCTGCCATCTAATGAATGCAGCGTACTGAGTGCTCTGCATATGTTATTTCATTTAAGAAGCATAGTAACCTTTTGAGGTAAGTAGTATTATCCCCCTTTTACAGATGAGAAAGTGCATCAGAGAAGATAAGTCACCCCACCTCTAAGGTCACAAGATTGAGCAGTCTAATTCTAAAGCCTAGTGCTCCTAATATTGTGTAATTCATGGCATTTCTACCCAGGGGAGGGCCTATGACAAGGAAATGCCAGCTCTTCTTTGGGAGTTCAGGTAGAGATAGGAAGAAAGTGAAATAAAATGACACTAGAACTTATATATCCAAGTGAGTGTTAGCAACTGTAAAGAATCCCATTGGGATAGGCCTTCTTATTTCACAGGGCAACCACATTCTTTTTTATTTCAGACATCCTTTAGAATGGTTTTCAAAACTAGTTCAAATGAACATCCCCAAAGTGAATTGCTGTTTACTCATCCCCGAAACAGGCAGCACTATCCTCCTTTAACGCCAACTGGTCCAAAGCAAGAAACAGAGCAAAGTCTCCGAATCCAGGAAGACCTTAAGTTGACTATTTCCTCACATCAGTTCTTAATGTTTAGGGGCACAGAGGGGTGAATGACATCGTGTTCGTCTCTGCTATTTACCTAAATGCCAGATAGCAAAAAAGGACAATGAAGACTAAACTGAAGGCAAGTTGGATGGGGACCACCCCATGTTAACCTGAGTAGAGCATGACCTTCAAGCTCAGGCCCTGAAAAAAACCCATCACGCTTGACCCAATGGAAAAAGTCTGAAAGGAAGATGCTTCTTCAAATGATATTTCCCAAGATGGTTACAGAATTCCCAGCTGGAGAAAGGAACAGCAACTGATTACCCATCTCAGCTAAGTGACCTTGTGTGACCTTGGGCAACTTCCTTAACCTCTCTGTGCCCCAGTTTTTTATCTGTAAAATGGAGATACTAAGAGGAAGAGTACCTATCCCACTGGTTTGTTGTGGGGAATGAAATGTGTTAATACATGTAATGTGCTTAACCTGGGGGAACTCAAGGGCGGAGCAGGGGGTTGGCCAATAAACTTGGATGGGGAAAAGGTGCGTTTTTATTTTTACTAACTTCTAATTGGAATTTAGTATTCCCTTGAATTCTAAGTGTAGACAACAGACCCGGTGTGTAATGGCAGTACCTGTGACTTTGTCACCAATTAAAATCACAGCTTTTTCGTATCACATTACTGTTTTTGCAGAAATCTTCATAATGTTACTTCTGCTCATCACTCCTTGAAATTACAGTTCCTTTGCTGAATCTCATTATTCATTGTGTTAATGAGGAAGAACATACATTGCTTTATCGCAGAACTTTGTTAATATTTTGATAATTGTGCTTCAGTGTAATTGCACTCTTTTGCCATTTTAGGTATTTTGTTTTGTATTTTAAAACATTTTTCTGGGAAGGAGTACATAGGTGTCACCAGACCGCCAAAGTTTAAGAATTTCTGTTCTAGGTCAAGGGCTCGTTCTCTAAGCATAGTTTTGAGTGGCATTTCAAACCCGAGAGACCCATTATTATTGTCTACCTAGAGCCACAGTCTATGGAGCTAGTGGCTGGTGGAAGCACACAGACTAAGAGTCAGAAGGTCCATACTGTATCTAGATGGCCATAGCTGCATGTGCGACCGTCTCAGTCACCTAGTGCTGCTAAAACAGAAATACCACAAGCGGGTGGCTTCAACAAACAGAAATTTATTTTCTCACAGTTTAGGAGGCTAGAAGTCTGAATTCAGGGTGCTGGCTCTAAGCAGAGTCTCCTTCTGTCCACTCTGAGGGAAAATCCATGTCTCAACTTCTGTAGCCCAGGCATTCCTTCGTTCCATAGCTATCTCCATGTGGCATCTATCTTTCTCCCATTTCTGCTTGCTCATGTCTGTGTTCAGTCTGCTCTTTTTCTCTCAGAAGTGATTAGGTTTATTACCCTACACTGATATAGGCTCATTAACATAACAAAGAAAACCCTATCCCCAAATGGGATTACATCCAGAGGAACAGGGATTAGGATACTGACACATATTTTGGGGGGACACAGTTCATCCACAGCAGTGACTCTGGGCAAGTTATCTCCCTTCTCTGAGTTTCAGCGTCCTCCTACCAAATCTTCTACTATGTGATAACTAGCTGCCTCACAGGGTTGCAGCCAGTATGAACTAGGAACCTTTATGAGAGCATCTAGCACAAAGTAAGCGTTGAGGAAGCGCTTTTGGATCCCTTTCAGGGCTGAGGGTTTGCATTTGCGTATGCAGACATCAGCTCTAGGGTGGGAATGCTTCTTTGTCTCCCTCCTGCTGGGACTTGGGGGCCACTGGGGTGCTTGGGGACAGATTTGACAGCTCGGTGCCAAAAGGAAACCTGGGCCTCCATTTCCAGCCCTGTCCCCATGAGCAAACCACGCTGAGCCCCAGAGTTCACAAGGATCAGCAGGAAAAGGGAAAACAATTTGTTCAAGGACCCTGGAGTCAGATGCTCAGCATGCTGGGCTTGTGGGGTTTTTCAGCTTTAATCAGCATCAAGTTGATTCATTTTCAGAGATGCTAACGAATCTCAGATATCTACAGGTAGCTCCAACGAGACACCCCCAGGCTCTCCACCTGGGCCCTGTTCTCCCTCCCCTCATGGCTGCTTGGCACCAGGGCACCTGGTCTAAGTCCTAGGCCTAGTTGTCAGCGTTTGCCACCATACTTCAGCTTTTTTTGTTTTCCTTGCAGCCTTGTCAGGTTGGTTGCTTTTTTTTCCCCCTCCTTTCTTCTTTTGTTGAGTTCCATTTATCTGAAAATTAATTTATTGTGGCTGAAAAGACGGCAGACAGGGAACCCTGGAGACTGATTTTCTCCTATTTATCCAAGGCACCAGCCTGGTGCTAGCAGTGACAAAGTGACAAAGTGTGTTCCCCATTGTAGGGACCCACCGAGGAGACCAGTCAGACTCTGGAACTAAATAGCTTCTGCTCTCTGAGGAGCTCAAAGCACTTTAGAAACAGGAGCTCGTTTGGGGTCCATTCTGACCCAGATTCAGAGTGTCCCAGGATCCCCCCAGGACACAGATATCTAAGAGGGCCTGCATTCCTGCCCAGGCCATTCTGTCTGCCTAGAGTCGGAAAAATGGAGGCATAAAGCCCAAGCTAGATGAGCCTGTAATGAAAAGCAAATGCACTGGAGGTTAGAGGAGCAGTTTCAGTTGGCCTCCCATGTCCTCCAGGCTTTGGGTTGATACCTTAGCTCAAGCATAATGATTTTTCCTCAGAGGATCCAAAGAAATAATGAATATGAAAGCACCCAGCACAAAGCCTTGCAAATAGTACATACTCAATAAAGGTTAGATGAATCCAGAATAGGTAGAGTGATACAGGCCAATGGTTCAGTGTCTGTTGTGTGGATGGTTGAATGGCTAGTTTAGTCTATTTCATCTAACCCCGTTTCTCTATCCCATCTAACCCCGTTTCTCTATCCCTGACTATCTCTAGTGAATACTAGAGATATGTGGTGGATTAGAGACAGCCAGATTCCTTGGCAGTCTTTCCATCCTTGGTGAGATGGATTGACACAGTGGCTGCAACAATCGGCTCAAGCATAACAACTCTGAGGATGGCGCAGGACCGGACAGCGTTTCGTTCTGTTGTACGTAGGATCGTTATGAGTTGGAATTGCCTCAAAGGCACCTAACGACAACAACCTCCCATTGAGAGGTAAGGTCATTGAATCTCATTGAATCCAGGAATGCTCTCTGCTTTGACCAACAGAATATGATGGATATAATACTGGGTGATTTTCCTGGCCCAGCCGTTAAGGAATTGTCTTGTGAAGCACTCTGTCTGGAAGGCCTGTTCTGAAGAAGTCCAAGCTAGCCACCAGGAGAGGCCATAGAGAGAGCGATGCTGGCTAGCCCCAGTTCTTCCAGCCATCCCAACCAAAGCACCAGGCACATGAGTGAAGCTGAAGAATACTGAGTGACCTCAGTTGACACTATATGGAGCAGAAGAATCAGCCAGCCAAGCCCTGCCTGAATTCCCGACCCACAAATTGTGAGCCATAATACAATGGTGGTTGTTTTAAGTCACTGAGTTTGTCATGGAGCAATAGAAAACCTGAACACAGCATGAGTTACACAAATTACTCAGTCAGACCACCTTCCTCAAGAAAACATAGAAATTCCTATTAAAAGGTAAATGAGCAAACCATGTGAGTGTGGGGCCTCCTGGAATTTGTGGCATTTGCCTGGGCTATAACTGGAGCTACTGCAATTAGGGAAAGGGAAAGTTCTAGAGCAGTAGCCAAGGTCACCTCTCCCTTTTCCTTCCCACGTAACAAAAATAGTCATGGTTATTATATCTGAGGACACGTTACGTGCCAGGCTATGTGTTTTAGATAATAGTAATACCATTAACTAACACTTAATGCAACCCTTACCATGTGCCAGGAGCCCTGGTGGCAAAGTGGTTAAGAGCCCAGGTTGCTAACCAAAAGGTCAGAAATTCAAATCCACCAGCAACTCCTTGGAAACCCTATGGGGCAGTTCTACTCTGCCGTATAGGGTCGCTATGAGTTGGAATTGACTCAACAGCAATGGGTTTGGTTTGGTTTTTGGTTTACCGTGTGCCAGGCAACATTCTAATAAGTATATTAGCCATTTACTCCTCACAACTATCCCATAAAAAGGTAGCTATTACTATTATTAACCCCTTTTGACACTTGAGAAAACAAAGGAACAGATTGGTTGAGTGCCTTGCCCAATGTTATAAATCTAGAAGTATGTTATAATATTTGATTCTCCCATTAAACTTATGTATTAGTTTCCTGTTGCTGCTGCAACAAATTGCCACAAATGTGGTGGCTGAAAACAACACAAATTTATTAGTTCTGGAGGTCAAAAGTCTGAACTGAATGTCACTGGGCTAAAATCAAGGTGCCAGCAGGGCTGTGTTCCTCTTGGAGGCTCTAGGGGAAAATCCTTTTCCTTGCCTTTTCCAGCTTCTAGAGGCTGCCCACATTCCTTGGCTCATGGACCCTTCCACCATTTTCAAAGCCAACAATAGCCAGTGGGTCTTCATTGCTCTGCATCATTCTGACACAAACTCTCCTGTCTCTCTTTCACTCACAAAGACCCAGTGATTACATTGGGCTTACCTGGATAATACAGCATAATCTCCCTATCTCAAGGTCAGCGGATAAGCAACTTTAATTCCATCTTCGTTCTTAATTTCCCCTAGCCATGTAACATAAAACCCAGTGTCGTCGAGTCGATTCCGACTCATAGTGACCCTATAGGACAGAGTAGAACTGCCCCATAGTAACATATCCATATTTTCCCGGGTTAGGACATGGACATCTTTGGGCAGCCATTCGTTATTCTACGTACCACACCCTACCCTATAAGATGGTGTCTTCATTTCCTAGTGCTGCTGTAACAGAAATACCACAAGTGGATGGCTGTAAAAAACAGAAATGTATTTTCTCACATTTCTGGAGGCTGAAAGTCCAAATCAGGGTCTCAGCTCTGTCCATTCCTTTCTTCTAGGTAGTTCCAGACATACCTTGGTTTCTTGGCTTGTAGACCATGGCATCTGTCTTCCTCCCACATGTGCCTATCTCTGTGTCCAGTCTGCTCCCTTTATAACTCAGAAGTAATTAGGTTTAGAACCCACCCTACTCAGATATGAACTAATTAACATAACAAAGAAAACTCTGTTCCAAAACAGGATTACATCCATAAGTATATGGGTTAAGGTTCCATATATCTGGGGGGACACAATTTAATCCTTAACAGATGGGAATGATTGTATCTCCCTTTTTATAGATGAGAGTGCCGAGGATCATGGTATTATAGAATTCATCCAAGATCACACACACTATGTGCCACTTCCTTAAAGCTGTAGAGTCCCAGGTTAAAAAGCTGGCATGTTCTAGAAAATGGCCAAATAAACCCTTCCAAAAAACAGGAACATTGTTGGGAAGTGAACCAGAAAAAATCACTATGCCTTCCCACCACCCCATGGAAATATAATTTTCTGCCAGCTTCTCCAGAGGTGAGAAGTATTACTGGGGGTTTTCCCCTACCAGCTTCTCTAGCCTTAACAAAAGGGAGAGAAACCTCATCTAGGAAAACCCCTCAGAGACTGCTCCCTTATCTGTCCCTGAGCATTGAAGAAACGACATTTCTCATATCCAGTAAAGCCTTGCGATAATGAACTCGCTGATAAGGGACATCATTCACAGGGAAGCCACAGACTGTTCCAGTGCATCAACCCTTTCAGGCCCAAGAGACATAAAGAGAGAATGTTTTGGAGCCCTTTAAAAATGTTTTGTATGTCTGTGGTATCTCAGACCTAGGAAGCTCAAAACAATTCTCCTATATTGTTGTGGATTGAATTTTGTTCCCCAGAATAGGTGTTGGAATCCTAAACCCTATACTTGCAGGTGCAGTGGTTAAGAGCTTGGCTGCTAACCAAAATATCGGCTGTTCAAGTCCACCAGATGCTCTTTAGAAGCCCTATGGGGCAGCTCTACTCTGTCCTCTAGGGTCCTTGTGAGTCAGAATTGACTTGAAGGCAAAGGATATACTTGCAGATATAATATTATGTAATGTATTGTAGTTTGGCAATCTATGCAATTAGGCAATCTAACGTTGATAAGAAGAGCCAACTAGTCACAGAGACAAGTATGCGAACTGGGGAAGACAGTGCCAGGTGAGGATCCTCTACAAGCCAAGGAGGAACACCCAGGCCTGCCAACAAGGAGGGAATCGACACAGCTGAGAGTCTGATGTGGACTTTCAGCTTCCAGAGCTGTGAGAAAATACAGTGCTTGTTTTTTAAAGCCATTCGTTTGTGGTATTTGTGTTACAGCAGCACCAGGAAACTAATACACACAGTGTGTCCTGAGCCCCACCCCCAGCTTAGCTCTCACTCCAGCCAGCTGCACGCCCTGTCCTCCTCACATGCTGGGCAAAGGGACCTGGATGCTGAGCACCTGCACCAGGCTGGGCACTTGAGATCTAGGATCTTCAGTCCTCAAAAGAGCCCCTCGAAGTAGGTGTTAACCTCCCTTACCCTTAGTTTTCACATCTGAGAAACAGGGATATGAAACTTGTCCATCATTATAATAGCCAGTAAGTGACAGAAGTAGGATGCAAACTCATGTCCGGTTGCCCCAGCTCATGCTCTGGCCACTAGGAAACACTGTCTCTAATTTCCTTGTCCTGAAGATTGAGCCTCTGCCCATTGTTTGTCCTTCTCATGGGTGCTTTCGCTACGTCTGCCCTCTACCCAAACCCTTTCCACCCACTCCTCTTTCCCCTGCCTTGAAGCCGTCCCTGGCTGCTCCTACTTCATCTGCTGTCTCTTTTACCAAAATCCCAGAGCTGGTATAACATGTTAGCCCATGATAACGTGTCTCATGCCCATCTCTACTCCTGAGTTTTACTCATTTTCCCAGGATAGACTGTAAACACCTCAGGGTCGAGAACCACACCTTTATACAGTGTTTCCTTGGGATCCTCATGGGCCTACCACAACACTAGCTATACAGGTGCTCAATAAATGTATCTCAGTTTAGAGTTTGACTTAATTTATCTTCAGGTCTTCTCGATTATTTTTTTAAAGCTTCAGATCTCATTCAGAAAATAAGGAGTGTGTCTAGCAACCACGGCCTGTTGGTTGCTGAGTAACACCTGATACTCGGCTATCCTGACTCTTGAGGCAGCATCCTCTCTACCCTGTGGGCTAGCTCTGATCTCTTTCTTAAAGAAAATCGCCGCATAAATAAAACACACAGGGCAGGGATCTGTGGCTGTTTGGTTCCCTGCTGTACCCCCAGCACCTAGAACACTGTCTGGTTCACGTAAGCACCCCGAGAATACCTGCTGCCTGAGTGAATGGATGGACAAGTGAATGAATACTATTGGAAACACTTTGAATATCAATTTTAGATGACTCCCTTCCCATGGTTACCTAGCACACACTGTCAGATGGGACCTGGGCATTCTGGTCCCCAGTCAGCGTGGAGTCTATTCGAATGGTTGGAGTGAGGTCTGGAGAGTGGTTTGGTTTTTTGGTTGTCTTTTTTTTTTTTTTCATTGTAAAAATATACATAACACAAGTATTTACCACGTGTACCATTCAGTAACACCAATCAGGTTGTCCAACCATCAGCAATGGGCATTGCCAAAATTTCCATCACGGCCAGTAGAATTTCACAGTACTTTCTCTGGCTAATTCTGATGCACACCAAAGTTTAAGAAGCACTGCCCTCTGAGATAGTTGTTAGCTGTTGGTTCTGAACCTGGCAACGGCTCTAACTTCCATAGATAGATAGTCTGCAGGTAAATTTCTGCTGACAGGCCTGGGGCTTGGCCAAACTGACCCCTTCACCCTTCACTCAGAGAGGTGCACCTGAGGGTCCCTGCAGCCCCCAGCCAGTCCTCCAAAGTCTGACCTAATCCCCTGCCCCCCCGCTCCCCGCCCAAGGACTGCCTGCCGTTGTAGCTGCAGGAGGAGATCAGATCTGCGGAGGTGTCCTTAATTGGGGCAGTTGCACATGTCTAATTGGGAGGCTGCCTGGGAGAACCATGTATCAATTCTGCCAGTGACGAATGGCAGGAAGGAGCGGCCTCCCACACAATGGGCTGCCCTCTCTGGCTCCTCCACACCTCATTATGTCTTGGAGGTGCCTGAGAAATTAATATTCACGTGTTTCATCCTGACAAGGAGGGTGGGGGAATGTCAGGTAGCTGCTTCCTGTTTCTTTGTCCTCTTGCTGCCTGTGCTTCTGCGTAGTGCCTGGGACCGGACTTGTAGTCGGAAAGCTTTAGTGCCTCTCGTGTTGGTAAAGAGAAGTGCATGCAGAAAGTTACCCTGATGGGTAGAGCCAAGTCTGGCAGACTGGCCCCTCAATCCACACTGCCCAGCATGCTACCAAAAAAAAAAAATACCCAAATCCATTGCCACTGAGTTGATTCCAACTCATGGTGACCGTATGCATGTCACAGTAAAACTGTTCTCCATAGGGTTTTCAATGGCTGATCTTTCAGAAGTAGATTGCCAGGCCTTTCTTTCAAGGTGCTTCTGGTTGGACTCGAACCTCTAACTTTTCAGTTAATAGTGGAATGCTTAACCATTTGAACTACCCAGGGACTCCTGCAGCACCCAAGACCTGTGGGGCCCCATATTTCCTGGCCACTCTTCTGTTTAGGTCACCTCCCTGGTGCCCTGCCTCTCTCCCCATCCTTCCCCTTCTTCCACTGGGCTGGTGGGTGTCTGCCTAAAACTATTCACATATTCCCACCACATATTCTGCTGTCTTTCTTCCCGCCCTCCGCCACCCTGCCCTTACCAGCCTGGCCACCATCTGGGTCCAGTTCAGTTGAGCAGAGTGTAGAGAGCCTTCACTGTGAGCCAAGCACTGGCCCAGGGCAGGGATGAAGGGATACCTTCCCTACCCTCAGGGGGCTCACAGTCTAATATTTCTCGTAACTTTGTTGGTTTGGTTGTTACTCACCATCTTGTCAATTCCAACCCTAACCCCATGTGTCCAGAGCAGAACTGCATTCCATAGGGTTTTCGAGGCTGTGACCTTTCGAAGAAGATCTCCAGGACTGTCTTTTGGGTGGGCTTGAACCGCCAACCTTCTGGCTAGTAGTCAGACCCTTAACCATTTGTGCCACCTAGGAACTCCTCATCTTGTAACTAGTAATAAAAAATTATAATAACCTGGTAGAGACCATACAGTGGGGGAGGGGCAGTGTATTTTCATGAGAATACCTGTCAATCAACATGGATTTACTTCTCTGTAGCATTTTGTAAGCCTCCAGATAAGCCTCACACACACACACACACACAACTTCAAATCAATTTCTGTTTTAAATAGTGAAGTGTAGTGGGGAATGCTTGATTGAAATCTCACAGTATTCTAAGTGCTTTGTATCTATGCATTTATTTAATGCGTGCAACAACTCTGCAAGAGAGATGCCACCATAAATAGGTGAGGACACACACTCAGGGAGCTTGGGGAACTGTCCAAAGTCACACAGTAAAAATGGGAGAGGCAGGATTCGGATTCCATCTGCCTTACCCCAAACCTGTTGATCTCCTTACACTCTGATGCACCACCTGCCTAAAGACACTTCTTCACTCTTCACCTTGAAGTCATTATTTGTCTTTGGTGATGAGTCAGAAGCAATTGCAGAGAGCTGGCCTCGAATCTCTGCCTTTCCCTCTTGGCTATGAAAACACTTTGTCTGGCATGCATCTGCCTGCTCCCTGGCCGTGCGGCATCCCTGGTCCTAGGCATTAAGACGCGCCCCCCAAGCTGATCTGTGATGGACGTTCTCGTCCACCTGAGAGAGCCGCCACGGCACTTATCCACTAAGTGGAGGCTTCTTCCAACGTTCCCAATGCTCTAATCAAGATTGATCCGCGCTTCTGTAGAGACAGCGACTGCCCTAATCAGTGTGGGCTCTTTTTGAGATTCTCTTCCTGAGGAAGCCACTCTGCTCAGAGCACAGCCTCTCTCACTAGAGCCATTTGGGAAAGGGACCCTCCCAGAGCCACACAGAAGGGAGCCATGGGCTGGAGTCGAGTCGAGATTCTTGGACTGTTAGGGGTGAGCAAGGCAGTGCTTCCCACCTGTGGGCTACTAGAGGTCAACGTGATGACTCCCTCCATCCTTAGCTCAGGTTGGGGCAGCCAGGCCCCCAGACAGTTACATTCAGATAAGAGCCGCCTCACCTGTTTCTTCATGTGCGGTAAAAATATTGTGATTTTTCTCTGTGTTGGGACATGACCAAGCTTGGGAATCGCTGTACACGAGGCTCCTTGGAGCTTCCTGACCCCTTTGAGACCTGAAAGTGGGTTTGGTTGCCCTCGTGTCACTTGATGAGTGTCAATTTGTTGCCACTTATACTAACAGGGTGAAAATCAAGGCATCCCCTCCTCACTGGGGGATAGGTGGTGTTTGCTAATGCAGGACTTCCAAAGATAAGACCCTCGGGCTCATTGAGGCTTGATGAGGTGGACGCCTGACTTGTCAGAGGGGTGGGCAGGTGTGGCCAGTCCCTCCCTCTAGCCATTCCAGTGGGCAAATCAGACAGCAGCATTGCAACCCCAGCCTCTTGTGCCATGGAGACCTGGAGGCCGTGAGCTCTTGGCCCCCTGCCACTCTTGCCAGCAGCATCAGCTAAGTCACCCTCAGCTTTCCTTGACTGGCCATCACCACCACCCTTCGCAGGCTGCATCCAGCCTCCATGGAAACCCAGTCTGATTCAGGCAACTCCTCATCTCCTTCCTTTTCAGTTAACAGATGCAAAAGTAAACGTCTTCAGCACAGCGTCAGCTGTTTATCCCTCTGTCTCCCTGTCCTGAGATGGGCTATTTTATACACCTGAGTCTTTTACTATGTATTGATGATCCAGCCATTGAATTTATTTTCACTTTCCTGTTAATTCAATAGCATTGGCTTTTCCCTGTTTGGTCTTTGTCTTCCCCCTATACTTTTACAATTGCCTGCTCCTTACCTTAGCCCTGTTTTTAATGCAGCAGGTTGTCCCTTTCATCAAGTAACGTGTTCCCTGTAAACGCATTTGATTGTGCCCAGTGTATGTACATTTGCTTAACGAGCCTTGGCTCTGTGGCACCTCTAGGTGCAGAGCCCATGATTAGAAGGAGTGCGTGCTGCTGCCATTTCTTAGTGCCGTTTCAATAAATCACCTCATTCTCTTCTCTGAGTTTGTTTCCTGGACAACTATTGATTGTGGTGAGCCTCCCACTGCTCCCAGAGTACCTTCCATCTGAACAACATGGAGTGGGGTTTACAGCAAAGAAAAACCTTGGGTTTAGCTTTTAATGCAACTGCTGCCCTCCCAGCTGTGGATGGGGAAAAGACCAGCTGCTGCTGAGTCAACTCTGACTCATGGCGACCCCATGTGTGTCAGAGTAGGACTGTGCTCCACAGGGTTTGCAATGGTTGATTTTCCGGAAGTAGATCACCAGACCTTTCTTCCAAGATGCCTCTGGGTGGTCTCCAATCTCCAGCGTTTCAGCTAGCAGCCAAGCCTGTGAACCATGTGCACCACTTGGGTTCTGGGGGCAGGGACAGGGTTGGTGAAAAGGAGGCTATGGAAGAGTAGTCCCGGAGATATTTACACAGGTCTGACCTCAAAATTCAGCCGTAAGGAGTATAAATGGAGTCATAGCCAGGCTTTTCTTTTTCCCCAGTGGGTCCCTGTCTTAGTCATCTAGTGCTTCTATAACAGCAATACCACAAGTGGATGTCTTTAACAAAGAGAAATTTGTTCTGTCACAGTCTAGTAGGCTAGAAGTCCAAATTTAGGGCTTCAGCTCCACAGGAAGGCTTTCTCTCTCTGTTGGCTCTGGAGGAAGGTCCTTCTTGTCAATCTCCCTCTGGACTAGGAGCTTCCCTGCACAGGAACTCCGGGTCCAAAGCACACACCCTGTTCCTGGTGCTTCTTTCTTGGTAGTATGAGGTCCCCAGCGCACTGCTTGTTTCCCTTTCCTTTTATCTCTTTTAAGATAAAAGATGGTACAGG
The DNA here is from genome assembly GCF_024166365.1 of Elephas maximus indicus. NCBI lineage: Eukaryota > Metazoa > Chordata > Mammalia > Proboscidea > Elephantidae > Elephas > Elephas maximus. The sequence continues at coordinate 29,823,990 of NC_064835.1, read as the reverse complement.
CCACACCCCAGGGAAACTCCCTTTACATTGGATCAAGGACGTGACCTGAATAAGGGTGTTACATCCCCCCTAATCCTCTTTAACCACAGGCAGAGATTATGGTTTATAACACATAGGAAAATCACAAAATGGAGGACAACCACACAATACTGGGAATCATGGCCTAACCAAGTTCACACATATTTGAGGGGGATACAATTCAATCCATAACAGTCCCTAACTGAAATTTCTAAGCAATTCGGACACAATTCAGACAGAAGGAATGAATCCAGAAGCACAGAGAGAGAAAACCTGCCGTCAGCCCACTCCTAAATACAGTGGACATTATGACCCTGTTGGCTTGTCAAACAATGGACTCCTCACTCCATCTCACGAAACATAAACTCAAAAAGAAGTCTCCCCCTACACAACAAAAGCAATTTGCCTATTGTCTGTACAATTTTAGCGTCATCTAGCTAACATGCATTTGAATTGTGAATAAGTACTGTTCCTATTTGTTATTTACCTACTTTCTAATTTTAACATGTACCACTAGTGATAATTATCAAGTTCTGTATTTATAGAAAACTGATGCTTTCTTAAGAATTGAATGGGGCAATTATCCCCATACTATGTATGCTTTTTTTTTTTTCCTGTAAATGTTGAAAATTCAATAATTATCCCCAGAACTAGCTGTGGCATTTTGAATACAGAAACTTAATAAGGAAGGAGGTCATTTATGCATTAATATTCAAAACACATGCTAATTCCTCTTCTTCTCTGGTAGATGGATGAACTCAGCTTTGGGTTTTGTAAGAACTTTACTTACGCCAATTAAAAACTCCATTATCGTGTGGGTTTTGTTTATTAAGCATCGATAAGAGCTGTATCAAAAGGAAAAATAGAACAAGAAGCACCTTATAATAACAATAATAGCTCACATTTATTGAATACTTATTATCTGCCAGGTATTGTATGGTTTCAAAAATTGTCCTATTCATTCCCCCAACAACCTTATAAAATAGGCACTATCATTTCCCTATGATTCAGAGAAGTTGGAGGGATTAGAGACGTTAGTCATATAGCTGGGGTCTTACTGGGAGAGTATGTCAGAGCCAGGAGCAGAGCCAGGGTCTGGTTCCACAACTTTATTCCTTCCCTTCTACTGGAAATCTCAGTTAAACCCATATCATCTCAGGGGCTGCACTGGAAGCTTGACGTCACCACCCTTGACTCAATCGAGAAATATAAGCGTGTGGAAATGGGCTCGTAAGAGGTACTTGCTCCTTATGGTCCTAGAGATGACTGATGAATCTGCAAGCGAGGAGACTTTTGTATCTGTGTTTTCAGTAAAGCCAAGAGTTGTGAAGCAAGATTTAGACGTCCTTTTTCTAAAGACTTTGTAGCCAAAAGGATGGATCAACAGGCTTAGGAGCCTCTTTGTTGTTGTTTTTGTTAGTTGCCATCTAGTCCATACTGACTCCTGGCGACCCCATGCATGCAGAGTAGAGTGGCTCCATAGGGTTTTCAAGGCTGTGACCTTGCAGAAGCGGATCACCAGGTCTTCATCCAAGGCACCTCTGGGTGGGTTTGAACTCCCAACCTTTCAGCTAGTAGTCAAGTGCTTAAACTTTTGTGCCACCTAGGGAATCCTGCGTCAGTGATTAATCCACTAGACTCAGGGTACAGTTGCAGGAAGGTGACCTAAAAGAACCTTAGTATTATTATTAGCCTTAGCTTTATCACTTCGTAGATTCTGAATAAGAAGCTTTGAGTTAGGGGTCCTATTTGCATACTCACAATTGGGACATCTTTGTTTGAAATTCATCATATACAGACCTCAATGCCAATTATCTCTGCTCATGAGTTTAATGACTGAAGGGTTAATGTCAGTCAAGGTGGTTGTGAAGATATTAAGCACTAAATAAGCAAGGGAGTTCATTCTTCAATCCTTCTTTGGGCAGAATTCTCACTCATTTCAGTGGAAGTCAGGTGGGCACAATCTCCAGGTAATATTTTGTCCCAGAATATTTATAACTTTTTAACCAAATATATCATCTTAGCAGTGTGGCTGTGTGATAAGGAGGTAAATGTGGGGTTACAGGGACCAGAGGCCCCGCCAATTTATTTGCTTCATGTACAGGTGGTAAGAGGTACTTGGGACTAATGAACATGTTTTTAATGATTTTGAAGTGAATCCCAAGGCCTTGTTAATGCCCCAGTCACAAAGGAAAACAAGGCTGCAGACGCCTTCATCTCCAGGGGTCCTGGGTGTCTAAAGGCACAGTCCTTAACTGAAGTTATTTTCAGCTCAAATGAGTTGTTGAATTATTTTCACTAAGTTTTTTCCACCTCCTAAAGTCTCGCAGTTATTACAAGGAGCGGGAGTCCGACGTCAGTGAGGGAAGCTGCTCTGTGGGTCTGACCTGGGGAAAACAGGACCTGATACAAACCAGCTGTGGTAATGACATGGAGACCCAGACACCATCACCTTGATCTGCTCTTTGTGTGCTGCAGTGTGGTCCCACCTGGGTTGTCACCGCAGCCCGACTCTCCACTGAGAGCCCCGCATCCCTGTCAGAGCAGAGGTGGGAAGGCTCCTGTAACCTTCACGCTGCAGAACGGAGCCATGTTCCCTGGCATGGGGATGGACATTTTTCACATAGAATCAGAGAGATAGAGCCCAGCCCAGGGCATGGGATAGAGTGGCTGCTGATTGAAAAACGCACTGGCTGATTGCTTGGAGACTAGTGAAGCAGGGCTGCTCGTCCCGACAGAGCGCATGGCGTCATGTGGACAGAGGCCCAGAGTCAGGGAAAAATGAGAGGGCCTAATTACTGACCATTACGTTGCATCTGAAATCTCACAGGCTGGAATGTATTCATCAAATTGTTATTAATATTTGTGAAATGTCTACTATGTGCCTGACCCTGTGCTGAGAAGTAGAGATGCAGAACTGACTAATGTGACCGGGTTGCCTTACCTTGCTGGTGGGAGGGGCACTTAAAGTACAGCACCCTGCTCACTGGAGCACTGTCAGGGTTCCTTAGACGTGTTGTCATGTTGTTGTTGTTAGTTGCTGTCGAGTCATTGCCAACTCATGGCAGCTTTAATTAGAACAGAATGAAATGCAGCCTGGTCCTGCCTACCTTCACAATCGTTGTGTTTGCGTCCATTATTGTGCAGTGCCTTCCAGTCTAGGGGGCTCATCTTTCAGCACTGCACTGAACAACGTTCTGCTGTGATTGAGAAGACTTTCACTGGCAAATTGTTGGAAGTAGATCACCAAGCCTTTCTTCTTGCCTACCTTAGACTATAAGCTCCGCTGAAGCCTGTCCACCATGGGTAACCCTGTTGGGATTTGAAATACCGGTGGCATAACGTCACAGCAACACACAAGCCACCACAGTAGGACAGACTGACAGATGGGTGGTGGAGTGTTATCATAGAGTTGAGTAAATTCAGAAAGGAGTTCTGTCCACCTACCCAAAAATGTTTAGCCTGGGAAGGATATGTCATTCCCACCCCGCCCCCCATCCTACCCATTATCAACATCAGCTGCATCTTCAAAATAACGTGAGTGAGTACCTGCTGTATACACAGCACTGTCATAAATGCCCCAAAGTTTCAAAGCAGGGTGAGTAAAGGTCTTTGGCCTTCTATTTCCTGTGATCTCAATAGAAAGAATATGTTAAATGGTAGCAAATGACAAGCCGTTTACTTAACATCCAGAATCTATTATATTTGGTCATCAGGATAAATGAGTCTTACATAAACAGGTTTGAAAATCCTCCATTCCTGAAAAGTGCCTTAACTTTCTTGTATTTACCACTGACAGTGTCGTCTGTCAATATCAGTGCTAGGGTTGAAGGAGCGAAGAAGGCTGAATTCAGAAATAGGCCTTTGGCTGTAAATTCCTGTTTTCAGGGCTTGGTCTGCTTTCTTTTAGGCTTAAAGAAGTCCATTGTTAATGCTGAGTGCTATAAAAGAAGCTTAGCTGTGGCTGGCAGCATTCTTGTTCAGTTCTCACTAGTTCCTATTCAATTGCCCATCCATCCAGTCGGTCAACAACTATCTATTGAGAAGTCTCTACGTGCCAGGCACTTTGCAAGGTTCTAGGGACAGAGCAATAAACAATCCAGAACTAGTTCCCTACCCTCTTGGAGATTTCAGGCCAGCAATGACATGGACCACTCAGACAAGGACCACGTGGCTCCATAATACAGTCATTGCTTTCTGGACCAAAAATTTTCCCTAGAGGAGGAGCGTGCTAGGAGCGCCTCTTCCGTAAAATAGATTTCTCAAGTAGGAGAACAGAGGTGATTGTGAACACCAGGTGCCAAATGGGTCCTGGTGGCGCATCACAAGCTTGGAGTTGCTTGCTGGCTGCTTAAAAGATGGGTGCAGCAGGGGGCTCAAAATCGGGGATTTCAACCGTCCTGTTAGAAATGCATGAAATATGCTCAACCAGAAATCAATGACTTTGTTATGGAGCCATGTGGTTGATCCTCATTAGTCATTAAGACAAAAAAAGAAAAAAACCATTGTTATCAAGTTGATTTCAACTCATAGCGATCCTCCAGGACAGAGTAGAACTGCCCCATAGAGTTTCCAAGGAGCAGCTGGTGTATTCAAATTGCCAACCTTTTGGTTAATAGACGTAGCTCTTAACCACTACGCCACCAGGGTTTCCCATTAGCCATTAAAAAAAAAAATTTTTTTAGGGAGATGCAAATCAAAACCACAATGAGATACCACTTTACCCCCACTAGGATGACTAAAATTAAAATAATGATACTGAAACAGAAAACAACAAATATTGGCAAGGATGTAGAAAAACTAGAACCCTTATCCATTGCTGTGAGGAATGAAAAATGGTACAGCCACTGTGGAAAACAGTCTGGCAGTTCCCCCCAAAATTACACAGAGATCTACTGTGTGACCCAGTAATTTGACTTTTAGGTATATACCCTGGAGACCTGGAAGCAGGGATGAAAACAGATACATGCACACCAGGGTTCATTGCAGCACTAGTCACGAGAGCCAAAAGGTGACAGTGGAAATGTTCATCAGTAGCGAATGGATAAACGAAATGTGGTACATTCATAAATAGAGTGTTCCTCAGCCATAAAGAGAAACGAAGTCCTGACACATGCCACAGCGTGGATGAGCCGTAAAAGCATTATGCTGAATGAACTATGTCAGTCCCAAAAGGACACATACTGTAAGATCCCACCTATTGGAAATAACAAGAATAGGCAAACGTACAGAGACAAAATTGATTAGCGGTTACTAGGGGCAGCCGAGAGGGGGACGAGGGAGTCATTGTTCAGGAAGCCTTGAGTGTCTGTTAACGGTGATGGAAAATTTGGCAACTGATACCGGTGGTTGTTGAACAACGTGATTAATGCAGTCAATGTCACTGAACTGTACACGTGAAAAATGTTGAGTTGACAAATGTTGTGTTATATACATTTACTACAATAAAAAAAATAGACAAATACTCCTGTTAGGCCCCAGCAGGGGTACAGCCTGAGCAGGCCGAGCCTGAGTGGCCAGTGGAAGGAGCAGATGGGGTTTGTGGAGCAGGAGGCATGACTCCTTGGGGTGCTGCCTTCCACCTGTGCACGGTCCAGCATGTACACAAACACCCCACAGCTGTTGGGGCGAGAGCGCCGGGCTGGACAGCTTAAGACAACCTCCAAACAGACATCAGGACTTCAACACAGGGTGGAAACTGCTGTCTCTTGCTCAGCCTCCCTGATTAATCTGGTGTTTCAGACTCAGTAGTCCATGAGGTCTTCATCACTTCGTTACTCCTCCAAACAGATGTCCATTTTATGAGCCATGACTGAGTCTTTTCTTTGGGATCCAGGTTCCCCTCCTCAGCATGAATGCTTTGGGCTTACAGGGCCTCTAACATGCTGGCTGTGCCCCGAGTGTGAGGCCTGAGCACAGAGAAGATCTCAGGGCTCATCAGTCTTACGCGTGGTTCCATACTACTGTTTACAAGTAGTTTGCAAGCTACTTAACCTGAGAGAAGACCTGTTACAGCTTGGAAACATGAGGAAACCAGAGATTCTGGAGGGATGCAGCAGGACTCGGGGATTTAAAAAAAAAAAAAAAAATCTTTTTGAAGCACTGTCCAGAAGCAAGGACTCCCAGAAAGTGCTCATGTGTCTGCAGAAAGCTAATATATGGTAATCAGGCCGCGCAGAGCAGCTGTTAGTTTCGACAACATAACAAGGAACTTATCGCTGTTTTCTGCTGTTGCTGCTTCTTCCTGGAATCCTTGCTTGCTGGAGAGGCGTGAATAGAAGATTTATTTTGCATTGTTAGACTGTCAAGGCACTCTAGAGCAACAACTTCCAAATGATAACTTCCCCGGCTTGCCCAAGTTGTGGATTACATGCTTTTAGTCCAGTGTGAACAAGTCGCTGACAGCTCACTCTCCCCGTGGTCTGTTCTCGCCATTTCATGCCCTGTGTGGTTTTGACTCACCACACTGCTGCCCAGCCCAAATCAAAAGGGGCTGTCATTAAGAACGACAGAAATATATTTCTAGCCATGAAGCAAACTGAGGCAACCGACACGTCATTACAGAAAGCCCCTCAAGTCCAAGCCCCAGGAAAGCCACCTTCTATGCCAAAATTTAGGTCATCCCAAGTCAACAGGAAATGAGAAAGGCCTCTGAGGTTGAGTGGGAAAGAGAGAAGGCATATGTGATGAGATGGGAGGCAGTCTTGGGGGTCTGGTCTCTTTTCTGCCACAGCTGGTCACTTAGGTCTTAGAGAAGAGATGACAGTAAAGGCTCTTACAGGACAGGACCCCTGGTGCTTTGTCCTCAACCTCTAAACAGCTGGAGACCTCTGGTGAGTCCTCTAACCTCTGCAGTCAGCATGTTGTTGCCGTGCTATGAAGTCAGCTCCAACTCATGGTGACCTTGTGTATAACAGAAGGAAACGTTGCCTGGCCCTGCAGCAGCCGCACTTGCTGGTACGTTTGAGTCCATTGGTCTGGCTGTTGTGTCAATCCATCTCATTAAGAGTTTCCTTCATTTTCACTGACCCTCCACTTTACCAAACAGGGTGTCCTTTTCTAGCGATTGGTCTTTCCTGATGACACGTCCAAAGTTAGCAAGCGATTGAATTAAATAATTAATTGGTTAATGAACAAATCTCTCAAATGGGGAGACCAGTAGATCTTTGATCTAACGGCAGGAGATGGGGTGATTTAATTTTTATTTGTTGCCTCTCCTTTCCTTTGAATTTGTCTAACACTTATAAACCTTATTACTCTAGCTGGCACTGTAGTTACCTAAGTCTCTCCTCCATCTGTCCCCCGGATTATAACAACCTTTTGGAACATGGTCAGTTCTTTCCTTGTCTGTCTTCTGTGTTATCCAACATGCACTGCACTTGTTACCTACCCTAAATAAATGGTTATTGGATTGAATTATGGTCCCACCTGATGATAAGAGACCTGGCAATCTGCTTCCATTAAGATTACAGCCAAGAAAACCCTACGGAGCAGTTCTCCTTTGTAACACATGGGGTTTCCATGAGTCAGAATTGACTCAATGGCAACTAGCGACAACAGTGACAACACGGCTTTCTAGTCCCCCTTCTCGAGCCAGGAGGATATTCTGTTTTCTCTTCACACTCCTGCTTAATTTCATTTGCTCCTAGGACATGTGAGTCACGCTTGTTTTCAGGATTGGGCTGACTTCCTCTCCTCCACCACCTTTTCATGAAGCTTCTGCTGAAGCCAAAGGCTTGGCATTGTGCAGCTGTGTTATTGTGGGGAAGTTCGTGACTGTGGAGCAGCTAGCCACGCATTTGGGTTTATTATCAGAGGCCGGCAACGTAGGGCTGGCTCCTTGCCGATTTTTTTCCTAAGGCAGCCGAAAAAAGAATAGCGTCATTTGTTTTGGGGAGTATAAAAAAGAACAAGAGATTTTGCAAAGTTATTTAAAAAAAAAAAAAGCAGAATTGGTCCATTTTGGAAACTTCCGACCTTGACAGTGTCCCTCTAATGCTATATAAACATTTGTTTGGGATATTTAATAAGCTGCCAGCTGACAAATTGTAGAACTTTCTGCAAGAGCCCCTTATCTTTTTCTAGAAGCACTGAGATGGCAAAATATATTCTCTGTCTCAACAATTCACTCGGTATTTGCATGTGGAAATTGGAAAGCAAGTTGGTTTTCTTCATTTGCATGACAAAACTGCAACCCCAAAATACAATTCAGCATTTAATTTAAGCCAGTTAGAGAGTGCAGAAAGGGCCCCAGCCCGCTTGGCTCCGTTTTGCTGCTGATGTTTCTGTTGTTACAATTAAAATTGATTTATAAGGGCTAAGGACATAAAATATCTCCTCGTGAAGCGCCGGACTGAACATGGGGAATCTGCTGCCTCAGGTCACTGGGAGAAAAACAAACCCCATGAAAAATAGCTTTCATTTGAAGGCCTTAATAACTCTGTTACCATCTTACCTGAGGCCCCCACTGCATTTGTGGGGGGTAAGTGGTCACGCAGCCTTGGGCAAGGACGCAGCTGCTGAAGCAAACCTCCAGAACTGGATCGCAGCTTGACAAAAGCAGATCAAGGCACCTCCTGAGCAAGAATGTAAGACACTTAATCTTAGATATGTATTCTCCTTCCCGAGTGACTCCGCTGCAGAGGCTTGGTCTTACCACAGCAACGCTCCATTCCTTTACCCTTCCAGCCTCCGGGGGGTGGCCCCACTCTCTCAACTACAAGTAACTTTTCCTCTATCCCTAGGTCCCTATAGGTGCAGTGGTGGTTCGGTGGTAGAATGGAGATGGCACAGGACCAGGCAGTGTTTGGTTCTGTTGCGCATGAGGTTGCCATAGTCAGAGTCCAGCTCAACAGCAGCTGATAAAAAGGACCTCAGATCAGTAACTGACTCCTCGCTGGGGCGCTACTTACCCGGATGGGATCTACAGTTTGCAGCGGATCCTCTTTGCTCACCTTCCTCTTAATCCGCACCCATTTGGACATTCATTCATCACGTTAGTCCAGTGCCTACCAAGCACCATTCTTCCTAGGGGATACGGATATAAAGGATATCAGCTCTGATCTAACGGGGGCAACATACAAATAAACAAGCTTTTTTTATTTACTCTATGGTTTTTTTATGGTTCAGATTCTGACTCTGACCTCTACAAGTTCTGTGTCCTTGGGCAAGTTACTCATACTGCCTAACTTGAGTTTCTTCTTATCATCTTCCTCATAAAACTATTTTTAAAAACCCATTGCCATCAAGTCAATTCCGACTCATAGCAACCCTATAGGACCGAGTAGAACTGCCCCATATGGTTTCCAAGGAGCGCCTGGTGGATTCAAAGTGCCAGCTGTTTGGTTAGCAGCCGTAGCTCTTATTGAACCCTGACCACCAGGGTTTGCCATAGAACTATGATGCACATTATTTGGGACTGTATATGCAGTGGCTGGCACTTACTAAACACTAAGTAAATAATAGACGTAGCTACACTGATAAATACTATGAGAGCACACAAAAGGGGTCCCCAACCACAGTGGTAAAGAACTCAGCTGCTAACCAAAAGGCCAACAGTTCAAATCCACCAGCTGCTCTTGGAAACCCTATAGAACAGTTCTATTCTGTCCTATAGGGTCACTATGAGTCGGAGTCGACTCGACAGCAATGGGTTTTTAACCCACACCACAGAGTAGACATGTGGAGTAATTTCCAAAGCCCTTCTAGCATTGGTTTAAAGGACCATATGGCAAAACCCAGGTGAAGGATGAGGGGAAAAGACACTGTGAATAGAAGAAGGGGCAAGTTCAAAGACACAGAGATAGGACAGAGCCCAGCATAATGGGTGACTGACTGTGGTTTGGTATGCCTGTGAATGGGGCTCACCCGGTGTTGGTGTTCCCACTGTGGTGCACATTTGGCTGGGGGATTCAAAGTGGTCTTAGGTGGTGTAAACAGAAAGTCAAACACTAGAGGCTAAAGGAAGTCTGAGAGCATCCTGACTCTAGAACATCTGCACAAGGCAGAACTGGGCCAGGGCCGGGCAGGCTTGTTTACCAGTGCCATCCTTTTCCATAACATTTTCCCCACTTCATGGAAATGCTGCCATAATTGCTTTTCAGTGTGAAACATTTCACACTCTAATGTTCCCATTGGAAAACTTCATTTACGGGTTCACCTCTAGATGGGAAATGAGTACAGGGTTTTACCACAGGAAGAGGCAGCCAGTGTGGCCAGGAGACATAAAACTCTGGCAGGGGTGGGGCTGGGGCTGTCCAGACATCGGCTTCCCCTTGTACACCCCACTCACACACGTGCCTGCGTACTAGAAAAGGCAGTTATTCTTTCAGGGTCTCAGCTTCACCTCCTCTGCAGAAAACAGTGTAGGTAACACCTGACCCCTTACCTTGTGATGCTATCGCCATTGCATCTTTCAGGTGAGGAATCTGAGGTTTAGGACAGGCCACGTAGCCTGCCAGAAGCCATCCACAGCAACGACATGACAGAGATGGGATTTAAACTCAGAGAGCCTCCCTCCAAAGCCAGTGAATGTACCCACCCCACAAAGCTGCCATATCTGGCTGAATAAAAGACTTTTATAATTACTAAAATACCTGAGCTGCCTGTCTTAGAGTTACAGAATCTTAGGGCTGGAAAGGACTGGAGAGTTGACAGACAACGATCTGCAAGAATAAGTGGCTGCTAGCCCAGGGCCCCAGCGTTGCTTAGGGTCAATGCTAGTCAGAGAGCTGCATTTGAAGGCAATATGGGTTTTTTGGTTGGTTTTATAGTCCTGTTATTACCACCACTCTTAGTACTCAGACTGTTGTTGTGAGCTCTCGAGGGAGGATATTATTCACATTTTTATTATCTCTGTGAGGCTCATCAAGGCTGAGGAATCAAGACAATAGCTTCCCCTGAAGATCTGAGCTGGGTTTTTATCTTATTCATTCCCCAGCCTCTCTTTTTGTCTTTTTGTACTTTAAACTCAAATTGGGATTCGAGGGCTGGACGTTTGTACAACAGCTGGGCTGGTGACCGTTCAGGCATTTCATATGACACGTGAGAGGTTTGATATGGATTGTTAAATTATTCGACATAGTAGTAGAGGGGAGGAGTGTGGTGCCCAGGCATGTTAGAACAGGTCTAGGACAATGGAGGATGTCTTGATGGCTTCCCCAGGCCGTCTGCCCACCTCCTTGGCAGTAGATTGTGGTTGAGCCTGGGGTGGGGCGGGGGGGCTTTGGTGGAGAAGCTGAGGAGGAAAAACTGTGAAGGGTCCAGGGTACCAGTAACCCCTCCCTCCCCTCTCCTTTCCTCCCTTCACACTTCCCTGCCTCCTTCTTCCCTTCAAACCTTGCTTCCGTCCTCTTTCCCTTCCTTCCTTCCTTCCTCCCTTCCTTCCTCCCTCCCTTCCTCCCTTCCTTCCTTCCTTCCTTTTTTCTTCCTTCTCTCCCACCCTCCCTCTTCCTTCTCTCTTTCATTTCCCTAGTAAATGCATTTTTAATGTCTCTTATGGATTTTATACTGTGAGATTGGCACTCACCCTGGCAAGTAAAGGCTCTTCAGATGGCAGGATGGGGAAGTGTCGTCTAATTCATTCATTCATTAACAAATGGCAAGTCAGTGACTGCTACAACCAGATCAACATTTCTTCTGATTTTGATGGTGGGACACCATACGTGACTATACAGTGGAGTTCTGAGCAAAACCAGATGTGATGGGGTCGGGAGACCTTTGAGGACGATGAGCTGAACATTGGAGAGCTAAATCCCCTCCCACAGTATGACATCTGATGGCTTACTCCCCTCCCCCTCCTGGTCTGTGTTTGTTAATGAGTGCTAGTCCTTCTCTAGACCTTCCATTTTATAAACAGGTCTTTTGTGGTTTTTAGAACACTTGGCTTTATGTATTTGTTTACTGGAAAAATTAATCTGAATACAAAGATGATGTCTTAAGACATTAATATAAGTATATACACCCATCCATAAATGACTCATTACAGTTTAAGATCCATCTGTTGAGCCCCTCAGGCCTTGTAAACTGTGCCCCTTAAATGATAAGCCAACTTTTTTGAATTTTAATTCCCTTGTGATCCGTTGCTTAACCAAATATCTGCCCAACCTCATCCACCCTCTGATTTCACCCCTAGGCAAACCTTGACCTTCCTTGTACCAGAGGTCCCTTTGAACACCTAACTGATTTCCCAGAGCCCTTTTCCCTAGAAAAACACACTTTCAGGGAGTTCACCAACTCTTAGGCAGCCGAGCATTCTTATTTTAGGAAGCCCTGCTTGGAGAAGAGATTGTTATATACCAATAACTGACCAATTTCTGTTGGAAAATGTCGTAAATGTGCTGTCAGTCCCTTCAGTTTCTTTCAGTCGACAAATGCCCATGTATTTTTTGAAGAAAAGAGAGGTGACGGATTAAAGTAGGGAGGCATATTTCGTTGTCTCCTTCCTTACTAGAATGCTTTTGTCAAGCGATAGGGACCCATATGCTGCCCCCTCCTGCTCCCCAAGCATAAACCAGTTTCAGAAGTAGTTTTCAAGGTGAAGTTCACTGGAAGACTCATACTTCCTTCTTCAGATATCTTGCCACAAGCCCCAGAGCGGATCACTGCCCTGTTCTTCCCACAGATGAGGGGAGATGTGCCATAGGAGAGCATCTTCCTGTTTATAGACATTTGCTTGCCAACCTTATGTATTTAAGAAGGAAAATCACCACTTATTTGTACAAAGTAAATTGGCTTATGCTCCATAATAGCCTTCTCCATTCTCGCCTCTGTCAGGAAAAGGTCATCTCAGACTTCCGTACTGCACAGAACTCAGACTCTTGACAACATGTAGAGAAATCACACACTCCCAAACTGCAATTTCCTTCACGGATTAAGACCTCAGTGGTCACAGGTTTTTAGTTTCAGCAGGTGTATTTTCTAGCATGTTGCTGGCTATTGACAGGGATATAAAATGTAGCTCATATACCTTAGCAGGATGTAGCCAGAGTGTCAGAAACACACACACGCACCTACACATGCAAACATGTATACACCCAAACAACATACACATGCTTCCAAACACACACACATAGACACACACGCGTACTTGCAAACATGCATACATAAATGCACCCAAACAAGTGCATGCTTACAAATACACACACATGCATACACACATAGACACATATACACATGCAAAAATGCAGACATACATCCAAACAACATACATGTGTTTGCAAATGCACACATGCATGCATACAACATAGACACACACATACGTACTCAAACATGCGTACATAAATATACCCAAACATGCATACACACTTACAAATACACAGACATGCATACACACACACAAATACACAGACATGCATACACACACACATAGACACACACACATATGCAAAAATACATACATACACCCAAATATACATATACATATGCTTACAACCACAGACACGTATACACTGGGAAACATACATGCACTTGCAAATAAACATACTTATACTGAAATTTGCACACACCCATGCTTCCAAACATACATGTCCCCACAGGCCACACACAGGGACACACGCCACTTGTCTTCTCTCTGCTCAGTACAAGCTCTCCAGTGTGCCACTCAGCTGTGGCCTACCTCAAAGGCCCATTCCAATTTGATGTTATTAGCCATTGCCTTAGCAACAGATACAGACATTGCATGTGTGGCAGTGACTGTCCCAGGTCCCTGTGGAGCCCTTACCCTTGAGTGTATCCCATTGATAGCTGGAACAAAGTGAACACACAACAAACAGGTTAGAAAAGAGGTAAGAGCCCCGCGGACTGCCATGTGGATAACACAGTGGACACCCAGCAGCCCCCAGGGAAGTGTATGGAAAACTAGCTCCCTTCATCCTGGGACCGAAGGGCTCAGCTTATCTCAACCTGGTGACTTGGTAATTTACAGGAGAGTTTCATAGTAGCCAAGTATTATAATTCTTACATAATATAAATCTCACCATCATTGCTGTTGTTAGGTGCCGCCAAGTCGGTTCCAACTCATAGTGATCCGATGCACAACAGAACAAAACCCTGCCTGATCCTGAGCCATCCTTACAATCGTTGTTATGCTTGAGCTCGTTGTTGCAGCAACTGTGTCAATCCACCTCGTTGAGGGTCTTCCTCTTCTCTGCTGACCCTGTACTCTGCCAAGCATGATGTCCTTCTCCAGGGACTGATCCCTCCTTAGAACATGTCCAAAGTATGTAAGACACAGTCTTGCCATCCTTGCTTCTAAGGAGCATTCTGGCTGTACTTTAAGACAGATTTGTTTGTTCTTTTGGCAGTCCATGATATATTCAATATTCTTCACCAGCACCACAATTCAAAGGCGTCAATTCTTCTGTCTTTCTTATTCATCATCCAGCTTTCACATGCATATGATGCGATTGAAAATACCATGGCTTGGGTCAGGCACACCTTAGTCTTCAAGGTGACATCTTTGCTCTTCAACACTTTAAAGAGGTCCTTTGCAGCAGATTTACCCAATGCAATGCGTCTTTTGATTTCTTGACTGCTGCTTCCATGGCTGTTGATTGTGGATCCAAGTAAAATGAGATCCTTGACAACTTCAATCTTTTCTCCGTTTATCATGATGTTGCTCATTGGTCCAGTTGTGAGGATTTTTGTTTTCTTTATGTTGGGGTGCAATCCATACTGTGATCTTTGATCTTCATTGGTAAGTGCTTCAAGTCCTCTTCACTTTCAGCAAGCAAGATTGTGCCATCTGCATAACGCAGGTTGTTAATGAGTCTTTCTCCAATTCCAATGCCCCGTTCTTCTTCATATAGTCCAGCTTCTCGTATGATTTGCTCAACATACAGATTGAATAGGTATGGTGAAAGAATACAACCCTGACGCATGCCTTTCCTGAATTTAAACCAATCAGTAGCCCCTTGTTCTGTCTGAACAACTGCCTCTTGATCTATGTAAAGGTTCCTCATGAGCACAATTAAGTGTTCTGGAATTCCCATTCTTCACAATGTTATCCATAATTTGTTATGATCTGTCACACAATCAAATGCCTTTGCATAGTCAATAAAACACAGGTAAACATCCTTCTGGTATTCTCTGCTTTCAGCCAGGATCCATCTGACATCAGCAATGATATCCCCGGTTCCATGTCCTCTTCTGAAACTGGCCTGAATTTCTGGCAGTTCCCTGTCAATATACTGCTGCAGCCATTTTTGCATGATCTTCAGCAAAATTTTGCTTGCATGTGACATTAATGATATTGTTCTCTAATTTCCACATTCGGTTGGATCCCCATTTATTTATCACCATTAATTACCTCCCCAAAAAAGTAAGAATTTCCTAATTTCGGTCTTTGGTTGATGCCCATAGGACTGATACAGCACCTTCCCTGGAGAGTACCAGGGGCTGTTACATTTCTGGAGCCACTCAGTGGCGCAGACGGTTAACAGGCTGGCTGTTAACTGTAAGGTTAGTAGTTCAAGTCCACTCAGAGGTACCTCAGGAGGAAGCCCTGGCAATCTGCTTCTGAACAGTCAGCCACTGAAAACCCTATGGAGTGCAGCTCTACTCTGACACACCCAGCGTCACCGGGAGTCAGAATCAACTCCCCGACAATGATTCTGCTGTTTGTTTTCCTAATTACACTTCCGTGCTTTGCATAAGCCGCTTGCTGTGTTTATGATGCTGTTCCTTCCATTCTGTGCTGGGTGACCTCTCTTTCTCATTCTCAGGACCCAGCTCAGTTGTGTCCTCTCTGTGAAGCCTTTTCACTCTCCCCTAAAGAAAATTGATTTATTATGCTTTGCTCTGTGGCCCCACTGCGCTATGAACAGGCCATTGGCAGAGCATATGTTACATTTAATCAGAGAAGCCTGGACTCCTCAGACTGGGCGCCTCCCAGAGCCAGGTGTGCCCCTCATTCTCATCTCCGCTCCTCCAAGCATCTGGCATCGTGTCTGGGCTGGCACTTAATTCGCACGTACTCAGTGTTTCTGAACTGATGAATGAAGGAATCAATTAGGTAAGTCTGTAATACCCATTTAGGAGCTCCCAGGGAATACAGCTCCCTTATACAGAGACACGGTTCTCCGTGCCATCTGAGTGAAGAGCTACCCAGTGCTAACGCCAGCCCCCAGCTGATGGTCCTTGGTGCCCACTCCGCCTCCAGAATATTCTATTGCTCGTTGGATAACTTGTCCAGTCGTGGTAGGACCAAGGCAAAGAAGGGCAGAGAAACCGCAAGCAGATGACTAAGGCAGCAGGTAGAAGGCGGTGGTAATAGCCACATGATAACTGAAATTTCTCCTCCCTCATAGCCACAGACAACTGATTAGGGGCCTCATTACCTTTGAAACAGCAGTTAATCACGTTGTAACCAACTGATTTGGGATTTGAGGTGTCTGGGGGCAGTGGGTGGAATTTTGTTTGATTTTTTGCCTTTCTTAGATTTTAGGAGAATGATTCAACTGTTCATTTTAGACAAATATTACTTTAGAACTTATCCTATGGCAGGCACCACGCCAGGCACTTCTGTGCTGGCTTCCCATTTATTCCTATATATACCCTTTCTTGTAGGGTAGGTGTAATGATTCCATTTTACAGAAGAGGAAAAAGAGTCAGGGAGAAAAAGGGGCCCTGCCAGGGTCCCACTGCTGGTGAGTGGCAGAGCAGGGATGTGAATCCAGGGCCTCTGCCTCAGAGCCTTGTGCTCTGGGCACTGCACGGATGGCTGATGTTTGGGTAGACTTTCACATGTTAGAGACTCGTCTTCCCTGTATCCTAAAAGACTCAGAAAGAGTTAATTAAATTACGCTCTAATTCTTAGGATAGAAAAGTAAGCTAGCGCATTGGAAAAAGAAATTCTACAAAAATTGAAATTAATCAGGGATAAGTTACCAGTTAATCTGCAGTTATGCATAACACATTCGCTGTTGCTAGCTGCTGTCGAGTCAGCCTCTGACTCATGGCGACCCCATGCATGCAAGCCCTGTGATCATTTGCAGATCAGACCGTTGTGCTCCATAGGTTTTTCAAGGCGGATTTTTGGAAGTAGATCTTATTCTGAACGTACTTGGAGATCTACTAGTCCATCTTAGTCTGGAAGCTCCACTGAAACCTGTTCAGCATCATAGCAACATGCAAGCCTACACTGACAGACAGGTAGTGGCTCTACATTAGGTTCACTGACCAGGAATCGAACCTGTGTCTCCCGCGTGGAACACAAGAATTCTACCACTGAACGACCACTGCCCCTGCAAAATAAATTTTACCAGTTACTATCAAGTCATCCCCAACTCATGGCAACTCCATATGTGTCAGAGTAAAACTGTGCTCCATAGGGGTTTCAGAGGCTGAGTTTCCAGGTGAAGGTTGCAGGCAATCTTCTGGATCATCCCGGGGTAGGTTCGAACCTCCAACCTTTCAGTTAGCAGCCAAGCATGTTAACTATATGCACCACCCAGTTACACTAGAATAAATTTAGTTAAATGTAATTGCTTTTTCTCCCCAAGTAACCGAATTTTTTCCTTTTATTCCACAAGTAATCGAGTTAATTAAGGTTTGACTGAAAAATCAGAAAGTCCAATAGGATTGAATTTTGCCAATGACAGGTGTGTAGGAGTGTCCTCACTCCTAAATGTCCCTGGCCCTCACCAACCCATAGCCAGCCGACATCCTATTAAACGGAGCTTCCAAAAGCTGTGACTCAGAGCCCAGCCACTCTGCTCCACCATCGCATTATCCCCATCACAGCTGCAGCTGTTGTATAATGATACCTGGGCTCCCCGTTTGCACCCTCATTGTCCAAGGGTTGAATAGCGCTGTTCATTCAGAAAGCCCGAGATCAGGCCTGGCCCTCCGAAGCCACCTGTTTCTATGCCGGGGAACGAGGGTTGCAGCTCATGGGCACTAATGGAGCTGAAAAGGTGCCTGGGGCTCATTATTCCTGAGGTAATCTTGAAGGTCACAGTACCACAAGTGCTGTTTGCACTCAAAACAGGAAGGAGAAAAGCATATTTGAGACATTTGAGAATTCTAGCACTTTTTTTTTTTTTTTTCCTTGCACATACAGGAGGTATAATATAAGGCTTCTGATATTCCTCTGCAGCTGAGTCTTAATCACGGGAGAAATCGCTCCTTGGAGACCTCTGTACCTGCCGTTTGTGCCGCTTACCTAATACCTTAACGAGATTTTTTTTCTTTGATCTCTGAGCTTCTCTCACCCAAGTTATAATAGTGTAAGCAACCGCTTGACTTCAAAAACTTATCTTTCCCCAGACTGGAAGGCAGAGAGCTCAGGCAAGTGGCTGAGACCTCAAATGACAACACAGGGGGGGTACCAGGCTCTGGTGGGCAGAGATGGGGCTCTCAGCTTCCATGCCGTCAGATTCCAAATGCACCCAGCTTAATTCACTCTCAGTTGGTCTAGGCCACCTCCCTGAGACAGATGCCAGGCCCGTGGTCGTAACTGACAGGGTACTTTCCCAGGGCTGCTTAATACCACAAATAAGGTTGCTTTAAACAGCAGAAAGTTATTGTTTCACAGTTCTGGAGGCTAGGAATCCACATTCAGGGGCCCAGCAGAGCCATGCTCTCTCCAAAGGCTCTAGGAGAAGATCCTTCCTTGTCTCTCCAGCTTCTGGTAGCCACAGGTGTGCCTCAGCTAGCAGCTGCAGCATAACCCTGATGTCACACACCATTATCTGACTGTGTCTCTTCTCATTCTTTTATAAAGAGTCACTTCAGATTGCATTAGGGCCCACTCTGCTCTGCTATGACTTCATGTGAATTTAAACCAGCTGTCATTAAGTTGACTCTGATTCATGGCAACCCCATGTGTGTCAGGGTAGAACTGTGCTCCGCAGGGTTTTCAATGCTGATTTTTGAGAAATAGATCACGAGGCCTGTGTTCTAAGGCACCTGTGGGTGAAATTGAACCAGGAACCTTTTGGTTAGCAGCCAAAGGCATTAACTATGTGTACCACCTGGAGACTTCCCTATTAACATAACAAACCCTATTTCCAAACAATGTCACATTCACAGGTACCGGAGGTTAAGACTTCTACATATCTTTTGGGGATGCAAGATTCAATCTACAACACTGAAGTAGCCTGGAAGTCAGCCTCGGACTCCACTCCCTTGAGATCTGGTTGC
This sequence comes from Elephas maximus indicus, assembly GCF_024166365.1. NCBI lineage: Eukaryota > Metazoa > Chordata > Mammalia > Proboscidea > Elephantidae > Elephas > Elephas maximus. Next base: position 29,804,829 of record NC_064835.1, on the reverse strand, counting down.
AGTTGGCCTGTAACAGTCTAAGGGGTGGTTTTCAACCCCGACTGCACATTAGGATCACCTGGGCAGCTTCAAAATCATTCCAGTGCTCAGTGTTCCACCCACAGAGGTCCTGATTTAATTGCTCTGGGGTGGGGCCTGCATACTGTTATTTGTTTTAACTCCTCAGATGATTCTAAAGAGCAGCCAGAGTTGAGACCAGCAGTCTACAGCCTTTCCCAAGACCTAGCAGCTCATTTTCTCATGCCCAGCACCTGTGTTCTTAGGTACCCTTTGCCCTGCAAACCCCCTGCAAAGCAGACTAGCTTCCTTTTGGAGTTTCCATAAGAAATCACTCACAGCCAGCCCCATATCATTCTACTGGAATTTAATAAGAAATTTGGAGTGGAGGATTTTCCAGGTAGGAGAAAGGGATTCTGCCATCTCCTGGCTTTCCCTTCTCTTCCTACCCAACCCCTTTCCCTCCTCAGGCTAGGGGTGGGGCTTTCTCCTCCTCTGAGTAGCTCGATGTCCCTGTCACTGTATGCAGAGCAGTCCCATCTAGGCCTAAGTTTCTAGGGGGCTCATTCCTCTCCCCAAGCACTTATCTTATTTTTCCACAAAAGCCATACCCAAGAGAAATTCTGAAAACAGCTGTTAATACAATAATTTTTTCCTCTTCATTACACACACACACACAAACACACAGAGCCCTACACAGTTCATGAAACACTTCCATGTAAGTCCCTACATTTGATTCTTTTTGATAGGTCCAATTATAATCTTTATAATTTTTTTTGGTTATTATAATCTTAACTTTACAGATGAAGAAACTGAGGGATAACATGATTAAAATCACAGAACCACTGAAGACTGAACTCAGCTTTAGACCTATGCTCTCTCCTCTTATAGCATTTTTTATCTTCAATAGAGCAAAGTAAGTCAGAAAAAAAAAAAAAGGACAAATATTGCATGATCCCATTCATATGAAATATCTAGAGTAGGCAAATATATAGAGACAAAAGCATAAGGCCAAACCATATCAGTGGATACTGGGGGCAAGAGGGGGAAGGAAAGAGTGAGTCCTCGTTTTAGGGGACACTGAACTTCTGTTGAGGGTGATAGGCATTTTTGGAAAAGGATAGTGGTAATGGTTAATCCACATGATAAACATAATTAAAGTCACTGAAGTATACGTATTAAAAATGTTGAAATGGCAAATGTTTTGTTATGTATATACTGACCACAATTTTTAAGAATTGTTTCTAAGAGTAATGCTGCTCTGTACCCTTTGTGAAAAAGATCTCCCTATTCTAACCCTAAAGAAGGGTTCACCTACCCAGTTAGATCCAAAAGGACCTGTAAGAAATCGGATGGGCAGGACCAGAATGAGATATTTAGAGAACAAAGGAATCCTCAGTGAGAAAGATTGACACAATAGCTAAAACGATGGATTCAACCATGTCAATGATCATGAAGATGGTGCAGGACTAGGCAATGTTTTGTTGTTATAGGAAAGGTCTCCATGAGTCAGAGTTGACTCCATGATAACTAACGACAACAACATGTTATAAAGATTACATGAAAGAGAGAACTGGGTGACAATCTTAACATCAGACAAAGTAGACTTTAAGACAAAATCTGTTAGAAGAAATAAAGATGGACATTATATAGTGATAAAGGAGTCAATTAACTAAGAAGATTTAACAATAATAAATATATATGTACCCAACATCAGGGCATCTAAATATATAAAGCAGACACTGATAGAACTGAAGGGAGAAATAGATAGTACTATAATAATAGTTGGAGACTTCAATACACCACATTCAGTATTGGACAGAACATCTAGAAAGAAGGTCAACAAGGAAACAGAGGACTTGAATGATGCTATAAACCAACTAGACTTAACAGACATATGTAAACACTCCACCAAAAACATAGCATAATATACATTCCACTCTAGTGCACATGGATCATTCTCCCAGATAGACCACATGTTAGGCCACAAAGCCAGTCTTGAGAAATTTTAAAAGACTGAATTTATACAAAATATTTTCTATGACCAGAATAGTATGAAGCTAGAAATCGATTACAGAAAAAAAAATCATGGAATATACACAAACATATGGAAAGGAAACAACACACTATTAAACTACCAATGGTCAAGGAATAAATCAACAGAGGAATCACGAAATTTCCTAGAGTCAAATGAAAATGAAAGCACAACATACCAAAGCTTACAGGGTGCAGCGAAGGCAGTATTCAGAGGGAATCTTTTAGCAGTAAATGCCTAGATGAAGAAAGAAGTAAGATCTCAAACAAACAGCCTAACTCGACAACTCCAGGAACTAGAAAGAGAAGAGCAAACTAAGCCTAAACTTTCCAGAAGGAAGGAAATAACAAAGATCAGAGCATAAATAAACAAAGTGGAAAACGGAAAAACAATAGAGAGAATCAATAAAACCAGAAGTTTGTTCTTCAAAAGAGCAATAAAATTGACAAACCCGTAGCTAGACTGACAAAGATACAAATAACCAAAATAAAAAATGAAAGCGGCAATATTATAATTGACCCAATAGAAATAAAGAGAATTATGACAGAATATTACGAACAACAACAAACTGGATAACCTAGATGATGTGAACAAATTCTTAGAAGCACATAACCTACCCAAACTGACTCAAGAGGAAATAGAATGTCTGGACAGATCCATAACAAATGAAGAGACCAAATTAGTGATCAAAAACCTCCCAACAAGAAAACGTCACCAAGTGGGATTATTCCAGGAATTCAGGGATGGTTTGACATTAGAAAATCGATCGACATAATACACCACATCAATAGAACAAAGGAGAAGAATCACAGGACATTCGCATCTAAGAGAATAAATACCTAGGAATAAATCTAACCAAGGACATGAAGGACTTACACAATGAAAACTATAAAACACTGCTGAAAGAGATTAAAGAAAAATAAATGGAAAGATGTTCCATGTTCATGGGTTGGAAGACTTAATATTGTTAAGATGTCAATACTACCCAAAGTGATCTATTCAATGCAATCCCAGTGAAAATTCCAACAGCCTTCTTTACAGAAATAGTAAAACAAATCCTCAACTTTATATGGAATGCCAAGAGGCCCTGAATAACTAAAGCAATGTCAAAAGAGAAGAACATAGGAGGACTCACATTTACTAATTTTAAAACATACTATGCAGCTACAGTAATCAAAGCAACCTGGTACTGGTATAGCAGTAGACACATAGGCCAATAGAATAGAATTGGAAGCACAGAAGTAAACCCACACATCTATGGTCAACTGATTTTTGACAAGGATTCTAAGTCCACTCAGTGAGGAATGAAGAGTTTCTTCAATAAACGGTGCTAGGAAAGTTGGATTCCCACATGCAGAGAAATGAAACAGGATCCATGCCTCACACCATACACAAAAACAAATTCAAAATGGATTACGGACCTAAATGTTCAAACTAAAACAATAGGATTCTTAGAAGAAAAAGCAGGGGCAACACTGTCAGGCCTAGCTTTTAACAAAGGATTATTTAATATAATAACGATAGCACAAATAGCAAAAGATAAATAAATCGGACCTCATAAAAATTGAAAATTTTTGTTTATTAAAAGACTTCATCCAAACAAATGAAAGGACAAGCTATTGACTGGGAGAATATCTTCGGAAACCACATATCCAAAAAAAATACCCTAATAATTAAAATATACATAAAACTTCAACAGCTTAACAACAAAAAGACAAATAACCCCAACATAAAATTGGCAAAGGGTTTGAATAGACATTTCAACAAAGAAGACATTCAAATGGCCACCAAACACATGAAAAGATGCCCAGCATCATTAGCCATCAGAGAGATGCAAATCAAAACCACAGTGAACTACCAGCCCTGGTGGCACAGTGGTTAAGAGCTGTGTCTGCTAATTAAAAGATCAGCTGTTTGAATCCACCATTCACTCCTTGGAAAGCCTATGGAGCAGTTCTACTCTGTCCTATAGGGTCATTATGGATTAGAATTGACTCAACAGCAATGGGTACAGTGGCTAAAATAAAAAAATTAAAAAAAACAAAAGTCGATGAGAATGTGGGAAAACTGAAACCCTTACCCATTGTTGGTGGGAATGGTGCAAAATAGTACAGCCGCTGTGGGAAAAAGTGTGGCTGTTCCTCAAAAAAGCTAAAAATAGAACTTCCATATGGTCTACCAATTCCACTCCTAGGTATACACCCGAAAGGCTTGAAAGCAGAGACTCAAAAAAAAAAAAAAGACTTGTACACCAGTGTTCATTGCAGCACTATTTACGATAGCCAAAAGGTGGAAACAACCTAAATGCCCATTAACAGAAGAGTGGATACACAAAATATAGTGCATATACACGACAAAATACTACTCAACCAAGAGGAGAAATGAAGTCTTGATACATGCTGCAGTATGAATGGAGCTGGAAGACATTATGCTGAGTGAAGTAAGTCAAAAGGACAAATATTGTATAACCTCACTTATATTAAAAAAAAACAAGAAAAGACAAATGTATAGAGAACAAAATTTATTGGTTACCATGGGTTGGATAGAGGAGAAAAGGGGTGGTTAATGGTGATGGAAATATTAAGGGTAGGATTGCACAGCTGATTATTATAAGTGCTGTCAATAACCCATACACCTAAAAAAAGTTGAATTGGCGAAAGTTTTGTGATAGATATATTTATAACAACAACAACGAAAAAGAAAGAGTAGCTGCTGAGGCTAATTATATGCAACCAAAAACCTCATGGGATTTGGTTTCTTGGCTTGGAGGTTTAGAGTCATGGTTTCATGGGACATCCCAGTTAATTGGCCTAATAATATGTTTAGTGCCTCTGTTATACCTCCAAGTTTGGTGCATAATGCCTGGAGTCTTAAAAGCTTGTAAGCAGCCATCCAAGGCACAACAATTTGGTCTCTATTTGCCTGGAACAATAGAGGAAGAAGGAGGGCCAGGAATAGGAGGAGGATATGGAATGTGTGGCTAATTGCCTCCTGAAAAACTACCTCCTTTGCCATGAGACCAGAACTGGATGGTGCCTCGACATTTTGATCAAAGACTCCATAGAAGAATTCTGATCAAAAGGGAGAAAATGTAGAACAGAATTTCAAAATCTCATGGACCCCAGACTTCCTGGAGCCATGAAGGCTGGATGAACCCCTGAAACTATTGCCCTGAGATAATCTTTAAGCCTTTAACCAAAAATATCCTCTGAAGTCTTCTTAAAACCAAACAGTAAAAAAAAAAAAACCAAACAGTAGTTTAGCTTAACTAGTGAAAAATGTCTGCCTGGAGCATTATGCTCTTTTAAGAACTATCTATATGGGACCAGGAAACCCTGGTGGCGTCACATAGTGGTTAAGTACTACGGCTGCTAACCAAAGGGTCGGCAGTTCGAATATGCCAGGCACTCCTTGGAAACTCTATGGGGCGGTTCTACTCTGTCCTATAGGGTCGCTATGAGTCGGAATTGACTCAACAGCACTGGGTTTGGTTTTTTTTTTTTGGTATATGGGATCAAATTGACAACAGCAACTTGAAAGATTAGATAGGAACTTTAGGGGGCAGTGAATTTATGTCAATGAGAAAGGAACAACTCAGAAAAAAGGGCAAGAATGATTACACAACTCGAAGAATGTTATAGATTATATTAAAAAAGTCTATATGACGTGCCCCAAACCACCCCCCTTCTCTAACCCCAGGCCAATAAGGGCTTAATAATATACTAATCCATAAAGTAAGGAGCCCTGGTGGCTCGGTGGTTAAGCACTTGGCTGCTAACCAAAAGGTCAGCAGTTCAAACCCACCAGCCATTCTTGGAGGAAAGATGTGGCAGCCTGCTTCCATAAAGATTACAGCCTTGGTAACCCTATGAGGCAGTTCTACTCTGTCCTGTAGGGTCACTTTGAGTAGGAATTGACTCAACGGTACACAACAACAACAATCCATAGAGTACCTGGATGGTACAAACGGTTAAGTACTTGCCTATTAGCTGAAAGGTTGCCAGTTCAAACCCACCCAGAGGCACCTCAGAAGACATGTCTGGTGACTTGCTTCCAAAAGGTCACAACCTTGAAAACCCCGTAGAGCAGTTCTCTGTAACACATGGAGTCACCAGGCGTCTGAATTGAGCAGACAGCAACTAACGACAACAGTAATCCATAAAGTCAGTATAAGAAAATCCAGCAATGCTCTGGTTTTCCTAATGAAGGTTTCTTCAATTCTTTTAATGAAATAACAAATTAAAAAAAAAAATTATTCTGATTTCTTGGTTACCCCTGCTTTTCTGGGGCCCACAGTGCCCATTACTCCTTCCCACTAGACACTTATCCCTGGACAGGCCTCATAGGAAATACCCTTAACATCAGCCAGCAGGTTAGGAATGCCAGCAAGAAAGGAACTCAGATTCTGGCAAAGGAGAATGCTGGGACAAAGAGGAAGAATTAGCATGTTCTAAGAGAGAAAGGAGCTGCACCCCTGGGATCTCCGAGTGGGACCACGGTGGGGTGGGTCTCTCCAAGCCGCCCTGGGACTCATGAATTAGGGGAGTAGAAAGGGGCCGCACAGATGCCTGCCCAAGGCCCCCAAGGGCACAGGAATCTTGCCCTTCCACCTGGTGATGGTGGGGGCAATGAGCCATGGCTTCCACAGTCATCAGATTCAAACAGTAGGGAGTAGAAATCCACCTGGCCCCAAGGTATTAGCCTCCCTCCTCCTTTCCAGGTGCACACGGAGGGGGTGGAAAGAAAAATGGAAATAACCCATGAGTTACTTTGCAGTGTCCACGTGTCCCCAGGATTTACGTGTACATCCAGATGAATTATTTTAAGCCAGTCAGAATGCAATTATTTCATCTTCCTTCTCATTCCGAATTGTAGATATTTAGAAATAAATTGCTCCCAGTGCTTCTGATTTACAAGGACAAAATGTGAATGCAGAAAACAGGTTCAGCGGAGTGATTTGAATTTCCATTACCATTACAGTTCTTTTCAACCATATGATTTCTGAGCTTTTCTCATATACATCAACCCACTGCTAACTAACTGTGCTTGGAAGCTAGGACAAATGCTGCCAGCCCCGCTCAGCATCCCCATCACACAGTCCCAGCTGCCATGGGCCACAGGGTGGATTAGGACGAAGCTCACAGTGAGCCAGCGAGATACTGGCACAGAGTATTGAATATACCATGGACTGCCAAAAGAATGAATACATCTGTCTTGGAAAAAGTGCAGGAGAATGTTCCTTAGAAGCAAGCATGATGATACTATGTCTTATATACTTTGGACATGTTGTCAAGAGGGACCGGTCCCTAGAGAAGGACATCATGCTTGGTAAAGTAGAGTGTCAATGAAAAAGAGGAAGACCCTCGATGAGGTGGATTGACACAGTGGCTGCAACAATGGGCTCAAGCATAACAACAATTGTGAGGATGGCAAAGGACGGGCAGTGTTTCATTCTGTTGTACATAGGGTCTCTATGATTCGGAATCAACTCGATGGCACCTAACAACAGTACAACAACAACAGCATAGTGAGCCACTAATAAAACTCTAGTGTCCATCGGGACTTGCTTCTGGGGCCACTGGGTAACAGGTTAACAGGTAACAGGTGAATTGAGAGAGACCTGCAGGCATAAACTGGGGTGGATGCTGACACTGACCGGTGGCTTCTTCCAAAGGATGCTGGTGGTGCTCTTGCCATCGAGTGGATTCCGACTCGTGGCGACCTCATGTGTGAGAGTAGAGCTGCTCCATAGCCACAGCAGCTCTGTGAAATGAAGGTTGTTCCTGTGTTAGTCTCTTTTATAGATGAGAGAGGTTGAATCAGTGGTGGAGCCAGGGCTCAAATCCAAAGCTGTCAACTACTCAGAGCCCAGGCCTGGATCCCTTACGCAACTATAAGCCAGTTGCTGTGGACCGACCCCAACTCATGGCGCCCCCGTGTGTGTCAGAGGAGAACTGTGCTCCACAGCGTTTTCAAAGGCTGATTTTTCCACAGTAGATCACCAGTCCTTTCTTCTGAGGTACCTCTGGGTGGATTCAAAGGCCAGCCTTTCACTTAGCAACCGTTTGCCCCACGCAGGCGCTCCTGTACAATAATGCCTCCCGTGAGTTTAGCAGCACAAGGTTCAGAAAGCCTAAGTAACGCATTCAGAGTTCTGGTTTGCTAATTCCAGGTGGTCCTGAATGTGGGCTTCAGGGAATGCTTACCCCGTCCCCCAACAGCATGTAGAGAATCGGCTCAGGTCTGCCATTTCTGGCCCCAGGCCTGAGGTGACCCCACATCCCCACTCAGAAGCCTTGTCTTGGTGTCTTTCCTACTCCCCTCTCTCTGCTGTTTTACCCCAACTCCCCTTCTAAGTCCCAGACTGCAGGTACTCTGCTGACAAGCCCAGAAAAAATAAAAAGAGCCAGGGAGGAGGGTAACAGTTAACACCGGAGGGAACCAGGCCAACATCTGCAGTGCCCTATCACCCAGTGGGTCCCGGATTAGGCGCTTCACACAAGGAAGGAGGAGAATTTTGGGTTTCAGCAGCAGGCACAGGGGACTTTTCAAACCACACCCCTTACATAACCGGCACTGTTAAAGGGAAAGGTACAATTGGCCAATCTCGGTTGTGAAATCCCCCTCTCCATCTGGCCTGAGCTGGCTGTCCATGCTCTCACCCTTCCTTCACAGTCACCAGTGTCCAAGGAGGCCATTCTGAATTTGGCAGGAGAAGCACCAGGTGAGGTCCTCCACACCTGAGGCTCTGGGCTGCCCAGGTAGGGCCAGGAAGCCTGGAGCTCAGCTGGCTTCAGCCCCTCGTTTTTTACCCCGTTAGCCAGGTCTGTGGTTTTTTGTTCACCATTTTAAATATAATCAGTCTGGTCTTAGTTTGTGTCTCGCCTTTGTTTCTTTCCCCACCGGTCCCTCATCACTGCTGCACACGAAGAGTATGTTCATGATTCCAACGTTATTGCATTAGCAAAAATAAAATAAACCCCGTGTCCCCAGTGGGTACGGAACTGTCCCAGTGAAAGGCTAGTCTAAATAACAAATTAAATGAAGACATGATAGCAGAGTGGCTTATTATTGGCTGTATGAATAGCAAAATAACCAGGCAAGGTAACAGTTCAGCATGAAAAATGTGCTGTCATTGTTGATTCATGCTTTTCCCAATGCCTGTGTGAGCCTTTACCACGGTGGGAGTGAGCCAGGCATTACAGAAGCTGGGCTGACGTGGGATCACTGACATCCTGCCTCCTGAGAGTCGATTCTTTGGGGGTTTAGGATGGGGAAGAAGAGACAGAGGAGCAAGCAGCTCTGAAGTTAACTTTTAGAGAACACCCGGGTTAGAATATTATTGTAATTACTCAAACCAAGGTTGTTGGACATTTTTGTACAGTTGCTCTCATTTGATTATCATCCCACAAGGAAGCTTTTATTTTCCCCATTTTACAGATGAGGAGACTGAGGCTCAGCTAGAGTAAATGAGAAAGCTGAGTGCCTTTTGGCAGAGACCGAGGGCCAGGGAGAGGTGTGTCTTCCAGCACAGCTGGGAAAGGCTGTCCCGATGGAAGAACTGTATCCTTGAGTGTGCCTGAGCCTGAATTATAAACTATTACTTCCCTAAAGAAACCTGTAATCGTGAATATGGTCTGTGAGTTCTGTGTGGCCATTGCAATGAGTTATTGAATCCGGCAGAGAAGTAGAGAGCTTTGTGGCGGGGGGGACGGGGGAGTGAGGCTGGCAGGGACGGTTGGTGTCAGAACTGGTAAAGATGGCCGAGAGAGCAGGCATGTCTGACCACAGCCTCATAGGAATCAGCCTTGGGCTGTTGATCTTGAGTCTCCTTCCTCCCTTGTGAATTAGAGGAGGTCAGATACTGCCACCACACTTTTTTACAGTGTCTTAGAATAGTTTTATTTTTAAATAACACATGGAGGCACACTATAACATTTTCAATACTTACCACTCCTTAAAGATTTCATCAAGTCCTCATCTCTACCCATTCAAGGTATCTCTCAGCCCATCACCAGCATTGGAAATTCAACCATTAAAAATGCATTCCTTTAGGTCTTTTTTAGGTCTTTATATAAATTTGCAGATTTTCAATAGGCACCTATTAAAATCTACATAAAGAGGGAGAGTGAAGAGACGCAACATGAGTATTTGGATTGTAAATTTATTCATAGTCGAGCTCAGATATGCAGAGGAACTAGGCTTATTTGTATCTGCCTGTGCTTATCTGCACTTCTCATGAGCAAGCTTTAGTCCAGTCCAGTAAGCATGGTCCAGTGCAGTAGTTTACACCGTCCCCTTAGCAAATTCTCAGTCTCTTTGGATGAAATCCCTTCCCTCCTCCCACAACTCCTCTTACAAAGGACTTACCCTGGACTACCACTGATTCCCCACTGGAGGCCACTGTCAGTACAGGCCTTGAGCCTTTGCTGGATACCCCTGGGGACATCATGGGCCTGTATCACTCATTGTTTGTCTGGCTCTCTTTTTCTTCTTCACTCTCTGGCTAATTCAGTAGACCCTTGACTCAGTGTTCACGCCCAAGGGAACGAGGGAGGGATGTCAAAGGGCAAAGCCAACCATCCCCCACCAAACCAAGATCTCCACCCAGTGACTCCCTGCCCTGTGGTTTTCTCCACAGTCAAAATGAATTTAGAGCATCCTCCCATTCTGTCCAGATCTGGATGTTGTCTCACTAAAAAGGTCACCTTCTTGCCACCTCCTGCCTTGGAACAATAAAATTGGAGACTTTATTGGGGGTGGGGATAAAAATGTATCACTTTGTACATGGGAAGTATTGAGCACTTAATTTTATTGTGTAGTATTCGAAGCACCCAAAGTAATACACACAACACAAATGTAAGTTCAATAACAAAATGGACAGCTATGAGGAATCTACCCAACGTAAGAAGCGGCACTGGCCCACTCCACCCATCTCCTGTGTCTTCCTTCTCTGACCAGGACCTGCCGCCTCCTCCCCAGAAGGAGAAACCATCACTGTTTTCATCTTCTCCTGCCTTTTTTTCTTTGTTTTTTTGTTTTGATAGTTTTATCACATATCACATATCCCTGAACAATATATTTTAGTCTAGGTTGTTGTCAACCTGTATAAAAATGGATTAAGACTGTATATACTATTTTTTGTGTGTGTGTGTGATTTAGGTGAAAGTTTATAGCACAAATTAGTTTCTCATTCAAAAATTCATACACAAATTGTTTTGTGACATTGGTTGCAATCCCTGCATTGTCTCAGCACTCTTCCCCCTTTCCACCCTAGGTTCCCATGTCCAGTCGTCCAGTTTTCCTGTCCCTTCCTGCCTTCTCATCTTGGCTTTTGGGCAGGCGTTGGCCTTTTGGTATCATATACTTGATTGAACCCAAGAAGCACATTCCTCACGTGTGTTATTGTTTGTTTTATAGGCCCGTCTAATATTTGGCTGAAAGGTGGACTTCAGGAGTGGCTTCAGTTCTGAGTTAGGAGGGGACCATAGTCTCTGGGGTTCCTAAAGTCTCTGTCAGACCAGTAAGGTTAGCCTTTTTTTGTGAGTTTGAATTTTGTCCTACATTTTTCTCTTGCTCTGTCCAGGACCCTCTATTGTGACCCCTGTCAGAGTGGTTGGTAATGGTAGCCAGGCACCATCTAGCTCTTCTGGGCTCAGGCTGGTGGAGGCTGTGGTTCACATGATCCATTAGTCCCTTGGACTAATGTTTTCCTGGTGTCTTTGGTTTTTTTCATTGTCCTTTGATCTAGATGGGATGGGACCAATGGATGTATCTTAGATGGCTGCTCATAAATGTTTAAGACCCCAGATGCTGCTCACCAAAGTAGGATGTAGAACATTTTCTTTATGAACTGTTATGCCAACTGACCTAGTTTTCCCCAAGACCATGTCCCCAGCCCTCAGCCCCAGGAACGTGGTCCCTCAAGGTGTTTGGATGTGTCTAGGAAGCTTCCATGACTTTGCCTTGGTCAAGTGGTGCTGACTTCACCTATACTGTATGTTGCTTTCCCTTCACCAAACTTGACGCTTGCCTACTATCTATCTAGTTAGTAATTTCCAATCTCTGCCCCCTCCTCCGTCATAACGACCAAAGATTTTTTTTTCTGTATGTAAACTTTTTCTTGAGTTTTTGTAATAGTGGTCTCATATAATATTTGTCCTTTTGTGATTGACATTTCACGCAGCGTAATGCCGTCCCAGATTCATCCATGTTGTGAGATGTTTTGGGGATTCATCAGTGTTCTTTATCATTGTGTGATATTCCATTGTGTGTATGTATCACAAGTTGTTTATCCATTCATCTGTTGATGAACACTTAGGTTGTTTCCATCTTTTTGCTATTGTGAATAATGAATAGACATACGCACGCACATGTTGCAAAGAACATGGGCGTGTGTATGTCTATTCGTGTGATGGCGCTTATTTCTTTAGGGTATATACCTAGTAGTGGGATTGCTGGATTGTATGGTATTTCTATTTCTTGATTTTTAAGAAAGAGTCATATCATTTTCTATATTGGTCATACCATTTTACATTCCCACCAGCAGTGCATAAGAGTTCCTCTCCAAAACCTCTCTAACATTTGTTATTGTCTGTTTTTCTAATTAGTGCCAGTAATGTCAAGGTGAGTCGGTGAGTTGCATTTGCATTTCTCCAGTGGCTAATGATCGTGAGCATTTCCTCATGTGTCTGTTAGCCACCTAAATATCTTCTTTGGTGAAGTCTCTGTTATTATCCTTTGCCCATTTTTTAATTGGCTTATTTTTGTTGTTGTTGTTGTTGAAGTATTCTATAGATTTTAGAGATTAGACCCTTGTTGGATAAGTTGTAGCCAAATTTTTTTTTCCAAGTCTATAGGTTCTCTTTTTACTCTTTTGGTAAGTCTTTTGATGAGCATAAGTTTTTAATTTTAAGGAGCTCTCAGTTACCTAGTTTATCCTCTGGTGTTTGTACATTGTTAGTTATGGTTTGTATTGTATTTATACCATGTATTAGGGCCCCTAGCGTTGTCCCTATTTTTTCTTCAATGATCTTTATCCTTTTAGAATTTATATTTAGGTCTTTGATCCCTTTTGAGTTACTTTTTGTTTATGGTGTGAGGTATGGGTACTGTTTGATTTTTTTTTTTTTTTCACAGATGGACATCCAGTTTTGCCAGCACCATTTGTTAAAAAAAAACTGTCTTTCCCCATTTAGTGGACTTTGGTCCTTTGTCAAAGATCAGCTGACCATAGGTGGATGGATTTACGTCTGGGTTCTCGATTCTGTTCCATTCGTCTATGTGTCTGTACCACTATCAGTCCGTTTTGACTACCATGGCTGTATAGTAGGTTCTGAGATCAGGTAGTATGAGTCCTCCAACTTTGTTCTTTTTCTTCAATAATGCTTTGCTTATCCATGCCTCTTTCCTCTCCATATAAAGTTGGTGATTAGTTTTTCCATTTCATTAAAGAATGCTGTTGTTATTTGGATCATGATTGCGTAGCATCTGCAGACTGTTTTGGGTAGAACCGATATCTTCACAGTGCTGAGTCTTCCTATCCATGAGCATGGCATGTTTTTTTCATTTATGTAGGTCTCGTTTTTAGCTTTTTGCAATAATATTTTCTTTGTATAGATTTTTAATTCCCTGGTTAGATTTATTCCTAAGAATTTTATCTTTTTAGGTGCTATTATAAATGGTATTGTTTTCCTGATTTCCTTTTCAAAGCTCTCTTTGTTGGTGTATGGGAATCCAACTAATTTTTATATGTTGATCTTGTATCCTGTTTGCTGAATCTTTATATTAGTTCCAGTAGTTTTCTTATAGAATCTTTGGGGTTCTCTATATATAGGATCATATCATCTTCAGATAGGAATAGTTTTACTTCTTCCTTTCCAATTTGAATGCCCTTTATTTCTTTTTCTTGCCTTACTGCTTTAGCTATGGCTTTCAGCACAATGTTAAATAGGAGTGGTGATAAAGGGCATTCTTGTCTTTTTCCCATTCTCATTTGGAATGCTTTCAGCCTCCCTCCATTGAGAATGATGTTGGCTGTTGGTTTTGTGTAGATGTCCTTTCTTATGTTGAGGAATTTCCCTTCTATTCCCATTTTATTGAAAGTTTTTATCAGACAGGGGTTTAGAACTTTGTCAAATGCCTTTTCCACATCTATTGAGATAATCATGTGATTCTTTTCCTTTGTTCTATTTATGTCATGGATTATGTTGATTAATTTTCTAATGTTGAACCATCTTGCATAAAAAAACATGGTATAAATTCCACTTGGTCATGGTATATTATTGTTTTGATATGATGCTGAATTCCATTGGCTAGATTTTTGTTCAGAATTTTTGTATCTATATTCATGAGACATGTTGGTGTGTAATTCTCTTTTTTTTGGTATCAGGGTTATGCAGGCTTCATAGAATGAATTTAGGAGCATTCCTTCTTTTTTTTTATGTTCTGAAATAGTTTGAGTAATACTGGTATGAGCTTTTCTCTGAATGTTTAGTAGAATTCTCCAGTGAACCCATCTGGGCCAGGACTTTTTTTGCTGTTGGAAGGTTTTTTTTTGTTTTGTTCTGAACCTCTTCAATCTCTCCTTTTGTTATGAGTCTGTTCAGATTTTCTATCTCAGGTTGTTAGTTTAGATAGGTAATGTATTCCTAGAAATGTGTCCATTTTATCTAGGTTCTAAAATTTGTTTCAGTATGCTTTTTCATAGTATTCTGTATGATCCTTTTTATTTCAGCTGGGTCTGTTGTAAGGTCCCCGTCTCATTTCTTATTTAGGTTATTTGCTTCCTCTCCCATTGTTTTTTTGTTTTTCTTTTTGTTTGTTTGTTTGCTTGCTTGCTTTGTTAGTTTGGCCAGTGGTTTGCTGATTTTGTTGATCTTTCCGAAGGAGCAAATTTTGGTCTTGATTCTTTCTGTTGTTTTTCTGTTCTCTATTTCATTTATCTCTCCTCTAATTGTGTTATTTCCTTTCTTTTGCTGTTCCCTTTCTATTTGATCAAATTGTAGGGCTAACATTTTGGTTTTGGCCTGTTCTGTTTTGATGGGTGTGTTTATTTCTATAAATTGACCTCTGAGCACTGCTTTGCTGTGCCCCTAAGGTTTTGGTGTGATGTGTTTCCATTCTCATTTGATTCTAGGAATTTTTTTATTCCTTCTTTGATTTCTTTTATTACCCAGCTATTTTTAAGCAAGGTGTTATTCAGTTTCCATGTATTTGATTTTTCTTTCCTTGCTCTTCTTCTTATTGATTTCTACTTTTGTCTCGTTGTGATCAGAGAATGTGTCTTATCATTTCATTGTTTTGAATTTTATTGGGGGCTGCTTTGCAGCCTAAAATGTGGTCCATTCTGGAGAATGTTTCATGTGCATTGGAAAAGAATATGCAGTTTTCTGCTACTGGGTGGAGTGATCTGTATATGTCTGTGAGGTCAAGTTGGTTGATTATGGCCTTTAAATCTTCTTCATTTAAATATTTCTTGAGTTTCTTTCTAGATGTTCTGTCCTGTACCAAGAGTGATATGTTGGGGTCTCCTACTACTCTTGTGGAACTGCCTGCTTCTCTTTTCAGTGCTGTTAAAGTTTGATTTATGTAATTTGTAGCCCTGTCATTGAGTCTCTAGATATTTATTAGAGTTGTGTGACTTTCTTTTGGCATCTATACTATATGGGGTTCATTGAGCTTCTTGGATGGTCAGCTTTTCATCTTTCATGACATTTGGGATGTTTTCTGCCAGCAAATCTTTAACAATCTTCTCTGTGTTTTCCATTTTCTCTCACTTTTCTAGAACTCCCATCATAGGCAAATTTTTGCTCTTGATTATGTCCCACATAATTCTTAGGTTTTCTTCATTTTTCTTCATTCTTTTCTCTGATATTTCCTCAGAGTGGTGTCCATGGATCTGCCTTCACTGTCACTAATTCTGTCTTCCATTGTTTCAGCTTTGCTCCTAAAACCTTCTATTGAGTTGTCCATTTCTGAAATTTTGTGTTTGTTTTTTGGATTTCTACTTGCTGCTTTTGTATGATTTGCAATTGTTTATTTATTTTGAACTTTTGTTGGTGTATTATTTTCCTGAATTCTTCTATTTCTTTGTCTGTTTTCCTTGATTTTGGCCATGCTTTCATTGGTTTTGTCTGTTTTCCATGATTTTGTCTATTTTTTCCTTGGTATTGTGTGTATCCTTGATCTCTTTCCTAGTTTCTTGGAGAAAACCCATAAAAAAACGGACAGCCCCAAATGTTAGTCTTTTGAGTTCCATATCAGGTAGTTCCACTGCCTTTTCTTCTGCTGGAAGGTCATCTGCTTCTTTATTTTGGTCACATGCTGGAGCCATCTTGTCCTGCTTTTTTATATGTTTCAGTATTGTCTACTGTCTCCAAGACACTAATGTGTAATTTTCTTTATTTATTGATTGTATGTTCATTTGCTTC